>NW_020799095.1:111150252-111276431 GCF_003259725.1 Athene cunicularia
GAGGGCGGCCCGCAGCACCAACCGCGGCCCGGAAGCGGCGGCGGCGCGCGGGGAAGGGCGGGGGGCGCCGGAAGTGGCGCCCTCGCGCTCACCCCGGGAGACCCCGGAGACCGTTGAAGCGCAGGGGGCGACTGGTGGCACTAGCCGGCCCGGCCCACCGGGATTACCTCAGGCTTCCCCAGCTCGGGGCTATAGGCCGCCTAGGCCTGACCCCAGCGCCGGTAACAAGGCGGGCAGTAGTCCTCCTCCACGTTTAACTGTGTTAAATTTATCCCTCCCCCGGCGGCTCCGGGTGTACTCACCGCCCAGGCCAGGCTCTTCTCGCTGCCTCCCCGCAAGGGCTGTGGGGAAGGACGGGCCCCTGTGGGGCTCACGGAGCTTTTGGTGCGAAGCAGGCCATAAGCTGTAGGGTAGGAGCCAGCATCTCCTTGCCCTCCCGAGAAAACGAAAGTGAACCTCACACACGTCGCTTTCAGGTTTCTCTTTTATTATAGGTTGCTTTAGAGGCTTAGCCCGCTGAATTTTTCTTTGAGATGAGGATACAGACACGGTGAGAAGATCGGATTGGAGAGGGGTGCAAGGAAGCGGCTTGTTTCACTTGGAACTGCACGTGGGTGTCACGACACTGAAGTTATGGACATCCTCCTTGAGCATCCCTTGAGCACAGTGTACAGCTGGGTTGTGCTTTCTCTGTTGCCTTGCCATGACCTCTCCTTCCATAACGTACACCATAGGCAGCAGGTCATAGAATATAAGGAATTCAAAGCACAGTATTGTGGCCAGAATATGTAGCAAGCACGTAAGAGGAACGCAAAAGAGAGCACAAGCATCTCATTTTCAGCCTGCAGGACAGATGCATTCAGTAAACTGACTAGAATCATTATATAAGGCATATATTATATATAAGGAATATATTATATTCTTCCCTTCACCAAAGTTTCCCCTTAGGCCTCATATGCACAGCCCTTCACCTAATTTTACTTTTTACTTCTAGTTCATCAGCTTGTAAGTCTACCACTTCTCACAAGCTGGACCAGGGTTACAGTTTTCACAGTAAACTTAGTAGCTACTTCTGCCACATTGAAGAGCTTGCTGCCTGCCTGTCATGTTAAAGACAGTGTTGAATGGTCACAACCTATCCAAACAGCTATTTGTTCTTGGAAAACCCCAGTGTCTTGGGCTTTTGGAAGTAAACACGAATTCACTACCCCCAGTTGCCACCTTGTGGCACCCGATAAACAAGCGCTCTGCAATTTTGCAGCTTGCCTGGAGATGTGTCCTAATTACCCATATTCTGAAACATGTCTTTGGCACTTCAAAGTACAACAGTGAATGGAGCTGAGAAGACATCGGTACTCAGATGAACAGACATAATGTAGTGGGAAACATAAGTTTCTAACAAAGCAATTCAAGACATTTGTGTAATATAATACTAAATGTGTCAAATTTAGTAGTGTTTTAGTTCTACAGATGTCAACTTCTGCTTTTTGCATCTCCTAAAATGGTCTCCTCCTTCATAAATACTTTGAATGTGATGAAGGACTAAGCTTTAGTGTGAAGGGAATGACATCCAGCCAGAACTTCACCAAACAAGTGCCATACATGCCATAAACAGTTTTGAGGTTTAGTGAGCCTGAAGCACCAGTGAGTCTAATTTGTTGAGAGGAGATAGTGAGATAGAGAGTGACCTCTTGCCGTTTTGAGGAGCTGAGAGACGAGCAAGAGAAGAAGCAGCAACTATTCAAATGCTGAAGCTGCAGCACCAACAGGTTTTGTAGTTTTCTCACAAAGCACCTCTGCCATTCAAGCTCTCAGCAATTGCATAAAATGAGGCTCCAGGCACCTAAGCATTGTTCATTTTTTTATAGCACGTGCGGGACAACTGTTGATTTGAGAGGTGGCTCAGGCAGGACTGAAGCAGGAACTGGGGAGTAAGTAAAGCACTGCCAGCAGAGCAGGTTGGTCTGGCTTGTTCTTGTAACATTTCATTATGTTGCTTCCTCTCAAAGTGAACCAGAGCCATTTTGTGCCAAGCAACTAATTACAGGTTTTTTTCATGAGCCTGTCTGAACAAAACCCAAAATTTAATATTATATCTAGCACTTCTATCTGGAAAATGCAGTATTTTATTTAGATTATTTTGTTCCAGGATATATGAAAAGAAAGCACTAAATCAGGGTTGCTGATAATTCTTCACATTTTCAATGTACTGTACCAAATGTAGGTTATTATTCTTTCAATGTACTGTTTAGGATTCACCTATATATATATATTTTTTACATTCTGTAAAATAGACAAGAAGGCTGAAGGAGCTTTTCATGTGTGCTTTTAATTTTGGGTACTAAATTTGGTATACCAAAGAATGTGTCTCTTTTAAACTACATGTTTTTGCAGCTGTAGTCAGGGTGCAAAAGGAACAGGCTGCTCTGCAAGGGAAGGCAAGCTGGGAGCCAAGGCTGGCAGCAAGGCAGGCCGGGACACTGTTATGGACAAGGGGCACAGCCCCACAGTATCAGAGTGAGGTCTAGTCACAAAAATGTAGTTCAGCCACCAGTTCAGTGGCTGGTGGACCAGTCCATGATGAGAAGGCAGGTCTGGGGTACAGCCAGCAGAGTGCAGCAGGATCAGTGGGTCACAGCTGCAGTCTAGCTCAGGAAAGGGCCAAGGCCAAGGGCTGAAGTTTGAATTTAGCTTCTGAGCAAACGGGAAACAGCCCTGACACAGCCCTCTGACAGTAGCCTGATCAGGTCCCAAAGCCATGCTGTGTCAGAGCTGGCCTCAAGCAGGGGCAGCCAAGGCCCCTCAGAGGGGCAGAAGAGGTCGCAGAGCCTGTTGGTGCTCCCAGGGCTGTGACAGCTGCCATTACTGGAAGCAGATTTATATGCAGAGTTAAAATCCAGTGTAGATATAGAACTCAATATGAAATAAAGAGGTGAACCTGCTTCTGTTACAGATTACCATCTCCTTCTTATAGTCAATCCTAAAATTGATTTATGAGTATTCTCTCCCCAAATTATTGTCAAATCTTATCCAACCTAACACATGAATATTGTAATCCATTCTGCTTTAGCTGTTGCATTCATGACCCCTTTCAGCTTATGCAAGGACTCTGCTTCTTTTAATTTAAATATACACTTCTCAGAGATTTTGTATATTAAATTGGATACTGTAAATGTGATTTATAATTAAAAATTCCAATTGTAAACCAGAGTTATACATATAAAAAAATGGAAGCGTGATTGATTAACTGCAAACTATGGGGATGTTGGATTTCCTGAACTTAAGAATGCTTTTTGAGAGAGAATTAGGGGGGAAAAAAAAAAAAAAAAAATGAGTTCATTCAATTCCAAAAGAAAATTAGGAGATGGGAGTTAGTCTGAGCACCCCACTTTCTTCAAATAACAAATGGGACAAGATGGTGAAAACTCCTTTTTGATTTACAATGTGTTTTAAGAAAAGCTTCAAGTGTGAATCTAAACTTTCAAGGATTACAGTGGCTAATTAGCATCACACTATTACCTCAACTGAGCAGTTTCACTGTTAGCTGTTTAATTTATCATGTGTTTCTCTTTGGAGATGTCTGCTCACATGTGGTTCCTTAACACCTCTCCATGACATTAAATAAACTAAACCTCTTGAGTTTTGCTCTTAAGATTTTATTCCCATAGTTCATCTGTAATACTCTAATACATCATGCACCCCTCTTAAACTGATCTCACCAGGTCAGAAAAAATATTTCAGTATCAAACAGAGAAGTAGCATATCTGTCTTTTTGTACAATTGTAAACTGCCATGCCAGTAATGTACCAATACTGTCAGTATTTATCTAGTTCCAAATGTACTTGAAAAACCGCATCTTCCTATTTTCTTTAGTTCTACTTGCCATAAATTCTCCCTGTGTACTTCTGCTTCCCTTACAGTTATTATCTTCATCAACTTCCCTTCTTTTTTCTTTTTTCTTTTTTTTTTTTTTAATGTAAGAAAAAGCTGCATTCACTTCCCTACTAAGCCAGGCTGATGTTTTAAACCCAAGTTCCTTCCTTCTCCATTGAGGCTTTGTGGCATCTTGTAAAGTAATCCTGAACATGTATTCATTTTCAATTTAAGTTTTCCTACAACTAAACAATTTAATCACTTTAAAAAGTAGTAATTTTTAAAACTATATATTACTGTTACGAACTGGAATATACAAAATAAATACCAGTCTCCAACAACACAAGTTCTTCTGCATGTTAGGGAGAGATACTTCAAGAACTTCGATTATCGTTTAATGTAGCCTGACAGTCTGTCACAAACACCAAGTAGTATCTCATCTCCTTCTTTTCCAGAGCACTGACTGGTCCATAAGCTCTCTGTAATTTGTTTTTGAATGGTCAATGACTCAGGAGCAGCTGATGCCATTTTTGAAAGCATGCCACTCCCTCTGACCCCTTTATGGATCATTCCTAACCAGTGATTTTAACATCGTGTGGCTTCCCAATACATTTCAGTAATTCTGACTCCACAGGTTTTGAATTTGTAAGTTATTTTTCTTGTTTATTGCCAGAGCTCCTTGCAGGAAGGGGATAGTTGGCTTCAATTTAACATCTAGGTCATAAGATGAGTTCTTTGTACTGGGCAGAAGGGTACAAAAGACATTCACACCTCACATAAAATAGTCAGAATGGACATACCCGCAGAAGTGGTTAAGGACAGAAGCTCTCAATGGAAAACAGGCAGCCTAAATAATCCTATAAAAATCCCCCACTGCGCATTATGATTTGAGACCCTGTTTGTGTAGTGTAGCATCTGGACCTTCCCACACCACCACCTCTCCACAACACACAGACAACACTCGATGCAACAAGGCCAAATAAGTCATACACTGAAGACTATGTGGAACAACAGTAATATTACATTTATAGAAAGGTATTGCTGTATTAACATTACTGAATATTTAATGTTACTGAGAATAGAGTTCCCATTTTTTACTGTGTAGCAGTTTTGGTTTTTATATTAAAGAACTTAAGTCATCTTCACATATACATTCATAGTTTTAAATGTTAAGTCTAATTCCTGCTAACAATAAGATTAATTACATAAGCAGATATTTCAGCTGAAGAAGTTATACCTGGAATTAATTTGGCCTGCATTGCTAGAAACCTGATTTATTTTTCTTTTCACAGTTATGGCACAGGTTATACTGTCCCCATTTGCAAAATAACATTCTAAATATGTAATGATCTTCCGGTTCACAGATAACGTGCTCTGTGACCAGCAGGTTGAGAGAGGTGATTCTCCCCCTCTACTCCACTCTCATGAGACCCCACCTGGAGTGCTGTGTCCAGCTCTGGGGCCCCCAATATAAGAAGGACATGGACCTGTTCGAACAGGACCAGAGGAAGCCACAAAGATGATCAGAGGACTGGAGCATCTCCTTTATGAGGACAGGCTGAGAGAGTTGTTTGTTCAGCCTAGAGAAGGCTCCAGGGAGACCTTATAGTGGCCTTCCAGTACTTAAAGGGGGCCTACAGGCAAGATGGAGAGGGACTCTTCATTAGGGCTTGTAGCAACAGGATGAGGGGTAATGGTTTTAAACTGAAAAAGGGTAGATTTAGGTCAGATATAAGGAAGAAATTATTTACTGTGAGGGTGGTGAGACACAGGAAAAGATTGCCCAGAGAGGTTGTGGCTGCCCCCTCCCTGGAAGTGTTCAAGGTCAGGCTGGATGGGACTTTGAGCAACCTGGTCTAGTGGAAGGTGTCCCTGCCCATGGCAGGGGGTGTGGAACTAGATGATCTTTAATGTCCCCTCCAACCCAAACTTTTCTATGGTTCTGTGATTCTATGATCCTTTCATAATTTGCATCAGTCATACTCCTGGTTTGGTAGCCATAAAGACAGAATTTATAAACCAAGGGGTGCAGGCATACCTGTGGAGCTTCAGCCCCTTCCTTAGCCCCAGCAGTGAACTTTGCCTCTTACTATAACCCCTGGAACAGTAAAGAAAAACAGATGCAAATGGAAGTATTGTTTCAGAAACAGGGATTTTGTGTGTCTCTACTTGAAATCCCAGGCCACAAGCTAACCAAAATCACAGCAGCCAGCCTGGAAATACAGACCTCATCAGACACTGCAGTGAGACTGGACTTCTAGACTATGCCACTCATTCTATATTTAGATTTTAATGTGCACTCTATTTTTTTAAAGGCTAGAAAAGTATGACTATATTTAATCCAAGTTGCTAATTTAGACGTTTGAGTTCTTTTACATTTTGTTAATAAGGACTAATTGCCTTTTAAAATAAGCATATAAATTCCTCACTCCTCCCCAAGCTCTCTGTCAACACATACTAGAAATTCAAGATGCATAAACTCTTAATCTAATATATTTTATTAATTTTATTTAAATAACTACTAAGAGGCTTAAATCAAATTTACAAAACCTACTTTGTGCTTACATGAAGTTGAATTGTTAGATGAAAAAATCATCTATTAACATATTGAATTTACTTTTTGTCCTTTGTTCTAGTAACTTGTATCATTCAGCCCTTTTTGTTTCATTTTTGTCCCTGAATAGAGTAGAAACAAAACCAGCTTTTTTTTGTGGACTCCCAGAGTCTCAATTCAGAGAACTAGTCATTGACTTCAGTTAACAGAATAAACTGAAATGATGAACTAAGTAAACCGAAATGATGATTCTTTCCATCTCCAGGAGAAACTACACGTACCAGACATCCTTAAGTACCTAGTTACATTATTTTAAAAGATACTGTAGGAGTAGGCTGATTTAAACTAGGTTTTAGATCATTAAAAAAAAAAACCCAGAGATCTCACTATTCTGAGTGCCCTTGCATTCATTACTCATTCTTAGGAGCTCTTTTATATTCATTGATGAGATCAGGCGTGGGTGCTGGTAGAATCCTCTTTCAGGGCTTTGCAGCTTTGGAATTTGCTCTGCACTTGAGCTTTCCAATACAGCAACTCAGCTGACTGCTGGTTTGATTGCATCATTTATGTTCCCTATGCATTTTAAAAGCATGTATAGATTGTTCAAATCAGTGTAGACAGGGAACTGTTTAGAGAGATGGAGATTGTGGTAGGCCATTTTGAAGTTAAGAATATCCAAAGCTCTTAGACGAATGTCTTTCTAAAATGCATTTCTAAAATGATTGCTTTTCATATATTTATACTCCAATGTATGAAGGATGCCAAAATGGAAACTAACACATAAAAATCTCTACTAATTACAAGTTACCCTCTTCTACTGAAATCAAAAAGTTAGAGATAATAGAGATCAATACCTGCATAATTATCTGGGCACAGGAAGGAAAGAAAAATATGTCAAAACCGTAAGGCTCTCCCACACCCCTCCAATTAGGAAGAGGATTCTTTCCTTGAAGACTGTTTTGGGGTTTTGCTTTTCTATTTTATTCTGTACATACAAAATCAGATTTGTGCATAAAGTTTTGCATTGTTCCTGATTTAACAGTGAAGAAATCAACTTCAGTAAGCAGTATGCATGAAATAAATAATCCCAGCCAATTGAAATTTACTTGTTTGGATCCATTTCCACAGAACCTTTCTGAGCAACATTAAATTCTTAATCCTTTTAGCTTTATTAACTGAATTGAACTGTGGGCATCATAAAGAAAAAGTATGATATAGGCATCACATCAAACTATAGAATAAGCAGGCTTATTTATTTGCCCTTTTCAATCAGTGCCCTAACATTAGTATTCTTTCAGTCATCTGAAGTTCCCCCGATTTTCACATTTTTATTCATATTAACTGCAGTTGACAGGGGCGTACAACCCCAAGTTACCTGGACTTACATAAAGTCTGTGAGTGTCTAGTACCTTTCTTAATAAGTGGTAAGACAATTTTCAAGTTAACATTTTCAGCACCTTGTTATAGGCTCAGTGTTTAGTTCTAGGACTTTGGGGACATGAGAGCAATTGCCCCCTGCCTTGACTGGCTATGGACTTCAGCTTTTAAGTGTTTCATTTTTCATAGCCTCCAGTTCACATTGCTTCTATTCATTTCTCTTTTCCTCTGGTGAGTTACATAATACTGATGAGTTTTGTTGTTGCTGCTGTTGTTTAATTTTGAACTATGTCTTTTATATAACTGGTGAATCTATATAGGCTCTTAGCAGTAGCTCTCTAGATTGTGGAGTTGGGGCTTTTTATCTGCTTATTAAATTCTTCGAAAGAATACTCAATTTTCATCAACATTTTTCTTTGTATGTGTCTTTTCATATCAATTTTGCTCATTGCTGCTGGAAAATTAGGCAAAAAGAATTGCCAAGTTTACATGTGTCCCCTAATCTGAATAAAATATACCTTTTCTGAATGTGGGACAAAAAGTGTTGGTGGTCACTAAACAGTCACAGATCCCAGATGAAGAAATAGTTAATCTAGATTTATCTGCAGGAGGAACTGGGTTTTCCATCTTAAGTTATAAGAGAGTATTTTTGGAAGACAGAGCTGGAGAAACTGTCATGAAGAAATTTGTTTACTATTTCTCTAAGCACCAACTCAACTTTGGAGTTTGCTTAAGATGCAGAAGAAGAGAAACCCCTGGTCTGTCCCAAATGCTTCTTAAATCTGAGCTTGCTTAAGATTGGGTTTGCATTATGCTCTTCAGAGCCATATAGAAATTCAAGCATTTCCTGCAATTATCTTTAATTCAGAAATACTCCAGACTACCATCTCAAAAAGCCTTTGTTTTCCACACACCCCTAAGATCATTGTGCCACTTAATATTTTGTGAGGTACATTCTAGCATGAATTAGGATGTTTTGTGATTTTACTGCAGACAGCTAATCTTAGAATTGACACACAGCCTTAGCTCTGTATGAGATTTCAGATCATAGAAGCAGAGTAGAACTTGCTTTATGCAACTGTCTCTTTTATTGGTGACAGCACAGCTGAAACATATGGCTCAGTAAAGGCTGCAAAACCAGCAAAGGGGAAATTCACAATCGGCTAACCCAGCCTGAGCTCTGTGTGGCTGCAGGTATGCACCAGCAGTGCTGCAACCAGTTTAGGGCTAGCAGAGTCAAACCCTTGACAAGAGGTTTTATGGTGACTTTCTCTCTAATTTCAGGATTATATTTCTGAAAGTCTACAATAAAAATAATCTCAAATTTCAGATAAAGATTGGCTAGAGCATTGAACAGGTGTACTCTGAAAAAAACATCCACGGGATGTTGATACAGGAAGTAGCAATAAAATGGAGGCATTTAAAGAAAATCAAAGCTAAATAGAACACAAAACCTCTTACAGCTGTAAGGAATAGCTCAGCAGTGTGCTTAACATTGTTGTTAAGAAGGGAAAAAGAAACAAATGTTAAGAAGAAAAAAAGTGAAGAGCAAGTTAGAGCAAGCCAGATCCAAAAGTGGAATTATGTACAGAAATGTTACTCTCTCCATTTGCTTGGTAAGCAGAGCAAGCCCTGAAAAAACACAGAAAGATAATTTTGTGTTTTCAGTTCAGCTATATTCATGAAGTACCCCTAATCCTCAGGTAAGCCACGGAAGGGTTTCATAACAGCTTTCACACAATCTTTTTAACTATCCTGCTGTGGCAATGATTTTTCATATTTCACTGAAGCTGTAGAACTTTAATATTTAATAGAAATAAATTGATCCTACTTCGTAAATAATTGTGCAGGATATCTAAAAGCAAGGTCTGAGCTGTAAGAGTTAGGTGAAGAATTCTGTGCTGTTACCAAAGAGAAGTATTGTGTTTCCTCTCAAGCCTAAATGGACAATTGATTTAGGTCCTCGTACTGTCTTTTTTAAACCACATCTGTGCATTTAGGCTTGCTCCGTTCACACTCATGGCTGATAAAGCCAATATGTAACAGGGACATTTCCTTGCGTATGGGACAGAAATAACTTTATCTTTCCATGAAGGTTGTCTTAGAAAGCAACACTGCTCTGTCCTTTCTCCACAAATGGTCCAAAGGATGCATATTCAGAAATAGTATGAAATATATTGGCCTCTTGTTTGCTCTTCTTGGGATTTAATTAACTTTCTCCTACTTCCCCTGTTTGTCCCTGTTTGGCTGGGATAGAGTTAATTTTCTTCCTAGTAGCTGGTATAGTGCTGTGGCTTGGGTTTAGGATGAGAATAATGTTGATAACACACTGATATTTTGGTTGTTGCTGAGCTGTGCTTACACTCAGTCAAGGACTTTTCAGCTTCTCATGCTGCCCTGTCAGAGAGGAGGCTGCGGGGTGGAACAGACACAAGAAGCCAGAATGGGACACAGCCGAGACAGTTGGCCCAAACGGGCCAAAGGGATATCCTATACCATATGTTTTCATGCTCAGTATATAAACTAGAGGGAAAGCTGGCTGGGGGCTGCTGCTGGCAAACTGGCCGGGCATTGGTCAACGGGTGGTGAGCGACTGAATTGTGCATTACTTGTTTTGCATATTCTATTTTTTAAAATTATTATGAATAATATTAATATTATTTATTATTTTCCTTTCATTTTCTGTCCTGTTAAACTCTCTCAACCCACGAATTTTACTTTTTTTCCCGATTCACTCCCTTACCCCACTGGGGGCAGAGGGGGGTGTGAGTGAATGGCTGTTTGGTGTTTAGCTGCCTGCCAGTTTAAACCACAACCTGTCCTGGGCATATGAGCCAGCCAGAGTGGCCTCTCACCTGATACATAATCCTTGTTCTTGAACCAGGTGCAAAGAAGTACAGAAAGACACCCTCTGTGTCGTCAGAAACAGACACTACCAACCCAAACAGTATTCCACTAGTTTTTACCAGCTTTTAAGGAAAATAGCAGAGCATTTATCCTGCTGTTAGCTTTGGTTAATAGACAAAGCAAGTTTTCTTCTTTATAAGAGCTTCTTCTGTGTTACACAACATAGCTGAATAATACAGTCTGGAATTACCTGGCTGTTTCATGGATGCTGTGATTTATTAACATCTTATTGCAGTACTTAAAAAGCAACACTAGAGGTCATTGCTAGTCTTTACATTTCTAATCTAGCAGCAAATGCTGGCGCTCTTGAAGTTTAATGATAGGAATTAACATTTTTTTTCTTCTTTAATCATACACGGTGTGGACTACATCTCGGATCTAAATCCGCTCATGATCTATTGTTTTTTTTTTTTTTTTTTTTTTTTTTTTTTTTAGGAAAATTTTTAGTAGAACAGCAATCCCAGGCCAAGAGAATATATACATTAAAACCAACACAGTGGTCTAGCAACCTGCATGTCAGTCCTATGTGATTTGTTTCTTACTGTCTAACTGGTTCTTAATTATTTTCCCAATCTCTCATTTAGCAAGGATGAATTTGCCTTTTGGTATTTTTCATTAAAGGCCAGTATTAGGAATTTCTGCTGAATTCTGATGCAGAATATATTATGTAGGATCCTTGGTGATGTTAGAAGAGTTTCAGAAAGAAAATTTATCTTTAAAAACAATTCCTTTTACATTCCAATGATTGCAAAGTTGTCTGAAAGTCTTCTACTATATGCAAAAATTCATATCCTTGACTATTTCTAATGCTCTAACAAAGAGCAAGTAGAAATTTAGCTGTCCAGTGTAGCGACATAACTAAAAATATTTTTTGAACAAAATTTTTGGTTTTGTAAACAACATTTTAGGTGGGACAGTCATCTCTCGTATAGTATTTGCTACTGAGTTCCAATGTCAGTACTATTAGATTTTCTTTCAGCACACTTCAATGCAAGGAAATTATAGTTTAAATTTACAGAATAAATTGTTTTCTTTACAGAAAATGAGTTAAAATACTTTCAGAATCCCAAACTACTGAATAGACATGATAGTAAATAATGCACATATTTCATTGGTTCCCACATGTCTTTGCATTTGCCATATGGACCTCTCTGAATACATACTGGGACTTAAAAAATCACCTTCTATTAATTTTATTTTAACACTAACCAGAATTCTGTAATCAAGACTCATTACTATAAGCCGCCAACTGAGAGAGAATGGCAGTGTGTTCTTTCTTTTCTCATTAAACAATGGTAAATGTGGTTGGTTATCTATGTATGTAGTAAATACAGGAAGAAAAAAGTTAAGAAAAGTCCTGGTAAACAGGTTGAAACCTTTATTCCCCTTACCCTCTTAAATTCGGTATCTACCTTAATCAAGAATAGTGTTTAGTTTACACTTGCACTAGCTGCCAAATAAATATTTTAAAATTAAGTTCTTCTGAGGGCTTATTATATTTTTACTCTTAAATGGTATAGACACCAAGATTCCTTCAGCTGAACTTGTAAGAATATTGCTGCCATTGTGCAAGGATGAGCAGCTGAATATGGATTTGTTCTTTTAAACCCTTAAATCAGTGCGATATTTGCATGTTCTTTACTTATTATTATTCAAAGAATAATTGTAAAATTCTGATATTTTTTTTCAGTCTAAGGTGACATGAATTTCATTTGTAAAGATTTAAAGTTTCTCTTAAAACCTTAATTTCTTTCATAGGTCATAAGAGGGTGTAATTAAGGGGATTGTCTGTATTTGAATTACCTATTCACCTGCATAAACAATATTGGGGTTTGTTGGTGCTTGGCAGGTTTTTTTTGGCAAAGACAACTTTTTACTTTTTTTTTTTTAAAATCACCTTTTAATAATGTATGTTAATAAATTACCCTTATGTCATTTTGAGTTATTTAGCTTTACTTTACTGCCTTTTACCCTTGTAATAGCATTTACAAAGTAAACAGATAATATACTTTTGGCTGCAAACTTACATTCAAGAACTGATATTAATGCCCTTCATTAAGTTTGTCATATTAAGAGTCTGGCACCATGGTTCCTTTAGGCTTATTTCAGCAGGGCTAAATACATTAAAAACATTTCAGGTTCTTGACATTTATTTCTAATCTGATTTCCTTTTGGATATGTGAGCATAGTTCCACTTTTCTCAAAATATCTTGTGCAGTATTTGAATGTTGTGAAATGAAAACTGAATTTGATCATGTGGCTGTGGCAAATACATGTAAACAACGGTTTCATATGACCTTTCACTTTGAAAACTAACAAATATTTCCTTGAAAAGATGAATTGATATTCTCAGTGCAATATTATTAATCGAAATCATAAACATGGGTATTTATGAAGAGTAAGGCTTAAACATAATAGCTATGAATATGGCTCTTATTCACTATGCAAGCTGTAACAGTGTACTCACTGAAATAACTTACAAGTGCCCAAGAGAGCATGACTCAAAGCTGTCATGTTTGCTTTCTTGTTACTTAAGGTAGGAAAGGGGGATAATTAATGGGAAAGTATGAAATATATTTAATGCATGTTCTTGTTTTAGTGATTTAGTTTTAGCTGGTTTTGTTTATTTGGAGGTTTTTTTCGCAGTATGTTGTAATCTTTTTCTTCACTAGATAAATTTACTTACATCTCCTGTTCAACTGTATTTACATATTTTGCCTGTGCTTTCTTCTAATCCACAACTCAGTTAAAGCCCTGTCACAACTGGTAGCTTCAGTCCCTGTCCTTTCCACCATCTTCTGTAATAGCATTGTTTTTTAGAGCTCTTTATCTCCTCTCCTTTACATATTTCCTTGCTGGACATGCATGTTTTTCAGGGCTGAGTATTTATATATAGAGAAGAAAACTTTCAATAGCCAAATATTAGGAATAGCTTTCTGATTAAATGTTTTTAAATGAAGTTGGGAAAAAATAGTATTTAATTCTTCTGTGTAATCACCAAACACTTGCAGAAAGTTTTCTGGACACTAGATGACAGTGTAAGATAGTAGTGGCAAACAGGATTTTGAAGTAGAACATAATCGGAAACACAGATTCAGTTAAGGTTACATGTTATGGTCATTGATACACCACTAGTGTTATTTTTTGATTTAGACATTTTGCATGTACAAGGGAATATTATTGATCTTGTCAATTTGGCTTAATTTTCTTCTAGTTCTAGTATTTAGAATGTTAATACCCCATTTTTTTGTTTATTAGAAAGTTATGTGGTGGTTAATTAAAAGATTGATGGGATTTCTGGTTTTGACATAGCTGAAAGCCAAACTTGCACAACAGAATGATGATGGGATCACTGTACTAGAAAGGCAGAACCCATAATCCACTTTCATTTCATATTAGACTTGAGAGAAAAGATTGATAACACAAAAAAAGTATCTATATGGATATTAAATAAACATTATTTTTATTCCTCGTTACTATATCTTGATAAGACCAGAGATTTTTGCTTATGGGTATTTCTAAAAAACACAGCTTCTGAGTAAAGTGAGCATGTGCTTTGGCTCATGGTTATTTTAAAACTAGATGTACAGCTCTGTGAAATGATCATGTATCTGGAATCTTAGATGTTGAAGGTCAGTATCAGTTCCTGGTAAGGTGACTGTCCAGTCATTTCCAATATCTCTTTTCCTGCATCCAGCTCACAGACAGACTTAACAGAGTCACATAAATGTAAAGTCTACTATGGTAAAAGATTAGGATTTGAATTCTTTGTCTGTAGATCTCCAACTCTAAAAAAAAATTTCCATTTTGTATGTAAGGAAAGAAAACAAAATTTTCCATCACTGACAGTCTCATCATTAAAGACTTTGAAAACAGGTACTTTATGAATTAATATTTAGCAAAGCTCTGAAATCTGAAAAGGCATTTGTCTGAATTATTCTTGCCTTTGTTATTCCTGCTATCAACAATAAATCCAGTGCAATAATAGATGAGTAAAAGTACACCTTTTTATGAGCATCTCTGGAAAGAGAAAAATAGAGACAGTGAATAGTTAAAAATACAGCAGAGCCAACAAACTGGCAACATATTTGTGTTTCAAAGGAAAACAAAAAGAATAGTAATGCAGATATAAAAGAAATATGCTGTTCACAATAAACATGGAAAAGTTATATGAATCTATAGAAATGGGTCCCAGGACACTGTATTTTAGACAGATGGGATAGTATACCAGAACTTTAATTTAAAAATCATGATGCCTTCTGGCATTGGAGACAGTATACTTTGGAAAGCACAGTCTTAGTTAGCAATCTTCGTTACAAACATATAGTTGACACTGAAAAAGAGAACCTACTCTAGAGGTTTGATCACAAAGGCTTTTTTAGGTCCCTTATCAGAACACATTCTCTGAGAAGCAGATGATGGATTTGGCCTGTAAAGGGGAAACTAGAAACACTGTTTCCTGTCTTATTAAAAAGTGATAGATTTACACTCAAGATATACTCCAAAAATACTGAGATTTTTAGGAAACATAGTCCAGAGCCAATGAAAAACAGCAGAATTACCTTAGATTTCTTCAGTGCGTCTAAATCAAGAACATATGAATGAAATTCTGTGATTCTGTGACTGTGTGAAATCATTCCCTTTTTTTAACATACCACATGATTTGATTGGTTTCAGGATAGTGGAGTAGTATATTCACTACAAAAGAGCAGTACGAGATGTCCTGATAGTACAAAGAGCTCTTCAATGTCTGACAAGAAGTTCCTACTGTAACACAACAAATAATCCCAAAGTGATGGGTGAATTACTTCATTACTGTCACACTCAGGTATGGTTAATAGTAAACTCTGATAAAAATGCTGATTTATAAATGCAGCTAGAAAGAAACTGAAGAGAGGACTGATTTTTTTCATTCAAAGAAACTTTAAGGCAGAAGAAAATCTGGTAAAGCAAACCAGTGCTCCTCCACATTTCTCTCTCTGAAAAGGAAGTGAAACTAAATGAACACAGAGATATCTTTCCAAGCCACACGCTCTTTGATGTCTGTGAGGAGTCCTTACAGAAGCCCACCCAGAGAGTGTGAAAGGTATGGCTGTATTCAGAAGTGACCTTGCACCAAGCTGTGGAAGGCAATGGAGTTTAGGCAGAGGAGTTGCATCCATTTAAAAGAAGGTGAGACTATCAGCTGGACCTCAGCACCTACAAGCAGCAGTTAGGTGGTCTGAGAAAAAAGTAAGTCCCAAAATATGGGCAATAATAAGTGCACCTCCTCCACACTGCTTTAGAAATAGAACTGCTATTGCATATCCATAGTAAACAAATGTTTTCTTGAAGTTATTTCTCAATCCTTATTCCCCAATTGGACCTTTCTAGGACCCTAGAAGAAAACAACTCTTCAGTGTAGGATTCAATTTTAGACTAAAGGTCTCAACCTCGAGAATAAGTACGTTACTGGTGCATGTAACAGTGAAGCATCTAAGCCTGCTCTCACAGCAGCAAGGGTAGCAGAGGCTGAAATGCTGTTGCTCTGGGCTTATGCACATCCACAACCACTAGCTGGATAGAAAATAATTTGTGTCATGGATTTTTGCATGGGATTAACTGACTTTTGCTCAAAATGTTGATTATCAATGTAAGTTTTATATCATAGACTTAAAGAGAAAAACCTAAACCTGTTCAATAGAGTTGTGCTTTGGGCCAGGAAAAATTCCCTGGGAAATAAAAATGCGGATCAGTGGGTTTGTGTCATCATTTGGTAAAGATTCAACTGAAGATATTCCCGACGGAATGCTGTTGAAGGTATAGGAGCAAGTTAGTTACAGAACAAGAAATGTTTTATAGATAATGTATAAAATAATGCTATGCACAAACCTGTTTTTTATCCACACTAAATTAATAATCTCCTGATGACAGAACAGGAAATTCACTATTGCATGGGCATACATCTTTTCATTTCCACATTTTTGTTGTTAAATAACAAGGGCTTTCTGACTTCTGACTTGTGATACAGTAACACTCTCTCCAGTGGTATTGTTTTCTCAGATATGCATCTTTAGAGAGACTTTAATAGTCTGATTTATAAAACTGCTGCAGCCATTACTATCAAACAAATGACTGGGAAAAACATAATTTGTTCATTCATTTTGGGTGTTGGAAATCATTGTCAGTATTTCTCTCCAGATGCTTCTCCAACCACCCTTTCCATGAAAAGGGAACTGAAAGTTTCTAATCCATATGGAATAAATAAAAAAAAAAGGAAATTTTGTGGAGTCAAAACATTTTTTTCTTGTTTTCATCTATTCAAATTATTTTTCTAGCTGCATATATTTTTCTATTAGACATTTGTGATGTGCCACAATTGTTACAGCTGAGACAAAGTTCTCTACTGAAATGGAACTATCTTGAAGAAATTGGCCTAAACTGTTGGCATTTTCTGGCAATTTTACACACTCAAAATCTCAGCAATCACAGAATCATTGAGTGGTTTGTGTTGGAAGGACATTAAAGATCATCTAGTTCCAACCCCCCTGCCATGGGCAGGGACACCTTCCACTAGCCCAGGTTGCTCACAGCCCCATCCAGCCTGGCCTTGAACACTGCCAGGGAGGGGGCAGCCACAGCTTCTCTGGGAAACCTGTGCCAGTGCCTCACCACCCTCACAGTAAAGAATTTCTTCCTTATATCTAATCTAAATCTTCCCTCTTTCCATTTAAAGCCATTATCCCTTGTCCTATCACTACACTCCCTGATGAAAAGACCCTCCTCATCTTTCGTGTAGGCCCCCTTTAAGTACTGGAAGGCCGCTGTAAGGTCTCCGCAGAGCCACCTTCTCTCCAGGCTGAACAACCCCAACTCTCTCAGCCTGTCCTCATAAGGAAGGTTCTCCAGCCCCCTGATCATCTTAAATCAAGCAATGATAGCATTATAAATACTTAGATTAAGCAGAAACATCTTTCTGCACCTTCTTGTTTCATTTCTTTTGTTTTACCAGTCTTTGCCTTTGCTGCTGTCAAAGGCAGGTGTCCTTGAATTTCAGAATGAATACAGGATCTAGACAGTACTGCTGCAAGCTTGTGAAACAATACTTTAACTTCAGATACATTTCAATGTTCAACCAACCACACTAGATTTCAATTCTGAGGTGAAAAATGTGCCAAGAACTTGCTTGAACTACTCATATATGAAGAAAGCATAAGATTCTCATGGACATGGATTTTTAGTGTAATGATGGTCAGAAATGTTAATATTTTCCTTTCTTCAGACTTCTAAGTAAGTTACAGTATTGTGAAATACAAGATTAACAGATATTGACAATTCTGTGATGCAGGAGTCAATTTTTAGTTTGAAATTCAAATTACAGTGTGCAATTATGCAGAGTTGGATACAGGCTTTGTGAGGCTGTTTTTAAGTAGACAGACTTACATGCATGCTCACAGAAGTCTTATTTATCTAATTTATTCATCAGCAGTTATTCCTAACCACACATTAATAGAAAATATGTTCCAAATAAGCCTTTATTCAATAAAATATTCCAGGAAATGCCTGCCATTCATCACATATTCTTAAAAATAAATTTTTATTTTATAGTAGATAAGATATAATGGGTATAATGTAGATGTAACAAAACATATAGAGATGTAAATGCTGGATTTAATGAGTATAATCTAAAACTTGAATGTACAATTTTAACTGAATAACCTGTGTTGCCTATTAATCTGATCTAGTTGCTAAAGAAAATGTTAGTAGTCTTTCAGAGGTCTAAAAGATTCCACTGATTTTAATGGATATCAGATAAATATAGTACATTTCATAAACCATGAAAATATATATACATATATATGCACACCATTTACATTTTAGATACTAAGATGGACTTCTTTTCCCTAAGAACTAATATAGGCCTCAGCAAATAAAAGCTTACTTAAAATTAGCATTTTGCATCGGGAGAGGAAGGACTTTGCATTATGAGCATGTTGATGTTGTGGTGCTTTGTCGAAGTTAATTCTGATTGTAATGGAAAGAAAGAAACAGTCTGAAGTTAAAGTATAGAGGAAAATGTTGCATTGGAAAGAGAACACTGTATTTCACTGCAATTTCGGAAGAACACATGGTGGTAATTTCAGAAGCCACTTCCTCTGCATTCCTGCAAGTAGTTTTAACAGTGCATTTTGTGGTATATATATTTCAATCGTATCACTTGTTATAAACTCCCACAGTAAGCTAATATCTGGAAACACTCCAGACTTTTTCATGAATCACAGTTAACAATGAGGGAATTACTAGTTCTAATCAACTTTATATTCAGTCAAAACAAATGCATTAAATGCCAAAAAATTATCTAAAATAAACATGATCTTGAGATAAACCCAGTCTGTATGATTAAGGGCATCCACACTTATTATCTACGTGTGAATTAATAACCATGAAAATATTTATTATACATGGTATAAAGAATTCATCACTTGTTTTCAGACTGCACCTTGTATCATTACTATTTATTGCAATAACGATTTATGATTTCTGAGGTTAAGCACTAATGTTGAACTAAAAACAGGGTTCAGCTGTTGAGCAGTATTTTGTATTTTCCCTAGAAGGACTCTCTAATTGTTCTTTCAGTGTCAGTAAAAAAGGACTTGGATGCATCAAGATGCATAGTTTCATATAAACCTTATTCTTTGACAGCAGGGCAAAATGATTTGCCAAATTCTCTGTAAAACACTTTCCAGAGGATCATTTCTGAGATACCATTTCTGCCTTCCTCTCTTTTCTGTATCAGGAACTATTTTTAAAGCTTTCAGAAGATAGAGGATCATGAGACATGGAGATACAGAAAACCCCCATTTTGATTAATTCTTTATCTCTCATCAGCAAGTTTCCACTGGTTCTCATAATATGTAATAGTCACCAAAAGAGCATCAAGCTCTTGGAGCTGATGTGTCAGTGAATCTTCTTGAAATACTTAGTACAATTAGTGAAGACTAACCACTTGTTTCAATAAAGTCAAGATTACATCTTATGAACACCTATATCCATAAATAATAGTATAATGCAGTACAATAGTTACTTCGGCATAGTTTTAAAAAAATGTAGAAGATGCACAAAACCCTTCAACTCTGAGACAGACCTACTGTAAGCATAGCACATGGATTGCCAGTAAGGCATACCTAAAGAGATGATAGAGATGTTCAAGGAAGTATCACTAAACAGAACAAATTTCAGAACTCCAATTGAAACATTAGTCTAATAAATCACCACTGCCAAAATGTGTCACCAGACAATGAGCGGCAAAGATTAGTCAAACTGGTAGCTCTAATGTTGGGCTAGGTGAAGGCAGTCTTTAATCTATTTTCAGCAAGTCTAAGAAGGTTTTCATTGACCTTATCAGAGTGACTGTAGCCATTTATTACTTTCTTGGGAAAGAAAGAGATCCTTTCTGCTAAATTTGATCTTAGAATCACAACAATTTAGGTTAAAAGGGACTTCTGGCATCCAATCCACTCCCACCTCCCCAGCCTAACTTGCAGGACCAACTTCAACGTTAGATTAAATTTGGCCCTCATAGATGAGCCTTGTCTAGTTAACTTCTAGATATCTTCAAGGATGTACATTTCACAACGTCTTTGGGCAACATGCTGCAGTGCTTAACCACTCTCATTTTGATTTTTTTTTCCTTATAGCTGTCAGAATTTCCTCTGACACAGCTTGTGGCTGTTGCCTGTCATCCTGTACATCACAGAGAAGCTGGAGTCAGACTCTTCTATAGCCTGCACTTAAGTAGCTGAAGACCTTAGTTACACTCCCTCACCTTTAGTCTTCTCCAGGCTAGAGTAAACCACCTTCTTTAGCCTCTCCTCATACGTTATGGTACAGCACCCTAATCATCTTAGAACCTTTCTGCTGGACTTCCTCCAGTTTCTCAATGTCTCTTTGAACTGGAATGGAAGGGGACACAGAAGAGGACAGTAGTAGTAGGTAGTAGGTCAGTAGGTCACAAATGCTGACTAGAAAGGAATGGTAATTTCTATTGACTTTTTGATACACTCTTGATAATGCAGCCATATCATCACTGCAGGGGCACACTGCAACCTCACCTAACTTGCTGTCTACCACCATCACAGACTGTTTTCTGTAGGGCTGAACCTGTCAACCAGAGCCCAATCTCTACTGTTGCATGGGATTATTTTGTCCCAGGCACCAGACTTCCCCTTTATCTTTGCTAAACTTCCTGGAGTTTCTACCAGGAAACCTGTTCCTCATGCCTGTCAAAACCCCTCTGACAGGCAGCCCTTTCTACTGTCATATTGACTACTCCCTCCAATTCAGTGCCACCCGCAAGCTTGCTGAGGGTGCACTGTATGTGTCCCATCATTCAGGTCTTAAATAGAGATGTTAAACACTATCTGCTCAAGAACCGATTATTGGGAACGGTGCTTGGCACTCGGTGTGGTCAGGCTGCAAATTGTGGGCTCAGCCTGCCAGTCCTGTCAATTCTGTGGACTGAGCCTGCAAGTCCTGTCAATTTTTCACTGATCTTTATCCAAACCCTCTCCGGCCAGTTTGTATGTAAGGATGGTGCGACAGATGGTATTGAAGGCCTGGCTAAAGTCAAGTTAAACAAAGCTGAATGTTTTTCCCTTTGTTCACAGGATCAGTCACTTTCCTCATAAAAGGGAAGGAGGTTGACTGTCTGCCTTGGTAAAGACCCACTGGCTGCTCCTGGTCATCTGCTTGCACGGCATATACAGGGAAATGGCTTCTAGGCAGACCTGCGCAAAAAATCCTCCCAGGGGCTGAAGTGAGGCTGACCACCTTACACCCTCCAACTTGCCCTTTTTGAAGTCTGGCACAGTATTATTAATCTTTCCACTTCTTCATAATCTCCTTTCTGGTTCTGTTTTAAAACATGCTATTATCTTATGGACACTTTGCTCTTTCTGTAGTATTTGCCATCTGAAATTGAATATTCTTTCAGTACCTTGTAACCTGCATAACACTTCTTGGTAACAAATGGATAAATTAAGAAAAAGACTTGATCTCTAGCCCTCCCATGTTCTCAGAGGAAGGCTTATTTGTTATGTTTGTGTCTGTGATGACAAGAGTTTACTACTCTGAATGATATAAAAAAAAATCCTAAGTACAAAAATGTCTAAGCACATATGACATGAATTGTATCAAAGAATAACACTTATTAGGAACTGCACATCCTTTATTACATAGCAGTAATAAAGCCCAATATTTGATTAAGAAATAAGATAATTAAAAACTATTGCATTTGTTTAAGTAAATCAGATCTAACTGAGATTCAGAAATATTATCTCATTCTTGTACTGATAGTTTACCAAATAATTTCCTGGGTAATGGAAAAGCAGAGAATTTTGCAAGAGCAAATCAGACTTTTCTCCAAATTATGTATAAAATACACTAATTTTAATCTCAGTGTCTTGAAAAGTCATGAAAATCAATGGAAGTAGGGATTTTGCTTACAGAACACCTGCATTTTGCTTGCTTAATTTCATAAATACAGCATATTTTTCATGAGGATAGAAATTGAACTATTAAAATAAAAACTTACAGTTTTAGTGTTTCAGCTGAACACATTTCTAACCATTTGCTTCATAGTTCAGCAAATGTGTTAATGCAGACTTCAGGAGCTGTGGATTGTCTTGTAAAACCTCCACTTGTACCAAGCCAGCTGCTCAGCAATGAGGCTACACCATCAGCTGAGTTGGTATAGCAACCATGAGTGGTTGTTAACCTGAGTAACCTTCCAATCAAACAGCAGCACCTTGGAACAGTGCTGGTGAGAAAAAGCTGCTTTTCTGCAGGATGTGAGACCACGGTAATGGAAAACCAAAAAATGTAATGTGCATGTATGAAGAAAAGGAACATTCACTGATTAGATCCAACTATGACTTAGCAAGCTATGAGAAGAAATGTGTAAAAGTTGAAAAAATTTCATGAGTTACTGAAACACCTAAAAATATGGGGAGGGAACAGCATTAGTTTTGGTGCTAGAGCAACTAGTACATGAAATCCCTCTTATGAAAGTGGTATCAAGCAAACAGACCCACTAAAGCCCATAGCTAACTCTTCCCCAATTGCTGCCTGTGTGGAAGAACCTAAAACAAGCCAGTAACTTCAAAAGCAGCCATATCATGAGAAATTAAAAGGCTGAACCGTGACTACTGACTATCTGCATTTTTCATCCCTGAGTATAAAATCCATTTAGAAGCATGTTTTTCCTCCCCTCCAGATATTCACCCTGCCACTAGTAGAGGTGACTGAAGTTCAGGACAGTGGAAAATAACTTCTCAGTATTGAAAGTCATGCTCAGATTGGTTTAGAGATGTCAAAATACAGCTGAGAAATAGTTGCCTAAAAAGATTTTTTCTTCCCAGTTATATAGTTTTGGGAAATAGACTGGATACAGACAAAGAAAAAATATTAAAATGGGAAATTATTAAAAAAAAAATCTCTTGTTTTTAAGTAATAGTTAAAATAATTTGGATAATTTCTTCTTCCAACCTCCTAAATTGATTTAAAGATATTAATACTAAAAAACCCTGAAAACTATAATCATATTCCTTCAAATTCCAGCATTAAAAAAATGCTCAGAAAAAGCATTTTAAACTTGTTCTTGTTTTTTAAAAAAAAACCCAACACTTTAAATGGGAGAGAATTTTTGAGAAATAAGGGGAATATACTGTAGTAACATATAGCTTGCAGAAAGGAGCACAGACAGAAGGAGAGACAAATGTGGAAAAAGCAGAGGAAAGTTATTCTGTACAGCTATGGCTGGAGCATAAACCAAATATGTACTACTTTTGCAAATCTTCACTGAAGACAGATTTATGGTTACATCCATTTTGTCTGAGCAAACCAGACTTCTTTCCCTCAAAACTAATTGCTCAGTCAAAACCAATTAAATATGTCTGGTCCTACTCCTGTATACATTTGATTTAATAGTTATAAAACTGACTATTTGCCTAAATTTAAATTTTACAGTAGAAAACCAGTTGAATGTCTTTTTTGAGTTACAAGACTACTGAAAAGAGAAACTTATCCAAGTTGAACTGATTTTCACAGTGGAAGTATTTGTTTCCTTGAGTAACAGCTTCTACATTTTTTAATAAGTAATATATCTTCATAACAAAAAGATATACTATGTGGTATCAGTGAGGCATCCACATTTTTCTTGGTGTCTGGTGAATATGTCTGGGGAATGTTTTTTGCAGGCTTGAGAGGATCTTAGAGCTGCAAGTTAGTGTGAGCAGAAGGAAACCATCTTGGCTTCTTTATCCATCTTTTATTTGGTGCCGGGAGCTTGCTGGTATTTTGAAATATGCAGTTTTCAAGACATTTCAATAACCATATGAAGCATCAGAGAAAATGAAACTTGTAGAAAAGCTGAGGAAACAAAGGAAAACTACGGTTTTAAGCAAGAGATAATCATGGTATTAAGAATTACTCATAAGATTAGTACATGTTTCTGGAAAGTAAAGTGAGACAGTATCTGCTCAACTATAATCTTTTCATGGAAATATGTTTAGGAGAGAAGCCAACATGAACCAATATTAACATCTATTTTACCATATATATATTTAGAAAACTTTCATATTTTCAGTTATTCAATAACAGATACATGAAGTGTGGGAAGAAATAGAGTGAGAGAACAGGGACCTGAGAAATTTTTGGTAGTTTTGTTGAATGGTTTTATGTGCATTTGGTTCCCAAATGCTTGGAATGGAAATGCAGGATTGTGAGAGGATCACGTTAGCTGGCTGCTCCTGCCAGGGGGATAAGTGATGAAGCAATATGTAGTATGAACTTTAACATCTTTAGTTTTCAAAGTTAGGATTTCATTAAAATTAATTGACAGAAAGATTATTTCAGAAAGCTAAAGCAGACTTACAAGTATTTGTACCCAGCTCATCATGACAAAGGAAAAACATTGGTTTATACTTACTATTTCTTTATACTTACTATTTTTTTTGAACAGCCATATCAGCTACTTTTCCAGTGTCATTGCGTCAGTTGCACCACTACAATTGTTTGTAGAGCTGTATGATAGACAAGGAACAGGGATGAGTTAAAAATTTACTTTAAAAGTTTACTCTTTCATTGAAAGGAACATGCTGATCCCATACTTGGAGGTTGGAGCACAATTTGGCATCTGGAATGTTCAAGGCATAGGAATTCCTGGATTCAAACACAGCTCCAATTCTCGTACTTGGGAACCTAGTTAAAATGTTTTCAATCTGCTGATTTTCTCAAATAGTGTTTTTCACCATTTGAGATTCAGATATGGAACCTGATCAAATTATTTACCCTCTCAGATGTGACCAGGGAGAAATGTGGAGGAGACAGTGACTGGGTTTGTAGGTGACTGAAAAAAGGAAATCCTATTCCACAGAAAATTCCAAAATTAATTACTTTAATTTCATTCCACATCAAATCCTCCCCTAGCTCAACTAGAAGGAAAAGCCACAGTTCACTGAGGACCTATGTAGATACATGGCAAGCTGAGATATGCTGATCTTTTGGGAGACTGAAAGTGTGAATGAACAACTATTTTCATGAAATACAACAGCAGTTAATCTGGACATATTGATTAATATTGATAAAATGCAAAATTCAGAACACATTCTGAGTCAACATAATGCAACATTCCTGTCATTTCTTCAGAGAAATTCCATTGAAATACTTCTTTTCACATGACATTTATTTCAGATGAAACTTTATCGCTATTATCAGGAAGACACTATTAAGAAGAAATTAGCAGAGAACTTTTGGTAGAGAAGTTAAATTCTCTCTTTGTTAGATCAGTACAGACCAATACATTAGAGGGTTTTTTTAATGCCTTTCGAAATGCATAAATATAATGTTCGCACACACGGTCTATTCCATCTGCTTTAGGTATCTAAAGCATCACTAAGGTGTTTTTATTTTTAAACTACTTTGCTTATAAATTCTAGAAGAAGGAAACCTCATGTTGCATTTGATCCAAAAATCATTCAACATTTTCCCTTTTAGTGTCTGGCAAAGAGCAAAGTAAAGACCCAGATATCACTGGGGACAAAACATATTCTCTACTTTGGCATCCAACATCCCTGTCAAAGCCAAATGTGCTCCCAGACAGTCTAACGGCTGTTATTACTTGTTTAAAGTGCCAAAACTGGGGTTTGGAGAATGATGTTAGAAAATGAAAAATTAATCAGTATACATTAGTTTTCTTCATAGCTATCTATGTTAGTAGAAACTGTGTGATATCATATGGCAGACACCTGCACTAAATATTTTGGTTTGCATTTCGTGTAAGCACTAAGTTAAGGCTCAGTTCCTCTTACAGAAGTGTAGTGGTAAAGGGAAAGACTAAAGGTTTTACTCAGTCCCCCACCCCGCATTAGCCCACAGAATATCCAATTTTCAGTATCACTTTTGCACTATAGACCTGAGTGAAAGTCCTGTGGCAGTTCCAAAGACCAAAGGCAGAGAAAAGTGTGTATCTCACAGGGAACAGGATGCAACACTTAAGGTTGCTGCCTCAAAATCACACTGTGGCTAGTTTATATCAACTATTGATTGCTACCTCATCCTACCCTCAAGCACCATGGATATCAGGTATGAAGTATGTCTTGTAGGACAAGATATTTTGCTTTATAGAAAGAAATAAAAAGTACATTATTCATTATATTAGAGAAAGTACAGTCAAAAAAAAAAACAAACATCTTGTCATTGTAAAGTGGGTGGTTAGATCTGTGATAGTAATTAGCTCCAAGTAACTTTCTTTCACAATCTGTTTCTTAAAAATTAATCCAATTATAACCTAACTCTGCCATGGTTAGTAATTGTTGCTTTCTTATCTGGTTAGATAATGAGAAGTCGGAAGTCATACATTCAAAATTCCTTAACTGGTCTTAACAATTTTCTTCAACATTTTAATAGTAACTCCTTTTTAATTTAAAACCCTACTAAAGATATCTATCCTGGAGTCTAGCAATGTCTCCTGACAGTATTATAGAAATATGTAAAAAGACATTGTCATGGGTTAACCCTGGCTGGCAGCCAAGCACTTCCACAGCTGCTTTCTCTCTCCCCCTCTCTCCCAGCAGGACAGGGGAGAGAACAGGAAGAGAAAAAGTGAGAAACCTTCTGGGTTAAGATAAAGACAGCTTAATAAGTGAAGGAAAAAGAAAAAAAACAAGAGATGCAAAGGTAGTGACCCCTCAAGCAGAGACCCAGCTAGTTCTGGCTGGGTCCCCACACACACATCCCCACACACTTTTTTCTCTACCCCAGTTTTTATTGCTTAGCATCATGAGATATGGTGTGGACTATCCCTTTGGCCAGTTGGGGTCAGCTATGCCCCCCCCCCTCCATCTTTTTGCTCACCCCTAGCCTGCTCACTGATGGGGAAAAAGAGTGGGAAAAAGAGAAAGCCTCAGTGTTGTGCAAGTACTGCTCAATAACAGCCAAAATATTAGTGTGTTTTCAATACTGTTCTAGCCATAAACCCACAACACAATACCATATGGACTGCTACAAAGAAAGTTAAATTCATCCCAGCCAGATCCAGTGTGGGCATTTTTCTGTGTGTGTAATGACAACAGCCCTTTAGAACTCTTTGACACTGCTGATGGAGAGAAGAAAAAAGTTGCTAATGAAGAAGAAACAGAGCTTTCTGACAGCTTGAGGCCTCACACTGCAATACCTTACACTCTTGAGCTTAAAAACTGTACACCCTATTCCACTCCACCTACACGGCAAAATTTGCTGTTATTAGATCTGCAGCATACAAGTCTGCTGCAAGATCAGGAAAGACTTCTGCTCATAAGGCATCAGATCCATCCACTAAAGGAGCTCTTTTTAAGGATTATTTGATGCCTGTAGCAACAAGCAATCTCTATCATGGATCAAGTATTGGTTGAGAACCCAAACCCACACAAGGAACAAACAGATAGCTTTTGGCCATTGATGCTTTCAGTTTATGCAGAAATCAAGAGACAGGTTACTGAAGGAGCAAGACACTATTCATAATCCCTGGGCAGAATACCTTTTTCTGCCTTTTTGCTCAGAGCTCCTAATCTCACCCAACAGAAATGCTTTCTTAAAAAGAAGGTGTTATTGAAAATACACCAATCCTTTTTACAGTGAACACAGACAGTAGTGAATATGAAATGATCGACAGAATGAATGAATTTTTTTTTCAGACATTTCAGAATAAAGGCATTTCATCTGGAGAATTATTTTCAACTGTAACACAATTCATTTTAATCAAAGTGTGCAATACAGAATAGAGGATTTAATTTTACTTGAAAAAAATTTACATGTTTTAGTTACTGAAAATCTCCATTAAAAGTCCTTTAAAAGACAAGAAAGAAAAAAAAAAAAAAAAAAAGGAAAACAAGTTTTTAAAGTATTTAATTCAAATACTCTTCAAGAAAAAAAAAAATTAGACTTGCTCTTGATTAGAAAAGAAATGCAATAGAATCATAGAATCACAGAATCATTCAGGTTGGAAAAGACCCTTGGGATCATCAAGTCCAACCATCAGTCTCACTCTACAAAGTTCTCCCTTACACCATATCCCCCAACATCTCATCCAAACGACCCTTAAACACATCCAGGGATGGTGACTGCACCACCTCCCTGGGCAGCCTATTCCACTGTCTGACCACTCCTTTGTTAAAAATTTTTTCCTAATGTCCAGTCTAAACCTCCCCTGTTAGAGTTTAAAGCCATTCCCTCTTGTTCTATCACTAATTACCTGTGAGAAGGCACCAGCACCAACCTCTCTACAATGTCCTTTCAGGTAGCTGTAGAGAGTGATGAGGTCTCCCCTCAGCCTTCTCTTCCTCAAACTGAACTGTCCCAGCTCCTTCATTCACTCCTCATAGGATCTGTTCTCCAGGCCCTTCACCAGCTGCGTTGCCCTCCTCTGCCCTCGCTCCAGCACCTCGAGATCTCTCTCATATTGAGGTGCCCAAAACTGGACACAACACTTCAGGTGTGGCCTCACCAGTGCAGAGTACAGGGGGACTATCACCTCCCTACTTCTGCTTGGTCACACTATTTCTAATACAAGCCAGGATGCCGTTGGCTTTCTTGGCCACCTGGGCACACTGCTGGCTCATGTTCAGCTGCTGTCAGTTAGAACCCCCAGATCCTTCTCTTCCAGACAGCTCTCCAGCCACACCTCCCCACGCCTGTAACGATGCATGGGGTTGTTTTGGCCCAAGTGCAGGACCTGGCACTTGTCCTTGTTGAAGCTCATCCTGTTAATGTTGGCCCACTGATCCAATCTATCCAAATCTCTCTGTAGAGCGTCCCTATCTTCATGCAGATCGACATTCCTGCTTAACTTGATGTCATCTGCAAATTTACTGATAATACACTCTATGTTCTTATCAAGATCATCAATAAAGATGTTGAACAGAAATGGTCCCAACACCGAGCCCTGAGGAACACCACTTGTGACCGGCCACCAGCTGGATGTAGCTCCATTGACCACCACTCTCTGGGACTGTCCAGCCAGCCAGTGCTTGACCCAGCTACACTCGTTCAGGCCATGAGCAGCCAGTCTTTCTATGAGAATCTTATGGGCACCTGTGTCAAATGATTTTCAAAAATCCAGGTAGACAATATCCACAGCTTTTCTCTCATCCAATAGTTGGGTCATTTTGTCATAGAAGGAGATAAGGTTTGTCAGGCAGGACCTGCCTTTCATAAACCCACGCTGACTAGGCCTGATCCACTGGTTGTCCATTATATGACTTTTAATGGCACTCGAGATGACCTGCTCCATGACCTTCCCTGGCACCGAGGTCACACTGAC
Source organism: Athene cunicularia (assembly GCF_003259725.1). Classification (NCBI taxonomy): domain Eukaryota; kingdom Metazoa; phylum Chordata; class Aves; order Strigiformes; family Strigidae; genus Athene; species Athene cunicularia. The sequence continues at coordinate 111,179,799 of NW_020799095.1, forward strand.
AGGTCTATAGTTTCGTGGATCATCCTTTCTGCCTCTCTTGTAGATGGCTGTCAAATTTGCCACCCTCCAGTCCAATGGGACCTTGTTGGCCATGATTTCAGGTACATCATGGAAAGTGCCTTGGTGAGCAATAGGAAACATTCCCAAAGAGTTCTTGAGGAAGATCTGAGACCCTCCAGAGGACCACAGCAATTTTTGTCTATCCCAGTTTTATGTATATAAATATATGTAAGGCCAAGAGTATGGGTTCTTGTTCCATGCGGTAGAGCTGAACAGGTTATGTGTTACCAGATCCACATTAAGTAACTTACAATGCCCCATAGGGAAAAAGAATTTCCCTATATCCAGTCAGTTCCTCTCTTAAGTTGTACCCATGGTCTCTCGTACTCCCACTGCTCTACTATGAAGATCCCAGCTCTTTCTTCTTGATATGGTATTTTATGTATTATGCATGAAAGGAAAAAAATGTTTCCTGTCTGTTAGTGTAAAAATATACCCATTTAATATCATTAATGCAATCACATTTCCAGTTATCTTTGCTAATTTTGAGGAAGACTAGGAATACATAGCAAATAGTAATTCTAACATTTCCAGAGGACCAAAATAGACCCTCATACTGTTAAATATATAGGGCTATTTGTTTATGACTTAGGACCTCAACCTAAGCTCAAGTCAATTTTATTTTCAGTAAGGAATGCTGTTGTATCTTTTCAACTTCATCTTTGATGAGAAATGATACTGTAAAATATAATAGGTCTCACAAGAACACTCCTACTGAACAAACAAGCATTAAAATGTTTAGTGATAATCTATTCCTAAATGTTACCATGAAGCAAACATCAAATGTTTCATAATGTACAACAAGTTCAACTCACTGAGAACTAAACTACACTTTTCCACTAGAAGAACTACAGCGAGGCAAGAAGCTGCCATGATTTCAAGCTTAGCTTTACCAGAGCTCACTCCATAATTCTCCAAAGGTCAATAATCTGCATGGTTTTCTAAATACTCAGGTTGTAACTTCATTCTGCAGACTGCACAAAAGCAAGACAGGGAATGTTTACATTAATTTAAACTTGTTAGAGCTCTGATCAAATAATACAGTTTAGCCAGTCTGTCTGTGTTCATGAAATGAGTCAATCATATACATCAGTGTATAGCTATGTTTAATCAAAGACACGCTCTGCATACACAAAGCTGTAATCCCCCCTGAGACTGGCAAGGGACTATCCACTGCAAGCTTAAAATGTTCCTGCTAATTTAGTTTAGCTGGAATAGCTTTTAAAAATAAAATAAAAATCATTAACTTCAATGGTGGGTGTCTGTGTTTTGGAACAAGGAAATTAGACAAGCCTCATACCATACTGTTTAATTGAGTGTGGGCAGAGAGGTAAATTATATGTACCTAAACCAAATTTGGATTGTTGTAGGCTTTGCTTCCCTGTAATTTTTTTCTATCACTGAAAATTCTGGGGATGAAAATTACTACAGTCCATCAGCCCTGATTTTTGTTTTCTGAGCAAGCAGCAGATTAGCAATTTTATTAACATTTGTAGACAGGTGGGTTGAACCTTTATTTCTCCCTCTTAAATATATTTTGCATTTCTAACAAATTATTTATATTGCATTTTCCTTCATATGTTCATGACAAAGTTAATAACCACTTGTTGTTAAATAATTACTCCAGTGCCCAAATGCTAACATATTGCTGCTGGATCTGGAGGCTGAAAACTGGCTTCTAATATGGTAAGTAAAAAGTAAAGATGGTTAATTTTAAATTTAGAAAGATATAACTAGAGGTGAATAAAAATTTTAAAATGGAAATAAGTCCTTACCATGGAAGCATATATGCACAAGACTGAAGAGTAGGAAAATACAAATATATAAATGTGAGTGATAAGGGGGAATTATTTTAAAATATTCAACATGCAAGAGAAAGAAAGCCCTTTTAATTTAAACTCTGTGCTTGCTGAGCTGAAGTGAAAACTGTGAGAAGACAAAATTCCTCATGTCTCCAATACATAGCACATGGGAAATATAGGCAAGAAATTTAAATTGACAACAAAGAAATGAAAGTTAACAGTTACAAAGAGGAATACATGAAAATTATGCCCAAGAAAGTTAAGGATAAGGCATTTTTTTTAACATATTAGAAACACTAGAGTCCAGCAGTCGCACAGGTTCTATACAGTTGCCAGCATCATAACTACATTTCAAGCAGGAGCTTTACACAGGGCTCTTGTAGTAGCTCTTAAATCTACTTGAGAGAACAGTTGAAGGCACAACTGTACGTTTGGGTACCCTTGGGAACTTTTCCTGACTGCAAGAGCTTTCCCCATAACATGGTTTTAGGGATTTTAATATTGGTAGGAATAGAATGGCTCAATATATTAGAGAAATTGGGATCAATTTTATCCCTAGAGATCTTTTTGAAAGATAAAACTGAGAATATTTTGAAAACACAGGTTTTCAATAGTGCAATAAAATTGCAAAAAATATCCAGTGCTATTAAAATTTCACTTAACTGGAAGGATTTTGCATAGTACCTCTATCATCCTATTCATTTGTAAAGCAGGCTCTTCACTGCAGTTTAAGCTGGTGCTGTCCTGTCCTGTAAAGGTTCTTGTTGTTAAAGACTAAAACTGCTCTAAGTTTTCAATTTATTTTTTTTTTCCTTAAAGTGAAATTCCTGTATGTACTGCCTCTCCGTCTTTCCTTATGCCTATGCACAATTTTAGGCCACAGCATGTGCATTTATGAGAGAATCCTTTTCTATAGTTCATGCTACTTTCCACCTAAAATTGGAAAAACATAGCATTTTTTCTCTCGTAATGACTATTACTTATAAAATCTCATTCCTACACATATTGATGGTATTATGTCTTTTTAAGAGATCTGCTGTGATCTTTGGACAGCTTTTACATGGACACATTTTACAAGACTCAGTGAAAGCTGAATTCATGATAGTGTTGATGCATCATTCAATGCCCATCCCACACTTGGAAAGCTCAAAGGACAGTCACAGACTGTGCCTGTTGCCTGTGCCAAAAAAACTCCACACTTTTAAAGGGGACTTTAAATACACCATTGGCAACTGGAAGAATGAACAAAAGTCAGTATTCCATTTTTGATGGGTAGGTACACATTTCATCAGAGTGTTCATTTATAACTTGGTCTCGTTCATAGCATCACTCTACCAAATCCGATCATTAAGACAGATTTGAGGCCTTGTGAATTTCTCCAAAAGGAAAATGAACACAAAAAAGTAATGAAGTTACTTAAAAAAAAAAAAAAATTAAAAGTCAACACCCTTGTTCAGCAAGGACTGAAGAGAGTCTGTTTCATTTCAAGCCTTTATAGCCAGGACTCTTCCCAAAAGGCTTTTTCTTTAATCACTTGCTGTGAGGTGAGGGGATGTTTCTTTAGCTACAAACCCTTCCTACACTTTCTTTTCTACACTATTTCTACACAATACTTTGCTGCTTGTCTCCAACATGCTGCTCAAAAAAAACAATTTTCATTTACTTTCAGCCTCTTTACTAAAATCTTCTTCTACTTATATAGTTGTTTTCTTAAGTAGACCATACCTGAGGTGGTGGCTCTTCCAGGCTGAATGTTCAAGAGCTGAACCGTGTTTTCACCCAGAGAGCTGGTGGCAGAGGCAGCCTGTGTCACTGACCAGCCTCCCCGTGGCTCTGTCCCCATCTTCCCTGTACAAAGCACAGCAGTTGGCTGGGCTGGCTGGAGCAGATGATCAGTCAAATTTCTGTTTAGAAGAGGGAAACAGTGAAACAGTCAGCTGAAATATTTGAAACTGTATCTACGTGGTTAGCTTTTCACTAATGCATCAAATGTCTTTGACAAAGAAGTTACTGATTTTATTTGCTTTTCTCTCTACAGAAGAGAATGAGCACCCAGGAAGCTTTTTATAGGTGCAAACCTGAATTTACCGTCAACAAAAGTGTCAGGTTTCACACAGTTTTGTACAATCCACCATTTTAACAGTATTGTTACAAGCAATATATAATAATATATAATATATTATAGAGTCTATATAATTTTATATATTATAGATTATTAAATTATTAAAGAGAAAGTATTCATCTGAATTTCTGAAATGTGTTGGCAATACTATAAGCTAGAAGTTTACATAAAACGTTTCTGACAAAAACTATGGTTTTGTATTTGAATTGTTTTCTACAGCTCAGTGGAGGAAAATCCATCCTGAATTATGGATTTTGCAATTTAATTTTTATGAATATTCTTAGGAATATTTATTAATTTTCAGGCACAACATACTAATTATGGATAAAAAAAATAATTTATGAAAGATTTTGATTTTTTTCCCATACAAAAGTATGGGCAATTTACTAGGCACAGAAATTTATCCTTATTCTGAGACTAAGGGGCGGGGGGGCGGAGAAGAGATAAAGCTAGCCCATCTGCTTCAATCCATCTGGTGAAGTACTATTACATCTGTGAACAGTGTAGTGATAGCACCGTGAGCATGAGGAGAGATTTAGCATCAAGAAATAAGGAATGGCGAGTCAGCCTTTCAGATCTACACAAGAAAGAGAAAAGGAAACTGAATGGAACTGCATTTGAATTTTCATTAATTAAAATGAAATGAAAATGTAATCTCAAAATGAAATTACATTTCAGTGTCACTGACATTGTTATAGAATTACCTTTATGTAGCCATGGAAATGCAACAGAAAAGTATTGTGACAATTACCTGTGTGTGACTGTTACCTTGTTTAATGATCCTTGTCAATTAGTAATTTTCAAGCCAATGCCCAAGCTATTTATGCAAGATCATTATTTGATTTAGGCTTAGATCCCATGCACTTAAGCACATGCAGTGTTTCAGGACTGAATCTTGCCTCTTTCTTGCAAAGACTATATAAACTAAACCACTCCAAAGGAAGCTAATTAAGGATGTACATCGAGTCATTGGTCAAAGGCAGTATAGATACACAACTGAAATAATTAAATCTTAGCCTGTATTTGTGGTAGTTATAGTACCATTTGCACAGAGTTTTTGAACACACCCGAGGAAAGCTAGATGACCCCTGTGCTCCAACAGTCACCTTAACACAGACCACAGTTTTAATTCTGAACATTACAAAGCCTACAAGGGATATTTATTACTCATCTCCTTCACTCAGATGCTGAATTTAGGCAAGATGGCTGGTATTTTACAGAAAGCAGGCACACTATGTGTGTTCCCTGCCAATGAGAGTCAGTAACACCAGTTAAATGCAAGTTTATAGACCTGAAACATTACAGCTTTCCTTTTCATTCAAAAATATGTCATTATATAAGGATGTAATAAATATCTCTTAACTAACCCTTATTTAGTATATACTAAAGCCACAAAAACTCAGAAGTTCTGACTTATTTTCAGGTAAGTCTGATGTTTTAGATGATTGTTTAACCCAACCCTGTTAAGCTGTGCATAGCACTGCCTAACACATCTTTAAAGGTTTATTCCCTTATGATGCACAGTATTAGAAATAATAACAAATGCACCTTTTTAAGCCTGATGTAAACCTGCATCTCAGATCATCTATTGTTTCTATTAACAGTGACCTGAACACAAAAAAAAAAAAAAAAAAAAAAAAAAAAAAAAAAAAAAAATCATTTGACCCTAAGGAACTCAATCTAAGGAAAAGGTAGAAATCTCATTACTTAATTTGACTAAATGCTTTTTGCCCCCCCCCCAAAAAAAAAAAACAGAGATAAGATTTGTTGTTGTTATATTGTTCCCCCTTTGTTAGCTGTGCTATCACAGAAAACCATGTGGCACAGTGTCCCACCTGCACAGTGTCCCACCTCCACTTTTCTGTATTAGTCACTGATAGATTAGCCTCGAAACAGTTGAATGCACAAAGCACTCCCACAAATACCAGAGACTTAATTATCTTCAAAAACTTTTAAAAGTGTTTTATGTAATACTTCTTTTAGTGATCATCAATCCCAGAAAAGAAATATTTTTCATTTTGTTTCTGGAAGGTTTGTTTTGCTCATGCCAGCTTAGTCACTTGAGGAAAAAAAAATCAAACAATTCAGTTGAAGCAGCTGGGATTTAAAGCTTCCTAACAACATTTTGTCGGTGATTTGGCTGTTGCTATAAAAGGCTTCTCTCTCTTTTTTTTTTTTTTTTTCTTTCTTTAAAATATCAGTTCCTACATGAAGACCAAACCCATGTCCCAGGTACATGTAGCTGTCCAAACTTTCATCAGGTTATGCAGGACATCCTGGGTAGCACCTCTTACTACAAGCTCACTCCATAGCTGCAAGTCAAGGGGTTTGTTTTACAGATTTCTGTTTTCCATCTCCATCACTGACACTCTAAAGACTCCTTGCCTTTTTCTGCTCTAACTCATTTCCAGTTGTTCCACTTGACTTGGTCATCTTCACATTCCATTAAAACGTGTCATTTTACTTCTCTTAAAATGTCTCAGCAAAGTCTTTGCTTTCCAAGCTGGACCAAAGTGTCACTTCAAGGTCATTCAAAATTTTACTCTCATCTCCCAGTTATCTTATTGTATTTCACTGTGCTAAAACCTGCCTTCCAGCTTCTCTTCAGAGCTCAGTTTCCACCACATACATTCTCACTTCTATAACTTTTTCTGTGCTATCTCATGTTTCTCATTTGTCTAGTCAAATCAGCTCTAAGCTGAAATCTACATTTCAGGAGATTGCTTCTGAAAATCAATTAGATCTCATATTGGTAATGACACTGACTTAACCATTGGGTTGACTTAAATATTATTTGCTTACATTAGCACATCTAATGCAAGATGATCCATAAAATCCAAGGTTTTGGAGCAAGCTACCTATGAATATAATTAAACTTCAGTTCCAAATATACTCTGTTGATAAAAAATACATGGTATGTGATCTTGTGGTAAAGGGGAAAGAATTCCATTTGGATATTAAAAGCACTAACACGTCAAATCCAATATGTAAATCTTAGGAGTCCTACTTGCAAATATAACACAGTGTCTTATATTGCATTAGTATCTGTGCTACACAGCCACAAAGCCTGTATTAGTACAAACACAGCAGTGCAGGGATTTTTCCTAAAAAGTATGAAGTGGCATTAGCTTGAAATACTAATTTCCTGGTTCAAAGAACAGTTAAGAAGAGGTATTAAACTTCTTTTTTCATTCTAAAGATGAAACAATGCTTGTCCCATGTCATATAAAACCCATGCCATTAGCCTTAAGCAAAGCCTACTTTTTCATACAACTGCAATGAATGTACTAAAGATTTGTATTACCTCACAGTCCAGGATTTGGGATATGGTAGGGGCCCTTGAAACAGGCCAACATTCATTCAATTTTATCAAAGTTAATACTACCATCTTTTTCCTGGAAAGACATCTGAGGGACAGTCTAAAACTGTGCTGAAAACTGAGACTAGTTTTAGCCAGACAAGTGGCTTTGCAAATTAACATAAAACAGAATATACCACACATCGTTTGTAATTACAACAGTCTCATGAGTAAATATTTATTTTTACTGAACTGTGTACTAATAAATGTTTTCTTGGCACAAATACTAGATACACAGAATTTTTTTTTTTCACATTGTGAAAATGAGTTTTGCATTCCTCAAATCTCAAAAAACCCCAACAAAAATAAAAAAAAAAGACAATTCAGTGAAATCTTTAATATAAATGTTTTGAAACAATTAAAACCAGCATTTTGTTTTAATAATTTAAATTGCATTTATAAACATTTCCATCTTTTAAATTCTAATTCTAAATTCTAATGCCCTGAAATGATTTAAAATGTATCACCAGATACATATTCAAACATCCAAGACTTCTATTCATTTGTTAATTATGAAACAGACACTTTTCAATCCAGCTTGCAATAAAGCTGTAAATTTTTAGAATTTCCAGTGAGATAAGCAGGCTGGTTTCCAGCCATTTTGGGAAGCATCATATAATTTGGTAAATTATTTTGTATTATAAAAGCATACAAAAAAGACACATCCTAAATGGCACTTCCAAGTGCTATATATATATATATATGGATAAGTCAAAATCAAATACTGTAATCCGTAGTTTAAATTTCTTTCCAGAATTGGGAAGCCTTTAGGACCCAGGCTGATTCCTTCTAGACTGGCAGACTTTTCTCTGGAATCAAAGAGTGTTACCAGCTGGGGCACAATCAGCAATTCTGCATAGTCTTCAAGGGCAGAGAGAAATCTTCCCATTTAGACAGCCTCCAGCAGATTTTTCAAGATTTGAGCAGAGAAAACAAATTAATATGCGTTTTCATACTGATTTGCAGTGCAATTTGCAGCTGAAGAGCTAATAAAGTGAATCATCAAATTAAATACCTGAGGAAAAATGATAAAAGAAATAGACATACTTTATACCTTATTTCTCATCTGTAAAGAAAGAGGAAAGTAGATAAGCAAACAACACCCACAGCTTACTAAATTAATGCAGTATTTTAATCTTCTTAAAGTTCATTTTAATTAAATACTTCATCATAAACACCCTAACTATTTAAATGTTCACATTTTAGTGAACTTTAATACTAATATTATATTAAAGTTTCACAAAAAACTGAGAAATGTTCATAGAAGCTTCAGTCTCACTTCTGTTTGAAAAATTGGATGGGGTATGTTTCATTCTGATGACTTTTCCAAATGAGAGTAAATTTGTAAATACTCAGAAGGTGTTTATGTAGCTTGCAGGATCCAGATTAGAACAGGCTGCAAGACCTTGTGATGTATTAAAAAGCCTTTTATGAGTTATGTTTGGCACTGCACAAATGAAACTGCACAAATGTGACTACACAAATGTAACTCACTATATGCCTTTAAACTGAAAAACTCACCTGGGATTCTTTTCAAAAACTAAGGATAGTTTTGCTGAAAACCAGCAAGCTTAGCTAACCTCTCATTATTTTATGACATTCTAGATACCATAGTATCTACTATAGTATCTACTATACAGATAGTACATATATGAAAAATTCCTGCATCAATTTGATAGATGTTTAATCAATACAAAATTACACACAGAACAAAGTAAAATCTTAAAAGTTCTTTGGATGGAGGGGAACAATTCCTACTATTAGATTTTTGCAACTGTCTTGCTAGATTTTTCTCTCTGTCGTTGTTGTGGTTTAACCCCAGCCAGCAACTAAGCCCCACATGGCTGCTTGCTCACTCTCCTCACAGTGGGATGGGGGAGAGAATCAAAACAGTAAAAGTGAGAAACTTTTAAGAACTGCTCAGCAATAATGAAAACATCTCTGTATTATCAACACTGTTTTCAACACAAATCCAAACCTTAGCCTCATACCAGCTACTAATGAAGAAAATTAACTCTATCCCAGCCAAACCCAGCGCATTCTCCACCCCTTATTCCATACCATTTACATCATGCGCAGGTCCCACACTCTCCAATACAACCTCATTAACCAGCACCCCCTTTCCCATCCTTTGATATAATACACAGATACCATTCCCTTAGTCTGTAGATCACCCCTATAAAATGTCTTTAAAGTATCCACAAAGTCCATTGAGATAATTTAGTCCATCACTTCATGCTCCATCTGTTATGGTGGTCACTCAGGACAGGAGAGCTGGTGTGTTGTGTGGAGTTATTGGCACCAAAGCCAGCTCAGGTCAGGTTACTGCTGCACTTGCACTGCTTCTTGTAAGGCTTGTCCTCCATTGGTTCCAGTGGTTCCTGCTATAGTAATTCCTGTAACACACAACTCAGATCATGAGCTGCTAGAGTTTGAAGGTATATCCATTACAATCTCCACCCGTGGTCCTTTTGGGCCAGGTTATAGGGTTTAGCATTGCAATGAACTCCTCCCCTTGCATCTAGCCTGGCTAGCAACAAGAGGTTCCTGCTATAATAATTTCTGTAACGTGCAACTCAAATTCCAGGTTGAAGCAATTTAAAGCTATCTCCACTACAATCTCCACCCCTAGTCCCTTTGGACCAGACCGTAGGGTGTTACATTTGTGATGGTGTACTCCTCCCTCACATGTCCCATCTAAGCCATAACCACCAGTGGGGGTTGTGGTGGCTGAATCCATCTTACTCTGTACTTTGGGGGATGGATGGCAACACAGTAGCCAAGGGTTGTCTGGAATGGTGACCCAGACATCTTGCTGATATAAAATATGACTATAAGTCAATCGTCTTACTCCATAAATAGTGGACAGCCCAGGGCGTGTTGAGATCTCCTGCACAGCAACAGGCTGCACACCAGGATGTCCTCTTGAGTAGGAACACGTCTCAAGACTACTCCTGAAGGCTGAGAGTTTCCTTGCTGCAAGAGATTCTTGGTAAGTGATTAATAGCATGCTACACTTTGAAATCTTAACTAAGTGATATAAAAGATTGATTGTGCATATAAAATCCTTTAGACATAAACCATTGACTAAGTCTGGGAGTAGAATTAGATCCAGCTGCACCTAGATTCCTCTCTGAGAGGAGTTTAGAAAGCAAAGGGTTCCTTTCTGAGCCTCATGACTCAACAGGAGGGTCTCCCTGACAGTTTTGTCTGACCCAGTCCTCTATGTAGTAAATAATACCTTGCTATCAAATCTTGGTAAACCACTGTCACATTTACCACTGAACTTTGTTAACTCACTGATTTATATCAATAAAGTATGTTGTTCTGTCTTAAAAATAAAGTGCATGACTCCATCCACACAATATTGCAGTGAAATCTGCCCTTGCCCCTGCTCCAGCTTGGACTTCCCCACAGACTGCAGTCCCTTAGGGGTGTACCTGCTCCAAGTGGAGCCTTATCTGTGAGCCACAGTCTCTTCAGGGCTAGACCTGCTGTGGTGTAGACTTACCCACAGACACAGTCACTTTGAGGTGCCCCTGTTCCAGGTGGCCTTGTCCAGTGGCCACAATGCCTTGAGATATACATGCTCCAGCCTGGCCTTACCCACAGCCACAGTCCCTTCAGGAGTGAACCTGCTCCATATGACCTTACCCATGCCTGCCATCCCTCCAGGGGTGTATCTGCTCTGTCATGGGCTTATCCATAGCCACACACTTTGAGGTGCTCCAGCATGACTTCATGCACAGCCACTGATGCTTCAAGGTGTACCTTCTCCAGTGTGGACTTAGCCTTGGGCCACAATCCTCTCAGAGCTATACCTGCTGCAGCACAGACATAAACATGACCACAGACGCTTTGAGATGTTCCTGCTTTGGTGTGGACTTACTCATGGCCACAGACACTTTGGGGTATCCTGATCCTGCAAAGATTCATCCAAAGGCCACAGTCCCTTCAACTCAAGTTCACACTGGAGTTCCAGCGTGTCCAGTGCAGCAGCACAAAACCAGCAGAGATGACCCATCCATCTGCCAGCCCAGGTGCATCGCCATCGCTGTTATCAAAATGTTCCCAAGCACAGCAGAGAAATATGATCAGCACTACAACAGCACACCAAGCAGCGAAAGCAAAAAGTAACCATTAACAAGCACAAGCCCCATGGCAAGCACAGGAGCCTGTCAACTAATAGCTAAAAAGCAGTAAGAGATATAAATTTGATCTGGCACATTTCAATTAAATCTGTTGTTATCTCAGCCCTTTTGAGCCCCATTTTGGGTGCCAAAAAAGATTGTTGTGGTTTAACCCCAGACAGCAATTAAACCCCACACAGCCACGTGCTTACTCCCCCCATGGCAGGATAGGGGAAGGAATCAGAACTGTAAAAGTGAAAAAACTTGTGGGTTGTGATAAGAACAATTTAATAGGTAAAGCAAAAGCCTCACACACAAGCAAAGCAAAACCAGGAATTCTTTCACTACTTCCCATCATCAGGCAAGTATTCAGTCATCTCCAGGAGAGCAGGGCTCCATCACATGTAACAGTTAATTGGGAAGACAAACACCATCACACCAAATGTCCCTCCTTCCTTCTTCTTCCCCAGCTTTACATGCTGAGCATGACATCATATGTTCTGGGATATCCCTTTGGTCAGTTGGGGTCAGCTGCCCCAGCTGTGCCCCCTCCCAACTTCTTGTGCATCCCCAGCCTACTCACTGGTGGGGTGGTGTGAGAAGCAGAAAAGGCCTTGGCTGTGTGTAAGCACTGCTCAGCAATAAGGAAAACATCCCTGTGTTATCAGCACTGTTTCCAGCACATATCCAAAACACAGCCTCATGCTAGTAGCTACTATGAAGAAAATTAACTCTATCCCAGCCAAAACCAGCACAATCATTTGAAGAGAAAAACAGTTTTAAAAAATTTTCCAGAATTTCTCACGCAGAATGAAGTAACATTCAATTATGTTGAAAACAAACAATCTGAACACTGTGTTTAAATATGATCTGTAGTCCTATCCAGTTGTCCAGGGTTTGAAGAATATTTCTGTGGTGAGAAAAAGTTACTCTGAAGACTACCTGAATTTATTTGCAATAGGCTAAAAAGAGCCTAAAGTAAATTCATTGATGTAAGATTAATAAAATGAGCACTAAGGAGTGGATTATGCTCACCACAATAAAAGGTATGAAGATTTAAAAGTGTAAAAGACACAATCACCATAAAGAATATTGCAGGTTCGGGGGAGGCAGCTCTCAGGTGCTCAGTAACAGGGAGCCAAGCATCCATACTAGTTCTTTGCTGTGGTCACTGAGGAGAAATCCTAACAGAGCTAGATAAAACAAAAAGAAATCATCCAGTAACTAAATATTTAATGAAATAACACAAAGTCTTTTAGCTTCAGAAATTTCTCTGTAGTCGTAAAGGGGGAACTGCTAGGGTAGCAAATTTTACTAAAGCCTATAATTAACATAAAAAAACCTGCAACAAATACCTCCCTATTTTATTCATTCCCAAGTTCTGATAGAGCCATGTAACAAGTGACAAGCTGATCCGGTAACTGAGAAGGGGCAGGAGCCCCTAAACTGCAGCTGAAGCATGATTGTATCCAGCAGCAGGCACACACACATGGAGTCCCACAAGGCAGCAACCCCCCAGCTTAGTACAATAGCATGTCCCTGTCCCACGCTCCTAGTGCCAAAAGCTGATGATGATCAGGTTGCAAATCTGGCAGCCTTGCTGCTGGGACAGGAGGTCTCGGAGCAGGAAAGGTCAAAACTCACGGCTGCAAATGGGGGAGTTGTGGGCTGGATGTACATGGTGGGAGAGGGGTGGAGAGTCAAAGACAGCTGTCTTCCTCTTTGCGTGCAAGTCTTTATTTGCAAAAAAGAGAGCCTCATCACAGCATGCTTAGGGAATTAAATGGTAGTTAACATTCAGTGGGACAGTGTAGCATTCACCGCTGAGGTGGTGCTGCCAGCCATAGGAATTCAGCTTGCCACTTGCCTCACAAATCCCAGCAAGGGTCAGCAGCCTTATGCAGGGGCACATGCCCATTTTACACTGAGGTAATTGAAATAAATACCACAAATTCTCCCTCTGTAATACCTGGCTACAGGAATTCTTTGTCATTAGATGGGCATTGCCAGCCACATCGGTAGATCTCATCTCTATGGGTAAAAGTGTGTTTTCTTGTAAAAGTGCAGACAATATTTAAGAGGCAGTGATTGTAACCTCCCCAGTAGGCTAGCAATTATGATTAATTTATTTCAAGTTTTCAGAAGTTTAATGCTTCCTGGTGAGGTTTTTGATGATTTGTTTACATGATTTTTCCCTTCTCAAGAAAGCCTGCTGTTTTATTCTGGTATTTCCATAAGAACCAACAACACATAATGCATAATCCAATTAATTTCATTTTCACTAATGATAGCCTTCAATATTAACCAGTACCCAGCCCTTTTATTTTATGCAGTCCTGCTGTGCTCTGAAATATGGTATGTGCATGTGGAGGGAAAAGCCCAATAAGACAGAGAATGGAATTTCCATAAATGTCTGGTATAATTATGATTTAAAATAAAGCATATGCTATATTTTAATGGCAGTTATCTGATGAATAGATATATAAGGACTTAAAAAATTCAAATTTCTAAAAAGATTTATTTTACAAGTCTATCATTAAAATAATAACAGCAGTGAAAGCAGAACTTTTCTCTGGTTTGGAATGAAAGTGTCTGAAAGCAAGAGAGGCTTGGGATTCAAACCTGTGTCTCAATAACAGTCTTTAGGCTATTTTTGGATAATGTTTGTGCTTACCTTAACTTTTTTTTCATTTTGAAAATTCATTTTCATTTTAATTCAGCTGTGGAAGAAAAACAAGAGTTAGAACATACCTTTTTCATTAAAACAGAATTCTGGTTTTCTGAAAGGGCTACTTAGACGTGATTTTGGAAATTGCTTTCTAAATTGGAAAGTCTTTTTAAAATTTCATTTCAATTTGTCAGGTTAAAAAGAGAGTAAGTTCAATCAAATATACCTCAAACAAAACAAACCCTTGTTTTGGGGTAAAATAAAATTGATTCAGAATTTATACTTTTCCTTCCTTCCTCCTCCTATCTCACAATGCACACAGTATGAACAACAAACTGGAGCTGGAAGCCATTGTGCGGCTTTGTGGAGGAAAATTTTGATATAGTTGCCACCACAGAAAGGTGGCAGGATGACTCTCACAACTGGAGTGCTGCAATGGATGGCTATAAACTCTTCAGTAGAGATAGGCAAGGAAGGAGAAGCAGTGGGATAGCCCTGTATATTAGAGAGCATTTTAACTGTCCAGAGCTTGAAGATAGTGATGAAAGGGTTGAGTGTTTATGGGTAAGAATCAGAGGGAAGGCCGACAAGGGAGATATAGTGGAAGTCTGTTATAGATCACCAACCAGGATGAAGAGACGGATGAAATATTCTATAAGCAGCTGGCAAAGGTCTCACAATCACTAGCCCTTGTTCTCATGGGGGACTTTAACTTAGCAGATATCTGTTGTAAATACAATGCATCAGAAAGGAAACAGTCTAGGAGGTTCCTAGAGTGTGTGGAAGATAAATTCCTGACAGTTGGTGAGGGAGACAACTAGGGAAGGTGCCCCACTGGGCCTGTTTGTGAGCAGAGGACTCATGGGTGATGTGACGGTTAGAGACCATCTTGGGCATAAAAATTACAAAATTATATTTTTTGATTCTCAGAGAAGTAAGGAGGGGGATCAGCAGAACTGCCACCTTGGACTTCTGGAGGGCAGACTTTGGCCTGTTTAGGGGCCTGGTTGCCCGAGTCCCTTGGGAGACAGACCTGAAGGGAAGAGGAGTCCAGGAAGGCTGGACATTCTTCAAGAAGGAAAAAGTAAAGGCTCAGGAGCAGGTCGTCCCCATGTGCCAGCAGAGAAGAAGACTGACCTGGCTGAACAAAGAGCTTTGGCTGGAACTCAAGAATAATAAAAGTGTTTATAACCCTTGGAAGAAGGGGCAGGCAACTCAGGAGGACTACAAAGAATTTATGAGGTTATGCAGGGAGAAAATTAGAAGGGAGAGGCAGTGAATGTTGCTTATTTGGACTTTAGTGAAGCCTTTGACATTGTTTCCTACAGCATTCTCATGGAGAAACTGGCTGCTCACGGCTTGGATGGGTGTACTCTTCACTGGGTGAGAAACTGGCTGAATGGCCAGGCACAGAGAGTGGTGGTGAATGCAAGTCACAAGTGGTGGTCCCCAGGGCTAAGTATAGGGGCCGATTCTGTTTAATATCTTTATCAGTGATCTAGACAAGGGGATTGAGTGCACCCTCAGTAAGTTTGCAGACAAGACTAAGTTGGGCAGGAGTGTTTATCTGCTTAAGGGTAGAAAGGCTCTACAAAGGGATCTGGACAGGCTGGATCAATGGGCTGAGGGCAATTGTATGAGATTCAACAAAGCTCAGTGCTGGGTCCTGCACTTGGGTCACAACAACCCCATGCAGCAATACAGTCTAGGGAAGAGGGTCTGGAAAGCTGACTGGTGGAAAAAAGACATGGGGGGTGTTGGTCAAGAGCAGGCTGAATATGATCCTGCAGTGTACCCAGGGGGCCAAGAAGGCCAATGGCATCCTGGCTTGTGTCAGAAATAGCATGGCCAGCAGGACTAAGGAAGTGATCATCCCTTTGTACTGGGCACTGGTGAGGCCACACCTCAAATATTGTGTTCAGTTATTGGCCCCTCAATACAAGAAAGACATTGAGGTGCTGGAGCATATCCTGTGAGGAGTAACAAAGCTGGTGAAAGCTCTAGAGCACAAGTCCTGTCAGAAGCGTGTGAGAGAACTGTGGTTATTTAGACGGGAGAAAAGGAAGCTCAGGGGAGACCTTATTGTTCTCTACAACTACCTGCAAGGAGGTTGTAGTGAGGTGGGTGTTGTTCTCTTTTCCCAGGTAGCAAGTGACAGGACAAGAGGAAATGTCCTCAGATTGTGCCAGGGGAGGTTTAGACTGGATATTAGGAGAAATTTATTCATTGAATGTGCTATCAAGCATTGGAATAGGCTGCCTGTGGAAGTGGTTGAGTCGCCCTCCCTGGAGGTATTTGAAAGATGTGTAGATGTGGCACTTAGGGGCATGGTTTAGTGGTGGTCTTGGCACTGTTAACAGTTGGACTTGATGATCTTAAAGGTCTTTTTCAACCTAAACAACTCTATTATTCTATTGTTTAAAGATTCTATGATTTAAGAAAAAAGAAAGAAACAAAACCCCAAACACTACTGTTGACTTGTTCCAAGGTCTAAACTGTGGAAAATTGAAAGATCTGACACCATTAGTAATGCCATAATTTTTGCTTTGGAAAAGCATGGTGCTAGCAACAATCCTCACTGTGTGCACACTACATTCCCTGTTCCCGTGGAAACACATATTTTCTGTTCTCACTAATAAGCATTACATATATGCAGTTCAATGGCAACTGGAAATTAAATTTAAAACTAAATGATTTAAGAACTTCTAAAGCATACAAACTAGATTTCCAAAAGCACATACCTTGCAAATACAACACACCCTGTCATCCAGACTATTCTAAGAACAGAGGAGAATACACTGTCTGCATTAAGCTTCTCATTTTCAACTTCCAAATACCACATAAGCCGCATCAGTATGGCACTGATAATATTAAAATTAACCTTAAAGTTAAAACCCAAATGTTTCCCTGTATCATTTGAAATACACACAATATCTAAGAGTAGACAATGTCCTAACTTTTCTGATGTTGGATGAAGTTTTACAGCTTAGTTTCAGCAGGGTAGGATTTGACCTTAGAATATGTTTGCAATATTTAAAAATTACTTAGATATTGTTATATTTCAGGCAAAGAAGAATGTACATAGCTTAAATGAAGAAAACTCAGTCCAAGTGAGAAAAATCTTGTGGCAAGACAACAGAGTGGATATACAATTAATAAGAAAGCTCAGGTTTCACCCATCTAACTTTCTTGTGGCACAAGTCATCTTTCACTACTGTGATTTGTCTCCATAGACGCTCTGCAAAATCCTATGCTTGGGCTATCCTCCAGGTGAAGGACCTGAGCGAGGCATTACAGACAATGCAAGAGAACTTCTAATAAGAAAATGTGAAGTTGGAAAGCCCAGCATTCTGCAGCACTCAATCTGAAACCATTTCCAAGGACTTTAGAAGTTGCCGGGGTGGAGATTAATGTGGAGCACACAGAGAACAGGCAAAATAAGCATGCTTTCCCTGGGGAGATGGAGGAAGGGAAAACCATCTGCTGAGACATCTTTGACCAAATCTCACCCTGAGCCTGCAGTTCCTTCCCCCTTTTAGTGTGACTGTCACTTTTCACTGTTTGTCCACAGGATTCTGCAAGCCATCAAAACCTCTTCCCTAGCTGATTCCCTTCCTTCTGACAGCCAACAGGAGGAGCTGAAAAAATGCAGGGAAGGACACACACTTCTGAATCCTTTTCCTGTAGTGTTTCAAACTCAATACACTAACAGGAAGGACTGCAAGATTCCATTCCTTCCTGAGAATTTGTCTTCAGCACTAATATCCCTTTACCTGTAAGAGAGACAGGTGAATTTTTTTCAGTTTTTTTCTGTATTGTGCACCAGCTGATTCCTGTTCTTATTCTGCACATTTACATGTGATTCAAAATATCCTTTAGCAACTCACATACAAATGATGATGGTCTTCTCTGTCCCATGACTAACAGATGATCCTTGTAGTGAGACAAGATTCTATCTTGCTTCCCTAGCTGATCATTCAGCACCTCCATTTCACCCATCTTCACCAGCAGCATATCTAACTGAGCAGGCAGTTAAATGGTGTAGCGAGCTGCAGGTTTGTCAGCCATGCACAGTGCAGCAGAGAAGTCAGCTGGATGCTCAGCTGCTGCCACTGGTTATGTCAGACTTCTCTCAGGACCCTTAGAAAATGTCAGAAGGTTATCTCTGAACACCCCTCAGCATATCAGCTGGAGCAGCAACCTTCACTGAGGCAGTTAAGAAGTCCTTGTAATTACTTATGAAATTGAGTTGCTATTTTAAATTTATTTTAAAGGGCAAAAAATAACAACTTTATGTGATAAATCTGATTATGTTGCCATCTACCTAACTCTGTTCTAGCAGCCAGCTCAAACAAAAAATGCACCAGAAATAAGAGTGACTTAACTTTCCTCCTAAATCCTAAATAACCTCCAAAACCTCCATGCAGCTGCTATCTCACCCTGGGAAATCTGTGATTCCATACAAATAAGCCTGGAGAATCTAGGGTTTTCTAACTCTAAAGTTCACCAGATAATTCTGGCAATATGTGCAGAGTTACCCACTTTAAACATCACTGAACTAATAGCTAGCATATTTAAACAAGTTGAAGAGCCAGAGTGAGCTTTTCTCTCCCAGAAGGGATCAGTCTGGTAGGCTTACTTGGACTATGCATAAACTTAGTGCCTGAGTTGGAGTATGATCCCAACAGTTCAAACAGAAAGTAATATTTATAACAGCTGCTTTCTTGTAAAATACAACAGGAGGAAATGCCTGCCTGAAACTGTAGCATATTTGTTGGACCACTAATCCAGAATATGTCTTTTTACCTCCTTTGCCTGATTTATTCTTACAGCTCCCATATTCCCAGCACACAGCTAAACACTGTGGTTATGTGATGTGTGGTTAGAAGAAAGGGCAAGGCTCCTCTACTCTTTCTTCAGGTGTGAAACTTTGGAGACAGAAATTAAAAATTGATTGTAACCTATGGGATTAGGCACTCATCCATAGCACTGAGCATCCTGCTCTGGCTGACCCAGCTTTGAGCTGTGCGCTGGACTCAACAGTCTCCAGAGGTGTCTTCAAACCTCAGCTATTCTGTGCTTCTGTGATCCCAAAGGGGGAAGACTTAGATTCAGGCCTCTGTTTTGAAAACTATCTCAGTTTTTACAGTAGAAAGACATGTTTTTAACTTCTATATCAAGACCCACTTCTCCCTGGTGGGAGGGAATTTAATATATTTTAATTGATAAGATTTTTAAAAATCCATTTTAATGATTTTGTGGCTGTTTATACTGTAAACAGAAGAGTAGAAGTATCAGATTCCAACTTCCCAGTTACCTCTAAATTAATAACTTAATAATGAAGGCCTAATGAAATGGATGTGATGCTAAGCAAGTGGCCTGAACTGAGAAAGACGGTATGGAAGCAATGATTGAAAAATAGCTTCTATTACTGCTGCATCAGGTAGCTATATCAGCTCAGCCAACACAGGTAAGCAAACGTATCTTCCATTTTCAAGAGATGTTCTGACAGAAAATTTATTCCAGATTTATCACTGCGCGCGTGACTCCTAATATAAGGACAGACATGTATGAATTAGATTAAGGTCTTCTACAGCCTTAGCTAAATATGGTTCTGTTCAGGTTCAGAGATCCATCTGCTGTGTTGCCAAGGAGGTTATTGCCCCAGCTGTGTGTCATCACTTCCTTCCCAGTACTGCTTCCTGGACTGATCAATGAAGTCCTCCCTCCTGGCCAAGAGACTGGGTTATTTTGACAGAATGCTATGGGTAAGCTTGCAAGAACAAATTGCCTTGGTGCAGAACCCTTGTAGTAAGCAATGAGGCTGGAGGAGATAATGACCATCCTCAGAAGAGGAGGCATCTAAGCAGCAAGTTACATTCAAACTATACCCAGTGGCTATTCTTCTGTTTGGATACCCTTTAAATATTGAATGTGTCAAAGTACAGCTTGCTAATTAATGATATTAAGCAAATTACACATTTGCTCAACATGCCCCATTGTTCAAGTCTAGGCAGAACAATTGATCAGAGCCCATGATTTCAAGGGATGGCAACTAGCTCCACACAAGCACTTTCAAAGACCCTCTGATAGAACTATTACAAATATCAAGCCTGCTGCTAATAACCTTCACTTCACTACAGAAGGTCTAGACTTATACTGTAAATTTTTAAGGGCTCAAAAATTGAAAAAACAAATTGAAAAACAGTAGGAGGAAAACAGAGAAAGCAGTTTGCATTGCAATGAAAAAAGCCCACAGATATAATACCAATCTTTAAAAAAACCTGACGAGGAGAATCAGATTCTTTTAATGCTGCAGTCAAAATAAAGAAACTGGTAGTGAAGGTAAAACAGGGAGGATGGGATTAAAAACAGTGAAAAATTAATTTTGAATCAATGCTATCTGATTATCTTTTGGGAATTAGTATATATAATGAATTTGAGACTGGCTGATATAAACCTGGATGTTGATTCTGTTACCCAGCTTTCCCTTAAATCAAAGCACAAGAGTTGTTTCAGATATTGTGTTTTGTGAATGGTGCCTAGGAGCAGAAAGAAGGTAAGAGAACCCATATGAGGGAAAAGGAAAAGATTTTTAAAAATCCAATTTCTTCTCCAATATTCTTGGCAGTTCTGCTGAGCACCCCTATTCCCACAGTCCCCATCTCCTCTCATATAATGCACTAACAATACAAAGCAAGGTGTTTGTATTTCTGCCTTCCTTCTCAAATGCAACAAAAAGTATGTGAAAAGCAGTAGATTCAGATTTGCTAATTCATGAAGGAGAAAAAACTCATGACCCCACACATATACAATGCTTACTACACATATACAATGCCTACTACACCTATACAATGCCTACAAGTGTCAGTATTGGGTCCTGTACTGTTCAGTGTCTTCATTAATGATCTAGGTGATTGGACAGATTTCACCCTTAGTAAGTTTGCTGATGATAACAAAACTTTTGAGGAGTGGTTGATGGACCACAGGGTTGTGCTGCCTTTCCGAGGGACATCAACAGGCTGGAGAAATGGGCTGCCAAGAACCTTATGAAGTTCAACAAAGAGAAGTGCGTAGTCCTGCTCCTGGGAGGAATAACACCAGGCGCTGGCACAGGCTGGGAGCTAACAGGCTGGAGAGCAACTTGGCAGAAGAAGACCTGGTGGGCACTGGGTGGCCCCACATCAGACACAGTGTCATTCAAGGCTGAGAGCTTGGACTGTTTGGTTTAGGGAAGAGAATGTTCAGGGGCACCTTAACCTTGCATATAAATACCTGGTGGGAGGGATTAAAGAAGACAGAGCCAGGGTCTTAGTGGCATCTAGTGAAAGGACAAGAGGCAATAGGCACAAACTGAAACACAAGAAATTCTGCTTAAAAATAAGAAAAAAAAATTATTATAAGGATGAAGGAACACTGGAACATTTTGCTCATTTTTTGAGATATTAAAAACCAAACTAAACACAGTCCTGGGCAGTCTGCTTGAGTTCACCCTGTCTGAGCAGGAGGATGAACTAGATGACCTCCAGAAGCACCTTGCAACCTCAGCTATTCTGTGATTCTGTGATTCTGTAGCTGTGATTCAATACTGGTGTGAAAGGGTATAGCCAGTATCTTAAGGTGTAGCCTTTTCAAGATTTGTTTCTTGGTACAGCAGATCGAGTCATCAACACTTTGGGGGATTTTGGATCAAATTTTGACTTCATGTATGTTTATACTTCAGTTATGTGATCAAAGATGAAAGTGTTAGAGATGCTTAATAATAATTCACAATAGCTGGGAGTTATCAAGGTTTGCTTTTTATGCCCGGGGAGGTGGTGGAGTCACCATCCCTGGATGTGCTTAAGGTCACATCATTTGGATGTGATGTTGGGGGATATGGTGTAGGGGAGAACTTTGTAGAGTAAAGGTGATGGCTGGACTCGATCCCAAGTGTCTTTTCCAACCTGAATGATTCTATGATTTCCAGATTCAGTATGTTTGCCTTAAGCATTTAAAGTCTTTTGTTCTGGTTCAGCTAGGATAGGTTAAGTTTCCCCAGCAGAGAGTGGGAAGGGATCTCCAGCCGGGTTATTCATACCATGCTGACATCAGGTCTGGGCATGGGAGCGCGGGAACTTTTTCCTTTGTGGCTTTGGTGGTGGGGAGCATCGCTGTCTGTAAACATTTGCGGTATTTCTCTATTGTCTTGTTTACTGGTATTGATGTTTATTGTTGTTATCATTGCTACTGTTGTTTTTTATCACACTGTTGTATTAAATTTCTTCTTATTTTGACCCAGGGTTTGTGCCTCACTGCCAGCCTGACTGGCTGAGGGTGGGGGAGGGGCAACGGCAACGTGTTCTCTGGTTCCGACAGGGCTTAAACCACCACACTTTTATTTTGATAGACTCAAAACTGGGACTAGAAGAAAAAAAAGACACAAAGATAGATGAAAAAAAATCCTGTAAAATATCAGGGTTAAAAATAAACAACTGAAGCAAGATCTCAATTTTTTTTTTCAATCCAAACACAATATATCCAAGAATAAATAGCTACTAGCTACAGCATATAATATCTGTAACTGAAACAAACTTCCTATAGTAAAAAAAAATCATGAAAAGTGATTTGGATAGAATTGACAGAATTTTAAGAAATTGTGATGCCCATCTCTATAAATAAAAGTAAAATGCTGGACTTGTTATTGAAGAATAAATGGTCATTAGAAACCATAAGCAGGCTTGTTCATAAATATACCTCAACATTACAAAAATTAACAACTTTTTAGGGTCAATGGTAAAGTGAATCAAAAGTTTTCTTTCATTTTGTAGAAATCAGTCACACCTATCTTTAATTGTCTTCATTTTAGTTGCATGGAAATAGGTACCTTTCATTTAATCATTTATGTTTGGCTGTCTAAATGATTTTCTGTTATTGAGTCTGCAATCAATGCATTATACAAATTTTATTTCAGACACATACACTTTTTCAAGGTGAAGACATTAGTTTAAGATTAATTTGCAACATCAAACAGATACTAAATTAAATCTGGGCTACACTATCCTCTCTATGCATCACACACTTTCTACCAAGGCTGGGTCCCAGTGTGAATTGAAGATTTTTACTTCTCTGGATCCCTGTAAATGCACACAGTAAGCATTAGCTTCTGCTCTTGTAAGCATTACCCCTCATGCAGGAGTAATCCAACTCATTCAGATTTTTCTCTTCACCTATTTTAGGTCTGGTAGGACTTTCCTGGGCATTTCATAGAGAAGCTTGTTATTCACAGTCTCCTGATGTCCTTACATTTGTTAGGACACCTAGGAAAATGTTCAGGACAAATCAAACAGACTTCACAAAGAGTTTGCTAACCTTTATTCTGGAGACTATGAGGGGGGAAAAAAAAAGCAGTATTTCAGTCTGTTACACCCTTAAAAGATACTCTTCTAACACAGGGGCTAACATTATGAAATGACTAAAATACACCAGTCAGTTATTTCCTTACTATGTCCACTAGCCTTGGTATCCTATCTGTTACATATATTTATCTTCTTTATTGCCATTTTCATTGTATTTCCTCCTTTACTCCTTCCTACTGTATTTCCAAGTGACATATTTTCTATCTCTGCGTACTTGTGTACACAAAGTGGGAAAAGAACAAACTTTCCAAAGGATTTAGAAAGCTACCATTTTCCTTGACAGGTAATATAGGTAGCATGGAAATCTTGGAGGTCAGCTATTCAATTTCCTGCAGCCCTCATACTTTCTTCCATATTGTCCCCAAGGCAGAGCTTTGGGAAATCTTCCTTCTCTGTTTCTTGATTCCTTCATACAACAAAGATTTCTTCAGAGTTAGTGACCTCCCTTCTTCACCTTCTGGTTACCCCAGGAAAGCTCCTGTTGTCTCGCAAGGAAAGAATTACTGTCATTTATTTTTTTTATTAGCATCACCTAAGAAAGGACTCTCCTTTAATCTGCTAAACCTATTTTTCTCCTAGAACTGGTCTCCTAAAATTCTCCACTTTTATATTCATAGAACAAATACATATGAAAATAAAAAAGTCAGCCCTGTAAATGTTCTTGAGACGTGGCAATTTCCTTACATTTGGCAACATATTTTGATAAGGCAAAACAACATTTACAACTTCTAAGTTTATTACATCCGTAACATATGTAGCTCTAAACATGGCCTGACACCTATCTGATTCTAATTTTAGCATATATCCTCAATTAAAATTTGAGAAAGTTTTAGGGTTAATTTAATTTATTCTTTCCACATCCATAAGCATTAAACATCTAAAGAAGCTTTATTAGTAGGAGTTATCCATTCCCTTTAATAGCTAATTGTGGTGGTTTAAGCCCTGCCGGGACTGGAGAGCACGTTGCTGTTGCCCCTCCCCTCCCCTCAGCCAGTCAGGCTGGCAGTGAGTCACAAACCCGGGTTAAAATAAGAAATTTAATACAACAGTGTGATAAACAATCTGAACAACAACAGTAGCAATGACAACAACAATAAACAGCAATACAAACAATAACAGTGATAACATCAATAACAAACAATAAACAGTGAACAAGACAAACGATATACAGAGAAATGTCGCAAAATGGTCACGGAACAAAGCCGATGTGTGGGTACCGCCATCAAAAAGACAAAGAGAAAGTAAAAAGGTTCTGCCCCTGGACCTGACTTCAGCATGGTATGAATAACCCGGCTGGAGATCCCTTCCCCCTCTCTCTCTGCTGGGGAAACCTAACCCTATCCTAGCTGAACCAGGTCATAATCCACCCCTTTATTCTATACCATCTGCATCATGTCCAGCTGCCATTTAGCAGTTAACAATAACAAAGTAATAATTTACAAAGGCACAGTATAGTTCACGACATGTTCTCACCCAGAATCAAGTCCCCCTGTGGTACACATCGGACCTCTCCATTGTCCTGCATCACCCACCAGGTGCACCCAGGTCCTTGGGCAAAAGCAATCCCGTGGATGACCTAACCCTATCCTAGTTGAACCAGGACACTAATTTATATGCCAATATTCATAAAGTTCTATAAACAAATACTATATTTATAAAATGAAATCTTTGGGTTTATTTCCTAGAACATGGGAATAAGAAATAACACTGAACAACATTTTATTTTGGTGGTCTTTACTTGCCTTTCTTACTTCTCACTCATGTCATGATGAAGAAAAAGTGACAGAAATGCAAAAGAATAAAAAGCTGCCACAGCCACACTTTGTTCTTCTGGTGAGCAAAGGCAAACAAACTAAATGCTGTAAGCATCTATCCATAGTCAAAAAGTCTTGGTCATCTGCTACCTTCCCTATGTTCGGTGACTTTTCAGTGATACTGAATTTTGTTTACCAGTATCATGGGAAGTATATATTGTCTCATATGCTCAATATGAGCATGTTCACAGTGTTTCCAAGTACTCCTACACCTGCGAGTACTTACTAATGAGATGTAACTCACCTCCTGTTTATTTAGACTCAGCATTTATTCACTGTCTTCTTTCTTATTGAGTCATTTATAGTCATGGTGGTGCAGTTTCTTCTTTCTATCACCCTGATGCATTTATTGATTTGCCCTTGCTACTTTGATTAATATTAACAAATCACTTATTTCCTCAACTCAGCTTTCCTTAATTTTCTTGTCTCTCCCTGATGTGTTTAGTTATAGTTAATCCTTCCATGTTATCCATTTAATCATCTTTTCCTCTTTCTTGTTCTGTGTTAATTTGCTCCCCTAATTTAAATTTTTTATCAGCTCTAAGCTATGATGTCTGTTTTATTCTTCAAACTTCCCACCTCTCGCCTCCAGACAAAAGTTCATCCTACTGAATACCTGTTGTGGTTTTTTAGGACCCTGATAACTCCTTCACCATAGTGACTACTAATACAGTTGAGCAAGCCTCACTTAAGGGCAATAAAGTTCCCATTCCCCTAATTTCTGAGCATGCATTTCCTGAAACATAAAAATTAATGCCAGTATCTACTAATGTAAACCAGGACTGGTTTTAGATTTCATTAGTTCTCCTAGATCTCTCTAGTTCCAAAAGTGCAGCAAACCTACTACAGACTTGCTGTAAACCCTTGAATTTCAGGCAGCTTCTCCCATCATCAGGAAGTCACTGTTGAGGCTCATCACACCAAAATATTTCCACCACATAAAAAGCTGTATTAGTAATACAAGGTCTGTTTCAGCTTCCATAAGCAAGAGAATCCTCCCCTTTTTCCCATTAGTGCCTTAGAAGCTTTATTGAGTAGGGGTATCCACATGCTTTAGTGTTTGCCAGGAAATCAGGATAAGGAAATATTAGTAATTCATTTTCACAGTCCAGAAGTAGAAGATAGTTAGAAAAGTTTCAATACATTCACAGAAAAAAAAAAAAACAAACAAACAAAAACAAAACAAAACAAAACAACAACAACAACAAAAAAAAAACCACAAAAAAAACCCTGCAAGCTTTCATCAATCTCAGTGTAAGATCTCCCACTTCTTGTCATCTAACTACAAGTTCAGCTCTACATCTGCTCTTACATAAACCTTAGGTCTGATACACTAGAAGGGTACTGCAGTTGGAGGACACAGGTAAATTCTAAGCCTAAATTTTGTGTTGGAGTTTTTTTTCAGATTTGTCCCTTTTCCCAGAATCTACTTCAAAATTTCTGAGAACAGAAACCAGTCAAAACTTTGAACTTAGTTTTTCCTGAGGGAAACTTCCTCACATACCTATAAATTTAGAAAACATTATTGGCTAAGTGAAACCATCTATAACCAGATATAAGCATTTCATCAACCTTCTGAGAGTAAAATGCTCTTTCCCTCCTGGCAGAGAGAGACTGAGATTTCAGAGCAAAGGCAGGAGATTATACACCGACCTATTTATAAATTGTAAATTTATGCTACATACAAATCTATATAAGAGATTATGTGTGTTCTTTTTAATTGAGCTATGCACAATAGTAATAAAGCATATTTTTGGATTTATGACTTCCTGTCCCTGGTTTGAAGTCTGCAGACACCTCACATTTTTCTACAAACTAATATCTGTTCTGTTTCACTCCATTGTCTATGGTCAGAGCAGCAAGACTTATTGTCTTGTTGGATAATCAGCTGCTGCAGAGGAGGATTTCACTAACCATCTTCCTTACTAGCTAACTGTTGGTGTATTTATTCATTCCTGCCTGTTTCTGTCCATTTCCAGGGCCCCAAACCTCTAATGTGTATTTAGAAATCTGCCTTTTTTTCTCATGCCAAATGCAAGTCATTCATAAGCAGTCAGAGAGGAAAATATTTCTCAGCATTCGCTTAGAGAATTAGCCACTATAAATATTGGCAGTGCCAAGAAAACTTGCCAACCAGAGATGAGTGAAACAATTTATATGTAAAATAACTGGTAGCAAAAACCCATGACAACAGGAGAATTTTCTGCTACACCAGCTGTCATTCCAAACGGGAATTTCATTTATCACCCATCTATCCTCCTCATTTTGTAACTTTCCTATTACAAGAAGATAACCAAAAGGAGCAGCAAGCAATTAACGTTTACTTTACTTAATTCTGAAAGTTTGCTCACACTTGCCAGTTTAATCTGCATATAAACTGATGGCCTGGCAAAACTGGCCTTTGAGAAAAGCATATGGTAGAGTTAATCACTATGAAATCCTTAAGGCTTTGCAAATCATTGGAAAGGCATCCAAGCAAGCTGTTCAGCAACATTAAATCTTTGCAACTGTATGTTAGGTACAAGAGATCAAAGTCATGTTTCAATATTTATATCACCATAACCTAAAAATCATCTGTCACTGGTATGGAAAAAAAAATATTCTGTATTATTCTGTGTTTGACTTATTGTGAAGTTCTTTTGTTTGTTATGAATGATAAATCAGAGCTTATATGTGGAACTGTTTATATGTATTTATTCACAAATAAGTATTTACCTATGCATTATATAGAAAACTATAACTATGAAATTATTGCTTACTGAATCCCTCAAGATATTTCTTTGACACAATTTTTTCTTGGTAATTATGGTAAAAACAAATATATATATAATGCTTCTCCCATCACAAACATGTCTCTGTAGATGCTAGACTGAACTGCTACTTCCGCAAAAACACTCATAAAAACCCAAGGCAAACTGTTGTCAGCTCTATACTAATAGTGTCATATGAAATTTTCTTCTGTGATCCTTTTGCTTGGGATAGTGGCAGATTCTTTAGCCCAATCCCTTGTTCTTTTTTACCACCATCTACGAAAGGAATGATGAATGCTTTCAATTTAAGCAGTAATCATAAAAGCAGAAGGTACAGATATTAGCAGTCTATTTTTTAAAGGTGGGATAAATTGTATTTTGCAGCTTCTTAAGGAACCGAGTTACACGGGATTGAACAACTCAGACTTCAAGACCTGCAGGTTCAGCTTTTTCAGTCATCCTTCTCAAGCTTCACTCCATCACCTCAGAGATGAGATATGAAATCCATGTGCCATCTATATTTTCTCATCTTCTCACAAATCAAATTATTAGAGTTTGAAAACACAGCTACAAAGTTAACTTCCTAAGGAATTCTCTTCTGTCAACTGAGGCTGGGATTAAGTAAATTAAAAAAGAAAAAAAACCACAAACCTCTGTGCAGGTTTTGGCCATTTAATTAAACAGCATCCAAGAACCCAAACCTCATGTGGCAACAAGATACTTACTCTGAAGTTTTGCAATGAGTTTTAGATTTTCTTCAGTGAAAGGAAACAGATAGACTAAATTTGACCAGCTGCCTGACACACATATGTAGCCTTTTTTCCTGTAAGGCAGCAAAAATATCTCAATTTCCAGACTTTTAATGATCATGATTTAATATTTTTTCTTGACTAGTGGGTGAGGCCAGTGTCCTGGGCACCAAAGGATTTTTATATTTTTCCAGTGCACAGGTAGGACATGCCCAGAGTTTCCCCAAAACATTCCAGCCAGCTCAAACAAAGTTACTTGCTAATTACTGCATAATGGTAATTAAAGTTGTTTGTTTCTGAGCCTGTTCCTAGCCTCCTCATTCCATGCCCAGATCAACATGCCTGAAGAGACATGCAGACTATTGCAGTGTTCCTGCCATGAGTCACGTGGCAACAGCACACCACCGTGTCCTCCACAGGTGCCTCCCTTCGCCCCTTCTCCATCGCTCAAGTGTTATTTGGAGGTTGGTATT
Organism: Athene cunicularia; assembly: GCF_003259725.1. Classification (NCBI taxonomy): domain Eukaryota; kingdom Metazoa; phylum Chordata; class Aves; order Strigiformes; family Strigidae; genus Athene; species Athene cunicularia. Next base: position 111,209,123 of record NW_020799095.1, read on the forward strand.
GAAACAAAAGAACATATAGTTATGAATTATAGAAGCCTCAGGAAAGTTAAACGAGTCCACTCCGGCTATCTGACAACTGACACTCACTCCTGTCTTTTTGATGTTTGCTTCCAACCCTGCAGAGAACTTTGTATTTATTTACCACAGAACGGGGTTCAGAGAAGACCTTTACTTCTACTGCACACCAAGAGCAGTCCTCAGTCAAACACTGTCCACTTTTAATAACCTCAAGGGCTTTCATTTCACTCACTAACAAGGAAAGATTAATCTTGTATCCACAACATTCCTTTTACTTACCATGAAGGAGAATAGATAATGTGTTAATATTATTTAAGCTGCTGGAATTAAGACATGATATGTTTCTCAGAATGCACCACTGGTTATTTTCTCTGACACATGTACCACAGATTAACTTGGATTTATGACTTTATACACAGGAATCTGTGTTACATTTCTTTTATCCACCATGCCAGCACAGTGTATTTGCTGGTATTTGTCACTCTTGAAAGTCATTATCATATAGATTTTGGAGTCCCCAGAGCATAACCATTAATAATGACCTTGTGCTATGGTAACAGTCAAAATCACATTCAGATCCAATGTTTCAAATATAATTTCCAAGCCTCAAACAACGTTGCAAAACAACTGGTTCCCACTCCCTGCTCATCCATGAGTTCTTCACTGGCCTGCCGTGAGGTGCTGTGGCTCCTCTCCTGGTGCATGACGCTGTGTGCCCTGGGAGGCTGCTGCGGCTGACCTCAGCTATCCCTGGTCAGGTTGTGTCTGACCTGCATTGGGAGATCTCATGTAGTCAATGCACCTACCATCACATAAATTGTCACCGAGCTGTGTCATATACTAGATATACAGTACTTGAAAGAAAAGTGCCTAACAAATTATACTAAGAGGACTCAGTAAACATTATAATCATATACAGAATACTACATAGCTAAGTAATATTAACAGTTCCTGGACCTCAGACCAAGAGCAGCAGAATGCAGAAATCACTCCCTAGTTTCTTTGCCTTCTTTATTTTTTGTTTTCAGAGAAACAGAGGTCTTATGGTCACATATAACCTATGGGAACCTATAAGGAAAGGCTGATAGCATTGTGTCTCTTTAATCAATAAAAGAGAAGACCCTGAGGGCATCTGATTAATATACAGAAATACCTGAAAGGATGGTTCATAGAGGATGGAGCCAGGGTCTTTTCAGCAGTGCCTAGTGACAGGATCAGAAGCAATGGGCACAAACTGAAACACAGGAGTTTCTGAATATCAGGAAACACTTTTTGACTGTGAGGATGACCAAGCACTGGCACAGGTTGCTCAGGGATGTTGTGGATTCTCCATCCCTGGGGAAAATCAAAAGCCAACTGGATGCAGTTCCTGGAAATGGTGTTACGTGACTCTGCTTGAGTTGGGGGTTGGACCAGATGCCCTCTAGAGGTCCCTTCCAACCTCAACCATACTGTGATTCTGTGAACCATTAGGAAATTAAGTATAACTTTGTCTAGCCTGTTCCCATTCTCCCACTTCCCACTTTAACATTTTCCTTGCTGTATATGAGCTTGCATATTTCTCAACTCTACATGAAAGGTTTTAGTTTAGATTTCTTCTGAAACTTCTGAACTCCCCTGTTTGCTTTTACATTCTAAAGGAACTGGAAAATTTGTACCTGTCACATACCCAGAATTGTATTTTCCATGTTACATATGTTTTCTTACACCTGCAACTCAGGATATGAAATCTTCAGGCAGAAGGGATGTTACTGCCCATACCTATAGCCTGATTAACAAGATTTTAAAAGAAAAAAATTATTCGCATACTCTGAAAAGTCACTGTCCAACTCACTATTTCAGGATAAACTCCTAAAACATATCTCAGTGCTTTCTCCAGTCCAGTGTAATAAGTGAAAGTTGCATCCATTAGTCAGTGAGCTATTATAGAATTTGATAGATCTTATCATTAAGCGTTTTTTCTAGCATTCAGCCTAAATTGCCCTTTGCTCCATTTCTTTCTACAGTGTTAATTATAAGCCTTTACAGCCACTAACAGTTTTTCTTCCTTACTGATACACACAGTCATTTAATAACTGTATACTGATTCTGGCTCATTTACATAATGCTCAGTAACTCTTTGCTTTACCAGAAATCCAACTGATTTCAACAGACTGTAAGTACTGAACCAAATCTTCCGTCATGATATTCAGTCTTAATGCTGAAAAGTTAAGGAACTGCATTTAAATCATGGTGATTAATTTAGAATGGCCCATTTTGGGAGCAAGTCTGCAGGAATTTTATCTTATTGTAGTTGAATGCAGATCTACCAAGTCAGGAAGATGAGGAAAAGAAGGTGAAGAGCTGCAGAAGAGAGAGCTGTAGTGTCCCATTTATCAACTTAGAAGTAAACAGCTTGATGTTCAGATGTCCCTCATAAACAACCACTGCATACAAGTAAGACCTGGCTTGTCATGGATAGATAAGACCTACTGCACTGTGTTGCTGTGACATTCATCATATGTTGTTTGTGCACTCTTAGGAGTGAGATTTCCAAACTCATCTCACCAATTTAGATGAAGGAAATATTACTCTCCTCACAGTTGCAACGTTACAGAAGTTTGTCAGAAGTTTTCTTGCAGCTCCATCAGTATGTTGACATACTGATGTGAGCCTGGCTTAATGTCATATTTAGGCATGCAGTGCCAGGACCTTCACTGCCCATGGTCCTTTAGCAAGTTGTAGAAGAACCTGTGCAGCCCTGAGTTACATGTCAAGAGTCCACAGTCCTCCACAAGTGAGAAGGCACTACAAAAAGGCTCAGGTTTTTCAGTTTAGCTGAGTTTTAGAAATATTTTTCCAAGACTTCAGAAAAAAAAAAAATAAAAAAATCAAGTACTAATTAGGAATTTTTAATATGACTTTGTTCTTGATTTTGAAACTTACAAAATCCACTGTACATCTGCCTTCATTTCTATACTAATTTTATGTTGATCTCATTTATTCGTGTCATAAATTGTTGTGTGTTGTTGTGTGCATATGCATAGGCCCTGCCACCATGTAGGCCCCAATCTTGGTGTTTAGTGAAGCATATATAGTATATATTCTATACAAGATTGTGATTATGAAATAGTTTCTCTCAAGCTTTCATTATGTAGGAACACAATTCACATTAAGAAGATGCAACAACATCGCAGGGAAAAGGGACATGTTTTCTGACTGCTATGGTCTCTTCTTTGGTAGATGTAGGATGCTCAAATAAGAGTATAAATGTAAAAATGCATTAAATATCCCTTCTATAGACCTGTAAATTACCAGTGTAATTCAGCAGGAGAGTTAGTCAGGCCCATACAAACATTCCTTTCACTCAGATTAAAAAAACCCATGCTTAATTCTCAAGATGTTTTTCTTGATCATAAATAGACTTCCACGCACTTCTGGCTTTGCCTCCTGTCCTTTCACCTGATATTACACAAAGTGATACTCAAGTATTTTTTTCTGTAAGAAAAGAGTAAGTCAAGTTGAAGATACCTGGCCCATTCACTGTTGCACCACAATATTTCCATTAGGCTGATTTTGTTCTTGTGACGTAGTATCTCTGCTTCACGACAATCACAATAGCTTGTAAAATTGTACAGATAACTACATATTTTCTTAGTTTAGTTTTCTGGTTAGTCATACTTAACCTAAGACCTGACCAGCTAAATAACTATAATTCTTTTTTCTTTCTGCTCTATTAATCTCTCATGTAATGCTAATTTAAAGCCTGGTTTATTCTATTTACTTGATTTATCTTAATGAATTTTTACTGACATTCGTTTGTAAACAGATCTTCATGTTTTCATCTAATCACATTTCCACAGTTATGTACAAGTTAATTTTCTTCTTCTCAAAAAGATTATGCAAAAACAAATGAAAAATATAATTTCACTGCCAGAGACTGGACTATTACATTATTAGGTGGTGTTTATTCACTTGACATCATAGAAGATCATTTATTTTAGTTATGAACGAAGACAGAGCCTATGGCACATTGGAACTATGTAATTATCAGAGGACTGATACAGAAGCTTGTTCACACATTTGTGGAAAGTACAGAAATGAAATAGTGCACAGCAGTTAATATATAACGGTGTTTAAAATAAAAAAACCCCACACAAACCCAAGTTTAAAGTTTGACCGCTGTCTTCATTTTTCCCTGAACAAAAAAGTTTCTTGTTAACAAGTCCACCTTCATAAAGTCAAATAGAAAATAAAAAAGCATGAAATAGTCTAAAATTACATATAATGTCAATAGAGTGGTACATTCCATTCATGGACTACCACAGCTATGAGTTAATATGTCACTGGCCAAAACAGAAGATCTGGGTGTCTTTTTTAACATAAAGGGGTTTAAAATCTTCATCTGTTGCTGCTCTTAAAGGTATAAAAATCCTATGAGCAAAATAGCCTCTCTGCTTTGAATGAACAGTATTTGGAGTAAAAGGGTAGAGAGAGCATCTGCCTGTTTCTGTTCTGCAGAGATGTCTGCTGAAGTCCAAACAACAAAACCAGAAGTAACAGCAGCAGATACACACAGCTGAATTAATATTACAGACCATCTCATTTCTATTTACTCCTGAATTTGCCACATTCGGGGGATTTGGGGACACTCTTCCCCTTTTCTAAGCTCTAGTGAATTGAGAATCCTTAAAGAGAGACATCGTCAGACCTGCAAACTGTGTTACTGCCTTTTTAGGGCTATAAGAAGGTTGAGGTCACATAAAATCACACATTGCAGGTAAAGGTAATGATATGCATCTCCTGCCCAACTCCTAGCTATATTTCTCATAACCTGCCATTAAATACCACAGAATGTTTGATCACTTGTAAAGAAAAACAGAAGACCAAAAAATCTCAAATAAAAAAGCCACTCCTTATACCCTATAGATAGAGTAATGAGAAACTATGCTAGGATCACCATGTACAGAGACAAAGCTGAAGTTTAACACAGAGAAAAGGCATCACTGAAAGGCAGCATGATAAATTATTTTTTATCCTTGTTTCCTGAGAAAAGCCTCACAGAGTAATAAATCTCATCTATCTGGGATGATGGTATTTGAATCAGAGAAGCAGTAAGCCTGTAGGCTGAAATTACCTACAAGATGATATCAAGTGTGGTGTTTTCTGCACCAGAGAAATGACACTTCTATCTAATAAGGTATTGAGAAATTCGCAAAATCAAAACTTCATCATTAGTAAACTTAATGAATGCTGAATCTTTTTTCCTGAGCTTCAGGCCAAATCCAAATTGAATTTCCAGACAAATAATTTCTAGTGAGTCAGTATCTAAGGAACAACCATGCTACCAAGGCAGCAGAACACAATAAAGGTAATTAGCCCTCACAAACAGGTATCCCAATAACTCTGTATTATTCAAGGAAGTGAAAAATTAGATACCTATCGCCCGATATGTGCACACTCATGTCACAGCTTTCCACTTTAAGTGAAAGACACTTTTGAAGAAATCCCATCCATCTTGCAGAATACTTCTCCAAGTAATAGAATTTGGAGTGGATGGCTGAGTGGTGGCCCTGGCTCCAAACACTGTTTCCTAACTTATAAAGGCCATTATCTATTGTATAAGAGGAGGGAGAATGCCATCCTTCCCTTTCTTCCTCTACACACTTCTGTTACCTAGTTTTTATTCAAAAAGCTATAACAACCAAGATCCTCAGCAGAGATATTTATCTGCACTACACTCTGCAAGGAAGGCATATTTTTATAAGCTCCAAAGTATGTTTGCAAATGCCATACCAATAGCCTTGCAAGTTTGCCAGCCCTGTCAACTTGTATCATCAACATAAAAAAAGAGTGAAGCTAAAGAGTAGACTTTAAGGAAGGAAGCTCAAGAAGTGTTTACTTGCCTCTAAAAATCAGAGAATCTGGAGGTGTTAGGATTTGCTAAGAGAATAGTGTTCTAAATAATGTCTTACAAAAATACTGCATATAAAAAGAGGATTTCTCAAAGTTTGCTTCAAAACACAGTGCTGAGATTCAACTTTCAAATTGACAGCTGTTGTAATAGATGCCACTTCACTACCTCTTCCACTAAAAAAAAGTCCAGTCTTTGGGATCAATTATGTTCGGAAGCTTGATTCATATTTGCAAGTTCAAGATCAATATAGAATTGTGTTAGTGTGCCATAGCTACAATAGCAATTTCATAGCTTCACAACAGGCTTATAAGACAAGGAAACATTATATATGCAACTGAGAGAGTGAGATTGTCAGAAAAGAGATGGGTTGAAATTAACAACCACAGCTGAAGGCATTAGAAACATACCAAGGGTTATGAAAACACTCCAAAAAGTTTTGTTATCACATAGTCAGAGAGAACCTGGCACAGACTTTCCATTTATTATTTCAAATCATGTAAATTTTTATCCTATTATGTGTTTATTTTAATATCTCATACTACCTGCAGTAGCCAACCTGACTGTGTAGTCTTTAATCAAACTTCTTAATTCCTCTGGAAACCAATGTCCATAGAAATGAATCTGCATTTCAAAGCAGACACGTGGGAAAATGTTAAATTTTCATTCTGGCACATTTTTCAACAAATATTAAACAATATCAGAGTTTTCTTCATGCCTTCTCAACTTTGCTCAGTAAAAGCCAAAAAGTAAAAGACTGACATATTATAGATAGTGCCTCTAAAAGTCATCTATAGTAGGAAGCATAAAAATACAATTAGGATAAAATATTTTAACACATTCTTGAATCTAAGAATGACAAACTGCAATCTTTCTCTCCTCAGTCTTGTAGACATCTCTATCTTCCACACAACTGCATCTTAAAATTATTTCCTTCAGGTTTAATCTATGTTACACACTCTTTAAACTCAAATTTTTAACTTTGATTCAGTGCTTAGAAGTTTAAAATAAATGTTATCTCTTCAGAATTACTCAGATATTGAGAGGACAATTAATCTATGAACAGATGACTCTTCCCATCATAATTTCTCAACATTTTGTCTCCCATCAAGCAGGCCTCTTAACCACATTTATAGTTCTCATTTGATTAGTGTTATACCACTGTTTCACAAGTAATTTTTTTCTCTGTCAATATTTACCTTTGTCACCAATAGAGACAGAATGTTTACTAGCTCAAAATCTTTGGCATAGGTTACTATCCAAATAAATATATGTTAAAAAATTAAACAGTAATATTTCCCTTTTGTGTCAAAATGGATGTAAGGCTTCTACCATTTAAGCTTTTTCAAAGAGTCATGTGCATTTTCAGAGTTCCAGCAAGGTGCATTGACTTAATAGTAAGAACAGAAGACAACTGGAAAACCATGTCCTTCCTTTCAATGGAAAATGTTTATTTTGTTTATTTTCTGAAGGAAGACCTGCATGAAGGACAGATTTCACAAATTTAAAGGAAGATGATGATATGTGGAACAAATTTAAAATATGTAGGTAACCAGCAAAGGTATGAACTGACAGTGGCTGGTGATGACAAATGAATTATTTGGTGGTACAGAAGACAACACTGAAAGAGGAAACATTTGCCTGAAGAGACTTCTCTACCAGAACTCCTGAGGGATGGGATTTAAAATGGATTTTAGTATTTTTAATCTATATTTTTTGTACAAAACATGCACCAGGTTATTTGATTTCACTGATATTTGCTTATAATCCAAGGCTAGGAGCACTGTCAATACAGAAGAAAATGGAAATATTCCGTAAGAATATGAAGGGCACTTGATGCTTAACTAAATTTTTTGTTGCTGTTATGAATGTCCACCAGTTTGAGGTAACTGAGAAAGAGAATGACCTGGGTATAACAGATAATCTCCAACCACAAGTCAGTAATGTGATCAACCTTGAAAAATGACAGACATTATCTCAGGCTGCTCCCACAGGGTCATAGAGGCATAAAGAGGCATATATGATGTATATTCAAATGACTGTATACAATGAGATCATATATATTCAAAAATTATTAATTGAAATTAGGAGAGATGAAAAAGTACAGTGGTACCTATTAAAAGCCACAAAAGCTCTCATAATTTGTGTGGCCAGTTGAAGAAAACTAAAAGCTACCCTTAACATAGTACCTCGTCTCACATAGCTACTTTGTGGTCTACAGTACAGTTCTCACTGACTTCAGTTGTTACTGTTAATGCTCATCACTTCTGTCAAACAGGCAATCAGGGTTTCAAATGGGTCTCTGTAATGTGCAGACTAAATTGTTCACTTTATTACACTGGAGAAAGGAGGGACACGTAGAGTGAGGAGCTAATATACTGAAAACATTGTTTCCTGATTTATAAAGCCTATATATACTGAAAATACTATTTCCAGAACTCAATAAAATTTTTTTCAGTGTGTCAATATTCCCTCTGAAAATAATTACAAATTGACTGAAAAGATAACCAGCCTAAATCCTTCTATTGCCTTCCAGAAAAGTTTGAAAAAAACATGTTTTTGAGGAAAAAATGGCAGTTACAGTTCAGGCCATCACTGAGCAGGATCAAGCTGAAAACAAAAACAAAAAAAAGAGCCACAAGCAAGTCAAACTGGATTTTTCTGGTGGTTTTGTTTGTTTATTTGTAGGGGTTGGGGTGTGTTTTTGTTGTTGTTTGAGAGCAGAGATTTTTTTAGGAGAGATGAAGCAAAAGTTTTTAGCAGGCAGCTGAGAAACAATTTCTTAAGATCATTTATTATTAGGAGCTTGAAGCCATGATTAAACAGGAAAATGATGATGTCGTGGCTATTACAGAAACATGGTGGGATGTCTTCCATGACTGTAGTGTGCCAATTGATGGCTACAAGATCTTTAGGAGGGACAGACAATGAAGGAGAGGTGGTGGGGTGGCGCTGTATGTTAAGGACTGTTATGATTGCTTCGAGCACAAGTGTAATGCAGACAGGGTTGAGTGTCTTTGCGTTAGAATCAGGGGGAAGGCCAACAGGACAGATGTTGTAGTAGGAGTCTACTATAGGCCACTCACCCAGGACAGAGAGGTGGATGAAATATTCTATAGGCATTTAGGAGAAATCTCACGATCAATTGCCCTTGTTCTTGTGGGAGACTTTAGCTTCCCAGACATCTGCTGGAAATACAACACAGCAGAGCGGGACCAGTCTGGAGATTCCTGGAATGTGTGGGAGACAACTTCCTGACACAGCTGGTGAGTGAACCGCCCAGAGAAGGTGCCCTGCTGGATCTCCTCTTTGTGAACAGAGAAGGGCTGGTGGATGATGTCGTGGTGGAGGCCGACTAGGGCACAGCGATCATGAAATAGTGTTCTCTATTCTTAGAGAGGCCAGGAGAGGGCTAAACAGAACTGACATCCTGGACTTCAGAAGGGCTGACTTTGTCTTGTTTAGGCACCTGCTTAACAGAATCCCTTGGGAGACTCTCCTGAAGGGTATAGGGGCCCAGGAAGGCTGGACACTCTTCAAGAAGGAAGTCTTAATGGCTCAGGAGCAGGCTGTCCCCAGGTGCTCTAAGAGAATCTGATGACAGAGAAGACCACCTTGGCTAAACAGGGAGATTTGGCTACAACTCAGAGAGAAAAGAAGAATTTAGAGCCTTTGGAAGAAGTGGCTAGCCACTCACAGTGATTGCAGAGTCTGTGAGGCTATGCAGGGCTAAAATCAGGAGGTCTAAAGCCCAGCTGGAAATTAATCTGGCTTCAGCAATCAAGGACAACAAGAAATGTTTCCATAAGTATGTCAGTAGCAAAAGAAAGACCAGGGAGAGCCCCCATCCTGTTAGACACAGGAGGAAACATGGTAACAAGTGACAAGGAGAAGGCTGAGGTGCTTAATGCCTTCTTTGCCTCAGTCTTTAATAACATGACTAGTTCTATTGAGGGAATCCAGCCTCCTCAGCCAGAAGACAGAGACTGTGAGAATGACCACCCCGCATTCCAAGAGGAGATGGTCAGTGACCTACTGCATCACGTAGACATACAAAAGTCTATGGGATTGGATGGGATACACCTGAGGGTGCTGAAGGAGCTGGCTGGGGTGCTTGTCAAGCTGCTTTCCATCATTTACCAGCAGTCCTGTCTGACCGGGGAGGTCCCGACAGATTGGAAATCGGCCAATGTGACGCCCATATATAAGAAGGGTAGGAAGGACGGTCTGGGAAATTACAGGCCTGTCAGCTTGACTTCAGTGCCTGGGAAGCTGATGGAGCAGCTCATCCTGAGAACCATCACACAACACATGTGGGACAACCAGATGCTCAGGCGCAGTCAGCATGGGTTTATGAAAGGCAGGTCCTGCCTGACAAACCTGATCTCCTTCTACGACAGGGTGACCTGCTTATTGGATGAGGGAAAGGCTGTGGATGTTGTTTACCTTGACTTTAGTAAGGCCTTTGACACCGTTTCCCACTGCATTCTCCTGGAGAAACTGACTGCTTGAGGCTTGGATGATGGCACACTTTACTGGGTAAAAAACTTGCTGGATGGCCAGTTGGCAACCGGTCTCGAATGGTATCCCCCAGGGCTCGGTTTGGGTCACTCCTGTTTAACATCTTTATTGATGATCTAGACGAGGGGATCGAGTGCACCCTCAGTCAGTTTGCAGATGACACCAGGTTGGGTGGGAGTGTTGATCTGCTCGAGGGCAGGGAGGCTCTGCAGAGAGACCTGGACAGGCTGGAGCCATGGGCTGAGCCCAACTGGAGGAGTTTCAATAAGGCCAAATGCCGGGGGCTGCCCTTGGGCCACAACAACCCCCAGCAGCGCTACAGGCTTGGGAAGGAGTGGCTGGACAGCTGCCAGTCAGAGAGGGACCTGGGGGTGTGATTGACAGCCGGCTGAACAGGAGCCAGCAGTGTGCCCAGGTGGCCAAGAAGGCCAATGGCATCCCGGCTTGTGTCAGCAATAGCGTGGCCAGCAGGGACAGGGAAGGGATCTGACCCCTGTACTCAGCACTGGTGAGGCCGTCCCTTGATTCCTGTGTTCAGTTTTGGGCCCCTCACTACAAAAAGGACATTGAATGACTCGAGCGTGTCCAGAGAAGGGCAACAGAGCTGGTGCAGGGCCTGGGGAGCGGCTGAGGGAACTGGGGGTGTTTAGTCTGGAGAAGAGGAGGCTGAGGGGAGACCTCATCGCCCTCTACAGCTACCTGAAAGGAGATTGCAGAGAATTGGGGATTAGTTTCTTTAACCAAGTAACAAGCGATAGGACAAGAGGGAATGGCCTCAAGTTGCTCCAGGGAAGGTTTAGGCTGGATATTAGGAAGCATTTATTTACAGAAGGGGTTGTTAGGCTCTGGAATGTGCTGCCCAGGGAGGTGGTGGAGTCCACATCCCTGGAGGTGTTCAAGAGTCAGGTCAACATAGCGCTGAGGAATCTGGTGTAGTTCAGAACTGTCAGTGCTAGTTGGACTAGCATTAATGGTTGGACTAAATAATCTTCAAGGTCCTTTCCACCTAGTTGATTCTGTGATTATATAGAACATTACATCTTGGGATTTTATTGTTGCCTACAGTATTACAGAATTATGTTCCCTGGGACATATTAATTTATTTTGAGTTGTATAAGAAAAGAAAACTAAGGTACTGCATGTTTTTTTGAACAATGGTATTTTATAGAAATTTGTTGCCTTTGGGAAACATTAAGTTTGTGTCAGAAATTTCTTCTAATATTCAATAGCATCAGGAGGGGTAAAGAACTTTGGAGGCAGGAACCGATCTGAGCTATTGCTCAGAGCTACACAGTGAAATTAAGAAACTAGCTTTCACTGAGCCATTGTAATAAAAAGCTTGCCATGTATCATCTATTCCGATGTACACTGTGAAAAGATTCTTCCCTTGAGCTTAATTTCTTTTCGAATTATCTACCTATAAAAGCAACAATATGCCTTTAGGTTCAGTGATTACTATATTTATTATCTACATAATTTGCCCATTTCCACCTGACAATATGTTGGGTTTGAATAGGCAATAGCTATTGTCTTCTTGTGAATTGGAGCTTGATTAAATGAACAGTAATGAGCCATTGACTGTTATTTGGCTTCAGAGCATACAACTTTCATAACTGGCAATGTGATAGAAAGAAAAAGCAAAAACTAAGCACACTTTTACAAGTGAAAAGCTCTTCAGGAGCTTGAAGCTGAACATTACATTTTGAAGCGACACTGGGTGTTTAGTCCCATATAACTTTCCATATAAAGGAGCGAACAGAAATTATGACGAACATGTCAAAGTAAATGGAGCAACTTTCCCTGAAATAAATCTTGTCTATTCCCACCACTTTAAAATAACCAGATTAGACTCATTAAGGCAGAATTTATTTGTTTCTACAGATTCGATTCTTGTATTTTAGAAGAATCACATATTGTACAATGTGGAACAATTTTTGAGACAGACTTGAACTTGGTGATTCAGCCACTTCTGACATAAACAAAGTCTGGACATCTAATGTCATCCCAGATTAGGTGAGATTTGTCTCAGGTATCAAAGAGAATATGAGGCAATCCTTTCTTCAGTTGTTACACACAAAACTAGTTTATATTCTTGGACTGATTTTCTTCACTGTTCTCATTTCTCCATAATCATTTTAAAATCTGTGCCTCTCTGATAAATATTAAGTGTTAGCTCAGTCAAATCCTCATTTTTTTTCTGGTTTCTCTGTAGTGCTTCCAGCCACACATTTACCTCAGTCTTAATCATTATCCTGTTGGACATCTGATCTCATACTGAAGGAAAAAAAAAGTGTCAATAAAGGTTTAGTTGCTGACCTTGGCTTTGAAACTACTAATAGTTCTAAATAGGCCTGTCTACAAATTGCTTATTGAGTTCTGTAATTCTTACATGAAATTTTTCAGCCAGTTTGAGTGGATGAACTTATTTCTAAGGAATCTGAACCTATATTCAAGCTATGAGACCAAAAAATATGTCTTATTCTTGCCTCTCACATTTTTTCTGTGTTTCTATGGCCTTTCCGAAAGATTGTCTTTTACCATAGTCTGATCAACAGAATCTAAGGAAGTAAGTAAAGTTTATAATTTTTTGGATGAGCTGAATTCACTTCAAGCTAGTTTTTCACCTGTATGAACCTAGAACAGACATTCAGACCTCACTCTGTAGTATCTCACTGTAATCTAAGCAGCATTCAAGTGTAATTTAGTCATCTTCTGGTCACCCAGAAAGAAGAATAGAGGGTCTTCAATCACCATTATGGGAGTTATGGGACATCACTTCACCGGAGATGTTAAAGAAAGAGGTTTTTTTACGTTGAATCTGAGCAGGCAGTGAGGGACTCATGTCTCAAAGCCTGTCAAGAAAATAGCAGTCTATCAAAGAATCTGGAAAGCTTTACTAGTTTATGCATGACAATAAGCAAAGTGTTAGAGAGGTAGTTACACGCCTAACTGAAATCTACTTTAGATTCCTCCCACTGATCATTTAGTCCAACCTTATTTCTAGGACCAGATACTTCAACAGAAAGTGTAACACACTGCAACAGGGACATCGTATAACCTAAATGTTTTTAAATTGGGTTAGTATTCCTTTAGCATTTGTGTCAACAACACCAATAAGTAAAAAAAAATAAAATAAAATTTAAACTTGCTGCAGATTTCTTCATCTCAGCTTCCTGCAGTAAAAAATTCCAGGGAAAACAATTCCTTTTAACAGCTACAAATTCACTATATTTCTAAGGTTACTTATGTCCCTTTTACATCTATGCTATTGCTTTCTGAAACCAAATAAAATTGTTGGATTGTGGCTTTCAACTTTACATTAATTCATTGACATTATGCCATTCCCACCATCATCAGGATGCTTTTACTAAGGACATTAGAAGAAAAACTAGACCAGACAGCAGGAGAGACCCTCATTTCTAAACATTTAAAACACACTCTTTTAAATAAGTTGGAGAGATATTGTGGAAGAAGATGCTGTTGTGAGAAACTGGGATCTTCCAAACGGGACAGATGTTATATTGACACAGCCTCACTATCTCTGCTGGGAAGTTTAAGGAGATAGAGAATTATGGAAAGAAAAGTCAACAATAAGAAGGTTAAATAATATATTTAGTGATTACGACTGTTAGCATCAAGAAGTTATCAAGAAGTCATATTAGATCTGTAAACTAGTAAGTAAGATAGCCTTGCTTTTGATGATGACACATAGCAAAGAGATACTGAGAGGTGATAAATAGCTTAGTTGTCTGAGATCTACTCAAAACTAGATTATACCTTTTCTTTCCTTCCTACAGCTGGGTACCTCTGCCTAAGAGAATGAATTGGCCCTTCACATATCAGGTGATGTGTAGTTGAGGGCTGAGATAGAAAAATGCATGATTTTTTAATTATGTCATCAGTAATATGGAAAGGAAAATGAGTAGCAAAGTGAACCGGTGCAGGGTAACACTACAGGCAAACCTGGAAATTTTATATAATATCCACAGGCTGTGACATAGTTCATTTTATACTGAATACATCGCAATTTTAGACTATATTTATTCCTTCATGGAATCACTGCATTTTCTTATTTTTCCCTATATGTCAGAGATACTATTAAACTTTAAACCACATGGCTGAAATAAAGTATATGTATGTTACTAACAACTGTAAGCAACAAGACTACAAGGCTGATGCAAATAAATACTAAACAAAAGTTTTCATAGGATTCCTTTAAATTTTAGATTAAACTTTAAATTATAGTTGCATATTAAAGCTCTAATGCAGAGGTATCATAAGAGCAAAGGTTTCTTCAAGCAATTTACTGACCCCTTAACTGTGAATATTTACATCACACATAAAAGAGTTCTTCATGGTTTAAACACTGTATATAAAACTATGATCCCTGTGTTAACTCTACAGAATGTTAGCTATAGAAGACTTGTCATTTTCAGTCAAAATCCTCTCTATAGTGCAAAAAGGAACTTACTGCACACAACACTGGAAACTCTTCCATCAGGTTCAGTGCTGGTGGTGTCATAGGGGACTATGCAGTGACATCGTCATTGCTCCATCATATTACTTAGTACACATCACTGTGTGGTACTGTAGAGTGAATAGTTGCTCTAATAGTTCTACCTTGACAAAATTACCCTGGAACATACCATTAGGAATTGAAACATAGATCATAAAATATGTTTTAGCCCCAGCTGGCAACTAAGTCCCACACAGCCACTCATTCACGCCCCCCATGGCAGGATCGGGGAGAGAATCTGAAGGTAAAAGTGAGAAAACTTGTCAATTGAGATCAAGTCAGTTTATTAGGTAAAGCAAAAGACACACACACAAGCAGAGCAAAATGAGGAGTTCATTCACCACTTCCCTTCATCAGGCAGGTATTCAGCCATCTCCAGGAGAACAGGGCTCCATCACATGTAACAGTTACTTGGGAAGACAAACACCATCACACCAAATGTCCCCCCGCTTCCTTCTTCTTCCCCAACTTTACATGCTGAGCATGACATCATATGTTCTGGGATATCCCTTTGGTCAGTTGGGGTCAGCTGTCAAATCTGTGTCCCCTCCCAATTTCTTGTGCACCCCCAGCCTCCTCGCTGGTGGGGTGGTGTGAGAAGCAGAAAAAGCTGTGACTCTGTGTAAGCACCACTCAGTGGTAACTAAAACATCCCTGTGTTATCAACACTGTTTCCAGCACAAATCCAAAACATAGCCCCATACCAGGTACTGTGAAGAAAATTAACTCTATCCCAGACAAAATCAGCACACTTTTAAATTCCACTTCTCCTTGGACAATAAATATAGAAGTAGAAAAGCACAGCAGTAAGCATACAGCAAGAATACCTCTTGCAAGGGGGAGGCAGTTCTGTCAAAACATTCTGTTTGTCTTTTCCCCATTGTTGAATTAATGCATGACAGTCACATCAATTCATGGCAATGAACAAGGTACCAAAAGCTGAAAAATTAACTTCTATTAGTAAGATATTATCAGTTTCTAATGTAATTCCTTACGGGAAACATACCATACTTTCAGTTCTTTTTTTGTCCTCTCTTATTTGTCTCTCAGAAGTGAAGAAACATTAGTTCTGGCCAAGTTGTTTATGCCTCAGGAACATGTCTCACTCATCGCATGTTTCCCTGCCAGGCACTCTTTATCTGTGTTTGTATCCTGTATTATAGATCACTCCATCAAGCTTCCTGGGGTGGCGTCTGTCTTTATATTTATACAGCATCTGGAATAAACAGTCCCCTAGGTTATGCCTCCTGGTAAGTTTAACAGGAAGGGGGCTTAATGTCCTCTTGCTACCTCCCTTGGATAAATCAAACATGTTACAGGGAAATCAGGTCACTTCCAGTCATGCTCTCAAAGGTGGTCTGGTTGCGTTTCATTAAATTGAGGATTCAAATCAAAGCCACTAGGATTCGAGAAAATTTATTGTATTATCCAGTTTCTGTGCGAATATGCTGTAAGATAGGACTGATTTCAATTAGTATCTGCAGTACAGGCAAAAGTGTTGAGTGAATAGACAAGGTTATAAAAACAACTATATTAATAATATTTCTTTTTTTTCTAGAAATGTTTTGGATTAAAAAAAAGATGTTTAATTCTGCTATTTTCTGAGGCTGAAACCATCTCTACTTCTGGACATAGTACAGACAGAATGAGACCTTCGTTGTTTTATTTAGGTGACAGTATTACAGTAACAAATGTAAAAGCTGCCTGAAAATATCTGAAGATGACATAGGCTGATTGAGCTGTAGCATATGTCTTTTTTTGCTGTCTATAACAAATTACATTAAATGTCAGCAAAAGAGAGAAAAGGTGGAAAGCACTGTTCAAAGTGGTGAAATCTATCACCTTTCCTAAAAAATAGTGTGTATCTCTAAATCCTTCTGCATTTCTATTTCTAAGGACTATATATACCTTTATCTGTATGCTGTCACAGTGCAGAATGCAATGCCTTCTGCCAAGTCTCTTTTTAAACCATTTCTTCTGCTCACACTCCAAGGAAAAGCTCTCAAAACTTCCCTTCACAAAGATTAGGTACTCCACTTTTTTTTTTTCCATTTCTCCCTCATCTGAAATGACTCTTCTGAACTTTCTCCATTCAAACATGTTTGAATAACCCTTCAAAAATATTATTACCCTTACTTCTCCTGAAAAGAATCCTTCTCACTTGATATGGTCCTTTTCTGAGGCTCAGACCCATGACTGATTGTCCTAACAGCTGGTTTATGCAATAGGAAAATGGAAAGCTCACATTTTCTTCTGAACTGTGTGCCTTCTCATATGTGGTGGAAGAAAAAAAGAGGGGTGAAACCAATAATAAATAGTTTTGTAATTTGCTCAGATGCAGGGAAATTCTCTCCCAACACCAGGAACAGAACTCAGAAACCATCTTCTAATCAGCATAATAAAGCTGGGCCTCATTAGTCTGCCTCAGTTGATTCATTGCTGTTGGTATCCTGGCATTGTTGCTGAGGCACCCGCAGTTTAAGAGACTGAATTATAAGACCAGTTGTTTCAAAAGCAACATTATGGGCCTGAGACTTTATAAAAAGTCAGGCTAAAATCCTGCTGTTAGCTTAGCCTGGCTCTCCAGGGTTGCCTTTCTGTTTGTCTCCTCACAAGGCAGAGGTACAGTGATGGCAGGAGGCACGCAGTGTGCCTCTCAGCACTGATGTTCCTCAGTAAAGAAGTGGAAAAGGAACATGATCTGATCCAAACAACTCTCCAGAGACAATCCTCTGGAGCATCAAAGCACTTAATAAGGCAACTTACACAAAGCCTCTACAGCTGAAGTAAACAGTAAACCTGTATAAAATCATTCCCAAGAAATTTTGAAATGTCAGATACAAAATTAGTCTCCTCCAAACCACTCTCCTAACATATTTGCTTTTATTCCAAGCTACCTAATCAGTTTGTATCAAATTTTATCCTTGGGAAACACAGGCCATATTACCTCAGCAAGTAGCATCGCCTAGGAGGAGTGCCCAAATCTTCTGACTGAACTGTGTGAGGTCTTCCATAATTCTGTCTCTAGTGCATTGTATCGCCGTTAGAAATTGGACTGCATTGAGTGTGCTTCTGGAGTGAAGTGCATTAGTTCATTCAGTATAATCTTTCAAATTACTCAAACAGGTTCAAGTTGTCTTTGGCAAATACAAGTGTTATCCTCTAATCACCCTCTTTCCCTGGTTATAGCTTTGTGAAGGTAATAAAGAACTTGTATGTGGTCCCTGACAGCCTTTGAATTAATACAGTACCATTCACCTTTTTGTGCCATCTGACACACCTTTCTCATTCATTCTCAAAAAACATTCCCCAGAATATGAGTTTTGAATCTTCTTTAGAAGAAGATCCCCTTGTCATACATACTTCAAAGCTCCACTCAACATGGAGGTCTGTGCTGCAGTTTGCTTCTGACCTAGATGCAGCTAAGGCAGAGCAAGAGGCTCACAGGGATAATGAAACAGACCTTACGAACCTCCAGAGCTCCTTCTGGCATTTCACTTATCATCTCAGGAACAAGGACTTTATGTGAGTGATGAGCTTACTCAGCAGCTGCTCTAGTGATTTAGTTTCTGAGGCATTTAAGACATATGGGAAATGTAATAGTCCCACTACTTGGGGTTTTTTCCATCATGAGGAATGAGAAAGCTCAGGAAATAGCAAATTATTGAAGTGATTGTCTGGCATTTCAAAAGGATGGAAAATGTTATAGGAATTGTCATCTAAATACAGCACAAAGCTTTAATGGAAATGGGCTTCTTAATCCTTATGCCTCATTTTGACATTGAGGAATATGTATTTTAGAATCCCTTTTATAAGCAAAAAACCTTTCCTGTACACAGTAGCAGCAGCATTTTTGAGCAGGTTTCTGATGGCTGTGATAGGCTGAGAAATGTGAAGAGATTTTGTCAAACTTTGTTAGAAACCTTGTCAGTGCAGCTGGAGAACTTTGTATAAGAACATCTTAAAATGATGAAACAAACCACTACAGAAATAATGGAAAAACTAGGACTGCAAAATCGAAACTGTAACTTCCTATTTCTTAACAGTCACCCTCAGTCTTAAAGTAACAATCTAGGAATGATGGAAAGTGAAGTGGTTTGTGTCAACTTCATGACCAAATAGATTAGGAAAGTCTCCAAAGCAGCAGTAGCAAGCAAGCAAACAGTTTTAAAATATTTACACCGTTTAGCAACAAGGTTATTAACCAGCAAGCTTTCTTGCAAACAAAGCTTGTCTACAAGAAAAGTGAAATTTATGGTTTCACAGGGAAACCCTTGCAGATCCTATGAAAACAAAACCAAAAAACCCACAGGAAATCAAAACCACCCTAAATAATCTTTGACTTCATGTTAAATTCAGTATTTTAACCTCTAGGGGTATTCAAGTTCTGTCACAAATACTGTATTTATGACTTAGGCCCTATTTTCTCCCCTGCATTCTCCAATCTCAAAGAAAAGGCAACATTACTTAAGAGCATGTTCCTTTGGTGGAGGAAATGGCTATGGACTTATTCAAGAATTCACATACATTAGCTATGCTGCACTTACTCCAAAGTTGTCTTAATTTGCTTGCCACCTATGTAAACATCAGAAGTCATAGCTGCAATCTGAGACATCTGCCCGAAAGTATAAACAAACTGCTTGTACAGACACAGGCACCGAGGATGTCAGCAGGGAGAACAGAGCAGGATTAATTTTGTGTACTCACACTGGGCTGAAACATTGAACAAAGACTCAGTATATCCTTCAGTTTGGTAGATACAGATTCTGATACCCTTCATTCACACGTAGGGAAAGTTATGTGGAATAAGGTACCATAAGATGTTTCACTCTAAGAGGTGTGAGATCAGAGCCCAAGCAGCACATTCAGTGCCACTTGGCAGCAGACTGTGGACACCAAAATAGGGCCATACACCATGGAAGGAACAGAGGCCTTCTGAATACATCAACAGGATGTCTACTTCATAATAAATACATGACCTATGTTGCTGACACCACAATACAAAGCACTACAAAGAACTAAATCACGTATTCCTGCCAAAAATTTACCTGGTAAAAATAACTTGATCATGCAGCAGCTCAGCTTCAGCAGAGCAAATCCTTCTACACACATATAAAATTCAATAAAAAAATTTTAGTCTCACTTCTAATGTTTTCTTTCACTTGTCAAGACATTTTAATTAATGGGATATTTCTTTCTTATTTTCTAAAGTTATTTAAAGGGGTTTAGATACTGAAGTAATGTAAAACACTATATATGTTTCATTAAATCAAGGGTTCCATTTTTTCATTTTGGTGAATGAGTTTAACAATGGTACCATTAATCAGTTTTTAAAGAACTAAGAAATACATTTTGTTTCTCTAACTTGACTTTTAAACATACAGATAATGGTTTTTTACTACTCAAAGGAACCTGAGTGATACATTATTCTTAAAGATCATGAAGCTGAGTAACATTTTATATTCAAGACAAGATGGGAGGGTTTCCCCTACAATCAGGTGAGGGAAGTTGCACATGTGTTGTCTGTATACATCTCAAATCACATGGGAAGAAGTGGAGCTATCACAGCTGGATTGCATTTTGTTTTCTCAAATACACACACACACCCTGCCCTAATACAGGAAACTGGTTTTAAAACAGGGGACACAGAATTTGTATTTTTTTCCCCAGCATATTCCTATATTTTCCACTTTTTAAATGGTTTTACTCTAAATAGTCTTTGGTCCAAGCACTAATACAAATTATTTTCTCCTTTCCATAGTGGTTCCTCAAACAATAGGTGAGAGCTGCCTCTTTGGTTTATGGTAAGAGAACTGCAGTTGTAGAAAAGTCAAAGTAACTGCCCTGTATCAAGAAAGACTATTTAAAGTAAATAATATTATTTCTGCTGTTAAGGATCTTAATCCAATGTTTCCAGCAATGCTTATATTACTGTAAATACAAAGTTCTTTCTCTGGGCCATCCAAAGGCCTTTTTAGAAGTTAAAGAACTTTGTAAAGACTCTAGGGATGTACTTTGCTTCAAAGTTACAGTCAATAGTAAAGAAAGTTAATTAATGTCTTCTTACTATCTGTTACGCCTTGCACATCTGATTTGATCCACAAGAGATGTCCAATTCTATTTGCTATTACTATTTCATCTCCAGATTAATGCATTGTATTTGTCAAGTATTAGCTTTCCTCAGTGAACTTCAATGCACTTTGCATAGAATTCAGTTAATTAGCCCTGAGGGAAAAACCAGAAACAAAAACTGCCTGAGAAATGTAATACCCTATACTTTTAAAAAATGTGATAGAAATAGCTGGAGTGCTGTGGTGTGGTTATGTTTGAGGGGTTTTTTTAACAAATCTTAAATCATGTCAGTAAAAGGAGGACTCAGATTTCCTTAAGACAATGGAATGATATCACTCATCTTGGTCTTTCCAAGCCTAGGAAGAAGAAACAGAGGAATGAGGACTTACAATAATAAAGAAATATAATTTCAAGTGGTCTCAGATAAAAATTCTGTGAAATAATCATTCAGCTGACATTTCAATTTAACCTTGAGACCCTAAGTAAAACTATTAAAACTGAAAACTGAAGAACTCTGAAAAGAGACTGTTGCCTGCATTCTTGCAAAGCTTTTTCATTCATCATGGACATTTAGCTAAACACTCCCCCTATCTGCTTCTTTGGAATAAGTCTTTCTGCTTAACACAGAACAAGCAGTCATGAAGTAGAAAAGTTTCTTGGCCTACAAAAATTAGTTTTGATTTACTTTAGATTCTTCATCAATTAGAAATAAAACAGACACAGAACTTCATACAAAGTCCTATTCTGAGGCAACAGGATGTCTTTAGAAACCGTGTCATGGTTATTAATCTGATCATCAAGAAAGCAACAGGAAGCTAAATACAATTACATCAGTGAAAGAAAGAAAATTCAATATCAGGACATAGGGAATATTCTTATTCCAACCCTTCGTTCCTGCCATTTTTGAATGTGACTATTACTCAGTTGGAACTCTTGCCTTATACCAGGATGGTATCTATTACTAACATCTTGGGCAAAGCAATAAACTCAGAGCTAGGATCTGGAAGAATTGTCAGCCTCTTCACCACTTGAAACAAAACTGTCATTTACCAGACAAACTAGTATTAAACCACCAGTAAAAATGTAATACATTTGACATTTTGATTGACCGGTTAGGCTTTATCTCTTCAAGCTTTGGAGGAAGGACTGGGTTGTCTGAGGCAGCAAAACAGGAAGGACAAGAAGCAGTGGGTACAGACACAGGAATCTCTCCAGCCCTGGCAGGACACCCAAACCTGCCTCGGCAGGTGCCAATGTATGACAAAGCCTGGGCACTTGCTTGTGTCAAATCTGTTGTCTCTCATAAACCACTACATTTTGTTCCAGTGAAGGATGGATCTCAAAGCCTCCTGCTAGCCTAGAGGAGCCTACCAGCCTATGGATCTATTCAAAAAGGCAGAAAAACTCAGGATTTCACCCAAAATACACAGCTGACAAATGACTGTCACTTCAGAAGATGCATGGTACAGATACCAAATAAACTGAAAGGTCAAGTTCAGAGGCAGTCCCTCAGGTCAGGTGCAGGAGGAAATAACTGCTGTTACTTCCAGCAGCTGCTACAATTGCCTTTCACAGCACCTCTTCGGTAATGGAAAGAGGAACCAAGTCATTGGCAGAGATGGGGAAAACTCCTTCATTTTGCCTCCTTATATCTCCTCCTCTCTGCAGACTGCGACTCTGCAAAGTAGTTGTAGTCAGTACAATTTGAAGTTATTTGAAATGTTCCTCTATTCCTGCTTATTCAAGTAAAGCTGTAGTTTTTGTTTTAGTTTATCCATAGATTCTCCCAGAAGCTTCAAAAGTAGGACTAACTTCTACCCCTGCTGTCCTGGAAAGTATCAGTGAGTATTTTAAAATGTGTTTTCTTATGTCTGTCTTAATTCAGGTGATAATATCTTAAAGAACTATACCACATTTTTCAATTTGTGTATTAAAATGCCCTTCAGGGTTTCTAGATGAATCTGATAGAAACAGCATTGATGCAGATGAATAGCAACTGTTGGGAAGCAAAATTTAGAATAAGAATGATAATTATAGCAGCAATAAGATAGATTGACCTATATTTGTTAGTACAATTAAGCATATGTTAAGGGTGAAGAAGCTGAAAAATACTTTTTCTAACTAATTAATAAATGCATTATAGAGGGATTGTGAATAAGTAAAGATTTGTTATAGGTCTAGGAAGCAAAATTTTGAAAAAAGATTTATTGAGGAAAATACTAATTTCTTAAATATATATGTATTTCAATACATGTGATCACTGAAAAATAGTAATGTCTTAGAACGACTTAGAACAACAGCTTTTAAGACTACTACTAAAATTTCTCACACGTATAAACAATATCCTGGAAAGACATATCAAAATATGAGAAATTACTTAGATAAACAGCTCACATGCCTAGCTTGTTTCTAGCTACTATATCAGTGTAAAGCTTTTGTGCTTTCCACACTATTTTTCTGCTTAGAAAGAATTGGTTTTCCACTAGTTGTCAGAAATGCAAAGTGATTTAAATAGATTACTTTTGTTCTAAAGTTCAGTATTTTCCAGACCGTCTCAATATGTTGCTACATGCTATTACAGTATTGTGAATATGCATAGACTTGTTTTGAGAATAGAACTGGCAGAAACAATAAACATGGTGTTTATTCTTTGTCGAATATACAGATATTTTTCCATGTTAGTAGCAGGAATAAAAAAAAAAAAAAAAAAAAAAAAAAAAAAAAAAAAAAAAAAAAAAAAAGAAAGATGAAAATATTTTAATAGTATCAATGGATGCACAAGCTAATACGGTCTAAAAATTTAAAAAAATTTGGCTTGTAAGTCCATAGAGGAAGTTAGTAATATCTTTGATTTTAAAGTCAAGTCGTGAATGGCATCATCTGATGCTTCAATGTAGCAAGAATTCTATGGGGAGAGATGATTTTCTTTAATGTACTTACAGCAATTTTAATTTGTTACTGTTTTTCACCTGACTGATACTATTCCCTGTTGGAACACATGCTTTTTCTGACATGCCTATGAGAAAGGAAAAAAAGGAAGAAAAAGGAAATAGAACATTGAAAGAAATAAGAAAGAATTAATGGTAGAGGACTAAACTGGTCCTTGGCCAAGAGAAGAACAGCTTAATGGCCATTAAATGATGGTCAGATCTCAGTCTGATTCTTGATGCAAATCTTGTTCAAGAAAACCCTGCAAGATCATCGACTAATTTACAGATTTTAGAAAACATTCTGGAGAATATCTAGTCCAACTCTCAGCTCAAAATAGGGATAATTTTAAAGCTAAATCAAACTTCCAACTTATATCAAGTGCTCTGGGCCACATCTGGGCAAGTTTGAGAATCTCCAGGGATGGAGGTTTTACCCCCCTCTGGGCACCTGCTCCAGTGACTGACTTCTCTCATTGCCAAAATGGTTTTCATATGTACACAAGAAACTTCCTTTGCTGCAAGTACAGACTGAAGAGGAGGGGTGGAAATTCCTGAATGTCATAGCATCTTAAATCCTTCAGGATACTCTGCTTTATTTATCTAAACAACAGTTTTAATAAAAACAGAGGGAAAAGAGTCAGAGAACTGGTTTGAAGACAAATGTTTCCTCTTTTGCTTCTTCGTGGGATCATCCACATGCAATTGGGTAGCTACCAACAGAAGAGATGTGAATAGAAATAGGCTTTTCGACTGTTGTACATTATTCTCTTTGACGCCAGAGAGTTTCTGTTACCTACTTACCATGGCATTTTATGACATCAGCAGACCATGGAGTCCAGTAGTGGAACAACAGTTCCAAGATGCCCCTCTAAACCCCCTAAGTTTTTAACATAATGAAGTCTCTGACATGCAGTAAAAGTGTTCTTTACTGTGACACTGATTTCACAGTGTACAATCAATGATGCAGCATAGCTCAGTGAGAATTAGACCTCAGCTCCTGATCTCCATCCATAGAAATCAACAAGTCCCAGGAAATGTGGATATGTGTCTACCAAACATGTAAGCTAATACACATTCAGAGCTTCATATTTTAAGGCAGCAGTATACAATACAGCTGTATGTTATCCATAGCATAGATCAAAACACCTTGAGTAATATACACTCTTGAACTAATGTGTTACATATAACTGTATTAGACATACTGTTGGACACAATGCTCTAAGAAAATGAAACTTATATTAGCATGTTTTTTACAGATTGATTGTATTTTAATGTTAATTAAATTGGCAAAAACTTTAAACAGAAATAATGAGAAAGTTATTCTAACATTTGTCCTATCAGATGCGTTCTGGCTCTTGACAGTGTGTTCTAATCAGTCTTGACATATAATGAACAAAAGTTTGATTTTTCTGGGAGAACATTGCCCAGTTCCATGTTTAGAGTATTACTTGCATATTCACCTTTGAATATCTAATATCATTGCATCTGCAACAAAGCCCCTAAAGTAATTGAAGCTTCTCACAATTATATATTTACTTTCATTTCTTGCTTCAGAATAAGAAACTGTTTAAAATATGCTACATTATTCGCAAACACTGTTTTCCAGCCACCAGCTCAGTTTACACCAATTTGTATCATATTGTCACTTCAAAACTGTGCAAATCTTCTGCAAGTGACTTGCAAGTCCCAGAAGCTGAGCATGTATCCTGTAAAACCAGCCTTAAATCAAAGCCAGATAGAAAGGGGAGAAAGGCATGAGCATAAACTTCTAAACTCTGAGCTGAGTTTCTGCTTCACAGAAGCGCAAGGGTTGGAAAACAGTATTAAACAGTTGCAACAGATTTGGCTGCTTGTGAACATGACTGGATATTTTGAATTACTGCAGAATTAACAACATGGCAAATTACCACCCACAGCCAGTAACTTTATTGACCTGTGAAGCACAAGACGGTGTGGCAGTGTGCCATGCATCGTTACAGTAGGTGGTGGAGGGTGGGTACTCTGATGGAATTAATGAGGATGATGGTTTGGTGCCTGCACTCTGAGTGCTGAGATGAGAGCTTCACAGTCACTTCCACATTAGCTGAGGAGAATGCAATAGATCTCAGCACTGTATTCAGTGATGCTTTTCACCAGAAGCTTTAATTTCAGTCTGTGAACTACTTTTGCTTCTATTTCGAGACTAATTTTTCCCCTCAAACCACATAGTACAACCTGTTCCTGCAAGTCGTATTGAAAAATCTGTTTATACTAACTGTTCCACACCAAAGCCAGTGTCCGAGAAAGTCTGTGAAAGCCCCAGTGACAGTGAGATGTTTTATTTCACAAGAAGTCCCTTTAAAAATTCTCTTTTGATACAGAAGAAAAGTGTAATTATAAAAGCTGACAACTGAAAGATAAATAGAATAGAAAGACACATAAATGTAATAATAGATTAATATGGATCATTATAATAAATAATGAAGTTATATTCATTCCACAGCTAAAAAAATATGGCTACTTTATCTCAAAAAGCTCAATAGAGAAAACCAGGTGATCCCTAGAGAAGACCAGTGTTAACATTCAGAGGAAAGCCTGCTCTGGTGATGGGTACTCAGTGAGATAGCTGAGAATTCAGAACCTCCAGGAAGATGTCAATGAAATATTTCAGCTTGAAAGCAGCAGCTGTGAAGGGTATTGACTGGTTCTAATGTATGAGGCCTCCCAACACCAGCTTGGCCGCAAGTCCTACCAAGCCAACCAGACTTATTGACTCCACCTAGAGTCACCATGAGTTAAGATAACTGTAGAAAATCTAGACCTCCACTCTTTTCTACTCCCATACAAGTATCACGGTACTACTCTCGCCTAACTACAGATATGATGCTCTTCAGACAAAACACTCAGGCAACTCATATGTTGAAGCTGAAGAAAAACTTAGACATCTTCCTGGTAGTATATACCTGCTACTGGCCTTCCCACAGGGTTCAGAGCAATTCCTCAGTGTCAAGTTCAGCTTCTTGAATAAAGAAAGGGACATATTTCCACACTCCTATAACTCAGACATTTAGTGTGAAAAACTAATATTCCTTTCTGGCAAATGTTTTTCATTTTTTGATTTAATCAGATAACAAAACAGTACTTTTTTTCAACAACAGAAAGGCTAGATATGACAAGCTGCTGTTCTAAAAATGAGTCATTGTCTTATTATTCTGATTCTGAGTCCTGAGGACAAAAATATGCCATTCATTCACTATAGGCATCCCAATACATTCCCCATCCTCCTGGATAAAAGGCTTCATTTTTTTTTTTCGTTGCCAACATGCTGCAGGTTTTTGATTTCCCTCTGAGGCCACGAAGAGGGAAAGGAAGGATGAGTACAACTGCTTAAAGTGTCAACAGAGCAGCCTGGAGCCAGCTCCAGAATCACTTGAATGGCAAGCCAATGCATCAGTGTGCAGGGTAAGGGTGTGGATGATAAATCTTCTCCAGTGACCCCATCCCTGGGTGCTGCTGTTCAGACTGCCCATATTGCATGTCTGGAAAAGAGCAAACCCAACTGAAGTACTGACACCTTGTACGAAGGACTCGTGGCTTTAGTCTCATCACAGCACAATAGCCTGAAAGAAGATGGCCTTCATTTTTACCCATAGAACGGTTTGCATAGTTGACTTTTAAACTCCTTTTTACTCTAGAGGTTTCCATTTTAGCTATTTACTATACACTGCTTATTTCTGAGCAATTGTTCTCTGAGGGCATATGGCAGGTCCAGAAGGGTTTAGTTTCCCATGTGGCCCCATAATGCTACTGATAATTTACAGCCTGTGAAACAGCTATGGACACTACAAAGAACATTCAAGTAAAGCATTGCTTTCCTTGCTTTTCACCTGCTTTGAGTAAAATCTAACTATAAATAATGACAGATGATTTTTTAAAAAATAATTTGTAATGATACTAGAAAGTAGTATCATTGGAGAGGAAAAAGTTGAAAGTCTGAAAGCCTACTAGGGCACCTCCAACATCACATCTCCATAAAAAGTTATTTTAGATATTGGCAGAAAATAAGAATATCTGCAAAATACTTTGATGTAGAGCAAACAAAAAGCTCCAGAGGACCATTCATTTGCTTCACAGATGGAATGAGTAGAGACGTTAATTACTTATAATCAAAACCAAACTGAAGTGTCCCATAACAAAAGGCTGAAAAAAAATCAACTAAGTGTAGACAAGGAGATCCTATGCTAAAAGACTGGTGTATGGATTTCTGAAGATCCATATCCTACTTTTTTGTCCTGGTTTTGGAGATTTGAAAAGCATCCATTTTATTTGAAATAAAATATGAAAGGGCTATATTTACCAATATAGCCTGCTAGAAACCTATGTCTATGTGTGGTGACAAAATTGTCAAGTTCTAATAGCACCATTTATCTAAAAGCAGACATCTAATTCAGAGTCGCTAGATGGACAGTGCAGATTTAACAATCTTTGCTTGCTAGAGATCTACCTTTTGTACTTAGAAGACTGATTAAATTGAAGTGGTCAGACCACAAGACTGCAAGACTAATAGCACTCAAATGCACATTCCTATTTCTAGGCTCTGTCAAGGGCAGCAGCATTTCTTCCTCACTTTTTAAATTTTCAGTTTAGATAAAAGTTTCTTTAAATTCTATATTAATAAAGGACATTTTAATTACTATTGACAACTGTTCTATTCCATTGTAGCATCTTCTGTAATGTTGGAAGACTAGAATAGCATTATATATGGTTATATAATTCTGAAGACTACTTCATTTCCACTGATTTCGAAGCTATATTCATTTGTATAGATGAATCTTTAAGGATCAAAAATTGTAAGAGCACCTGGATTTGGGTCAGGCCAGAGATCAATTCAGCCTTGTAACCTGTTTTCAGCTACAGCCATTAGCCCCTGGGAAGTGGCTAGCTACAAACTAGCTCTAGCTGGAGTTTCTAACTAGAAACTAGAGGACCAACCTCTTTAGTAGGAGAGGCAGCCAAGCAAACAACCCATACAAGTCCACTCAGTATATCCTGTTGAGACAATCTTTCCTCAAAGTTCAGGACACAGAGTAGCTCCTGAATCTACTGCAATCTAACCATAACATGTAATTCAGAAGGCTTCAGTGTCTGTGCAAAGGATTAAGTGGCAAGTTCTTTCAACCCTTGGCAGCTTGTTCCAGCAAAAAAAGCATACTCCTTATTCCTCCTTTTATTTCACGAATCATACCTAAGGAGTTCTCTGTACATTTTAGTACAACGTGGAGGAAAGCCGTCCAAGTTTCAGCTGCTGAACATTTTCTCTGTCTTTTAAAACTTTTAAAATATAGGAAGAGAATAAGAATTTGTGGTTCTCACACAAAGAAAACCAGAAGTGTAAAATAATCTTTGCATTAATATAATTTCAATAGGATGACAATATTAACATGAACTAGAAAGAAGAATTGAACTCTGCCATCAGCAGAATTTGCGACTACCTCTGCAGCAAAAGGGAGGAAATTGCAGACGTTTATGTAGATATTTCTTGATCCTGTGTTGATTCTGAGATTCAGTCTTGACTGATTTAAAATAAAGATGCAGGTAACTTACCCCTCTCTCTATTATATCTTACAGTATCTTGTTTTAATTTAGAATGAAATGATGTTATAGATAAGGTGATCCCATCAAAGATAGTGGTTTGCCAGAGATGAGTTTAGCTAATACTTTTAGCAACTAAATTTATAAATCAGTTCTGACTGATTTATCTTGTCTTGTTAAAAAACTAGCCATTAGACAAAATAGTGAGTCATTATTTTCCTTTCTGTGATGTGAGAAGTGAGAACAAAAGATGCTAAATTTCTGGTCACCATGGATACCTTCTCCTTTCATCATACAGGTATTTTTATGAGACTTACTTTGAGGCAAAAGTGTGAATTTTCTGGTAAGATACTGTTCTTTGGGAAAAAACAAAATCTTTACCTCTCCCTTAGCCTCCAGAAACAAAGAATAAATTATTTTACACAATATGGTAAATGGTAAAACTCACAGATGTATGGGGCAGGTGTGTAGAATTTCAAGTTTTTTCAATCATTTGGAAATTGCCTTTTAGATTAAAAATTCCTGTTTACCAAAATTAATATTATTACTATTTTGCAAGTGGTTACTAAAAATACACATTGTTGCAGTAGGATTTGCAACATCTCAGCATAAACCCTGTTACTTCCTAATAAAAACCTGTAACATTAACAGGGAATCTGATGACATCCCAATGACACCTGCTCTGCTCTAGAGAATGCTGTGTTTCAAGATGCTGTACCCACATGTTAAGTGGACAGTTTCTGTCTGGTGCTGCTCACATACAACAAATAGAGAAAAGGAAGCATTATTCGTTTGTCACCAGCAAGGCTCTAAAATGGAAAGGTATAGATCCCCTAGAGTACTTTGATATTACTGCACTTGGCCATACAATCCAAATCTCAAAGATAGTTTGGCATTGTTCAAGGCTGTCTCACAATTTATGAGCACGTGTACTTTACGGATTTAGAAAAATAGAGTGAAGCCAAGTTATCCAGGGCCAAAAGACAAAAATGGTACAGTGCCTACCACTGTGTAGCTAACCTAGCCAGAGCATTTCTACCCAGGCTGAGGATTTCCAGCTGCTGAACATTTGCAGAGGAAATGGGCTGGCAACACATTGAAAAAAGCAGTGAGAGATCTACTACATAATAGACAATGTCCTACATGGTGGCCAGATCTCCCATTTGGATGCCAGGGAAGTTGGCTCGACTCCTGCTTCAGATCAGCCCAAATATACTGCATGATCCAGTGTCATGTTTACTACAGGACTCACTTAGGAGAGCAGATCCAAAGACAAGAGAGGCAGGAGGACATCTCACACAAGGGCAGCATATCTGTGGCTTGAATTTGAGGCAGGCTGGACACCACTGGGAAGAGTATGTTATCACCTTCCCCTGTGGAGCTCTCCTCTACTCACAGTGTGGTTTATGGAAGCAATTTGAAATCACATATCCCAGCACATTATTCATCTTTGACCAAAAGTCACTTTTGGTAGGGTGTCTGTTCAGCCTGGTTCACACTATGGTACAGTTTAGGCAGATAGTGTTCTCTCACCAAGCAGATCTGCTGTTGTGAATGCATGACAATGGAGAAATGTAAATTTTTTTTTTTCTCAGGTGACTATGGCTTACTGGGGCGGACCTATCAATTCAACACTTACAGACTTGGTTCACTGAGCCAGATCTTCAGTTCTTTAAGGTCTCTATAGTTTTACAACTTTAATATAAGCTATGAACTATATGTCCAGTGAGAAGTCAAATCTGAAACATTTTTTTCTTTTGACAGGACCTTAGATTCTGTACAATTAATGTTTTCATTTTTTCTGATACCTGAACAACTTGACATTTGAGGTCTTTGCACTGATCTTTGCTTTCTGTTGATGCCAGATGCAGTCATTTTGTTAACTTCAATGCAAGTAGGGTCTCAATCTAACGATCTGGAGTATCAAAAGGACAGTCCCCAAATAGAAACAGATATATTTCAGAAAGAATTGGACCTAGAGCAAATATTTTCATATTACATTTTGATTGCTTTCTTACTAATCACTCCATACATTCACAAGTTGATCCCTCTGTAAAGGTTCTTCCATACTTGTTAAAAGCTAACCTTAACACTGTAAATACATTTTTTACTCTCTGTACTCTTTGCTAGCTCTGTCCAATTATCTAACAGGTAACGTGAACTAACAGAGCTAAGCATTGCTCTTTTTGGGAAAAGTCAATCTCAACATACTTTTTGGGAAAAGTCAATCTCAACATTCTAGAAACAGAAACACTTCACTTGAAGACAGCATTATTTGGAAATTTATAAATAGAAGAGAGTTCTAGAGTTTCCTAAACTGTAAGATTTTATGTTAAAAAAGATGGTTTTATGGAAAAAAGTTGGACATGAGAAATGACAATTTTTTCAGCAGGGGAAAATAAAAATGCAGAAGCAAAAGTAAAATCCCAACCATGTCCAAACCAGCAGTAAGTAGATATGGACATTTGCTTCCTGCTAAAGAATGATGTGGTTTTTAGCAGCTGACAGTTTCCCTGGTAAAATTTTTAGTACGAGAGGATTATATATTTATAGTATAAATTCTCCAACTGAAAATAAGTACAACCAGTTAACGATGAGTAAACATTGTGTTTGGGCATGAGTAATGTCATGAATCTTTTCTTATTTTATTCACAAAAAGGCAAAAAACATCTGTCTGAAAGATAAGGGGGATACAACACACTGTAAAGTGAACTTTTAAAAAGTAGGTCTCATGATGCCTTGTGCCAAGGACAAATTTTACAGTGCACTTCCACGCAAACTCACTTACCTAATTCCAGGACTCTTGTTGTTTCCAACCCTGGAAACACCAATCCCAGAATGCATGGTACGGATAGCTGCTTCATACAAACACATTTCCACAGACCACCTTATCTGCTTTACCAGCTGTACCTAGTCTTTTACATAACAGTACATTCCAAGGCAAGTGAACTTCATTTTCCTCACATTTGGTATAGCAAACAGGCTGTACCTGGGCAGCATCTGTGCACTGTAAATAAGACATAAATGGGGTAAGTCTGAAAGCCCTCAGAGTAAGTTTCTCTGATGTTCTATATCTAAGGCTAGCCCTTCTCAAAACTCAGTGAAACCCTTAAAATCTCCATTATTTTTTATTTTCCTCTGCAGAAGAGATACATCAAGGAGAGTAAACAGAAGTATGAATTAATAAATCAGAGTGGAGGACATTGAAAAACCCACAGAAAATCAAATTGCAGAATATTAAAAAGTGCTTGGTAATATCATAAACAAATGCCGCTATCAATCACCTGACATAAGGGACATTGCATTTGGCTGTTCTCCTCTTGGATTAATAGCATACTGGGAGGCAACTGTAGAAACACTCCATCAGTCCTCGTGCAAGTTGATAAGGATGGACAATGACAGAGTGCACCGAGTCAATGGATGGTGGGGCAACAAATGATAGAAAGCTGGAGAAAGAATGGATTCCATTTATTTTCTTTTGTCTCAATCTGAATACAGTACACTGAGATTCAATGGGCATAGGAAGCTTGATGAATTTCACTGAAGATTTTTACAGGTGTATAGAATTGTTGTCCCCATAATAGAGTTCTTCAGCTTTGTTTGTTAAAGGTTTGATTTCTGTTGAATAGTGAAAAAAATAATGTTTTGCAAGAGTTTTGGTTTGTCATTTTAAATTATGAAGCAAATGCCTAAACAAGGCATTTTAAAAATAGTTTTCCCTTTGAAGATACTAGGATTTGTTTAGCTTTGGTTTTAAAAATTAAAATCAAGTCCCTCATAACTACTAAGAAATGTCTAATTAGTCAATAGAGTAGCTAGCTTCAGAAGAGGTGTAGATTTACTAATGAAGCTAAGGGGATCTGATGTCCTCCTTCACAATTTTACTGACAGGGGTCAGCATGGTGCACTGAATGCTAGTTTCCTGATGTAGAAATGGTTGCACAACTGCACAGTTCTGCAAGGCTGCCATATTGCCTGAAATCTGATGGGTCTCCTCATCCAAATAAGATGTACTCACCAGCTAGAGTCCATCTTCAAGACAGCTAACTTGGGGTTGTTATTATTAACCTTAGAAACTGGTATTGGCCAAAACAAAAAGTACATTTTTACAACCTGAGAGATTACTACCACTCTAGAATATTCTTATTTTACTTGTTTATTAAGCAGAATTATGTCCTTCTCTAAATTACTGCTTAGAGAAATACACCATACCCAGATATCCTAGGTTTAGGCTGAAGTAAGGTCCCTTTACTACAAATTTTCCTTTCTGTGGACCGTCTGGAGAAAAAAAACTGCTTTGTGAGTGGATTACCTCAATCATGCTGTATTTTTCTGTCTTCTATAAAGCATGAGAGGAGCTTGCTGTATGCAGAGTTTGATACACTATGACTTTTCAGGCTACTTATGGACCAGAATATAAAAATCTCTACACAGCTTCTTCTCACTTTGATGCTTCTGTTTTTCACTTTCATTTCTTTGAGATGTCTCCCTGATGACAAATGCTCTAATATTTTTGGCAGAGACTGCTGCAAAAAAAGGCATCTGGTAACTTTATGATGACAGTTTCTTTCAAGTTTATATTCTGTTCCTTTTGTGCCATTTAGTAATTCTTACAAAGCATGCAAGGGTATGCCAGCCATGATAGTTTACTATCACTTTCTGTGTTTTCATAATTTCATGAAGTGTATACACAGCATTATAGAGCTACTGTTTGAGAGAGCACTTGAGGGCCCGGCTATCCCACATCACACATGATAAGGCTGCAGGACTGAAGCAGCATCTGTCTTAAGAGTGTTCTACAGATAGAAGAGATTAAACTGCAGATCTATGTATTGATGGTCAGCTTCGGACATCCCATTTCAATAAAACTATGAGCCAAGCTTAGAAGAGTTCAGAGAAAATCACTGAGAAAGTCTGGAGAATAGGACTGCACAAGGCTGAAGAAACAGTTCTGTTAAGTCTAGCCAAAACAAACAAACAAACAAAAAGTCATGCTACCAGTCTCCTAATATGTAAAATATTACTGTAAAGATAGTGGCAAAAAACATGGTTGGAAATATTCCAAAGTGTATCCCAGAGTATCTCCAACATCGAATGAACTAAGTGATTAATAGTCCTACATGGCATGTTTTAGCAATTTGATGGTGTCTCTTTTTCCACCACCGGTATCAGTTAATACAACTTGGTGCATGAAAGTGCATCTCTAAGCACTAGCAGAGAATACAGGTGAGTTTTGCCACTTTGTCCCTAGCACCCAAGAGGTCTCTAAATCTACAGTGAAAAATTTTATCTCCACAGTTGTTTTTTCCCCATTCATCTTTTAATGTTATGCATTGCATTTGCATCTGTGGTTGTGATCAAAACTTACAATGATTATTCTGGGCTGTCTGAACCCACAGTCAGGCTGAGTGAGGTCTAATTTTGCATACAGGCATACATGTTAGATGAAATGCCCCCAGATTTTCCAAATTTTCCAGATTTTCCATTTTTTTCCCTTTAAGTGACAGGTTCCCATCTTACATTAGTTAACAGTGTCCTCAGCTATATTCTAAGACCGTATTAATAAAATTAAAATTACATTCTTCTATATTTACACACAATTGTATGTATCATTTAATTTCCAAATGTGTAATTATGTATCAAGTATGAAAGAGTAGAACAACTTCAGAATCCTTGGACAATTGACCATGAATTGATAAACACAGTAAAGTGACAAATCAGATGTACTTGTGAATCACATCAGGAGTAGGTTGGAAAGCTTTTCCAGAGGGGAATGTTGATTGTGTAAATTCTATGGCAGCTGCTTATCAAGCACTGCTTTAAGATCACAGAAAAATTAACAGAAAGAAAAGCTTTTGATAAATGAGAAAGCTCTCCCCAACTTTGATCTTTTTTTTACTTATGATGTAAAGGATGCCATTATGTTTACCTATCTAATATAATTAAAAAGAAAAATTCACTCCAAAGTCTCAGAGGCAAGACTAAATAAGAGTTAGCCTGAAGCCTACACCTGCTCTGCAAGAAATACCGTTCTGCATTAAAAAGAGTAGAACAGCAGTAGAACCAGCTAGCTTTCATCTGAAGAAAATTCTAGAAGAACAAAACTTTCAGATGTCTTTACTAAAAATAAAATAAATTTTTAAAAATTTAATTAAATAAATAAAAAAAGCCAAGGGATTTTCTTTTCATCCAAGGCAGATAATTCATAAAAGAAAATGAGCTGGTCAGTACTGAATGCTGAGCCAAAGCCTGTATAATATAAACAGACATATCAAATAAGACCAAACATCCTACAGCAGTCAGGAGAAAGTCTCCAGGAAGATATTAAAAGCAGAGCAGTTATGTTTCAGCACTTCCCTGGAGTGGCTATTCTGCTTCCAAGAAGTTGAATTAAGGAACTTCATGAGGTAAAACAGGCAGTCAAAAACAGAAAAAAAGGGATTTCTTTTCCCCTTGTTTGAAGGTATCTGAATTGCATGAACTGCCTGATAACTAAAACCGCTGCTTAACATACCTACTCTTAATATCAAACAATCATATTCATTGCTACATTTTAAAACTGTGTATTTTAAACTATTTTTTTTTTTCTGTCAAGTACGAACGAATGTTTTAAGGATGAGGTTCTCAAAGCAGCTGCAGCAAAAAAATTGCCACCACCACCGCAGGAAAGTCTTATAAGGAAAAACACAAATCCCACATCTAACATTTTCTTTCTTTCTTTCTAAAAAGGGACTGAGAATAAATTAAAAACTGAGTACATACAAACAGTTTTTGAAGATAATGGTAGTTCCATGGTAATTTCACAGAATATTTCTTACATCTATTTATTCCAAACAAGGTCATTAAATTCCACAGCTATTGTGATTACATAACTATAATCTTTGGAAGTCGTAAATAATTTAACTTAAATTTCATCTGGGGAGAATATGGATGTTCCACTCATAACACAGACTAGAGCAGTTGTTACTAGATCAGTATTGTAATTCTAATACCTCAGCAGGTTGGGATCCCATGATTCTGGGACTTTACATACATGCAGTGTCAGTTACTGCTCGGAAGATTTTCTACTATAATACTCAAGCCAGGGGGAAAGGCATCCAAATCCCTACAATATAGGCAAAGAGCCAGAACTCAAGTGACTTTTGTATAGCAAATCATTACTGAATCAGAAACTGAACATTGTTAACTAGAAAAGATGGTAAGTGCTAGATAAATGTTTTCCTGGCTAAGAATCTTTCCTGAGCCAGATCCTTGGTTTTGGAGAGATGGGACTAGAATACTTGATCCTTACTGATTTGGGGGATAGGTTTGGTTTTAGATGGTGGGTCCTGTAGGAATGATCACCACTAAAAATCAGGAAAAAAGGTCAGAGCATTATTTTTTTCTTTTGTTTGAAACAACAGAATTATTTACTTCCATCTGTCATTTGTTGTTTTGCAGTCTTTTGTGCAGAAGAAGAGCTGTTCAAATCTGTGCCATTTACACTTACAAGAATTTTTTCAGTCCTTTCATCAAATTGACTTGGTCCTCAGCTGCTTTAATGCAGAAGCTCCTTTTATAGCAAACAAAAAG
Source organism: Athene cunicularia (assembly GCF_003259725.1). Taxonomy (NCBI): domain Eukaryota; kingdom Metazoa; phylum Chordata; class Aves; order Strigiformes; family Strigidae; genus Athene; species Athene cunicularia. Next base: position 111,246,216 of record NW_020799095.1, read on the forward strand.
AATGGAGCCAAGTCAGTCATCTCCAGAGAAATCACAGCATTAACAGTTCCATCTCAAATGGCATGTTATTGTATTATAAGCAAAGATGACTATATCTTTGTGGATTTACTTCTCAGACACTGTCTTGCTGCATTTTATAGCATTATATCATCAAAATCATAAGAAAGAAAAACTTTTAGGTTGAATCACAGGCCAAGAATCTCACAAGTGTAAAAGACCACTTCCTTATTTCCCTTGCCTGAGGATTATATTTATAAATCCATTCTAGTACTTATTTCTAAAGCCTCGCAAACCTAAGGATGGATTCTTGAGAAATGGAAGAATAGTTTTCGGTTAAGGTTGCTAAAGAGCTTTGAATTATTGCAGTTTATTACTACTAAGCTTCAAAAGGCATATTATTACTTATTTTCTGTGGAGACATACTGTCCAGGGCTCATTAATATTTCTTCAGCTGCTCATGGCTTTATGCTTCTCACATATATGCTAATTTATTATCAAAAAGTCCTCTAGAAAAGTCTGTGTTAGCCCTAAAAAGCCCCTTAGAGCCTATGTTTGAGACTCTGCTTTAGCTGGTAGATGAAAAAGTCATGTATTTGACCAGCTGTTGATGTTCAGGGAGAATATTTTTACCTGCTCATCTATGCTCTGTTGAAGCCACAGACATTATCAGTTTTTTGCATTAAACTAAAATTTTTTGTCTCCTTACCTTCACACACTCCCAAAGGAGCTATAATTTATAGATGCAGTGGAAACACTCAGACAACAAAATGATTATTCATTGCTGTTCTCATACTGCAGCTGGCAAATTTGAACATATGAAATGTGTAGTAGCTGATAATGCTTATGGAACAGATGTCTTTTCATAGTGAATCTGGCAAAAAGGAAAAAAATAATGGATTTTTTCATCTGCTTCTGTGTGATACATTTGATGCCCCAGTGGACATGTTAAGTAGTAATTCTTTTTGAAGACTCCTTGAGAACTGGCATCCTGACCATGGAAAAAAGACAGTCTTGGAATGAAGAAAGCTCTTGGCATTTGCCACCTTAGCCTAATTTTCCCCTTCTAAGAGCTGATTTATTCTAAAAGTAAGTCCCCAGCTTCAGCCAAAGTAAACATATGCCCCTTTTTCCCTCCAGGCCTCAACCCAAGTCCCTCACTGCCTTCCTTCACTTCTTCAGTTTCACAAGGTATCATTTAATCTGTAGTTTCATCAGACAGGCACTTGGTAATCAGCATTTCTGCAAAGCCACAGGTAATGTGTGCAATAATGAAATGCATAAGACCACATTCTGTAGTATCAGAGCACTGATACTCGCTGTGTGGGACACCAGCCAAGCCAACGTACAAATGTTTCTATGCAGTGTATTTTTACCACCTCTCAAAAGCTACCCAGTGAAGAAGGGCTTCTCTATGAAACTTCAGCTCAGATTCCATCAGAACAGAAAGCTGAGCACACCTGGGAAGCTCTGGCTCATTGGAAACATTACTGAAAATTGGCAGAAATAAAGTAATGATTTCTTAAATATTTATAATGGTATGCCATATCCTTTCACCAACATCGAGACAGATCTTGGAGGCCCACCAAGTCTCTAGGGTTCTCTTATGCTCCTGGTGAAGTTTCAAAGACCTTAAGTATATTTTATTGGTTAGAATTAGCAGCCAGGAAAAATGAGAAGTAGTTTCTTACGGCAATGCTGTGGGAGTAAAGTAGTGAATATCTTCCCTAGGAGCACTCTGAGGGGGCTGGAGCAAAGTTTTAGAGCTTAGATAAAAACTTGAGGCTTGGAAACACAGACCATCTTAACACATGAAAAAGAGTGTTAAAATGAAAACCAGGGAAGGGAGACAAGCAGATGCCCAGGACTGACAGAGTGAAGGGAACATTTGCAACGAGCCTCAGCTTCACAGGCAAGCTCAGCTTACTGTTCCCATGGACTTTTGATCTAAGTTTCATACAGAACATTAAGAAGGTGGGACTGAGACCAGCCATGCACATGTTGGGGAGCAGGACCTGGAAGGAATGTTGCTACCTGCTCAGCATGCTCCTCCCTGCCCTACATCCCTCCTCCCACTCTGAATTTCTCTGGCAGTTCTCCTGCCTTCCGATCAACAACTGGCTTCACTTGCAGCAAAAAAAGATGAGATGCTTTTGGCATGAGAAAGCTTCCAGACCATCTCTTCCACAATCCCAAATGCTTCCCATTTTTGATCAGCCTGGTTCTTCAGTGCTCAAGCTGCCCTCCTTAACGACTCACTACACCACTTTCAAGACGCTCACCCAAGCATCTTCATCAAGTAACCTCAACAAAACTTTTGCTATTGTAGTTGTCTACACAATGCATCATTAATGATCTCTAGATTAGTATAATTATTATGCTGTTCATTATAGAAAAGGAAATGTTGATGCTACCTATTTTGCAGTGCTAAAATGTGACATAGATATATTCCAGGCATAAAACAACCCCACTCCCTGTGGCTGACATAAATGGCACATCAGTATTTGCAAAGAAAATCAATAGTTCTGCTGGCAAAGGACCAGGTTTGTCAGCATTAAATTTCTCACTTGCTTTCATTGATGACAAACTTTGACTCCAGACACTATGGCTTCATGCATATGCACACATGTAAGCTATACAGTACCCAGGAAAACAGTCATCTCACCAAAATTAATTATCCCTTTTGGAAGGCAATATCATTCCACCAGTAACATTTCTTTTTTGCTTACCTGGAAGTTTCCCTGATGTGATGTCTCACTGTGAACAATTGAGCCAGCCACTTTTTGCAAGCAATTCCCTGACACTGCTCAGGAGAGGCCAGAGATCGTTCCTGGTGGGCAACACTCCTCAAGCCACCATGATTTGGCAGGATTTTAGCAGGGTTTAGCACTAGGGATGTAGACTGTTCATGCCTACTGGCCTCAGTGTCTGAAAAGTAATTAAGAAATCCAGATAACAATTTTCCTCATACAGACACAGAAATTACACACTGCCTATCCCAAATTAGTTTTGTCTGCACACCATTTTCTGCACTTTGCAAATAAAAAAAAAAAAATAATCTATTTTAGTGCTTAGAGGGAAAAAAAGTGAGGCAAGTAGGAATTAGATACCTGGTTAGAGAATCCTGATTTTCATTAGGACCATTTAGTGCTTGGGGACTGTAGTGCTGAAAATCCCCAAGCTGCAGTTCAGGGTGGTAGAAAGCGTATCTGATGCAAGAGCCAAGACCCATAAGGTTTTTCTGGAATCTCCTTCTAAAGCTCCACCATAAAATCCTCATGGATTGAGGATCAAAAAGGGCAGCAGGTTGACAAATAGGAGGAGCCTGTGAAGTTGTCAGTGTGCTATGAGCTTGAGAGCACGGCTGCCTATTTGCTCCTTCCTACCTTAGCCAAGATCACCCATGTCTGTTGCTGCGTCAGCACCTTTCCCACCAGATGCAGTTTCCTCCACAGCATCACTGCTGCTACTGTCCAGGTCCTTACAGGGAGCAAAACCTTTTGTATGCGGCATAGTTATACCTTAAGGTCAGAATAAAGTTCACTTAAGGTACATAACCTTAGGTGAAACCAGCAAAATACAATACAGTTTCAGGCATTTCTTTCTTGTCAGGATGTGAGGCTCTGTCCTTTCCTTCTGTGGAGACCTGTTGAAAAGAAGTCCACTGAAAAGCAACACTTCCAGAGCAACCAGCAGGTGATTTTAGGTGAAAGGTGGGTCACCCTGAAGGTATCAAGGAATGGGAAAAAAATTAAAAAACTTGAAATAGGTCACAACATACCTGAGTATTCACAGTAAGGCAGAAAAGCCTGGATGCTCTGTTCTGCTGCAAATCAGAATAGTTAATTATATACCCATTTTTCAAAATCTTGGCCAGGAGCCTGACTTTTTTGCCTCCTTATACTGTCTGGCAGCATTACATGTCCCACAAACAGATTTAAATCAATCCTTTGCTTGTTAGCAGTGAGTTATTCTTTCCAGGAGAATTTCTGGCTGACTGGTGCTGTGCAGATTGAGTTGAAGATGTCATGAATTTCTCAGTTTTTTTCTGAGAAAGGAAAAAAATCTCTTTTGGGAAGCTCCATCTGTGTTAGCGCTACTGTGATTAGAGATGGAAGTGCTTGAACTGTCTCTTTCTTCATCCTATAAAAAGGGCTATCAGAAAAAAAGGCAACAGAGGTTGTCAAACTTCTGCTTCTGTATCACCCAGGTTGACCGATTTTTTTCCTGGGGCACCGAGTCAGGTCCTCTTGAGCAAGCTGCCTGTGAGACAGCACAAATGCTCCAAATCTAATCTGCTGGCTCTCTAATATCATTTTAGTTTTCATAATTAATTGCAAGCTTCTCCCCTCTGCCTTGAGAATTGCTAAGTTTCATTTAAACATTAAAACAAACAATGCAAGAAGAAACACAAGGAAAAATTAAAGGACAGGTTATGACACAGGACACAGGAGAGAGAGATATTCCTAGGCTGGTGTAGTCCAGCTGGTAATTTAGGCATATTAGTCCATCAGCAAGCATGTTGATCTGTGTTTATATATGGTAGGAACAATGACATGTTGGAATAATGTAAACTATGTAAGCTACAGTCTACCTAAAGGCAGTGTCATGCACACAAGACTGCATAGGTCTAGTCTCCAGCTGCTGAGAATGCAAATGTTCTTGAATATATAGTAAACTGAAAAGGAATAGTCAACTTCTAGCTTTGGCATGGGCCTAGAACTGGTCAAAAAGGTGAAAAGTAACCTGGACGTAGATACAGAGTGGCCTGAGGCCACAAATGTGTAAGTCACTTAATATAACAATCAAGTTTACAACTGCACAGACAGGACAAAAGCAATTGGAGTCAGGAAGCAATGAGAAATTTTCAGACATCATTCATCACAAAACAGGTAATAGTATCCCAAAACTTCAGAAACAGTCTTGGAAATGTAGGTCACGAACAGCACATGCAAAAGCAAAGCATGAAACACTAAGCATTGTGCTGGCTATTTGTGTTGCACAAAGCTCAAAGTTAACATGAAGTGTTTAGAAGGAAGGATTTTAGTTTTCTATGTAAAGTGTCATTAAGTCTTTGTATGCCAGCTTGCATACAGAAATCTTTCAGTAGCCAGCATCTAAGCAATAAGGTAGGGAGGAAATAGGGACTATATCTATATATAAGTTCCCCTATATATGTATAAAAGCAACATGGTTTCCTTCCTTGTTTATGCTTCCATTCTGTTTGTGGTAGTTATAGGTTTCCTTCTTCATTTATTTCACTCTTTAAAAGACTTTTCAGTAGATGTCTCTTACAAGATCTACTTTCTCCCTTCCAACCCCACAAAAATCTGACTGTGTGTGATAATTTATCTCCATTATCCTCTTTGCTCCTAGCCTTTTCCATCCCTCTCTGCCTATGGATATTTTTTTTGACAGAATACATCTTTGGACTGTTTTCAAGCATCTCGGAGGTTGGGTTTCTTGATAAAAGAAGAAAAGGAGGGGAAAAGAGCTTTTTCTCTTCTGTCCATACATAGTGAGTGTTTTGCCTTAGAAGTACACAGAATGTTCTTCATGCTTCACAATGATTTAAACATCATGTGCTTGCTGACAATGTTCCTCATTCTAGGAATGCTTTTAGTAGCCTGAACGTGGTGATCAAAACATCACAGCTATGGGAGATGAAGGCTAAGCAGCAGCCCCAAGATTACAGTTGGCTGTGCCCCAGAACAGGGGGGAGGGACTAGGTTTGCCTCCAGAAATGGAAAAAAACAGTTCACAAAGTGCCAAATGTTGGTGGTTCACAGACTAAAGAAGCTTGGAAGTATTTTATTTAAATGCTTCACTGAAGGGGAAGCAATGGGAAGGCAGTGGGGTGGAAAAGTCATGAAGGGCTCAGCAGCAAAACCTCACTCTCTGTGACTGATAACTTAGGCCCAACTAATACTGTAAAGAAAAAAACCCACACCATGCAGTTTCATCATTATATAATGGAATCATTTCATGGTTTGGGTTAGAAGGGACCTTAGATATCATCTAGTTCCAACCCCCTGCCATGGGCAGGGACACCTTTCACTAGCCCAGGTTGCTCACAGCCCCATCCAGCCTGGCCTTGGACACTGCCAGGGAGGGGGCAGCCACAACCTCTCTGGGCAACCTGTGCCAGTGTCTCACCACCCTCACAATAGAATTTTTTTTCCTTATAGCCAATCTAAATCCACTCTCTTTCAGTTTCAGTTTAAAACCTACCCTCATCCTATCACTACAATCTCTGACAAAGAGTCCTTCCTCATCTTCCCTGTAGGCCCCCTTTAAGTACTGGAAGGCCGCTATAAGGTCTCCCTGGAGCCTTCTCTTCTCCAGGCTGAACAACCCCAACTCTCTCAGCCTCTCCTCAAAAGGGAGGTGCTCCAGCTCCCTCATCATCTTTGTGGCCCTTTGTGAGAGACTGAAATGTCATATGACTGTCTCAAAGCTTGCTTGTGTCTGTGCAAACCTCCAAGACAAGCTGCTGTGGCCTGTGAATTGGTCTGGGGGATGTGGCGCAGAGAGGCAGGAGTGTATTGAAAGATGCACTCCCCCCACTTCTTTGTGATTGCATTGTCCAGACTCTTTAGATAAGCCTCAAAGGGGCAGAGGTGTGCTGAGCTGGCCCCATCCTGTAGCCATTTGTGCATGCATTGCTAATGAACTGACAAGAGCCAAATGTTCCTGCCCTGAAGCTGGATGCAACAAAACCTGTTGGACCAGAGGAAAAAAAAAAAAACTAAAGGCAAGCAGATATGCTAATGAGCAGATATGATGAACTTGAAAAGGCAGAAGAAAACTTTGCTCAGTGTGCATCTACCGTCGAAGCCAGATCCATGTGCACCCACCACCAAAGAACTGAAGACTGAGGACCAATGGGATGCTGCTGGATCCATGGTGGTGACTAGTCTTGTAGCCCTATCCCTCATTCTTTCTTTATTTCTGTCTTTTCCTTCAATTCTGTCCTACTGCTACTCCTAGTCACTTTTTAATAATAAAATCCTGGTTTGGGTATATGGCATTTGACCTCTTTTGTGTCTTAATTTCGCTCTTGGGATCATATTGAAATTTCCCCTGATACTGGATTGAGACACCCTTCTCTGAACTCGCTCCAACAGGTCCATGTCTTTCCTGTGCTGAAGACTCCAGAGCTGGACACAATACTCTTGGTAGGGTCTCACCAGAGCAGAGGACGAGAATCAGCCTCCTTGACCTACTGGCCACTCTTCATTTGATGCAGCCCAGGATATGGATGGCTTTCTGGGCTACAAGCACCCATTTCTGGCTCATGTCCAGCTTTTCATCCACTAAAATCCTCAATTCCTTCTCCATAGGACTGCTCTCCATCCCTTCATCCCCCAGCCTGTATTGATACCATGAGTTGCCCCGACGCAAGTGCAACAAGACCTTGTACTTGGTCTTGTTGAACCTCATGAGATTCACATGAGCCCACTTCTTGAGACTGTCCAGTCCCTCTGAATGGCATCCTATCCCTCAGACATATCAACCACACCACTCAGCTTGGTGTCAAGTGATTGGTTCTCTCAGTGGCTAAGTAGAAGGAGATCAGAGGCTATGGGGTCTCCACCAAAAATATCAACAGAAAAGAAGTCATTCATTTTGACAATAAAGCTCTCTGAAACACAGCCACATGCTCCATAAAGTGAGATGTATAAATTGTTCTGCCTCAGAGTCTCTGGTGAACAACCTCAGAAACATCATCTTGCTTCTGGCAAGGTAAAACTGCAACAGTTTACAAGACCAGCAGGGTGGATTTTTTTCATTTTTGTACATTTTTCTCATAAAGATTGGTATTGCTGTCAGTATCAGGGTTTTTTTCATGACAAGACAGACATAACATGAGAAAGCGTTTTATAGTGCTGTATACTTAAGCTTGTGAAACCAGAAAAAAGTTGGTTTTATATGGACATTTAAGTTCTGTGTGAAGAAGAAAAGAGGGGAAGAAACAGGAAGGAAAAAAAAAAAAAAAAAAAAAAAAAACACAGAAAGAATGTACATTAAGTTAAAAATGAGAAGGGGAAATATCCAAGTTTCCGAAGTATTTGGGGTCTTTCTAAAATATTCTGCCTTTGAAAATATTCTTTTCTCTTGTCTCGATGTGGCATGGTACAGGCTTAAAAACTAGGCAGATGTAGACCTCTTTTCTTCTTCAAATGAAAATAAGATTTTCTACCCTTTCATAGCTCTACCCTTCAAGAGGAGTGCAAGGTGCTGTGTAGCAATACCTGACCGCTATGGACTGTCATTGGAAAGGGGACATTAAGACACTTTGATCCATTTCACATGACAAAGTTTGATCCAGTGATGATCATGCTGTAATCTGGGCTTTAAAAGCAAAATTGAAACAAGTTAACAGGACCAACTTCAAAATTGATTAAGATTTTAAATTTAGTTATGAAACTGGGAAGTCCCAGCTTTAAGAAAAAAAGATCACTTGTCACTGTTTTCATGTTGGCATACTGGGAGGCAAACCCTTCAGCCCAATATTTCAGCATCTTGGCTGCAGGATGGGCAATGGACACTGCAAAAGATAGTATGTCCATAGTACCAGGGAAGAAAGTGATGTGGAACAGCACCATGCAACTTCCCCAAGAAGCTAATTAGTGGCCATCAAGTTACCTTTCCTGTCCAGCAGGTTAAAGAAAAACTATTCTTAGTTTGTCCTTGATAGAAGGTTTGATTCAAAACATTTACCTGAGGAGAAAAAGAAATATTTCTTTGAAGGGAAAAAAAAAGTCAAGCTGATGAAAAGTTGTGGTTTTCTGTCAAAAGAAGTTTTACATTGGTATTTTGAGCTTCAGCCATTCATTAAAAATTCTTTAATGGAGTCAGGTTTAATTAAGACATAGGTATTTTATTTCCAGGATTTACTCTGTTAGGCACATTACTGAGCATGAACAGGTGATCCCCTTCTCTTTCCCCATTTAAATCACAGTAAAGTTATTTAACTGATTGCTTCTGTCATCAGGCAGATATGAAGCATGAAAGTATCCAAGTAAAAGCTGGGTACAGGTGTTAATTGGCCAGTGGCTAAATTGCATTTATGAATAAACTTTGCCAAATTAAGAAATATTGCTTATAATTATGCTAAAATATAAACTGATCTTAGTGGGTTTAATAGTTATGAGCAATGTGCCAATAAATAACTTTTTACAGTCTCTGTCAGTGGAAAGCTCCATTTGACACTGACCAAGTAGCTGCTTAGTCACTAGTTTATAACATCATCTCATCACCATTTTAATCCTTTTTACTACTGTTTAGTACCCAAAAAAGGTTCTAAGGTAAAAAGATTTTGAGACTCTTCACTCTCAACTTCCAAATCACAAAGTACATAATAGTGTCACAATAGTGTCACTGAAGCATTTTGGTCCATAATAAATACACATTTATTAAGACATCCAGAAATCTCAGAGCAATTAAGCATTTGTAGGGAAAAAAAAAAAAAAAAAAAACAACACAGAAAAACTTTAATCAGAGCACCAAAGAGTTATAAAAGATTACAATTAACTTTTCACTTTCCCCATTGTAAGTGCTGATGTACCCAACTGTGTTAGAGATGTGTATCTGTCTCCTCAGACAGAGAATAAATTCACCTCTAGCAGGATGCAGGCATGAAACAGAAGACACAATGGTGAAGCTGCTTTCCCTGCAGCTGCAGTGCAGCTGCCATTGCAGAGACCCACTGCCTAGGAGCTGCTCCAGGCAAAGATCTTCCAAGTGATCTTATCCCTGTACACGGCACTGGTGAGGCCACACCTCGATTCCTGTGTTTAGTTTTGGGCCCCTCACTACAAAAAGGACATTGAATGACTCGAGCATGTCCAGAGAAGGGCAACAAAACTGGTGCAGGGTCTGGAGCACAGGTCATACGGGGAGCGGCTGAGGGAACTGGGGGTGTTTAGTCTGGAGAAGAGGAGGCTGAGGGGAGACCTCATCGCCCTCTACAGCTACCTGAAAGGAGGGTGCAGAGAGCTGGGGATGAGTCTCTTTAACCAAGTAACAAGCGATAGGACAAGAGGGAATGGCCTCAAGTTGCACCAGGGAAGGTTTAGACTGGATATTAGGAAGCATTTCTTTCCAGAACGGATTGTTAGACATTGGAATGGGCTACCCAGGGAGGTGGTGGAGTCCCCATCCCTGGAGGTGTTTAAGAGTCGGGTCGACATAGCGCTGAGGGATATGGTGTAGTTGGGAACTGTCAGTGTTAGGTTAATGGTTGGACTGGATGATCCTCAAGGTCTTTTCCAACCTAGATGATTCTGTGAAGGTTTCTGAGGTCCTTGGTGGCTCATACAAGCTAGGATGGGATCCAGAAATGAGGTATAGTCCTTGCTATTGTAGATCTGGGGTTTCCTGCATAATTCATCCTTGCCTGACAGTTCCCTCTGTGCAGCTGCTGGATTTCTGAGGTGCTCTCTTCAGGAACAGCCTTTTCTCCCTCCTCCAGTCCTATCCTCCACCAGATTTCCTTGTGGGAAGGAAAAAAGGCTGCCCACAGGTTCTCTCCAAGATCAGGAACAAAGTGATAAGGTTATAACTGCAAAACAGAGACTGCAGTTTTTCATGCGTCATCCAAGATTCCAGATATTTTATTGAAATAAATGTGTGATTTTTTCCAGATAATGAATTACATTTCTTGGGTGATGTGAAACTTCATGGCTTCTGTGTCAGTGGAGTTTTGACAGTGGAGTTTTGACACCAGCAGGTATTTTGTACCACAGAATAATAGAGAAAATTTTTAATTTCATTTTCTGTATGATTTTTAAAGTCAGCATTGTAAGTAATAAAATAAGTATTCTAAAATATTCAAAAACACCCTTTGGAAGATTAGCCACTATCATCACATTGAATTCCTCCTTTAGAGGTCTTCCTAGTGTCTGACATAATACCTTTCACCAGATCACTAGAATGAGTGCTATCTAATATTTCTTCAATGGAAAGCATGTTAGCTAATCCAGCCCAGCAGACAACAAAGAAATATTCAAGTCAAGTAGTCTTCAAGATCTTTATCAGCTCTGTGTACAATTTCCGTTCAAGCTGGTAAGAATTCCAGCTCAACATTTGCATTTGATTACACACTTGTATCTTTTTGACCTATCAAAATTTTATTTATCCTTTTTAGCAGGCTTCACATATTTCTATGGAATTTATTTGCCATCCTAGTCTCATCAACTTCTGTTTCTCATTTGAGAAAATTCATTATATTTGTATAAAGAAAATTGAAGTCTAAATATTGTGAAAGTTACTTTGAATATGTTCTTCAATGCCTTGTCCTTCAAAGGGTGTTTTTGAACCTAAGGATTCTCTCCTGTGTTTTCTTACCCATTTTATTGACTTATTGCCTTAGAACAATCTTTGTAGTAGCAACACGCATGTACAGAAGGATACTACATCTTCTGTGTTTGATCATCATCCCAAAGTGAACATCTCCAGATATTTTTGCCTTTTACCTTAACTTTTACAGATTGCTTTTAAAAAGATGAATCCAAGACACACCACGCTGATTTAATTAATACAGTATACTGGCTTTGTTTGTCCTTGTACCATATTATACACTCAGTTAATATAGACATCCTTGGAATAAAAGCCAAATTAAAAATCAGAAAGATGTATGTGAAACCCTAAACTGAAAACACCAGCTATGAATAACATAGACAGATCAGCACAAACAGCACAGGCAGATCAGACAAATCAGCACAAAGAGCATGCTATGGAAATTTAAACAGTATGTTGAAAAAGAAGATCTGATATACTATCAATTAAAGAATTGCACTTCAGCAATTGCTGATAAATCTCTTCATTAACAAGCTTATAACCTTTTCAGTGTAATATTATCAGATAGCTTCCACACCTCAGTCATAAAATTCCTCTTACAAAGATTAAAAAGTTTAAGTGACAATTACATCTAATTCAGTCCTATAATCAAATAACTGACAGCTTTAATAGTGAGCTAACCAAACCACCAGCAGATGAGAAACAGCTTGAGTGTGAGCTTGCATGCAATGACAAGTCTGATAGAAGGGAAAAGCAAAATAATTTGACTGTTTCTGTCAGGTAGGAGGAGGGTTGCATCACAGTAGACAGAGGATATAAGAAGAGAAACCTCAAAGTGCTCAGCAATGTTATCTAAACTTCAGAGATCTTACCCAGGGAGCCTTCATTGTGTTTTGAAAACAGTAAGAGTTAAGACTGTAACTTGACTATGAGTTCTCACCATGGCAAAGCTAAAAATTTGAACAAGATTTTACAGGAGTCCTGTACTTGAAGGTTTGTGGCTACTGCATGGAAGGTGAAAGGCCTGCCTACACTGATGAAAGGGTTTCTGTTGCTACAAAACCAGGCAGGGACAGCTGTCTTTATGGCATCCTTCATAGAAGCCAAACTAGTGTAAAATAGTAGAGTAAAAATAATGTACCAACATATATATTTCATATATTGAAGTACAAGGTCATGTGTAGATTTTTCTAGAAAATATAAAGGATTAAGAGGCAGAGTGAGGCTTTCCAGTTCTAGTTAAGATTGAGACAGAGATCTTTATTTGTCCAAATCCTGAGGATATAGAAGCCTGCCAACCCTGCTCTAAATCACAACAACCTGAAGCTTTGCCACAGGCCTCATTTACTGACGTGCAACTTTGTTCTGATACTATCACAAATACATGGCACATAATAAATACAGAAAAACCTAATAAAAGACACTACACAAAAGCTACAGATCAAATGGAAAGAACTGCTCTTTTCTGATCTAGATAACCCAGAAGGAAAGACTGTAAGAACCGTGTTTTTCAGTCTAGAGAAAAGGCTAAGGGCAAGATATTACAGCGTATAGACATAGAAGAGTTCATCACAGGGGCAAAAAACATTCCATTCCCAGCTTTCATTTAGGACAGGAAAATAAGCAAAGGCTCATAAATCATAGCAAAAAGTCAGGGTTTGAAGAAAAAGTCAGGATTTGCCCAAGCAAATTATCTGGGGAGATTGTGGTTTTGCCATCACCACATGTTTTTTGAAAGAATTTATGCAAATATTTATGAAGATTGGTAAAAGATAATCTGATCTTGATGTCACTTAGCATGCAGGTAAATTAATTCCTTTGCATATAATAAATAGATTTATTAATCAAACATATTCTCTCCCTAGAAGGCAGGAAGCACAAAAGAATCCTCTCACTTGAATATTTCTGCACTCGTCCACATCTATACATTGTACTGGCAAATAAGTCAGTCCCAAAAGCAGAAAATGAGTGTGTTTTCTTACTTCAGAAGCTGCACACTAGCTCCACTGCTATCTTCTGTACTGATTGATGAGGCACTCCTGCAAAGATGAGTTATGTGGCTTTTTTCTCCTCACTTGAGATGATTGAAGTTCTTTAAGACTGACTCAGTTAACCAGTGAGAGGGATCTCTCTCACATGGGTTTGGCCTACGTGAGGAAGGGATACATCCTAAAATTCAGACATGGATTCATTGAATGGAGAAGGTACAAGACCTGTAGGCTCATTATGAAGAAATCTCAGTTCTTAGGGGGAATTAATGAAGACATGTATTGCTTTGTTACCCATCTAGTTCACCAGATAATGATATTGAATATTATCAAAGAAACAAATATGATTTACACTGCTCAAAGAAAAAGACATCTGACTTTTTCTTTTCTTAAGTTAAACAGCATGAACTACTTAAAGTATTCAGAAGAAAACATAGTCAGGGATATTCTGCATGCACAGATAATGATTACAAATTAGTGTCTTCTCAGGGTGTGAGCATATGGTGTTATCATGCCTAATGACCAACTGGTACAACTGTTTGTCAGCAGGCACAGCTCCACCGGCCATAATGAGGTCATACCTCATTGACCAAGAGCTGAATTTGGCCTACAGGTTTTAATGGCTCCTTGAAGAGCTGCTGTAGTCGTTAGTCCAGACTTCCAAATCTTGAAAGACTCACCTTATAGGGGTTATCAGGTTATTCCTAACACTTCTCATTTCTCTTTGCTTTCAGCTGAAAGGAAGATGCTCTGTGCACCTGCTGAACTGTTGAGATGCATGCTGTGACCTGGACATATCCACACAAGAACAAAAGTACAGAATTTCTAAGTTTATAGCAGTCAGCAATAAGAAGTCAAATATATATATACTGAAATTAAAGTCTCTGTGTTATTTTTTTCTTTTCTTCACATTCCTACCTCAGCCTCCCATGAAACAGAAATTAAGACCTCTATTACAAGAAGAAAAATGAAAGAATCAACACAGTCTCTTTTTTATGCTCAGTTTTGAGTTTGGTTGGTTTGGGGGTTTGGGGTTTTTTTTTGGTGAGGCGGGGGGAGGGATTTGCAAGGACCCTGAAAAGACTGAAGAACTTAAAAATTCTATATTACATATTATTCATTGTTATGATAACTAGAGTGCTCTCCTGGGGCTAGTCATTGCATTTCTCTGGGTTTTCCCTCACCTCCCTTCCCCTCGACTCCACCCTTTGTATCTTTGATTGCTTTTCTGGGAAACTGATGTTATAAAATGGAAAAATAAATTTCTTTGATGGCTGTCCATGAGACCTGATATTTTCTGATGCCTCCAAACACTGCAGCAATAACAATAATGAACACCCAATAGTAGAGGCAAGTTGTTTATCTGGGTGCTGTACAGACAATTACAATTCCCTGAGTAATGACACCGGTTCACAGAAAAGCATTAGAAATTTATTAGGCTAAAAATCTATTTCTTCAGCTGCCAGGACAGAGGAAACAGATTCTTCCTGCTGGTCAGATTCCTATTATAATTGCATTTTTGCCCCTGCACAACAGAAAACCAAGACAGTGACTCCACAGAATAAAGTAATTGCTAGAGTTAGGGGATCTTTTCATCTTTTCTAGGGAGAGGACAGTTACCACTTCAGCTGAAAGGAAGGATGTGGGTATAGACACCACGGCACAAACGTTATAACAAAACTTTTGTGCACGTTTAGGTGAGATTATCTCCAGCACTTGCATGTAAACAAAGAAGTGCCTACAAGGCATCATTATGGAGAAATCCCCCAAGCCTTTCTAGGAACTCAGCATCCTGGCATGACTCTCTTACCAATGCATGCAGTGTGGGGAATGGACACAATGAGTTAGACAGGTGTTTGCAGTTGCAGGGCTACAGTCCCATTGGGATCACAGAGACATGCTGGGATGGCACCCATGACTGAAGTGTCACAATGGAAGGATATGGGCTCTTTAGGAAGGACAGCATGGGAAGACAAGGAGGAGGAGTTGCCCTATGTGTGAGAGAGCCGTTGAAGTGCATAGATCTTTTAAATAAATCAGAGCTGAAGAATACCAGTTTTTTCTTCTTCAGGTCATAGTAGCCATGTATCAGCCATGGAATGAGCCACATTCTGTTCATACATGACAATTTGAGAGAGCAAGAATGCTTCATCCAGCAACAGGCACATTCTATTTGAGCTTACCTTTAACCACACAACAGAACACAGAAGAAAATAATTAAGTGGACTGATCCAAGGGGTGTTTGACCTGTGAAATCAACTCAACAATCCTGGATAAAAAAGTGCTTTATACCATCGTGTTTACACAATATTCCCTTATCAAGATTCCTTAAACAGAGGACCTAGCTTATCTGAACTCCTGAGTCCCTATACTGAGGCTGCAATGTGCCTCTTTATTTTAAACTGAAAAATAGAAATAAATTGCCTAAAAAATGTATCAAGACATTTACAGTTTCAGTCACTACCAGTTCCCTTCTCATCTGGACGTGAGAGAACTGCTTTGATCTGCTCTTTCTCAATCTTCACAATGAACTCTTCAGTACTAATTGGTACAATTAGCCCCTGTTTCCCTAGTCTAGTCACTAAACCAAGAGCAACCCAGCCAGCTTCCTAAAAAACAACACACACACAATCATACAAAATCAGCCAGAAATGGCTTGGTCAGAAAAATCTGACAGCCATAAAAGATAGAAACAAGAAAAAAAAGGACAACCCCCAGCAGCGCTACAGGCTTGGGGAGGAGTGGCTGGACAGCTGCCAGTCAGAGAGGGACCTGGGGGTGTGATTGACAGCCGGCTGAACAGGAGCCAGCAGTGTGCCCAGGTGGCCAAGAAGGCCAATGGCATCCTGGCTTGTGTCAGCAATAGCGTGGCCAGCAGGGACAGGGAAGGGATCTGACCCCTGTACTCGGCACTGGTGAGGCCGCCCCTCGATTCCTGTGTTCAGTTTTGGGCCCCTCACTACAAAAAGGACATTGAATGACTCGAGCGTGTCCAGAGAAGGGTAACGAAGCTGGTGCAGGGTCTGGAGCACAGGTCGTACGGGGAGCGGCTGAGGGAACTGGGGGTGTTTAGTCTGGAGAAGAGGAGGCTGAGGGGAGACCTCATCACCCTCTACAGCTACCTGGTGCAGAGAGCTGGGGATGAGTCTCTTTAACCAAGCAATAAGTGATAGGACAAGAGAGAATGGCCTCAAGTTGCACCAGGGAAGGTTTAGACTGGATATTAGGAAGCTTTTCTTTCCAGAACGGGTTGTTAGGTGTTGGAATGGGCTGCCCAGGGAGGTGGTGGAGTCCCCATCCCTGGAGGTGTTCAAGAGTAGGGTCGATTTGGAGCTTAAGGATATGCTGTAGGTGGGAAGTGTGATAGGAGAACAATTGGACTAGATGATCTCCAGGGTCCTTTCCAACCTAGATGACTCTGTGACAAAACTATCTCCTGCTTTCACCTCTATTACATAGAAAATTATTTTGATGGGCAGTGGACATCAAATCAAAGGCGTCAGTGAGCAAAAACACCCTGAAAAACAAGTGATTGGGCAGAGAAATTATATGTGAGTAAGTAGCAGACAGCTCTCAGCTTCATCATACACAACCTTTGAGAGCAGCTCTCTTTGCCTTTGTAGTGACCAAAAAAATGTCTGTCAATGCAGCTCCATTCCTGTGGAATAACATAATCGAGCTCAGCTGGCATGTATTAACACTGGCTTGGATTTTTTCCCCCACAGTAGATCACTCCTCTATCTAAATCTCCATGACCTCTACTTCTGTCTCAAATTAGTCAAAATTTTGAACACACGTACTGTCAGAAGTAGCATGGCTATATTTACTGCAATTCTGAACAAAACCATGCTAAACCAGAAAGTTCCTTTGTGACTAGAATTCCTTTATCATAGGAAAAAAAAAAGTTATATATTGTAATCCTTTAGATAGCTCAGTGTCAATGCGCACTGAATTTACAGACTCTATTATTTCATAAGGAAACATTTCTCTTTATATCATGTTTGATCTACATTAATGTTTCTCAACAAAAGACACATTGAAAGACTTGTATGGGACCAATGTACAGAGTAAGTTTTTACAGTTTCAGTTAATTTCAAGGTGCTGCAAGCCTGTAGAGTACGTAGGTGACTAAAATGCTTACTATACCTTGCCATATATTAATGCAACTCACATATTGAAGATGAACTCCTAAAATAAAGAGAGAAGGTGGTCCTGGTTTCTAATATGAATCCCATTTTTTTGAGTTCCTGTGTCTCAATCACTGGCAACTCCTATATTACATAGTACATAAAAGAGCATTTTAAACCTATCTTAAATTAGTGCAGAAGGATGCTACCAATGCTCCTGCTATTGAAAGGTGATCTCTGGCACCTATTTTCTAATTCCTAGAACTGTTTCTCTATGTAAAATGTGATATGCATCACTATAACAGTTTAAAAGCTGGTTGGATTAGTTGTGGCTTTTTCTTTTCTTTTGATGCCACATATTAAAATAAACATCTCTCATTTGTTTAGTTAGAGCAACCGAAGAAGTGGTAAGACCCAGCATACTGACAAAGTCTGAGATTATCCTCTAGAGTTACATTCTGCTTTTCAGTTGTCAAAACATATAACAAGCACTTCTAGTAAATACAAAAGTAATCTTGACAGATTTGGAATCTTTTGGATGTAGGATAGAAATTAATTTGAAATATACATTCTAGGAAATTAAATCTAATATCTCATCCATTGTTATTCAGCCTCTGTGCTCCATCAGTCCAGTTAAACTCTAGGGATAAAATATTAATTTAAAAGTGTAACTAATTATTAGGCTTCTCTTTAGCACTATGTAAAACTTAAAAGAAACTTTTTTCTTCTACTTCACTCTTAAAGACTTCCTTCCCACATCATTAACTCTTAAAGCTACTTCCACAAAAAGGGACGGGTTATAAGAGAGGAAAATACTAAGAATAAGTAAATCATAGGATGGTTTGGGTTGGAAGGGACTTCAAAGTTCATCTAGTTCCAACCCCCCCTGCCACGGACAGACACACTTTCCAATAGATCAGGCTGTCCACAACACCCTCCAACTTGGCCTTGAACACTTCCAGGGAGGGGGCCACCACAACTTCTCTGGGCAACCTGTGCCAGCATCTCACCACCCTCACAGTAGAGAATTTCTTCCTTGCATCTAATCTAAATCTATCCTTTTCCAGTTTAAAATCATTACCTCTCATCCTGTCACTCACTACACTCCCTTACGAGTCCCTCTCCATCTTGCCTGTGGCCCCCTTTAGGTACTGGAAGGCCGCTGTGAGATCTCCCCAGACGCTTCTCTTCTTCAGGCTGAACAACCCCAACTCTCTCAGTCTGTTTTCTTAAGAGAGTTGCTCTAGTCTCCTTCATGGTCCTCCTCTAGACCCACTCAAGCAGATCTAGGTCCTTCTTATGTTCGGTGTTCCAGACTTCATTATAAGGATTCTATAAGGCAGATCAGAAACTCATGGCTTTTTAAGCATAACCACATTCATAATGATCACATTGTTCATGTAATCTTGTTGTAAACATCAACTTTCAGCTGTGTTGAATGATTTGTTCAGCCATTAATTGCTCACAAGATGTTCTGTACTCTCTCAAAGGATATTTCTTTCTACAGAGGGTTGTTAGAAACTACCATTTTTGGTCAAGGTTTGATATTAAGCAATTGTATTGAAAAACATGAAGTTTCTTCTAAAAACTTTATTTTTTTATTACTGTATAATTTGTTGTCATGAGTCCGATTTAAAGGATTAAATAAGAATTTAATATGGTACAATCACAGAATAATTTAGGTTAGAGGAACTTCTGAACATCATCTAACCCAATTCCCTGCTCAAAGCAGTGCCAGCTTCAAAATTAGATCAGGTTATTCAATACCATGTCCAGTCAAATTCTGAGCATCTCCAGGGATGGAGCAATGTTCAGAATTTCAATCACCCTCCCTGTAAATAATTGTATTCCTTACATCTAGTCAGAATTTACCTTTCTGCAATTTAAACTGTTGCCATTCATCCTACTGTTTTGCAGCTGCAAGAAGATTTTCACTCTGTCTTCTCCATAACGCACATTTAGGTGTCTGGACACAGCGGTTAGTTTCCCCCAAACCTCAGTCCTTCTCCATGCAGAACAAATCCAGTTCCCTCAACATCTCCTCACCTGTAATGTGCTTCTGCCTGCTAACCTTCTCAATGGCCCTTCACTGCACTTAGCTGCAGTTTCTCAATGTCTGTCTTCTACCAGAGAGACCAAGTTGTGTGGTACCACAATTGCCAAATAGAGAATGACTACTTCCCATGACCTGCTGACTTTGCACTTGCTGACACAGCACAAGACACCTCTCTGCCCACTGATGTTCATCTTGTTCTGTACATCTTTTTCTGCAAAACTGCTCCCTAGTGAGACAGTGCCCAATCTCTGCTGTTGCATGTGGTTTTTCCACCTCATACACAGGAAATTTTTACCATTTAGAACCTAATATGGTTTCTGTCAGTCCATTTCTGAACAGCCGCCCTGCCCTCCAGCATATTTGACCAACCTTCCCAATTTGGTGACATCTGTGAACTTCTCCAGGGCTGTGCCCCACCCCATCATTCATGTCCCTAAAGGGGACACTAAAGAGTACCAGCCCCAGTACTAACTCCTGAAAAATGCTACTAATAACTGACCACAAATTAGACATTCAGTTGCTGACTGCTACTCTTTGAGCTCAGCTATTCAACGTAGCTGTGTTGAAGGCTTTGTTAGAAGTCCAAGTAAACAACACCCACCATGCTCTCCTTACCCACAGAGTCAGTCATCTCATGACAAAAGGCAACCAGGTTGTTCAGGTGTGATTTTTCTTTGGTGAATCTCAGCTGGTTGCTCAAAGATACTTTCTTGTTCTCTGTGTTCTGGCAAATAGCTTCCAGGAGGATTTCCCCCACAGACTTCCCAGGAACTCAGGTGTGGTGGAGAAATTTCCTGGATTGTCTTCTTTGTCATTTCTGCAGGTGACATGCCTTTTGAAGTCACCAGAGGCCTTCCCCAGTAACTGTAAGTAGAGGGTTACAGATTTTATTTATTTAGGTTATCTACTATATTACTGCAATAAGTACATGCTATGGCTGAGGTTCTCCAACAACATCTCTACATAAAAATGTTTCTGCCTGTTTAGAATACCAGAAAGTGAACTGTAGTAATTTTTTTCTTTTACTGTACTGGTGTTATTATAGTGTTGCTCAGCATTTGTTTCTGTTTTGTTTGAACTATGCCATGGCTGATCTTAAAATAAAGCTGAAATATTATGAAAGGTTTCAGTAGACTTCAGCAGAAATTCCTATTTCAGTAGGATTTCTGGGGAAACAAAACAATTCTGAAACAAGACAGGAAGGTTACAAAGCTTCTCTGGAGAAACATATGTGAACACAACAAGCACCATCTGAAATAGTTTAATCATTATTAAATTTGTATTTTCTAATCTGGATTACTTGGGTAGATAAAAAGGGAAAGAGGGGGAAAGAGAAAGATGGGGCTTGTGGTACCATATATATTAAATCACTGAAAATAAAAGACTAAATGAAAACATGGTCACCAGGAGTTTTGACTGCATCTAGAATAAAAAATGTATTTCTTAGAGACAGTTTCTGAAGCTATACTTTTCTTGGAGCAACTGCCTAAGTCTAGGTCAGATTCTAGCTTCTAATAAACTTCATAGCAAAGGTGACACTTTCACTGCTTGGCTTGTGAAAGTATAAAGTATGCAGAAAAGGGATCAAAACTCCATGATAAGCCTACACTGTAGTACTTATGTCACTCTCATGGGAGCACTTGGACATATAAACATTTTTTCTTCTCAAATTTTTACATAAAGGAAGTCAAGAACCACAGAACTGACAGTGTAGCCTGTATGATGAAGTATCATTTGCTATATTATGTAGCTAGTAGTATAGAATAAAATAAAACAGAGCACTAGAAAGCATAAGTAGCTTTATTTTACTGTATTTCTCTTTGCTCATACTTTTTTGCCTATTTACTCATTAATTTATTTGCTTGGATTTTTGTATTTGTGATAACCTGCTAATCTAGAAAATTATGCATCGGAATATGGGACAATCAGAACTAGCCTGTGTTTATCTCTCACTCCTTGTGTTAGTTTAGAGATATTAAACAGTTTTGCAAATTATTTGAAAAAATATGCATGTATTACATTATTAGTAATTTATTAGTAACTAGTACTAAAGTATGTGGTCAGTACTTCTGGTATCACCACAAAATAAGTTGTTTACACTTCTGATTTAAGAGATGCACATGTTATTGAGTGTACTACAGGCCCATAGAATTCAATCTCATTTAAGAACAAATAAAACTGAAGTGAGATAGATTTTACACCATCTGTTTTTTGAAAAAACATGATAATCAGGAACTCTGAATTACCCTTTAAAAAAGATTGCCTCCCTGGGATTATATTCAAGTCTGTCACAGCGTGAGGGAATGAAAGTGTCGGGCGGAGGTGTAGGAAGCCCTGTGCATCTGCCCTGCTTCAGTTCGATACCCACACCCCGTGAAAAACGCCTTTTAGTGGGAAGATGCAGAGCATCACCTGACAGCTGGGCGCTGCCCACGCCCTGCACCGGGACAGCCCCCGGGACCGGGCAGGCGGTGGACACTGCTCTCTCAGCCCCAGCACGACAAGCAGATGCCACCCTGGAGCTGGGATTTCTCCCCCCTCTGCTTCACCTCGGTCCCTCGCCGCCGTCGAGAGGAGATGTGACTTCAGGTAACCGCACAAATCTCTTCCCAGTGATCCAGCTCCCGACTTCTAACCATCCTCTCTGCGGTTCGTGTTACCTATCTGTTGCTACCTAGATCGAGGCGGGCGCGCATTGACTCACCATCAAGCAAAGAAGCGGCAGCGGCATCCCCCGCCTGCACGGACCCGGGACCCGCTTCCCCCCCCAAGCCCTCCCCCGGTCCTGCGCCCCTCCGGCAGCCCCCCCGCCGCAGCCAGTCTGGCAGAGGTCAGTGCATCCTTCCTCTCCTTCCAAAGAGCTTGGCCCCGCTGGGAAGAGGGGTGGGGGTGGGAGTGTTGCATTTTGGGGACCATCTCAAACTCACCGGCTCCCCCCGAGGGCTGGAATCCTACGGTCCGACCCGACCGACGCCCATCCACAGTGCCTCTGGGCGCCGCGAAGGGCCAGTGGGGGCGACGGCCGGGTCAGACAGCTGGGGTTTCCAGGTAAGCACCATCACCTTGGGGCAGTCACTTTGGGGGAGTCTAAGGCTGGGTGCTGACCCCACACAGCATCCATTGGTGTGGGAGAAGGGAAGGGGCAGCCAGTGAGGGACCATACTCACTCTGGGGGGATAGTGGGACCCTCCGCTGCTGGCTGAGCCCTTGGTGATCTCCCCTTGCTCCCGGCAGGGCAGCAGTGGGCAGCATATGTGAGACCTCGGTGGTTGGATGCACTGGAGGAGACAGGCTTGAGAAGAGCAGGGGTCTCGCTTTTTTTCCCCCACTTCCAAGTCATCTCCATCACTAGAGGGCCTGGACACCCTCTCTTGCAGCCATGGAGAACTCCTCCCTCTCTGAGACCAATTCTTCATGTGCAGACTGCACCGGGAGAGGGGATGGGGGTCTGAATATGTCTGCTCCCCCACTGAGCCCCAGCTTCTACGTCACAGTGCCTGTCATCTACTCAGTCATCTGTGCTGTAGGGCTGACGGGCAACACTGCCGTCATCTATGTAATCCTCAAAGCCCCAAAGATGAAAACGGTCACCAACATCTTCATCCTCAACCTGGCCATTGCTGATGAGCTCTTTACCTTGGTGCTACCCATCAACATTGCTGACTACCTGCTCCTGCAGTGGCCCTTTGGAGAGTTCATGTGCAAGCTCATCATCTCCATAGACCAGTACAACACCTTTTCCAGTATCTACTTCCTCACTGTCATGAGCATTGACCGCTACTTGGTTGTGGTGGCCACCACAAAGTCCAGGAAGATGTCCTACCGCACCTACCGAGCAGCCAAGATTGTGAGTCTCTGCGTCTGGTCCTTTGTCACAGTCATCATCTTGCCCTTCACTGTCTTTGCTAAGATACACAAGGAGCAGGGGCGCTCCCAGTGTGTCTTCGTTTTCCCCCACCCTGAGAGCGTGTGGTGGAAAGGTAGTCGAATCTACACCCTTATTTTAGGCTTTGCCATCCCGGTGTCCACCATCTGCATCCTCTATACCACCATGCTGTGCAGATTGAGACGTGTACACCTCCACTGCAATGCAAAAGCCCTGGATAAAGCCAAAAAGAAAGTAACACTGATGGTGGTTGTCATCCTGGTTGTATGCCTGTTCTGCTGGACGCCCTATCACCTCAGCACAGTGGTGGCCCTAACCACAGACATCCCACAAACTCCGCTCATCATAGGGATTTCCTACTTCATCACTAGCTTGAGTTATGCCAACAGCTGCTTCAACCCTTTCCTGTATGCCTTTCTGGATGACAGTTTCCGGAGGAGCCTTCGCAAACTGATAGATTGCCGAACCACCTCATAAAGTCAACCCTCTGTCCACTCCTGGATTGCCGAACCACCTCATAAAGTCAATCCTCTGTCCACTCCTGTGTTCCTCTCACAGTCATCTGCTCTTTCTTGGTGACTCCAGCCCATAGAGTGCCTCCTCTCCGGCCTCTTCGTGACAGCCCATGAGGTTTCCGATTGTTTAGCTACCCAAGACACAAACTGAGGACAGGTGGATCTTTCTCAACTTTCCTGCACTCATTTCCTCAGCACTGCTCTCAATCTCTTGCCCTGTTTGTTTTTGGTGGTGGTGGTGGTGGTTTTTATAATTCCTTTTCTCTAGTGTGTATTCTGTCCTAGTTTTGTAGCTCACAGAGCTGCAGCAGGTCCCTTTTTTCATAGGTATTGCTTTGTGAAGTCAAGCCACGTAACTGTCTCCATTACCTGTGATTCATAAAGCCCAATAAAGATGTGTTATTGAGTGTCATGGTTAATGATTCCTGTTCTGGTTTTGGCTGGGATAGTTAATTTTCTTAATAGTAGCTAGTATGGGGCTATGTTTTGGACTTGTGCTAGAAACAGTGTTAGTCACTGCTGAGCAGTGCTCACACAGTCAAGGCCTTTTCTGCTGCTCACACCACCCCACCAGTCAGTAGGCTGGGGATGCACAAGAAGTTGGGAGGGGACACAGCTGGGACAGCTGACCCAACTAACCAAAAGTATATCCCACACCATATGATGTCAGGCACAGCATGTAAAGCTGGGGATGAAGAAGGAAGCAGAGGATGTTTGTTGTGACATCATTTGTCTTCCCAACTAACTATTATGCATGATGGAATCCTGCTTTCCTGGAGATGGCTGAACACCTCCCTGCCAATGGGAAGTAGTGAATGCATTCCTTGTTTTGCTTTTCTTTTGCTTTACCTATTAAGCTGTGTTTATATCAACCCAGAAACTTCATTCTCTGATTCTCCCCCCGGCTCCGTCCCACTGCAGGGCAGGGAGTGGATGAGCCACTGTGTGCTGTTTAGCTGTCTGCCAGGTTAAACCACCACAATTACTCAGCCTCTTTCACATCCACAGGGCCTGCTTACCCAAAGTCTTGCAAACTTAGCAACACTGAAAAAAGCACAGTTCCGAAGGATAAGGAATAAATCAAGGTATTGAGTTCATTTCATTTTACAGGGGACTGAGATAAAATAGTCAAAATTCATGATAACAGGCAAGAGAGACCTCAATCTAGCTTTGAGGAAGAAAGAGCAAGCCCTCAGTAGTGAATAAAATACACAGATATGGGTTTAGAGCTACTTGCCGTGGAAGATAGCTTAACAGTGTACTTGGTAGCTGTAGTTTGCAACATTTGCAGCTTTTGTTTGCATCAGAAGTGGTGTTTACTTCTTTATTTGTCATATGTTTATGGGACATCTCCTTCTTGCACCTACAGATTTTTATTTTTTTTTAATCCTAGAAAACAGAATTGGAAGGTGTTTTCAGAACAAGTTAGCCTTTAAGGGTTGAAAAGGACTTGCTGAAATGCAAGGAATATTCTGACCTCTTCCCTACAAATCATAAATAATATATGCAGTGGTTAGGTTACTTTTAACAGTCTCTCACACTTGTACTCTGCTTGCTGGTGAGATTTATTAATATTTCTCTTAAGGAGGACAAAGGAAGTAAAAAAAAAAAAAAAAAAAAAAAAAAAAAAAAACAAAACCCACAAGATTAGGTGTATTTTATCTGGAGGGAGGGGGAGACGGTCAATAAAAGTTTCACTAGAATTCACATGTCCAAAGACTGCATGAGGATATTTTTTCCTCCTCTCCTCTTTCAGCCCTCTAAGGAAAACTGAAAAAATGTGAAAGACTGAGACATTTGTCATCCTAGTGGTCTTTCCTGTTCTTCACTGAAGCAGATCCTAAATCAGTGTAACAGAAATTGTTACGTATTTTTCCCTCCACTGAATACAGAGAGATAGGGAAATGTGACTAAGAAGTTGCATTTCCACTTACACAGGAAGGGATGACGAGTTTCAGGAGGTGCATAAGGATTCATGTGGCACATGCTCAGGTTTGCAGGTGCCTCCAGAGAGCCAGGTCCTTTCCCACTGCTGCAGTCTAAGGTTCTGCCATAGACACATGGGAAGTTTCTTTTGCTAAATCCTTCTAAAGAAACTCCAAATAAAAATTTTACTTGCAGATTTTAGCAATTATACAAACCCCGGTACATTATAATGCCATATAACTGAGATGATGATTAAATAATTTCTCCTTATCAACCATTAATGTTCTCTGATACAGTCAGTGCTAATTTCAACACCCAGTCTAGATGTCATGGAAATGAAAGGATCTCTTCGGGGAAAAACAGTGTTAAATTCTGCTTCACTGGAGGGTGTATGATTAACTTCCATCAGACACAGAGGTTGGCCTTTGAAAGAACAAGCCCAAAAGATTTTGAGTACCCATTTCCACACCACATACAAAAGATGCTGCAGGAACCAGTGTCTCTCGCTTTATCTTTCTGCCTGAAACAAAAGGTAATAAACTTTTCCCACCAGCTGCCTGCTGTTTCATGTGGGCCTATAAATTGTAATGATGCTTCTCTGTGGTCAGTCACTTGCCATGGAGAAAGATGTTACTCTGTATGGGACAAGTAGCAAAGTCTGTCTTCATTTAAACTGCTAATCTATATACAGACACCACCTCTCTTGTATCCTTAAGCCACCATGTCCACAGCAATATTACTTGTGTAAAGAATCCATACAGTTTTAAAAGTAAACAGTGCTATTCTCAGAAAAAAAAAAAAAAAAACATTTGCAAGATTGCTGTGCTCTCATTTGTTACTGATCCTTTCCTGAAGACCAAAGAATACCAGTGAAATACTGTTTGTCAGTCACCTTAGAGAGTGCCACAGATTTGAGCATTGCTCCTGACAGTGACCACCTGAACATTTTGATCTAGCTGCTATGCAGTCACTTTGTCTAATCACCTGTCACGGCTTCCATTTATCCCACAAATATTATTGGGAAAATGAGTAAAATAGAAGTAAATCCATTTTCCCCACAGTACAACTTGTAATCTGCACCTGATACTGCAGATTTCAGATACAGAATTTCAGGAGAAAAGGAGAGAAAATAGAAAACCAGATTGTATAATTAAGTATAAACTTTTTTAAAAACATGGATTTTTTTTCACGGTATCGAAGTGTCAGTGAGAGGAGTTGCCATCAGGCCATTGCTATCCTGCCTGATGGAAATTGGTTTGGGTGCACAGTTAATCCTTTTTGTAAGTAAAAGTGAAGTAACAGATCTCCTTTGGTTAGTAACTTTTATTCTCAAGCATACCTGCATTTCCAGATGGAAGCAGATCCAGGATAACTTGCAAATCCAGATGGGTAGTGGCACCCTCAGTTGTGGGTAAGAGCAGCCCAAGAAGAAGATAAAGCTGATACTTTCTGCAAAGAAAACGATGCAGTAAGTGACAAGGCAGACACCACCAGCACTGCTACAGCCGAACAGCAGATACTTTATAGGGTCCCTGGTAGGCCAGGCAAGCCAGGAATGAAAGACTAAGCCTTCTATGGATTGAGGCATCCTGACCCCAAGTAACCAACCCCTGTGCTGAGGCTCACAGCCACGCACACAGCTGCCCAAGCAATATTCCCCACTGCAGGGTGTACAGGCAGCTGCATCTGGAGCTGACAGGTTTAGTTTTCCCCTGAGTGCTGCAGAGCAGATCATCCTGCTCTGGTCCACTTTGCCTGTGCAGCTGGGGCACAGCTGCAGGTATCCACGTATAACTATACCCAGTCCCACAGAGGCACTCTCTGGCTACTTGTGCCTTATCCTTACCCTCTGTTTATATCACCCTGACTGGTGTTAAACCCGGCATTTTGAACTGTTGTCCCCTGCCTAAAAGCATGAAGCATATTTGGGGGGTGTGTGTGATTTTGGTGGGAGAGCAAGACAGAAGGAGTATACAGGGCTGTATTCTCAGGACTGTGGTTAGTTAGAGTACCAGGAGGACATATCTTTATAATACCAGGTGCCTTGCTCTGTGGAGAGTGGGGATGGGCAAAGGTCCAGGACTCAGAAGCAGCTGAGCCTCTGATGCAGCAGAAACACAAAGGATGGCAAGCAGGCAGCTCCACTAACAGCCTCAGGCATGGAGCCCAGGCACTCCATGAATTGACAGGAACCTGTAAAGTGGAGTTACTCCAAGTATTATCACACTGGCAACAGGCAGCCCACACATGGAAACTGAGAAAAGAAACTAAGCAGTACTGGCCATAAAACTAATCAGAGACAACATCTAAAGCTGAACATCATGAAAATATAACCCACTTTAAAGTACAAAAAAGTAGTCATAAAATTAATACAGCGGCACGCTCAGCAAAGCATAGTGAAGAAAGGGAGGTATGTGCAATGCATATAAGTGCATGTTTGATAAGCATGTGAAAACATATGGCATCCATAAGTTCCTTTGTATCCAGATGTGGGCAGTGTGGATAGGTAAAGGGAACCCTCAGCACTTAGGGCCCTATGAAACTCCATCTTCCAGCCCCATGGTGCCAGGCGAGATGCAACAGGTCAGCAGCACGAGCTTGCCTTTCATCTGCAAGGTACATACCTCGATATAGTCTTGAGATGCATAGGATTGATATTGTCTCTTTACTGAGAGCTGGTCTGACTGCAGTAAGGTTTCATAAGCCAAGACAGGAGAGAACAGTGTCATCTTTTCTGTATAAGTGGCTATTCAGCTTTCCTCCTGCCAAAAAAATAATGTGATTAAACAGAACCAGGCCTCCAGCTTGTTGTGGGCTGTCAGCACCCAATGTCCTCAATACCTCGGCTTCTGACACACATGCATTACTTTTCTTGAACATCTCCCTAAAGTCTATATAGATCAAGCTATAGAGACTTAGAGAGTAACACTGTGTGTCAAGCCCCCCTTCAGCTAGAAACCTTGAATGTACATGTCCTTTGGTGGCACATTCTGGGAGCTCTCATCACTGAAAAACAGATATTCCTTCAGGCCCATGAGTTCTCTATCAATTGTTTTAAAAATCACCCTGTATACTCTCCCAGAAATGGCACAATTGCCTGGCCATTCCTGAGCCAACTACCCCAAACCTGTAGCCACCAATGACTGCCACCAATCCCTGTGCTCTTTTGGGATCCCTCAGCAGGCTGCTCTTGACAACAGAGAATTTAGGCAAGTTTCTCACTCAGGCCAGGCAAGGCATTTTTTTTCCATATGGGCTTTTGCAGCATCTCTAGACGTGAAAGCTGGCATAATGGGAAACATGACACCATGCTATTTTTCATGTTCCAGATACACTGCAACACTGGGTGGCCAAAGCAGCCCTCAAAACATACACCTCCTCTGTCATTTCTACATCATTTATCCTTTGAGTTTGGCACCTCTATCAGTTTTATTTTAGTGGCTTGCAAGTGTCTCTCCAATTATTTGTTCCACAGCATAAAGCTGCCCTGAAGTCAGGAGCAGCACATCAGCAGGAAGCAGGCAGATGTAAGAGGGAGTACACAGCATCAGAGGATAGTCATATAATGTCAGGTGAAAATGACACTGGTGTTTGGGTATGGAGAGGGAGATCCTGGGCTCTGTCTATATCAACGCTAAGTGCAGTAAGAACAGATGGGTGTTAAGAGCCCAGAGTCAATGCTGAGTGTGTTTCAGGAGTTTCTACCCTGGACTAGCTGTGGTCTGACTGCACAGATGCTTTAGCAGTTGCAACACATTAGTTATGATCCTAGACTCCATGTGCTGGTTTAATTTCATCCAAGAGGACTTCAGCTGGCACACATGTAGGCTGCTCTGCAGAATGGACCAAAGGGTGGTACATCAAAAGCACTTTCTTGGCCTAACTGAGGTACTGGCACGCAGACATCCCCATAGCATCATGAAACTTCACAGTCCAGGTTCAAGAAGTTCTCACTCTGAGAGGTACTAGGAAATCCAGAATCTGGCCCCTAATTCCTAGTTCTGAGTAGCTGATAACAGGTCAAATACAAATGCCTAGATTATGCTGATTATTATATAGAGAGCATATGTCACGTCCCGCTCCAGTGAGGGGGACAAGTGACTCAGATTCGCAAATCCCCAATTGGAGCGGACAACAAGTCTCCAAGTTCAAGCATTTATTAACTACCTACAATGCACTAATTGAACACATGATAACTGGCTAAGTACAGAGCAAGCTATGGCAAGCAATATAATATGCTTTGCATTTCTTAACAGAAAAAAGGAAAAGAGGGAGATAGAGGGAATGGGGGAGTACAGATCACCAGTCTGGGTTCCTGCGCTGCTCCTGCTGGCGAGGATTCCAGGAGGCAGCTATCTTCTTCGCTGGCATCCGTCGTCTTTGCTTCACTGCTCTCTCCAGACGGCCGGGGCGGGGG
>NW_020799095.1:111276481-111283641 GCF_003259725.1 Athene cunicularia
CTAATGTTTCTGTACTGCATCATCCCTCTCTCCCTGCCCTACAAAAAAGAATGACAACACATCTTTTGATGTTTTGAATTCTTCATGGCTTTTTATAGCAACATAACACCAGAGCAGCTTATTTAATTATCATTTAAAAAAGTTTTGTGTAAGAAATTTCAATAAAAGCTTTAGCTTTTCACCAGCAATTTCAAACTCTGAATTAACATGGAGGCAACTACAAAGTGACTAAATTACCCTTAAATTACAGCTACAATTAACACAAGAATTATTCCTGGACTTTTTTGTTGTTGTTGTTTTAAAGAGAAAAATGTAACAGATTATCTGGTCATTGTTACCAGAAGAAGCTGCAGTTGAAAACAGGGAGATAATATAGAGTGTTCGGTCACATTATTGAACAGCTTGAGGCACAGGAGCAAAAGCACATACTGAGAATAGAAGTAACTTAATAAAAGGGCATGAAAGCATATTAAGAATTTTTTCTCCAGTTACTTAGCTGGGACCAATACAGTAGAACTTCTCTTACCTTTCTCAAAATAAAATAACTTTTAAAACAATTTCAAGAGAAAGATAAAAGATCTAGATGACAAAGAGAGTAATCCAAGACTACTCACACACTGAGTTTATTTAACATTTGGAGTAAAATCAAGTCTGGACCAAAATCAATAGCAAAACTGCAATTGCTTTTAATGGATTAATGACTAGTAGTCCATTTATTTTATAATTCAACATATATATATATATATATATATATATATATAAGCGTGCACTCACAAACCAGAGTTTAGGTCAGACCTTTCTAAAGGTGTGACCCCAAAGCTGTTTGGTGGTTTTCTGTTTTTTTATGTCTCAAGTGTGTAGTACTCAAATACCAAGAGGCGTGATGTCTGGATACACCTGAGGACCCATCTTCTCCTGCACATTCCCCTCCCAGTCAGTCAGCCCGGCGGAGGGACTGGTTTGGGGGGGCATTGAGCAGATGTCAGGGACACAAATCAAAGGCAGTGTCAGCAGGCAGAGGCCACTTTTCCTTCTTCCCACCATTCCCCAAAGCCAGGGCAATCCTGTGGACCCCAAGCGGTCTCTAAGGCAAGGATTTGTGTGTCTCTGTTCTGTGCTTCCCACTATTTTTATTAGCTGGATTTTTTTTTTTTTTTTTCCCAATTATTTCCCTTTTTCCTGTCCCTTGACCCTATTATCCCCGGACTGTATTTAGTGATTTTAGACACTTCCCCTCCTTTCAGCTTTCATCCCCTAGATGGCACTGGTTCTTCACTGACAAGCCATCACTGTTTAGCGAAAACGGAATTTAAAGACTAAAAAAATGCTCCCAAGAGCTAAATCGGATGCTATGTTATAGGATATGATAAAGCTAATACAAATTCGTCAGGGAAAACAAGACAATACTGTTTTTTTTATTGAAAAGTATACATAAAATGGCATGAATCCATAAGCATTTAAAAATTTTGGAGATGAGTACATTTTAACAAGTATTGTTTGAACAGTTGAACAAAGTCTGCTGGAGTTATAGAAGTAGTTTATCTTAGATCTAGATTAAAACTCCTTTTTACTCCCAAATTTAAATTCTGAGTTCAGACACTAGGCAGATCTGTAAGGCAAGAGATTCTCAACCAAAACTCTCAAGTCCTTAAAGTGAAAACTTTTTTTTTTTTTTTTTTTTTTAGGAAATGTGTCCAAAATATTTTGTTAATTTCTATATTAAGAAAAGAATCTATATGCTTCTAATAAGGAGCAAGCGGTGTAGTCATTTAAATATCTGGCAGAATTATGGGGAGCTGTAAGTAGTACAATGAATGGGCTAGGGTACAGTTAGTATAATTTTAATATATGAATAGCCAACCATGTAATCTGTCTAGAAATTGCTACAGGCTCAGATGTTACTACAGTCCCCTTAAATACTGCAATGTATATTTATGTTTTTATTGGATGGAAGTCCTACAACATACCTGTGTGGTAACAGATTCCCTTTTCTACAGAGAGAAATCTAGGCCACACTACCTGGCACCTGATGTGTGAGCGCTCCTCAGCTCTAGCTCTGAGGTGCATTACTTCTGCACTACATCCTTGCCTTCTGAGGCTAAGTCAAATCAGTAGAAAAATGCTAGCGTAGTGGAACTGTTGGTTGATTATTGTAACTTACTGCTGATACCGAGATACTAACTAGTCTGGGTTACTGTGGTAGACATTTATCCACCTACAGAAAATTAATAGCTGCATAAGAGAACTTGCAGTCTAAAAGATACAGACACTGTCTTGCTTTCCTGGGGACACTGGTCTCCTGAAAGCCTGAGAGGATTGTGAACCTGTTTCCCTCCATGCCTCAGAAGAGACATGTATTTTCCAAGGCCTACATTTCACTTCTGCATTAAATTCTCCTTAAAACTGAATCTGGAAAAATTGCACTCATTCACTGAGTCTGTGTTATAAAATGGATCTTCAGCTAAAGAAATAAGAAGGCCAACTTTTGGTTGGCATAGTGACATAGCAGCAATATATACTATGTAAAACATTTGTGTGCTTTATATTAGGTACCTATAGAAGCTATTGCCTTCATATTTGATGGGCCTTACAGTTGGACATTTGTCATCTGCAATGAGCTAAAGCTACCCAAGTATCAGCAAGAGCTTGTGTGACAGATCAGTTTTGATTTCTGGTGCTAAAACATGCAATGGGAACTTTGGACAACCGAATGTGAAAATGTCATATAATTGGAGAAGGCAGTTAGATCGTCTTTTGGGGATACCTTGAAGAGTTTGAAAAAAAAAAACAAAAAACCCCACAACAAACGAACCTATCTTCTATGCAGCACTGCAGGATTAAAAGGAAAAGATTCAAAAGAGTATGGTAATCTTTCTCTTCTCCTAAGGTTTTGATATTCATCTGTTCATTCATACAGGCAATGGCCGGTAAAGAGAATACCAAATGTTAGAAGTCTTCTCAAAAACTGTAGGTCTCAAGAAACTCAGAACAAACTTCAACCCTGTTGACAAGTTTTTTTAGTGCAATTAAGTGTTCTGCTGACCCTTACTTAAACTCCATTAAAATCAAAAGGCATCAAGAAATATTACCTAGAGAAATTAATCCTGGTATAAATAACTTAGAATACAGTTAAATAAACTAGGCCAACCAGAAGGATCAATGCAGAAATCGCTCTAATAGGCCCTATCATTGCCAGCAATCATCTTTTTAATTTTTGCTGTATTTATTACTGGACTCTTATTCAAGGCTATTTTTACTATTTGTACAATGAGATCATACAGTGGCCCAAATAGGGTTCTGCTGGGCTGGCCATTCTCTAAAACACTGACCAAAAGATTTTGACCATGAATAAAACTAAATTTAGTCTCTTTAACATAAAGTAACAAGTGGAAAAAGGAAGACGTTCTAAAGCATCATAAGAGTAAGAAAAGCAAAGCAAATACAGGAATTGCACAGTTTGATTATCTCCAAAATTGTGGAAGAACCTAGATTTCTTTTCAAATGATGGTCTGAAAATTCAGAACAGAAGAACCTCTTCAGCGAGCTAGAACAGGTGACCAGATGACCCTACCTGCTACATGTTAAGAGGGCCCCATCCCACACACCAGTTAGAGATGCCAGCAGCCACAATGCTTTCTATCCATTAACCAGCTGATTCAAATGAAGTAGGTAAGGAAATCCCTACAGCAACAGTGAATACCTATTCTAGTTACCATAACACTTGAAAGACAGAGTGATGTATGAGCCACTAGTCATCCAATATGTGACTTTATTATCAGCACCTACATGCTATGTTAAATTAACTCTATATCTGCTATAAATAAGCAATTAATTCTACATCTGCTACACATATGCAACACCACAGTTAAGGCAGATCTCTCATACCTCTGTGGGGGGGGTCCAGGTTCTGGTGCTATTTCTCAGGTCCAGACATTGTTCACTGAGGATGTTAGGTCAGGACCTTCTTTTCCTTGTGCCCTTATCTCTGCCCCATGAACCACACCCTACCAGTCTCTTTACAAACTCACACGTGCCCTGCAAAACTAATTTCTTCTACCTTTTCAGGGTCTTTACCATGTCCACATCAGACAGACAGATTACACTGTGCATTCCCTCCAATATCCTCTTGTCTTCTGAACTGCTTCAATCAGATTTATGCTACCACTAAAATGAGATCAAAGAAAAGCAACATGTTCCTTACTGTAGTGTCAACTGTTCTTCTGTTCCTCCCTTGTCTACTTTTAGGAGAGTCCAACACTATCTGCACAACAGTGCCTCCCACCGATTCTGCAAGGGGAATTTGTAATTTCTGATGTGCAGCAAAAGCTTTTAGGAATCGTCACCTACCTACTGAGAAGCACATGTCAGGGGTCAGGAAGAAAAGCAAAGGGAAAAACAAATCAGCAGAAATGCTAATTCTTTGAGGGTGAAAAAAGAAAATGTTGCATAAATGAAGAACGTCTGCTTCCTTCACTGTTAAAATGTGTTTGTACTCAGAAAATCATCTTACAGCAAACTGTTAAAAGAGAACTTGACCTAAAGTTCACTGAAGTTAACAGGAATGGAGAGAAGTATGGTTCTCAGATGTTCCCATACTGTTTAAGGGACTCAGTGCAATTCTTGGACAAGGGTTATAAGCTTTCTTAACATGCAATGATAAAATTACTGGATGCCAATACATGCAAATATATGTGGCTGAAAATGCATATTATGTTACCTTTAGCAACTGCATGATGATTAATTGTTGGTAAAACACATCTGCCTAATAAAATGAACAGTGTTTCTGTATAATTTACTACAAGCATAAATATGTGGTACCAACTCCTACCTTCACCTTCTCTGTCCTTAAAAATCACTACTAAACACTTAAATAAATGAAGCAAATTATAGCCTTAGATGAGGAAATTATGGACTTAACTATATTATTTTTTTAATACAAAACTGAAGAGTAAAAAGAATCCTATGAACAAAAATATGTGGTTAAAAACTAAACATTGTAAGACTAATTTGTATAAGGAATCAGCCAATTTAAATAATTTACTAAGCTAATGAAAATAATCCAAATCTTACATAAAATTTCCAGCACTTTCCCACCAACCTTATTTCAATGAATGGGTCCAACAACTGCTCTTCCAACACTGTTCATACTACAGTTCATTAAATTTTTCCAAAGTTAAATTGCAGAGTTTTTACTCCATTTTTATTCACTTTCTGACAGAAGATTTAACCAGAAAATATTTTATTAATACGCGGCAGTTAACATTGTTTATAAACAAAAAAACAGATTGTCAGGTTTTGTGTTTGCATTGCATATTATATATGCAAAACTGTAGCTATAATATGCTGAATAGAAAACTACAGTTAAGAATGCATGTTTCATATATGCAGAACTCTGCTTACAAAAATTAAAAGTAATTTCAGATACCTGAGAAATTTAGGTACTGTGTAATTAAAAAGTACTAGAAGTACAATTATAGACTTTTTAATAAGGGGTAAGCTTTTCATTTTCTTCCCTCTTATTTTAAATATTGCTTCATTGAAGATGATTTATTCCTTTGTTTCATAACAAGTTAATAGATTTTTCAAAGTTATGATTTTTCTAGAGCTTTGCTATTTGTTTTGCAAGGGAATAAATTTCCCGGAACTGTTTATATGCAGTTTTTATATTCAGCAATAAGTATCTGGAGTGATTTAAAAAAAATAAAAATAAAATAAAAAATCCATCATTCAGAAAGCCACTTGGGTCATCAGTAAAGACCTACACAGCTCATAAAAGATTTCTGTTGAGAAAATAATATCTAAGAAATCACAAAGCTTATTACATAATAATAGTTTTTTTAAACAAAATAAGTTTATGAAAATTTCCTAGATTTTCTCAGTCATATAAAAATTAAATCAGTCCTGTTCAGTTACATCCTTTAAAATTAAATGTAGTTTGGAAGAAAAAACACAGAACTTTGAAATCACAAGTGCAAACCTTGGCAACATTTATCTGGAAGCAGCTACTTCACCACACCCGGAGTAAGGATGATTGCTCTTTCTAGCACTAAGCTTAAGAATCAGGAGAGAAAAATCATGTCTTCAAAGGAATGGGGAGCAACAGGCCAGAATTTGATGAGCACTGGCAAAAAGCAAGGAGGAAACCCAAAACAGCAGTACTTTGTTTTATCCTTTCATGTTTGCTTTGTACCTTTGAGTGAATAAATAATGCTTTGTTTAAAAATTCCAAATGCAAGGAAAGAGAGGTGCAGTTGGGATACTCCTTCCAGACTCATTCAGTTATCTGTCCTAAGGCCGTGTCATCCAAACTCTGTACCAGCTCAAAGCAGACAGGCTGCAGTAGGGATGTGCTTACATAAAGCCTGCCTGAGTGTCCTCTCCACCAAGGACTATGTTTATCTACAACAAAATGAATGATTTCCTGTGGTACAAATAGATCTTTCCCAATCTAGCCAGAGCTTAATGTGGACCCAAGAGCTCCCTTGCTCTCACTGAAGCTGGCATGTGTGAGGAAAGAAACCTGTTCTTAATAAATCTGCACTTATTAGGAAATTATTTTGACAAAGTACTTCCAACTGCCTCTGCCAAGGAGTTTTTAAAACAATTTTATTTTTTCTTAGTATTTGCCTATATGGTAACAGAGATAACAGAGCCACATAGCATTGTGAGAGACAACTTGTAACTCCCCAAAAACAGGGTCTGAGAGAGATAAGGGATGGGGGAGAGAGGAGGCCCTCTGAGCCAAGGAATGTCTCAAATGCTCGTGAGTAGCAAAACTACTATGGGGTGCATAGTGTGGAGTTTGGAGCTGGTAAGGCTGTCTGAATAGCACAGAATGCAGCTGGAGGAAGGTGCCCTGTGAAGGCAGGACAGTTCTGCTCTGGCGCATCTTGAAAGCCTGAGTTTCAGGGCCATCTGTCTGGTGAATGGCCTTTGCTTCATCATCCATGAAATGTATATTAAAGTTGACACCCCTGAATATGCTAATAAAGATTAACAAGATCACGCTAATTACATCAGCCCATGAAGCACCTTACACCTCCCTATACATGGGATATGTAGGTATGTGTGCTAACCTAATGGATGGACCCAAGGAAAGTGGGTATAAATCAAAGGGGGGAAGAAAGGGCTCTCTCTCTCTCTCTGCCCCTCTTCCTGCC
>NW_020799095.1:111283710-111357686 GCF_003259725.1 Athene cunicularia
GGGCGGGGCAGAGCAGTGTAAGGCGTGGCAAGTAGTGAAAGGGAGAAAGCAAAAAGAAGATGTGAAGAAGACAGATGCATCCCTGACAACCTTGGACAGAACAAGTGCAGGAACCCAGACTGGTTCTCTGTTTCTCTGTTCTATTTCCTTCCTTTCCCTTTTCCCCTTTTTCTTCACTACCATTAAGAAATGCAAGGCATACTATATACCTGCCACAACTTGTCATATTATTGTGTCATATTATTGATAACAGCCAATTATCATGTATCCAATTAGTACATTGTGGGAAGTTAATATATATATGGACTTTGAGACTTGTCTCACTCCGTTGGGGATTTACAAATCTAAGAAACTTGTCTCCCTCATCCGAGCGGGACATGACAAGCACGTCACACCTTATGGGTTTGATTGTTTGCCGATACATCATCACTAAGATAAGCATGACAGGCATCAACGGTTCTGAGCAACGAGGTTGAAGCACTGACAGGTACAACAAAGAAACATTGCAGGAAGAGATTAATTTCTCCGTGGGAAAAGATGTGCAAGAGTGAACACAGTATTTGTTCCACTTTGCAGGTGTCTCACAACCATAGTAACAGAAGCCATGTTTTTCAGAAGTCAGGTTGTAATCAAGAGTAACATATGCTTTGGAAAAGAGTTATCTTGGTAAACTCCCTGCATCACTGTTGCTTGTCAGATTGTGCTGGGTATCACACAAATATTTTGTGATCCTCTGCAAGAAGATAGCTTTGTCTTACAATACAGTTGTATGGTTTACTCTTCTCACAGCAACAGTATACATACATAACGTCCTACTGAGGCAGCTGTGTCCAAAATAAATTAGTTGCAATATGTTGATACTGTGAAAGTGGGGTAAGTATAGGTATTGGTGTATATGTACATTATTGCTTTTGTCTCCAAAGCAACATCAGCTCAAAAGCTCTTTCAGGAAACATTACTGTGTTACTACTAGGAAGACCTTAATATCTTTCTGCAGAGAGCAGCTGAACTCCCTAAAGAGAAAAAACACTGCCATATGAAAGCTAATCTTACACACCTTTCTATTTCCCAGGGAAATCCTAGTCAAATGGCATATTGATTTTTTCCTCTTACACAGATCACACATGTTTAAAATATGCTAAATTAGAGAAATAACAAATAAATTGGAAAACACTTTTGAGAATGTGATCTAACAGGTGATTTTTATTACCCCTGTTATGAGACATACCTACTCAGAAATCAATAAGGTGAGAATGGAGATATGCATGCCAAAAATCTAATGCAGCATATTTTGCAAAATTATAACTACTGTGAAATATATTTCAAAAGGAAACTATTGTTCAGGGTTGGAAAAGTGGAAATAAATAAATAAAAATGACTGCTAACTTGCTTTGATTGAGGTATGTCCCAATTTTGAGCTTGCTTTTGTCATCCCAAAGAGGATGTCATCCTCTTTTTGTCATCCAAAAGGAGTCCAAGAAATCTGGTCCATATTCAAAGATCACCTCATCCAAAGTCAGAAGTGATGCATCCTGACAAAGAGGAAGTCAGGTAAGAATTCCAGGAGGCTGCATGGATGAACAAGGAGCACCTGGACAAGCTCAAACATAAAAAGAAAGCCTACAGAGAGTGGAAGCAAGGACAAGTAGTCTTGGAGGAATACAGAGAAACTGCCCAAGCAGCCAGGGATCAGGTTAGGAAGGCCAAAGCCCTGATAGAATTAAACCTGTCCAGGGATGTAAAAGGCAACAAAAAAATGCATGTACAGGTACGTCTGTGATAAAAGGAAGACTAGGGAAAATGTGGGTCCTCTCTAGAAGGAAAAGGGAGACTTGAGATATGGAGAAGGATGAGGTACTCCATGACGTTTTTGCCTCAGTCTTCACAGACAAGAGCTCCAGACACACCATCCAAGACACAGAAGATAAGGAAGTGATTGGTGACAGTCAACATGGCTTCACTAAGGGCAAATTGTGCATGACAAATTTAGTGGCCTTCTACGATGGGGTTACAGCATTGGTGGATAAGTGAAGAGCAACTGATGTCATCTATCTGCACTTGAGCAAAACTTTTGACACTGTCCCAAATGGCATCCTTCTCTCTAAAATGGAGAGACATGGATTTGGTGGATGGACCACTCAGTGGATAAGGAATCAGCTCAACAGTTGCACTCAAAGAGTTGCAGTCAACAGCTCGATATCCAAGTGGAGATCAGTGATGAGTGGCATTCCTCAGTGGTCAGTTTTGGGGTCAGTGTTGTTTAACATCTTTGTTGGAGACATGAACATTAAGACTGAGTGCACCCTCGGCATATTTGCTCATGACACCAAGCTGTGTGGTGAAGTCAATACACTGGAGGGAAGGGATGTCATCTAGAGGGATCTTGACAGGTTTGAGAGGTGGAACCTTGTGAACATTGTGAAGTTCAACAAGGCCAGGTGCAAGGTCCTGAACATGGGTCAAGGCAATCCCAAGTACAGGTACCGGCTGGGCAGTGAGTGGATTGAAAGCAGCCCAGTGGAGAAGGACTTGGGGTACTGGTGGATGGAAAACTGACTAAGAGCTAGCAATGTGCACTTGCAGCTTAGGAAGCCAACTGCATCCTGGGCTGCATCAAAAGAACTGTGTCTAGTAGTCAAGGGATGTGATTCTCCCCCTCTATTCTGCTCTCATAAGACTTCACCGAGGTATTGCATTCAGCTCTGGGGCCCCAGTATAAGAAGGACATAGATCTGCTCAAGCAGGTCCAGAGGAGGCCATGGAGATGATGAGGGGGCTGGAGCACCTCCCCTGTGAGCACAGGCTGAGAGAGTTGGGGTTGTTCAGCCTGGAGAAGAGAAGGCTCCACAGGGAGACCTTATAGAGGCCGTCCAGTACTCAAAAGGGGCCTACAGGAAAGATGGGGAGGGACTCTTTGTAAGGGAGTGTAGTGATAGGATGAGGGGTAATGGTTTTAAACTGAAAGAGGGTAGATTAAAGCTAGATATAAGGAAGAAATTCTTTTTTGTGAGGCACTGGAACAGGTGGCCCAGAGAGGTTGAGGATGCCCCCTCCCTGGAAGTGTTCAAGGTCAGGCTGGATGGGGCTCTGAGCAACCTGGTCTAGTGAAAGGTGTCCCTGACCGTGGCAGGGAAGTTGGAACTAGATGATCTTTAAGGTTGCTTCCAACCCAAACCATTCTATCATTTTATGATTCTATGATCCTCTGTCTACTAGCTCCTCAAGAGGGAATTCTGCCTGACTGAAAATATAGTGATCTGACCAGATTCTGGCAATCTGAACTGAAAATGGAAAGGTCTTTTACTGTACTTTTCTGACGTAAAAGCCAAAGAGTCATCTAGTGTTCAAAAACCCTAAATAGGAAAAATAATACTTTGCAGTGTTGGAAAGGCATTACAGGTCACATTATGGCTGTAACAAGTATATTACCATTTGTGTCAGGATGTTCACCTCCAAGATGAACTATTTTCTCACCGAAGTTTTCCAAGAGACAACATTTTTTATCCAAGCAACTGGGTGCTGGAAACAGTTTTCATTTAGGGAAAAACTAATGATGCCTTGTTCAAAGTAAATACCATCAACATCTTAATAGTACCCAATTTTTCTAGGATACAGGCTTTATATATTTAGTTTCATCTAGGTGTATCATACCACAGATATTCAGGCCTATAGATTAGGACAGTAGTCCAATCAATAGTTCCATAATAACACACTATCTCAATGAAAGAGATTATCCAAACACACAAAATAGACCTGCAAAATAATGCCTTTATTTTAAATGGAAATGGCAATGACTTCTGTGGGCGTTTTGCTAGTAGTTCAAATAACAAGCTTTTAGATACATCTATTACATTGATCTATAACTTTTTAGCAACTGAATTTCACGTACAGTAATCTAGGAACTCTCATCAGGTAGTATCTTCTATTTCATATTCTCTCTTGCTCCACAGTTCAGATTTATTCTGGTGTCTTTTTTGCTTCCACA
The DNA here is from genome assembly GCF_003259725.1 of Athene cunicularia. Taxonomy (NCBI): domain Eukaryota; kingdom Metazoa; phylum Chordata; class Aves; order Strigiformes; family Strigidae; genus Athene; species Athene cunicularia. Next base: position 111,287,696 of record NW_020799095.1, read on the forward strand.
GACCAGGTAGTCCTTCAAAGTCCTGCTTATTGTCACTGCTATAAGCTAGAGAGTACTTCTGCCTATAAAATAGGTATAGTTGTTTTTTATTATGCTTTTTCATGCAGGATCAAAAAATTCTTTATGAAAAGAAAAAGATCAATTTCCATAAGTATTAATTAATCCAGAAGTTGATACTTATTTCTATTGTTGGATTTAGTTCTAACAAAAAGCTATAATGATGCAGAAATAACAGTGTAAGCACATGAAATTTTTGTACATACACATACAGGGTACTGCTTCATCTCTATAACATTCAGTACTAATGGGAATTGAAATTGTGTGAAGTGCAATCTCAGATAGTCTCATCCCATTAATTACAGAAGACTTACCAAGATGATAAATGAAGCAGTCTGCAGTGTAGCATACAATGAATGCCTCTAACCCACAGAGAACCCCATTCTTTACCCATGTACCAGAAATAATGCTACCGAGTGGGGATTGTGGTGCCAAAGTGCTGAGAGATGGAGCCCAGCAACTCAGAGGGTGGGAGAGAGCTGAATAAACACATGAGTAGGGCCCTGCGGAAAGCCTTGGGATGCTGGCAGTGCTGTGCCAGGGTGAGGAAAAAGCAGGATCCCTTACACAGCACAGAAGGCAGTCCAGAGACTGCTGGAACCTTGGTGCCCAGAAGGAACAAAAGTGAATGTCATTTTGCATTATTTTAAGGTGCAGTGATACTTCTGTTCCTCCCACTTCCACACACAAATGCTCTCAGGTATTTAGATCTAAGCATATGTTTGGCCATACTTTCATAAGGGAAATATGCAGTTTTGAAAGAGTTTCTAACCCAGAAGTTGAAAAAATATCCTTGAAAACAAATTGGCAGCCTGTTCATTGTCAGGCAATGAATGTCAGCAACCAAGAACAGAGGTACCAAAGGGAGCTTTTAGTCTAATGGCAATAATTACTAAGGGTCTGAAAGCACAGCTTTATTTGCAAATCAGGTAAAAAAGTGAGATTTGCTCTTCAGAGCAAACACAAGTGCACACTTGAAAGTTTTACCCAAGTCCCAGCAGCAGGGTGCTGCTGTCCTCTTTGGTCACACTTGGACAGGTATCATCAGCACTTCATCCACTTCCCAAAAGTTTCTGTCAAGCCATAAGAATTGCTGTCTCACCAACAGCTTCGTTTTTTCAGTGGTTTCTTCTCTTCTGTACATGAGACCTTCATAAAGATACAGTGACAAGAATAATGCAGGAAAAAACAGTCTTGTGTTGTCACTTGCTATGCAGAATATGTAAAATGTCACTGGGGAAAAAAATTTTTTAAAAGTCAGTGTCTCTGCAAGTTACTGGGAGTTTCATCACCTTCTTCAATGGCCAGAGTTTTATCTCTCCCACTAATTTCTAGTCACAAAAGCTTGTCCAAAAAAAACAGGCACAGATTCCCCAAAAGGTAGATGCAGAAAAGTGATGTTCCTCAAAAGAAGCAAAAGCAGAAGTGATAGTCTCAAGGGTTCCTCAGTCTGAAACTCTTCTTCCTTGTGTGATAACACAGAACCACCTTTGGAAAGCGGCCACAGGCAGCAGTTGGGTGAAATCCCAGCTCCAAGAAAAATATGGGGGAGAGAGATAAATTAATTCTTCATTTTCAAACCTTCTCAATTAAAAAAATACCAACAGCATCAATCCCAAACTGGATTATTGGAAGCCTAACCATTTCAGCAAGCTGTCAAGACAACAAACAGAAACCCCACCAGGTCCAGATTGATTCAGCTGCTTTGTTTTAATAACACTGTAATGTTTAAATTAATGTCAATTTGTGTAAGCTAGATTGTCTGATACTTCACTGCAATTAAAAACCCATCACATTTTCAGGTGCAGCTGAAAGGCAGAAAGGTATCTTAAATTTTCAGTCACTAAACAAAGGTGAAGACTTGGTCTTATATTAAATCAGGCATACAATCAGCTGATCAGAGGCTTGTCAGGCTGACCTCCAGGTGAATTATACCTTCACAGAACAGATCCTTGCCCTTCAGAAAGAAGGGGAGCTGGGCTAATGCACTATCCAGAATACTAGATTTTCTTACAACAGCATTTGTGAGAACCCCTACTAGCCAGTCCAAAGTTTATAAAGTTGTAACATTTTTCACTTGGTTCTTACAAGGAGAGAAAGGGAACAGGTATCGATACAATTACGATATGGAAATAAGATTTTTAATGCAGCGTGGATGTTGACAATTCAGGGAAGGCTTTAGCTGTCTTGATTGCATTAATGAAGAAACATCCTCTCTGGGAAAGGTTTGTGTGTCTCATTCCAATGAACGTGAACAAGTTTCATTATGAAACAAAACAGTTCGATAAAGCGATGTTTCTTTAAGTGTGAGGCTAAAATAATTAATGACACCTCTGAACATTTTCTGACAGGGACAGTCATTTGGAGCCAGCCGTTGTGGTGTGTTCTACCAAGACAGATCTCCCTTAGACCACCTGTGCTGTTCTGCTTCACGTGCAGACTTCTCACCCACTGAGCTGCGATTTTTCTGCTGTGAATCAAAAGTGCACTATTTAAAGATTACAAGGCCAAAACCTAAAAAGGGAAAAGAAAGATGATTTGCTTTGAAAGACAACTGATATTTGGCTTGATCTTAAATACTCATGAACTGACTTCAGCAATTTAATTCAAAAGCTGTCTCACCATGGATGAAGATGAGTAACCAGATCAGGAAATGGGAACAGTATTGGTTGAAATATCTTCAAGAGTGTTTCTACAGCATCTATTTGTAAGAGTCTAGGTTTCAGATACATTTCTTTTGAAAACTTGTCAAAACAGATCTCCATATTCACTCCATTAATTTGAATTACATGGATTTATAAGTAATTCCTTGTCTGAAGTACTGGTAGGTAATTGTATTCCTTCCATTTTGCTTTTTGTAATATTTTACTTCCTTGGAAGCAAAACATCCCTACTACCTCAACATCTGTTTGCCTTCTCCTTTCAAAGTCTGACCCTCTAGAACTTAGGGCAGATTTTCACAATCCAATTTTAATATCAAAACAGAATTTAAAATAAAATCTGCTCTTGAGCTTCTGTGCTGCTTTTTAGAGTCTTCACTTCATGATCCCACCTGGGTCCTTTACATTGTCTCAGATATCATAAGTGTAAAATAATCTCTCCATGCAGACATATCAGCTTCAGATTCTGAGAAATAATTTATTAAAAAGACAATTTAAACACTGAAGAGTTAATGAAAAATGCCATTTGCTCAGTTCCTTAATAGTGTAAATTCATGGCAGTTTCAAAAGAAGAGTAGTGTTTTTAAAGGACCTTGGCATAACATATTCAAACCATACCCTTATCTATGAGCACATAACCTACAATTTCTTTTACTGCACTGTGGAGACCACAGCTGATTTTAAGCTTTCCCTTATAGCACAGCCAGCATCAGTGATGAGTTTTGGGACTGAGATACATTAGTCTCTAAGTATCGCTTCTTACCTCACCAAGGGTACATTATATTATATTGCCCACCCTAAAATATCAGTCTTGAAAACAAGGCAAATGAACAAAGTCATAGTCACTCTCTCCACTCAGAAAAGTAATTTCAAAATTGTTCATTGCGTTGTGTTCTGCAAGACACAAATCTAACTTTCGAAAGATCTTAATTTCTCTTTTTTTTTTTTTAAGTATGAGGTCATTTGTAACCTCATGATGATCAGCAACTCTTTCTTCACAACAAAAAGAAACTTGGCATTTCTCAAAGCTACCTCCAAGGAGGATTTTGATGTTTTCTTTTTTCTAGTTTGGTTTTCCCAGTTAGAAAATCTACCCTTTTTGAAAGCTTCAGTAGTGCATTTGGTCAATAGTTTCCAACTGAAATCTGGAAATAAAGTTCATCATGTTCAAAATGGACAGCATTGAAACCCAGCTAATATGAGCAGGAGAGAAAAAAAAAAAAAGCTCCCTCATAGACAAAATTTATACAGAGAGGAAAGGCTTGTGTATCAGAAATGCTATAAGTGATCACTGGAATTGATTCTTTTTCCTAAACATGGGTCAAGACTACAGTGGAGATGTAAGTTATCTATCTAGTTACTTCTAGCAGCATGTCTTGATACACAAGCCTCCTCTTCTTTAAGGGGCTATGTTTTTTAATTCCTGCCTATAAAAATATATTTTTTTGCCATCAAACTTATCAGTATCTATAAAGTTGGACATGAGAATTAAAATTATACTGTTATCTGGCAAACATTTTCTGCCATTTCAATTGAGTACAGTCACAGTATTTCTCAAACCTTGCCCTCTGGGCTTGCACTCCAGAGCACCTTACACCTCTCCTCTGCTGTTTATCCACTCCTTGCTTTGCCTGATTTTTTTGACAAAAGAGACAACTACTATCAAGTACAGCACAACTTCCAAATATTGGTGTCAGCAGTTGCTTAGATTATTCGAACATCCTGTTGTGTCACCTCTTGAGATCCCTCAGATCTTGTTCAGGAAAAGGAGAGGAAGGGGCACCAGGACACCCCAGGACCTGGTGCTGGTGGAATGGCAGCCCCCTGAACCTAAGTGACAACAAAAGGGTGTGAGAAGTCTTCATGCACTGGGAAAGGGGAGAATTAAAAGCCTAAGAAGAGTAAGGAGTATTTCATGCACTGCATTTCAGGTAACAGAGATGACTATGAGAGTAAAAAAAGTAAAAAGAAAATACGTATAATTTTAAAAAATCGTGCTGAGAATCCTGCTCGTGTTGCAGCCATGTTCATGTTAACAAGCCACATCACCTTTGTGCCTTCTCCCTCCTGCAGGCAGTGTGCCTCCTTCCAAACTCTAGGCAAGTTGCTATGGAAACCATCAGGGTGGCTACAGAAATGAAGAGGAATTCTAGATTTCATCCACATATACATAATTTACTTTCACCAAAAAAAAAGAGAAATGACACAAAATGGCAGGCGATGTTACTGAGACACTTTCACCCTGGAGGAGAAAGGACCCTGCAGAAGGGATCTCAGCAGATCATCAGCCCTTCAAGCCAAGGTCTCATCCTGAGGAAAAGTCCATTAGCAAACTCTCTTCACCTGAGAACCGTTAGTTCAAAATGCCTATCAATTTTCATTTTTTTCTGTTTTGTTGAACTCACGTAATCTGACAATAGAAGGGACACATCATTCCTTTACTCTAGTTTTGCATCTTGTTCTCACACATTGACACAACATTTGGAATTTATTCCTGTTTGTAAGCAAAGATGTTTGGGAATCATTTCAACCCTGGTATCTCTCTAAGAAGACACTGGGCATAGATGTGTCTGCCTCAGAACTTAACCCTCTGAAAAGAAAGTGTCATTGCAGAAAAAGGAAACAAGATAGTAAAAAGAAAAAATGTATGACACAGGCTTTCATATAACAAGGTACATGATTAACTCCAGCCTTTACATTTTCTCTCATCCTTTTGAGACATTAAAGTATGCCAATATTGTTTGATGTTTGGAGAAAAAAAGGTGAAAATAACACTGTGGGTGTAGAGAAAGAAAGCAATACGAGAGAAAGAGGAGCTAGGGGACTCTACTAATTGTTCCTGGGCTTTATTTTACTTGCTTAAAATTAAAATACACTTAACACATGCTGAGCAACCACTTCTTCAGAAATCCTCTAGCAACTCAAAGTTTTCTAACAGCTGCATACAGAAAAATGGAGTAAACTGGAGGATTCAAACCACATTAGTCTGCATTTCTTCATGTTGCGCTATATGATTCCTATATAGGGAAGTTGCAAGAACCTGACCAGAACTTTTTCTTTTTTTTTTTTTTATTTCAAACTGACAAAAATGCCTCCTAACCATCTGAACTGTATTTTCCATAGCTAATTTAGCTTCATCTTAATTTTCTCTACCATGTTGTTCTTTTTACCACTCTCTCTGTCCTCGTCCATTGAAAAAAAGAAAGGAATTACAAAGTAAATTGCATTTCATGACACAACTTTCAAAGCTATAAAAAATAGGCAAGCATTGAAAGTTTAGAACTGGAAAAAAAAAAGCATTTTCTTTCTAGGCACCAATCCCCTGAACACTTATCCAGTCATAAGCACATGAGTAATTTAAGTGAGTTCTTGGATTCAAGCCAACAGATAAATGTTAAGTATGTGCCTGGCCCAGCCAATGTGCACAATCTGCTGCTAAATGTGACATTTACATACATATATATATCTTTTGTATCTTGGGAGATTAGAAAAAGCTGTTTATAAACCAGAACATAAGGCTAAAATCGTGATTAAAATCGTCCTGAAAGTTTCTCTAGTGATATCACAAAACATTGTATAATTTTGTTTGCAAAGGGCTTGGAAAAAACCAAAGATTGATGCAATTTACATTTAGCTCATTTTCAACTAAATATGGCACGCAGGAAAACCACGAAGAGTAAAATAAACAGATTGTATGAACAATTCAAAATTTCAGGACAGCTAAACTCCATGGAGTGTTTTCAATATTACCTATTTCAGCAGCACTGAAAGACAGCTGTGAGTTTAAATTACAGTTTAATTGGCATTAATGCATTTTCCCAAAAATCACAGGAGAACAGCATCTTCTCCTTTTTTTTTATCTAATCTGAAAGTCAAGGGTGGGGGGAAAAAAAAAAAAAAAAAAAAAAAAAAAAATAATTGTTTCAGTTTGACAGGAAAATTGAACTGCATTGAAGGATGAGTGAATTTAATGTTTCCAGACTCAGGTTTTTGCAGGCTTAACTGTTAGATAATAAAATAAAGTTCAAATTTTTGTGGCTTAGATAACATACTCATATTTTCCTAAGTATGTTTTATGGAAGCCAGGCAAAGATAGAGATAAATAGAGATACCTCAAGACTACCATGAGGTTTAAAGAGAAGGAACCAACCTTCTCTTTAAACCTCATGTGTACTTCTCATATACTAATAACCTGATCCTGTGATAAATTTGCCTCAGTGGAACAATCATTAATCCAAAGAGGCACCCCTAAAGATTTTGTTAAAATCTTACTGATGTCAACAGTCTTTGCATTGAACTTGAACAGACCTTAAGTTAGGCCTTTAAGGGAGGTTATGCTCATTATGACTACAGTTGGCCTTTGCATATCTTATCCTGTAGGATACACTGGAGCTCTATACATGTTCACAGTTAGATCAGGCAACACAGAGCAGATAGGAAGGAGACACTAGCATGTCTTTGAGAAGAGAATGCTTACTGTCCACTGGTAGAGAGCTCCCACATTTGACAGTTCATAACACCATCTGAGAGCAAGTTTTTGTCACTTATCTCTTGCTGAGAGCTACCAAACATCACTATTATCTAATGGACCAAGACCTTAAAGAAGTGGACACAGTGAAGATAATTACCGTTAGCCTCTGGAAACAGTGGTGATAAGAACATCAGAAACCTTAGGACATACATTACATAGTTAGAGAATGATAATGGCTTGTATCTAAGTTTGTATCACATAATCATAACAGCAATTTCAGCTGGGGAAAAAAAAAAAAAAAAAAAAAAAAAAAAAAAGGTAAGTGGAGAGGGTCAAAAGATTGAAATTTTCTTCTCCTGGTCCTGTGGCCAGTGGGAAGTTGGCAAATAGGTACTGTGACTTGGTCATTCCTCAGATGTGAAGGATATGAATAGGAGACAAGGGGGAAAGACCTCAACAAGAGATCTTTAAGGAAGAAGTAGATGAAGTGCAACCAGACATGTTCAATGTTCACATGCTCCAGAATAATCCTTTCATCACAGAAGTATCACAGGTCTAAGGACCTCATGAAACTTACTACAAATGCATTTGTGCTCAATTCTCCATGAAGGATTTTCCAGTTTATGTCCCCAGCATACACTGGATTTAAGATCAAGGTACAAGCTGGGTACCTCTTCATCCTCCCTTGACATTAAGATATTCTGTCAAGACATTAAAAAAAGAGAAAAAGGTAATGGGGCTAGAAGAGCATGAGTATGTGCTGGAGATGCTATTTGAGAGTTGCCCAAAAGACTGTCATACAGCCTACAAAAATGGCATGCAGGAGTGAAGCTGAGGACAGAGAGGCTCACAGATCAAAGACTTAGGCAGAAGGTCTGCCAGGCTGGTGTGTGGGTTGGGTGGTGGGGGATACGCCTCAAAGGTATGTAGTATTGTGCAGGTTCAAGGAGGACTTCACTCGTGAAGCAAAATAGGATAAGGTGGTTTGGCCATCCCATGCACTGGGCAAGCAGTGTGGGGTCTACCTTGACTGCCAGCTGTAAGACTCTGCAATTTTGACAGTGCACACCAGGTTCATTCCCACTTCACCAGTGGATCTCCACCTATCTGTGGTAAGAAAGAGAAGTTGTGCATCAGGGTCTCTGCCAGGACATCCACTCACCTTAGGGCCAGAGAGTCATAGTTTCTCCTAAGAACACTGAGGTCTTGGCAAAAGACTGGAACCTAAGAGATGCCTCTTGGGGGGACCCCTCAAATCAAAGGATGTGCCAGTCATATCACAGCCCTCAGGAGTGGCAAAAACAAAGGTGCCTTCCAGGATGCTCCATATGAGATTGCTAGCTCAAGCCAAAGGGACAACCTGTTTATTCAGCTCAGTGAGCAGTAACACCCTCAACTCCCAACACAAGAATCAAAGGAAGGACTTTGTGGTGATGAAATATATTTGGCCAGTCAAAGGGCAGCCCTGGCTCATGCCTCATCAATAGACTTGCTCAGGACCCAGCTTCACAAAGTACTCTGCAGCACCACAGAGAGCCTGGAAGAACCACATAAGAGTAGAGATCCAAACCAAGAACTAGTTTAAACAACAGCAGAGTCCAGGGCCCACACATCTCAGAAGTCACAGTATTCAGCTTGCCAATGCCAAGGACTTTTTAGTAGGCGTTCTGCACCAAGCTTCAAAGAAGTGTAGCACCTCCCTTATCCCAGTTCTTCATACTGACCACTGCAAACCTATGTCATAGGACCTGCCAAGAACGACGATGAATGGGATATGAAAAGATGGGGTGCACATCCTCTCCAGATCTCTAGACAGACTGCTGTCTTTTCCTAGACAGGTGACGTATTTCTTGTCACCTCTGTTCTCCAATGCATTGGCATGCATGCCACAGCCCATAGACGCATATCCCAGAGAACATGGACACACAGCTGGACAAAGGCACCTCAAGCCTGATGTACTTCCAGCATCTGGAGCTCATGCTACTTCTGGCATTTGCTGCATAAGTTGTCAGGGAAAATCAGAGATGTACCCCTGAGAGAAATGTCCTAACACCACATCTCACCATTGGATGATCCTGTACAAAGTAATTCCAAAAAAGTCTGCTGTTTGTGTTCCCCACATCCCACTACCTGTGTTCTAAGGTAAAGGCAAACCTCTCCTCCACACTGGAGAAACAGGACTCCCAGAGGATGACTATAAAGCTCAAACCCTTGACACTGAGCCTGCTAAAAAGCCTCACTGCAGGGAAGGGACAGCCACTTGTCACAGACAGAAGGTTGGAGAATTTTCAGTTGATTGCTTTCACCTCTCCCCCTCATGAAAGATGGTTTTAGAATTGCTAGATATTGGCAGTTCACCCCCTTTGTGTGACTTGAAGATATATGTATAAATTCATGTTTATACATGAATACATGTGTTATTCAAAGACAAGTTTCTCCTCAAACACCCATTTGCACAACTCTTTTCTGAAGGAGCAAGAAAAAGATACACATATTGTCAAATTGAAATGGTTTCTAGCAAAATGTTTCTCCCTGCAGTTCTTTACACATTTCCAAAGGCAGTAAGTCCTCCAGCCTCCAGGAAGGCTGCATTTGTTCTCAGGTTTCTTCCAGGAACTCCACACACATCCAAACCACACTGCTGTGGAGGTAGATAGCATCATATTAGTTCCAAAATAAACCCTAGTGTTTGCTCAGCGTAAGTTCTTGCTCAGCACAAGCTACCCACAGCAGAGTCTTTATGCAACTGTTTAGACCACTTGTGGCCTGCACTGAGTTCCCTACAGTCTTTAATATACTGCATACAGGTTGGCAAATTTCATCACAGCTCACACAAGCTCCAAGTTCTCCAGCTCTGAGAAAAGTGAGCAAAAGAAAAATTTACAATGATCCAAACTATTCAGCTGGAAAGGAAACATAGTTCACCTTTAGTGGTGTAGATGGCCACTCCTGAGCTTCATGTCCACAATCAGTGTGCACAAAATGAAGCACAGCCCAGCTGTGTGTTAAATTTACCCCTTTCTGAAAGTGTCAGACTAGCAGTGCCACATCTTCAGAGTGTATGTTCTGCCAGTTTAATTCCCTGTCTTCTCACCATCAAAGAAATCCATGAGGCTCACCTCAGACTGTCTGCTGTGGCAAGAAGCAAAGATTTAAGTAGATAATGTGTAATGTATGTACTATGAACACGATGTGAGAATGACTAGGGAATGCCTTTTGTCGTCACAGCAGTTCATCAGTCCTGTAGCAAGCAGAGGGATCTAGGTGTGAGTCTTCCTAATAGACTACAGCTTCAATCAAACATCCTGATGTGGAGTGTTAGAAAAATGTAATACTTTAAAGCCCCACATTTGAAATTTCTCTCTGCTAGCACTTCAAAGTATATTTTGTTCTATCCCCAAAGGAAATCTCATTTCTGTGTTGAAACACTAAATATTATCACAGAACCAATTTGTCAGAGTTTACAGACAGCTGGCATTTCTACTCACTGATCTGTTTTCAAGTATGAACTACAAATAGGCACTGGAAGGGGAAAAAAAAAAAAAAAAAAAAAAAAAAAAACAGGGAAAAATTATGAAGCTTTTTTCACACAGGCAATGTTTGCCAGTAACATGAGACACCAGAAGTGATAGCTTATTATGTGGTGAACTGCTCTATTCCTTTGGAAAACCATTGTCACAACTGAGACTGGGAGCCCAGAGAGTCGCACAGGTTCTGTGATCCCCTCAGGTTAAATTAAGGTGAAACGACACTAAATGACTGGTTAAAATGTTTCACTTGCAGTATAAAACAATTTAAACTTGGAAGAGGATAATAAGCAACATGTCTCATAAATCTATAAGAAAGAAAAGAAGGGAAAGGAAAGAAAAATTAAGGAGAGAAAGAGAGTTAAAGAAATCTGCTCAGGTCTGGTAATCTTGAGTGGTGCATGGACACAGAGCAAAGTTTTCTATCACCTTTTAAATTCATCTTATCAGCTGATCAGCATACTAGACAAGGAGGGGCAAGTACTCCACAAACTCTTTTCCATGAGAAATGGGGAAAAGGTGGATCATGGGTTCTGTGCATCCATTGCGGGGGAATGGGGTGCAACAACCCCCTTGTCCAATTGAGTCAGTGGTCATGTTTGCCCTGCCTGCCTTTGTTTTTTTGTCAGTTTCCACAGATTTTTGCTGACTTTATGCTTCTTGAGTAGTCACCCAGTTTCTGGGGCAGAAATGCTCACCTTTTATCAAGCCTTGTCACCTCTTTGGACTTACACAATGGAGCCAATGATTAGTGGTCCTTGTGCTTGATGAGAAACATTTGGTTTCACTCAGTCCACGTTTCCCCACTTTGAGGCTTATCTAAGGAGTTTGTCAATACAACTGTAAGGGAGTGGGGGGTGCATCCTTCGATACACTCCTGCTTCCCTGGGTTACATTCCTTAGACTAATCCAAAGGCCACAGCTTGTCTTTGAGGTTTTCTGTGTCAACGTATGTTTGAGGCATTACTTTCTTCAATTCCTTACAACCATCCCTGTCATAACAGAAAAAAACCCCATCCCTGTTTATATCGAAAGTTCAAAATAAATGTACTTAAGTGTTTCTATGGGTCACCTATAGGGAAAATTCAGACTCAAAAACCTCACTGATGACTTACAAGTTTTGCTCAGCTAGCCAGCTTTGAAGAAACTTTTCCACAGCTACAGCAGCTTTTGCAAGTTCATGGCAATGAACAACAGATTTACTATGACTAAAATAGCAAAGCTATCCATTACTGTATATTCAGTTTATGGCACATCATAAAAACTTGACAGGTTTCAGCACAGCCCACAGTATTCAACAAAAGAGTCTTTTGCCTGAAAATTCTGAGCAAATCCAGGATCCTTCCATGAGATTTCCCATTTCATCTGGGGATTTGCCTAGAGAACTGCAGAATTTGGCCTATAAAGGAACATTTAGCCCATGAAGGGTTTTGTCTCTGCTCACAGGTTTAATTAATAATTAATGAATACTTTTGTTTTCTTCTCTTATTTTTGTTCCAAAAACATGTATCAATTCTAACCTCTTAAAGAGAACAATAACAAGCTGAGTTCCAAAAATTTCATTTTACCTCAGTATATTTAAAATACTGTGGAGCTATGTGTTTACTGTGTTTAAGGACAAGCATATCTCTCTCTTAAACATGTCTTTTATCTCCACAGTTAATGGTCAGACACAGCAAAACCCCTTTGAGATATTTTCTCATGTCATAAGGCAGATCCCAGTGACTACAGTTAAACATCTGCATTTGCTCAAGTTACAATGAGAACTTTGCAACTGGAACAGCGACCAGCTGGAGCAGCCTCTCATTCTGGGGATAAAATTGCTTCTCACAAAGCTTTTGGGTTTGTTTTGATTTAAAGGAACGGGACTTACCCACACAGTTCAGAAATGCTTCAAAACAGTTCAAATTTTTATCCCAATTACTTTTTCAAGCAGTACAACATTTGTCTGCCAACTCTTTGCAAAAGAAAGCAGAATGGCTCCTTTTGCACAAAGTATGAACAAGGTAAAAAAGCACAAGTAGGATCTGGTCTCATTTTTACTTGCATGTTTCTACTTTGTATGGTAGTAATAGGAAAGTACATCCCAAATAAAGCAGATGCCATGCAAAAGTCTATTTCATCATGAATGACTGGGAAGACAGTTCGGTAGTGAAGCCAACATCTACCAGCTGGTGCAGTCTAAGGGGTTTCATCAATTTATGTCTAATCCTCAAAACTCAAAACAAAATTAAAAATATCCTAAGGTAAATCATTCCTCATTTGGCCAATAATAAACAATGCAATGATTAGCTAGAGACAGAAGTAAAATAAAACTTGCTAAGAAAAGAGACTTTTCTGTGTTGTGGTGCAGGAGAGGAAGGTGAGGAAAGGAAGAAGGGCTAAAGTCTGTTTCCCCACCATCTGAACATTTCTACCTGATTAGTCCATATGGCTTTGAACATTCAAACTGAACCTAGACCAATGGGAAATAGTCTGTGAAAAGAAAATGTTTCCTAACAGGCAAGGCAATCATGCAAACCTAGGTATTCCATTGTGAGCCTAGGGATCACGCCCCACAAGTGTACTTCTTGCAACAGAAGGGTCCTTAAGTTCTTCCAAAATCAACAGGAGTCAAAAATATTTAGTGTACATCTATTTAACATTTAGTTCAAATCAAGGTTTCAGTTTTGAAACTAATCTCACAGTTGTACCAATTTACCATTCTTAGCTTCAGTTTACAATCTCAGCCCATGTGAGCTGCATTCCATTCAGATGAAACTAAACTGGAAGGTGAGCTCAGGAGCACACCTAGAAGCAGTAATGGGTGTTCAGCCCTGTTTATCAGTCTAGAACTAGACTGTGTACAGTGCATACAGCATAGGCACTGGCTCCTCAGTGCCATTTCACTCTATGTATTGCTCAGGGGTTGCCAGTACAGATACTGTGTTATCAACATTGCATTTAAATCTAACTTCAAGCACTGCTGCTCAGAATTGCAGCCCTAAAAGTTCTTGCAGGATTCAGCAGCCGGTAACTTCAGGAACATGGTAGTCAAAATCTAATGTCTCTATGCCTAGAAATGCCTCTGTGCTTAGGACATTGACCTTGGCAGAAGGAAGATGCTCTTCATCAGCTACAACAACCATTTAGCACAAGTCACACCAGGCTGGACAAAGCAGAAGATAGTTCCAGTTTGGTGCTTTTGAAACTAATTAGTTCACAACAAATTCATCATCTTCACAAAAAAAGGAGACAGAGCTTTTATTTGATTTTCTGTAAGCATCTGGACAGAACTGGAGCTAACCTTTCTCCTGCCAGCATGTTAGCAGCATATTTAATAAATTATTAAATAAAGCATACTAAAAAAACAAATTATTAACAGCTTCCAAGATTAGACACAAAACCAGGAGCAAAAATCCTTTCTCCCATTTGCTCTGTCTTAATTTACGGTAGGTTTCTGAAAGAAATAAACTAATATCTAATGTAATCTAGTCTTTGAATTTGAAACAATATAGTTATATTGACACAAGCACCAACTTTAACACTTACTTCCTATTAAGAGTAGTAATATTCAGATGAACATCAATATATATTGATTTAATTTAAATCAAAGTGGACTGCGATTTTTCCCGTATTTCAATTGCACTATTGCGTTACAGCATCATGATAAAAAATAGTTCTGCTAGCATGGAGGAAAATCCACCTTTCACGTGCTCTGGAGATTAAATGCCATTGAAATCAGTCTAATGTCTTCTCATTAATCTACATAAACATACCATAATCTCTCGATTCAAAATTCAGCTATACTTTATCTCCGAGACAGCTATTTGACAGTCATTAAAGTAAGCACTTGTACTTTATAATGACTAGTCCTCAACACAGTATTTACTGGGTCAATGCTGATAGATTCATAGATTCCCATTTATATAACCATCCATCAGTGCTTGTCTAATTTTATTTATTTTCTCACTTAACTTTTTAAATCTCACTTCAGTGCAAAAATGTCTCAGAAACTTATCTTTCTGTACAATCTTTCACATATTCTGGCCTGTTGCTAAAGTAGCTGTTGAAAGTGTTGGCCAGTGGTGACACACACATTTTGCTTTCATCTCTGCCACAGCTTTACTCTAACACTGTTTGTATTTTGGCAGAAAAGACACTATTCCTATTTCTTGGGCAAGAACATCTTTTCCCATTCCTAGAAACTCCTGCTACCTGTGAAATCACTGCTTCGAAGCAATAGCTGGCTGTGCCATGCAACAGCAGGGACTCAGGGAAGCAGCACTGGTGACTGAAGGAAGGTGTAATGACAATTTCATCCTTCTGAGCTCTCTTCCCTCTGCTGCATGCTGTTTCCCTCAGACCTTCTCGGTACTCCCACATGCTTTCCTGCTGAGCTTTTCAAGGTGTTCCTCATCCTTTCCATGCTGTGGGGGTATAGCTTGCAGTTTTAGGCCAGGATATACCACACTCGACTCTATTTACATTGAGAACCTGGAATGCACTGAGCTAAATTCACATCTCAGGTTAACTCTACTGATTTTTTTTGTTTGGCTCAATCTGTCAGGCACACACACAAAGCTGTTTTCAGGGCTTTCCACTCTCCTTCCCCAGCTGAAAGGATCTCTTTCAAACTAGTTTTGCAGTGTTACTGAGGATATTCAATGCCTCTGGTAACAGAGTTTCAATTTTCTCTTAACAGTGCATATAATAGGTATTTAACTGATATAAAAATATAGCTGGGAAAAAATAATTTCGCCCGTAATTAATATTCACAATGACTAGAAATTATAACAAATTCACACTGCCTTAATCGAACAATTTCAGCTGATAAAAAAAGAGCAAAAAATATCTAAATCCCAAATAGTATTGACATTATGAAAAGTTTACTTTTTTCCCTTTAAGGTAATGTCATTATTTAAAAATCTTAAGAAGAAAAATGGCAGCATCTATCAACCAGAAAACTTATCACGGTATTTAGTTTCAGTTAGTACATTTAACCCACTTATTTTTCTACTTTTCAGCAATGAAACACCACAAAATCTCACATTTCTGTATAGTTTCAAACAGAAAATACTTAGCAATAAATTATAAAGGAAATAAAATAGTAAAAGTCACTGGGATCATCAGATAAATCAGCTTGTTACCAATTAAAGTATATTCCCCTTTTCTGTTTGTTTTCTAAATAAAATCATTATTAAGGTTGATTAGAAACTATAACTCAACTGAAATTATTACAGTTAGAATTCACAGTTCATTGCAGATTGAATTTCCTTTTTTGACAATATTAATTTGAATAATGCTTTTCCCTGGTTTAATGAAATAGTCATCTTTTGTGATGTTGCCTTTTCCACTTCGTTTTTATTCTGTGGCTGCTTTATTTTCCCAAACTGGCGGGTTTAAAAGACAAAAGTTTAACAACTATTTCAACTTATTAAGCTGAGAGTAGCTCTCTTCTTTAACAAAATCCCATGACCCTTCTCAAAGGAAGACCCTGCTTTTACCTGACTGAAAAAGAAAGGGCACTTGGGGCTAGCAGCAAGTCACGGCCACTCCTGTTAACTAACAGAGGGGGCTAAAGGCCCTAATTTTAGCTCTCTCCTTCTCCCCAGGTAAATCCATCCTTGCCTTCTGTTTGTCTTTTGAGGCTGGAAACTTGCTGCAGTCAACCCTTGTTCTTATTGAACAAGGCACCACTGAAAAATTGAGCCCTTGGGTCATTTTTCTCTTTTAAACTGCATGACAGAGGCCAGCAGCCTGGTTCTGGGGAGGTGCTTTCTGTTCTCTGGTTTCTTCTGTCATTATTATTGCCCTCCATAAATACAGCCTGAATGTGTTGCTGTCCTATCTTCTCACTATCTATTGCTTGTTCAAAGGAGAAACAAGGGAAAGGCTTGGGTCTTTTGGAAAGGTTTATGCATTCAGTAAAAAATAAGTTTCTATTTGGAAGCAACTGACTCAGCCATCCCTGCTGATGTTTCCAAGTCCCTCATTGTAAATAGATGCACATAAGAGTAATAAAAAATGCATGAAGATTCCTTACTCCTTCCACCTTGGCAACACAAGCTGCAAACATCCCTTACAGTGTAGTTCTGTTACATGGGTGATGTTGCCAGGGGGGAAAGCAAGACCAGCACATGAGGTACCTTGCTGGCAGGCAGGATAGTAAGGCTCCTCACCCACAGCCAGCTGCATAGTCACTGTGGGACTGGAGACCCCCCACAAGCACAGAAACCCAAGGCAGGTGCTTGGTAGTAGGCTTCAGCTCAGTTACTGCATCAGCCAGATGTGTGATCCCAGTAATACACACAGATTGAATGTATCATTATGTTATTTATTTTGAGGTACTAGTTTGGTATTGGCTTAACAGATAAGTTTGTAAAGCATAGAGACTGGACATTTCCTTGTGTCAGTCTTCCTTTTTTGTCCTCAGAAAAGATTATATCACACAAACTGTCGAAGTTGCTCATCTTAATATTAATCACAACAAAATATCCCATTCTAACTTAGAGAATATCATTTATCTTAATGCACACCTGACACGATTCAATTCCGTGTCCTGTCCTTTGTGTAAGCCCTATTTCTTCGCAATTTTAAAACATTTCCTCAATAGAACTTAAAGAGGAAAAGAGAGTACAGTCTTTAGAAATCCCAGTCATTTAGGATTGCTATGTTTTGCACAGTGATAGTAATCACCTGAAGTTAATAGAAGCAGTATTTCCACATCTGTGATAATTTCCCTAGCCCCTAGAAGTCCCTATTTACAATCTCTTTCTAAATGCTTATTGTAATAATAGCTAGTTCTTTTCCTGAGCACCAGGTTGTTTTAACAAGATGAAAAAGAATTCTACCGTTTTGTAACCGAGACTGAAAAAATGTATTTTGTAAAAGAGAACATGAATGTTATACATCCATTTTCCAGCTGAATTTCAATGAGAATTAGGTCCATAGACCTGCCTATAGATCCAGGTGTCAGTTCCTATAATTCTATATTACTGATCCTAACCAATACCACCTATATAAATTTCCAACAAACTGCAGTTGCTCTTTTATGAGACTTTTAATATTAAGTATTCATTGCCACCTTCTGCTCACTGCATTTTTTATTTTCCCTTCATCTTCTGGCCAAAAAAAGCCATAATGATTTTTGTATATGCTACTTAAATATTTTTTTCTTTTCCTTCTTTTTATTTTTTTTTTTTTTTAATAATGGGGGTATTTTTTACACAAATAGGACAAAGCCCTGGTCATTCTTTTGTCTTAAAATAAATATCCTGAGCAGAAAAGCTTATTTGTTTCCTGTGTTCTTAGCTTGGGAGGAAGACTTTGTTATAGAAAACCTGAAATTGGGTGGATATCAACACTCCCAGCAGGCATTAATATGTGTCTGGTCAAATGGTCACCACCTGTCTGAAAACAACTACTACCTCCAAAGGTGCCAAAAATAGAATAGCTGTTTGACAGATGCTGATAAAATTTATGCTTTACTCATTAGTTTTAAACATTTCATTCTTTTATTCTTCTTCCTGCCCACGAGGCATTACTGCAGTATTAACCCAAGGGGTCAGAACAGCTTGCCCTTCAGTAAACTCATTGAATATTAAAACATGTGCATTAAAAAGTTTTAATCTCTTTAATCTTTAACTGCTTTTATTTAAAAAGATTATGAAGGAAGAAGCTTTGGTAAAATAGGTGAATTATACTAAGGGTAAGGGGAAAGATCAGTGGTCTAAGAAAGGTAAAGGTGTTATTAGGCAATAGCAGGAAAGGGAAAATAAGTAGAAGGAGAGAGAAGCCTTTCAGAAAACTAATTTCAGTAGTTGAACTAATACAGTCAATAAGGTTCCCAAGGTGATTCAGAGTACCTCTCAATCCAGAGCTGAAATCTACCCCTTCATTATAAAAAACCTGGACTCCTGACTTAAGTATCTAATTTAGAAGACTGCATAGAAACTAAGCAAAATATTTCTTTAAAATTATTTATTTTAAAACTGTCTATGACTAACCTTTTTCTGCATTTATATTGAAATATCAAACAGCCAAATGTGTTTCAGGTATACTTCCACTGGTATAGCAAAATTACACTGAAGATATATGTGGCCTAATAACCCGGTTTTAAATAATTATTTATCAACTCCCAGTAGATAATACAACCACAGACAATTCCTCACAAAAAAAAAAAAAAAAAAAAAAAAAAAAAAAAAAAAAAAAAAAAAAAAAAAAAAAAAAAAAAAAAAAAAAAAATTACCTTCTCTCTGATAAGCAATGGCTTTGCAGACTTCAACAACTTAGGAATTCAACTCACTTCATTTAATATCAATGGTATATTGCACTGTGACATCTCAGCATGCTGAAAGCAAGTTTAATAAATTGTGGTCCTGAAACTGCTAAACAGATTTTTTATATCAGCAATATTAAGTAAATCTGCCACCTTTATCATGTGTATTAGCTTCAGGCTATCTCATCTGTCCTTGCAATAAAAATGTAGTGGAGAACATCTTAAGCTTTTAAAAAAAGGAAGTACTATTCCAAATCAGAACATACACATCTAAAAATGACTGGCCATTACAAATGGGCATGGAGGTTCTCCTTGCATTTGAACAAATGTAAAAGGACTTGTTTGTTCAACAGATATGCAGTATGCTTATATTCCCTCACTCCCTACCCAGCAGTTTTTATTCACTTATGAAAAGTTTTCATTGCAGAAAATGTCCTTCTGGGCTAAGGATCTGAGATTAGAACATGGGAAGGGATTAGATAATTGGCAATCTTTAATTATACATAGCGGTAGCAACTCTTTTTCCTTTCCTGAAACATGGAGAGCAGTAGTTAGAAGAGAAAGAATGCCCAAACATCCATAGGACATTGAGGTATTGCAAGGAAGAAATAAAGACTGTGTTAAGGAGGAGGTGTTCCTCTTGGAAGAGTAGACCTTGCTATTAATGTCAAGTAAACCATCCACCCGATAAGGGAGAAACCAGTGGAAGTCAAAAAGGATTGAGAAAAGGATAGGAGAAGGAGATCAAGGAAGCTGAACTCTTGAATGGGAAACAAATCAGACAGGTTTAAAATACAGTAGGGGGTAAAGTTTTTTCTAAAATAAGTGAGAAGTAGGCAGAGTGAGAATTAATGGAAGTAGATCTAAAGCATATGCTTCTAACAGTATCTACCAGCAATGTCATTTGATCCTTCCAAGATCTCTTGAACTTCAACAAAACATTTTTTTCCGTAGTTGCAGAAGATGAACCTTTGACAGAACATGGTGGCCCCCTCTAGGCACAAGAAACTATTAGATTTTGAGATGGAAAGCCATTTCAGTTTCATGTCATTTAATGCTATTTCAATATTAGCAAATAAGATGTTCAGTTCACAGAAGAGCTGTTCTTAAATAATTAAATATTAAGGATGTTTCAACAGATGAGTTTTTTCATTCAAAACTAATTAGCTGTTTACAACACTCTTTACACTGGAATACAAGAGAATTAAGAATTTCTACTTAATTACAGAATACAAAGGAGGAAGAAACCTGAAAGATTTTCAATGGATATGAAACATAAACTTTTACATTTGTTAATAATTTTCCACTGGTGATTTTATGACCCATTGAGTATCCCCTTCACTATCACTAGAGTTCCTTTAATCATTTCCTGTGCAGGGAATTAAGGATTCTCTTCCAAGTATTTTCCTTCAGTGATTTACTTTGAAATATGTTTTCACATTTCAATAAAAAGGTATCTCAACATTAGCATACATTGTCTCAGTTGTTCTCTTTTTTTCATGTATGGTTTGTACAACTTACCAAACATTCCTCTTCCACTCACCACAAGTACTTTTTTTATTGACAATGTTGCTTAAGAGCTTCAGTTTTTGTTTGTTGTTTTTATCTCACAGCTTTTAGGGCAACCATTTCATCTCTTTGTGCTTCTGTTTTGTTTCTCTTTCCTTCTCTGTTGTGTCTCTTCACCTTATGAGCACATTACATTTTAGAAAATTAGTGTTTAACGTTCACTCAGTTCATTATACTTTCAAGTATCTTCGGGAACCTCTTGTAAATCCTTCTTTCTTTTAAAAATCACATAAATAATAAGGGGAAAGATATTTAACTTTGCAAAAGGCCAAAACATATTTACTGCTTTGATTTCAGTACATTTGCAACACCTCAGATTCTAAAAACATCAGTTCCTTCCTATTTTCTGGATGAGATAAGTTCATGGATGGAGACCAAATTAGAGAAAATAAAATCATGTTACCAAGATCAAAAAGAATAACAGACCCTTCCCATTTTACTAACATCACCCATTTAAAGGACAAGAAAAACAACGAGGCAAGTCATAGGTATCCATAGGTATTATTTCCTCCATTACAAACATAAGCAAGTTGTTCCCATTAAATCCAGGTCTACTCAAAGTGACTTTTATTTAGTCACCTTTCAATCAGACTGCAATAACTTATTCTGTGGTGTATGATGATCACAGAAAACCTAAATCTGACCCAGTGTTTGTCCTCAGAGAGAGTAAGAACTTTTGTGGGTACATCACTGCTGTCCTTTTCAAGATTGTCCTGTTCTCCTGTTCTTACTTCACATTACCACAGTTTTAACTTTGAAATGGGCTTCAATCTATAAATTGAGGTCTATTAGCTCTTGGATTGCACAAATTTCAGGACAATTATAATACACATTATAAAAGTACTTCTGAGACATCATCTCTAAACCATTGGAAACAGGAGGTATGCAATGCTAAGATTTCTCATTGCCAGAAGAATTTCTTTGCCAGAAGAAAAACATAGAACATCTGTGGGAAAGATAATTTTTTTTTCTCATTTAAAGCATTCAAGTACCTCTTTTCAAATTGCTAGAACAACTTGCTGTGCATCTTGTCTTTCCAAGTGAATGCTATATAGTTTTTCATTACAGAAACTGATGGTTTGCAAACAGTTTTATTGAATGTAATTTCTAAAATTCATTCAAATTATTTCTAACTCTAGATGTTTTCAGCATTTTAAAAATTCTTGTTATTGAATAAATAATAAATGAAAGGAAGTAGCTTCTTATGTTCCCTGTCTTCTTGCTGCAGATCAGTGTGTAGCAGGCAGGACTTTTTTTTGGCCATATTTTTCTGCTGCATAACAAGATTCTCCTTCTAGCCTCCTTCCAGAAACAAGTTCCAAGAGCTTGACACCTCTGAACCAATTTTAAAAAGGCTTGTCTCTGCTTCTGCATCAGATTTGGGTTCATTTCAGACTATAAAACACAGTAGAGTTGGGGTTTGGGCCTAAACTATTCATTTATCTCACTGCAATAGTTAATTTTTGGGGTCCTTCAGAGTTTAAGAATATGCTCTAAATATCTCACTCCAAAAGCAGGGAGAATATAAAAACAACCTGTACCTGTACTTCTTTCTTTTGATATATTCAATATGATTTATGAAATGAGGGAGTCTAAATTAGTTTTCTTAACATGATTTCACCAAGATGGCATTAAATGAATAAGATGTCACCGATTTTTCTTACCAGCCCTGGTTTCTCAAAGTGACAAAATCCTGTAACTTCCATCCTCCTCAGCTGTTCAGCAGACATTATTGCATTTGGAGGCAGGCCGAAACCTGAAAACTTGGACGATCATGAGTTTTATGAAACACATCAGAAATTCATTTTTTCATTCCTGATCTGTGGCATGCTGCACATCTACACCCTACATGTCAGGGCCAAGTTTACTGGAGGTTATGAGATTCACTGATGTAAAATTAGCCCCATCTCTATTGCTCCACAAGAGACTTTTTATTTATTTACATCAAACTACAGTATTACATGACTTTTTTGTGCCTCCAGTAATTCAGTCACTTGAAGAGAGTACACAAAATCTGTTTCTTACACAGTGTGATAAATCTTGTCTGTTTGTCATGCCTGGCATACATATTTAATTGTAGCCAACAGTGTGTGGGTAGGCCTGAATAACTCCAAGTAGGAGGGCAGAAATGGCAGTGACAAATCCTGTGGGATCAGTACTAAGGCACAAAGTTGCCTCTGGGATTCCACCACCCCTCAACCCCTTCTCCTCTTTACAACAGTCTCCTGTAACTAGTGTGATTATCTGCTCCTCACACCTACCCCAACAGAGGGAGAAAGCCAGCTGCGGTTCTTTCAGCCTATCAAGAATACCCTAACACGAATGCTGTCTTTAGTTCATTATGATATTAAACTATGAAACAGAGAGAAATAAAAATATGGCCATAAAGCAAGTTTTGTTTCCTTGTGAAAATTTAGGAGGCATACCTACAGCTTTAACAAGCCTATTAATGTCTTTTCTACCTGAAGGAGCCGGGACATGCTCCTAGGGACCTGCCGCATTCATTACTATCACCATATGTAAAGCATGTTTATGTTGGTGCCCACATAATCTCATGTTCTTAGAGCAGCCACAACTTCTGCAGCTCTCTCATCAACTGATTTTGAGGAAGGAAAGGACATCAGAACCAACTAGACTGCATAATAGCAGCCATATAATGCAAGGGCATATGAAAAATTATGACAAACTGGAATGGACATTGTTCTGTAGTGTGTTGCTTGAAAAATTCTTCTGCTTCAAAACATTTTTATTTGGGACAGTGCAATCTTTAGGGGAGAATGTGTTAAGTATCCATCATAACAGTATAAAACAACTGAATCACAGAATCATCTAGGTTGGAAAAGACCTTGATCACGTAGTCCCACCATTAACCTCACACTGACCATTCTCAACTACACCATGTCCCCAATCGCTATGTTGACCCTACTCTTAAACACCTCCAGGGATGGGGACTCCACCACCTCCCTGGGCAGCCCATTCCAACGCCTAACAACTCCTTCTGGAAATAAATATTTCCTAATATCTAGTCTAAACCTTCCCTGGCGCAACTTGAGGCCATTACCTCTTGTTACTTGGTTAAAGGGAGTCATCCCCAGCTCTCTGCACCCTCCTCTCAGGGAGCTGTAGAGGGCGATGAGGTCTCCCCTCAGCCTCCTCTTCTCCAGACTAAACACCCCCAGTTCCCTCAGCCGCTCCCCGTACGACCTGTGCTCCAGACCCTGCACCAGCTTCGTTGCCCTTCTCTGGACACGCTCGAGTCATTCAATGTCCTTTTTGTAGTGAGGGGCCCAAAACTGAACATAGGAATCGAGGGGCGGCCTCACCAGTGCCGAGTACAGGGGTCAGATCCTTTCCCTGTCCCTGCTGGCCACGCTATTGCTGACACAAGCCAGGATGCCATTGGCCTTCTTGGCCCCCTGGGCACACTGCTGGCTCCTGTTCAGCCGGCTGTCAATCAACACCCCCAGGTCCCTCTCTGACTGGCAGCTCTCCAGCCACTCCTCCCTAAACCTGTAGCGCTGCTGGGGGTTGTGGCCCAAGGGCAGCCCCCGGCATTTGGCCTTATTGAAACTCCTCCAGTTGGGCTCAGCCCATGGCTCCAGCCTGTCCAGGTCTCTCTGCAGAGCCTCCCTGCCCTCGAGCAGATCAACACTCCCACCCAACCTGGTGTCATCTGCAAACTGACGGAGGGTGCACTCGATCCCCTTGTCTAGATCATCAGTAAAGTTGTTAAACAGGAGTGGCCCCAAAACCGAGCCCTGGGGGACACCACTTGTGACTGGCTGCCAACTGGATTTAACTCCAGTCACCATAACTGAAACAATCATTAAAATTATCTTAAATTAGTTTTTGCAACAGAGTAATAATCTTTTTCTACATCCAATTATCAAAAGAAATTTTTTCTAATTCTTCTTCCTTGTACACTTATCTACCGAGTTTCTGAAAAAATGGCTGTCTAATTTTTTAATAGCTTTGAAAAAGTTCTTGCTAACCATATTTTGTCTTTACTCTGTGTAAATTTTTCAGTTCTAATGGACAAACCCATTTCAACTGGAGCTGTCTACGTATACTAAGAATAATCATAGAAGAAATGTAACTGCTTTCTAAGTGAAGCCAAAGCTTGGAAACTTGCAAAGTGATAATTTTTTAATGAAATAAGTTAGAAACTGAGTGTTATCATTCTTGAACTGTGACCCTCTGCATTTCTCAACCAAGAATGTTGGGATCTATTCATTTGATCCTATCATTTCTGCCTTTCTTAGCAGAGATGACGTCACAAAAATAAAATAATAAATATAGAATGTTTATATAAAAAATCCCTAATGTACAGATCAGAACTTGTGTAAGTCTCTTACTCCTGAATATACCACTTTGGAAAATGGTTTTCTCAGAAAAGGTAATTGCTCCAGCAATTTTAATGTGGCACAAAATACTCAGAAGTTAAGGGACCTGTCTACTAGAGGAGAAGTCAGATTTCTCCTGTTGCTTCATTTCCATCACATTCTAAACTGCTCAGTGCAGGTGCTGATTCCCAGTCTGGTTCTCATGAGGCCAGTGGCATCTCCAGCCGGTAACTTAGAGGATCTTCAACAAAGTTCAAAATTTTCAAACTCAAATGAAGCACCACATGACATATATCTCTCTGAGGGATGATACTCTGGCTGGGGAAATTCAGCCCCCCAGTGCTGTCTACCAAGGGCAGAAGTCAGATTTTACATTTTGCTTCCTTTTATTTGTTTCCAACATCACATTCTGCAAAGCAGACTTCCCAAAATTACTTATTTGAGGTCTAATCTGCTAGCGTGAGGGAAACAATTATGTCTGGTTTTACAAGCTAATCACAGAAATATACTGAATTTTCCTTACATGTGTTACAGAGTATTTAAAATATGGGTGGTTTTTTTTCTCTTTTTCTATTCCTATTCACAGTTCATCTTGCCAGTCCTCAAAACCCAATTAGAAATTTAAGAGAGTCATGATTTAGTTATTAACTGTAATTCTGTCTGTTCATTAATGTATAAGCCACTATTTTCCTCCTGCCTGGAACCTTTCTCATTACTATCACATCTATTCTTATATGAAGACATTTTCAAAACAAAAGCCAAGTTCCGAATGCAGCTGAAATAATTTCTGCCAATCATCCTATGGAGCCCAGACGGTCTTAAATGCCATAATGGTACAACTAGCTACTGAGTACCTCAGTTAGAAACGAGACTTCAAGTGCATTGTGCTGAAACATTTTCCTTTTTTTTTGGAACAAAACCTCCACATCTGAAGAAACCTGCATTTAACGGTCATGTGCATCTTCTACAAAGCACCTTCTGTATTTATGAAATCTTCCTATGTTAAGCTTTGCACTTGCCATTGAAAGACTTCTGGTAACTTTGCAAAATTCAATAGTGTACCATGATTCATTCATTACAAGAGAGGCCAGTATATCACTGGAAAAGGGATACAATCATTGTGCATGTACATGTGCCTCTCCATGTCATTTCTTCCTAATGGCTTTTAAACCTGGTGATCAAATGATAATCAAATAAGACAGAGGGGTTGGCTTCTCAAAAGTATAAAGTATGTCTTCTTCAGGTAAGACAGCTGGTTAGAAGAGAGAAAAATCACCAGGAAAAAAAGATGTATCTTGAATTTATTAGTGTTTATATCACTTTACCTTACCAGACTTTGCATAGTAGATGACCATTAATATTCACAGGATTCCAACAGGATTAATAATGTAGGCATAATTTAGACACTAAAGTATGAACCAGCCTGATCCTCAGAGCTTCTGCCTTGACTCATAAGCACCTGTATTTTCACTAGGTAAGTTGCTTAAGCATGTAAGCTCCGACTGTGCACACACCCAGAAGATTTCCAGTTTTCAGTGCTCAGAAGCTACTTTCCTGCCTTCAACTGTGCTTACTACTGTAAAACATCCAATTTACCAGACGAACTCAGCAGCATACCTAAAAAAACAGGTGGTGACTATTGTCTTCAAAGAGAGCAGAAATACCTGTTTTTCCCACAGAACAGTACTCTTCTCACACACAATTTTCCTTCAATAGCCTTCTGATCAGAGATCTTAAAGACACAGTTGGACTTTTCTCCACCCCAACAAAACTAAAACTATTGTCTTTTAAAGATTCAGTCAGAAAGAGGCAGTAAGAATAAAAGAAAACCATGACTTTTATTAGTGATTAGGCAGCTCTCTTGTGAAAGGACAAAGTTGATTTTTCATCCATATTCTAAAATATGATTCTGTCCTTGTATTATTCCATCAATAGCTAACATGCATCCTTAGATTCAAAACATACCTAAAGCAAGCCCAGTGCATATCTTACTGCTTACTGCATGAACTTGAGATCTGAGAGCTCTTTCAGACCCGTCAGGTAATGTCAAAACATGAAATAGAGCACCCTGCATTCTGGGTAAATACCAACATCCCTATAATGGTTTATCCAGGAGATGAGTGCAACACCAGTTCTTTCCTAAAAAGAAATTGTCTTGGACCTTCATCTTAAGGAGAAGGTTTACTGTAGGAGGATACAAGTCCATGAAGCCCAGGTTTAGATACTTGAGCTCTGTACAGGAAGGACTTTAAACTCATTCCCAGCATTAAAGAGTTTTCCTGTGGCTGGTTTTCTCAGCTCTATTTTCCATACGCCACATAAAGTACCCTTGTTAGGGAGGCTCTCAAATAAACAACTAACCACCAAAAATAAAAATTTATTATTAACAATTAACTAGCTCTCCATAAATTACAGGTTCGAATGTCTGTGAGTGGAGAATAGAGCAACTTTCTAGGGTTTAATGGCAACCTGAAACACAGAACAAAGCACCACTCCCTGGGGTTTAACAACTACCCAAAACTCTTTATCACTCACCTGACAAGTGAGGGCTCTCATCCTCGGGGACCTGCTCAGGGCAGCGTCCCGACCCACGGTCCCTTGAGGAGTTTCCTTGGGCAGCGTCCTGACCCAAGAGAGTTCTCAACCACAGCTGCTGTTCCAGGGGACGAGCTCCCAATGGCTCCCCAGGGGACTCCAGTGATCCCCAGGCCCAATCTGACCTGGAGTCAGTAGCGGCTCCCACTGGCCAAAGGCCCCGACTACCACGAGGCCCTGAGAGCAAAGGCAGCCCCGAGCTGCTGCGCTGCACCAGCCAAGGAGCTCTGCTCTCACTGGGTGGGTGCACCTGCCATAACCCTATGCAAGATAAGTACCTAAGAATTACAGATGCAAGGATCAGCCTTGCAATCCCAAGCCCCTTTTTAGCAGCCCAGGAGATGACATATGTGAGAAAAAATCATCTCAATTATAAATCAGATGTGGTAGATATGGAGTCTGTTGTACTTTCTCCTAAGAATTAACTAAAGGATCATGCAGTGACTCTATTTAAAGACTCCTCGCCTAAAACAAGTTGGCATATTTGTTGCAATCTTTTCCCAGATTAGTTTTACACGTTGAACCATAAACTGGGCTTCCTGAGGTGGACTGTTATTGCAGAGTTCCTGAATGAAAAATCTAGAATGCAGCTTAATGAAGAAACCCTAATGAGCACTGAGCAGATAGTGGTTTTCTTTTAGCTTAGAATATCAAACCACTCTAACATTAGAAGTTTCCACAGAGAGCAGAGAATGGATAAAAATGCACACAGAAGTATTATAGGACCGTATACTTCTGTAGAACAAATAACTTCATCTACCAAGAGCTACCCTTATACATTTTTAGATTTTTAACTCTGTTTTTTCAACTTCTCAGTTCAGCCTGGCCATGTACCAGTCTGAGAAAAAACGTGATGGTCAATTTTTTCTAGTTCCAGCCTTGAGAAAAGAATGGTATCTGAGAATGACTCCAAGCTTTTAACACCGCTGAGAACACAGTGTACTAAATACTAGACTCAGAGTACAGGGCTTGCTTTTCTAATTTTTTCTCCAGAATTGTCTTCATAATGGGGTTACATAACACTGACAATACACTAACCCACTTACAAGTTTTGAGGGAATGTGACTGAAACCTGGAATGTCCCCAACCCCAGATGACAGTCAGCAGCAGCCTCTCCAGCATGGCACCCAGTCTGCCCCAGAACCAATTCTCCAGGACCATTGGTGGCTGGGTTTTCATGACTGAATGCAACTCCTGAAAATGCCCAACTCTGAGTTGACCTCTTCATAGCCCACAGAAGCAAATAATGACTCTCACAGAGCTTTAAAGCAGAAACATGTTTCACTTTCCCAAAAGACCTTCCAGGAGAGAAAAACAAAATGGTTTTGCACTTGGACTTTCAAGATATATTTCCCTTAGAAAGAAAGAAATCGAGATTCCTATTTCTTATTGTAGATCCACATCTTTCAACAAATCCTATATATTCTATAATCTTATGATGACTAAAAACTGAGCAGGAAGAAATCACACCATACTACAAACAACTAACAGTAATACAAACACACAGTAGCTGCAGGTCTTTAATGAAGTATTACAGTCTTAACAACACTAAAAAATATCGTGTGAAGACAATAAAAAGACATTAATCTGTATATTGAGTCACAACAGTTTTCAGTTACCCATGCCAAGCTCTTTTGCCATGTTCCTGTCTATTTACCTTATTCTTATCTTTGGCAAGCCTTTTCATAATTTTCATACGTTGCTCTTCTATGCCTCTGTTCCATTTTGCATGCATGGCATGCCTACGCTCATCCACAAGACCTTCCAGAAGCCCTGCATTCTCTCCACTGGCGAAATCACTCTGAAAGAGTTTCTCCTGTGGTGTAGAGTTCCTTGTTGTCCCAGTTCAGGAGGATCTTGGGTGTCTTCTGCACTCTGTTTTTATAGAGTCAGTGGAATATTTCTTGTTTTACTATCTTGTTCTTCCATCTCAACATCGTATTTCTCTTTTACAGCTATTTTTAATTGAGGGAAGGATCAAGCCTACTTCTGTAAGTGACCAAAGAGCACTGCAGATTATAGTGGGAAAATGCGTATATATGTCTATAAATGCAGATCATCAGGACTGCCCAACCAACTGCTATACTTACATTTTATACCAGACATGTGCTTGGAAAATCAAGATCTGCTTGGAAAAGGTGATCAGCAAGGAGCCTGGTCTAAACCCCACAAACCTAAAGGAAGACTTCCATTGATTTTAAACAGTTTTGAAATAGATTTTTTCATATGTTGTTCAGTCAGTTGTTACACCATTTTCTGATAAAATTACCGTTTTACTGTTACAGAAACTTAAAGTCCCAAAGTATATAGCAAGCTACAATATATGAATTAATTTTAAAGACTTCAGAATCTTTACTCAGCAGAAGGAAGGCTAGGAAAGATTGGAAAAAAAAAAAAAAAAAAAAAAAAAAAAAAAATTTCCTTGAAGACTGATGATAAAAATTAAACAGAAGCAAGTAAATTACAGCAAAGTAACGTAGAAATTACATTAATTTGAATTAAATTAATGCAAGATGCTGCTAAAAATCAGTAAAAATAATTTTTTACAAAAAGTCTACACCCCCAAACCCTACCATAATCATAGTACAATATGGGGAGACATGAGAAATCAGCAAATCAACTGAACATCATCAGGAACATTGAGAATTTGATAGCCAAAAGACATGACAGATGGCTGAAGAGCAAACAGGCAGACATCCTAGTTCTTATATGGAGCAAAGTTTTTTCAAAATTTGCTCAAAATGTAGTTGCTTAATTTGCTGAATTAGCTTACCTCCTACATTTGGGAAATTCATAGCAAAGAAGGAAGGAAGGAAAGAGAGCCAATTTCAGAGATATTTTAAAACAGCAAGATCCGAATCTCAGAGTTTTTATCCCAGCTCTGCAGATGAAGAAACTAAGGAACAGATGGATTGAGAGGGCTATTCATGCACTGAGAAACTCCCCTTGAATTCAGTCAGTGGTGAACACAGATTTAGTGAAAACAAGATTGCACAGCAGAGTTAACAACTATTGGCATTAGAAAGGGGATCTAACAGCTCCCTCATCCTAATGCTTCAGATTCCAGATCAAAACAAATCCCCTTTCTCAAAATAAGAATCTGATAGCTTTCCAGAACCCTTTGTCCTCTAATCATTGAATCAGGTTTTATATCCTAAAAGAACACCAACCAGTCTATTGTTTCTTAATACCAATAATTTTCTGACTTGCCATAGAAATGTAAGATGGACCCAATTTTTTTAAAAAGTCAAATGAATTGCACTTTACTTTGGGTGATTTCAGAGACTTACATGCAAAAAAAAGGCAGATATTTTGGGAGATTTTTTGGGAGATACTTGATGGTTCTGGCATCTTTAGAAGAACTTCCACAAGCCTGGCACAGCCCTTCTCTTACTGCTCAATCCTGTTGTATTTCCTGTGATTTTGGTCTTTTGACCAACAGTGCCTAGAATAAAGCAATCTATACACCTAGATCCAATAGGCTTAAGTGAAGGCACATAGCTGCACTGTCTTAGGCTCCCCATATAGCCAACACTGTGAGATGTGCCCAAAGCTAAAGAGAGGGTATCTAGACCTTGGTAAGGAGAACATTGCCAATATGACTACGCTGCATTTCAGTTCCTGAAAGGAGTATGCTTTCTAAGCTAGTATCAGTGTTGTCACACCTTTGCTTCACCTCACAGGGACATCACAGAGCTCTCAGGCTTGAGAAGTTGAACCTGGCAAGCAACCTGCCAGATGGCTTCAGAAGCAAATCTCCCCTATGCTCCAGCTGCTAACGGGTGTAGAGGATGCAGGTGAGCACCCCGGGGCAAAACTAAGGGAAATGTCTCTGAAAGATATATGTCATGAACATCAGGTTCTCAGCACCAGCTCTTTCACTCTATACATCCTCATACTGAGCCACGCTACTTGCTAATGCAGACATAGTTAACTCTAGAACTAGTTGTGGAAGAATTTCTTGTCTCATATTAGAAGAAACACTATTATCCTGAAAAATCATTAAAATTGATTAAATCATCTATGCTATTTAGATCCTTTAAAATATTTCCACTCAGTTCTTATTTACATTTGAAATTATCCAAATAAAATGTTTCATCTTGGGTTTGGTTGATGTTTCTGTGGGAGGGTCTGGGGATTTTTTCTGTATGTTAGAAATACCAAGTGAGACTCAGCTCATTTATTTTTAACCATATAAAAGATTGCTTTTGCAAACATATGCTTGAGATGGCGATTTGTCCCACTGTTCTCAGACACTGGTTGTATGCTAGGATAGATTACTTCCATGAAGATCTACTCCACTGGTTAATGAATTAGCCTAGAACTGCAATTTAGATTAGAAACATAATATTTAAACACATACAGTTAGGAAAGGTGACCTGAGGCCTATATTTAATAATAAAAAGCCATTTGATTCCCAAATTTGTTTCATTTTTTAAAATCTGAAATCAAATATGTTAATAATTTCATAGCTCAAAAAGAAAGAAGTGTCAAAGAGAAAAATCATTTTCATAAACAGTTTTGATCTAAACTAATTGATGTTTTGCAACAAACTCCCCATGTTTTAGTATATAAATATCTCAGATTTAACTCTAACTTAATCAAGCAATTTATAGCCATGCCAGATCTAGCATTAACAAAAATGTAAATTACCTGAGAAATGAATAGGTCTACTACAGCAAATCCTAGCCTTTCTAGGCTCTAGCTTAACATTATAGAGAAAAAAAATGTATATGGCATAATGCTTTTGCATGCTCACAACAGATCGTTTTTTCCTTCATAATAAACTTATTTTGCTGAGTTAGAATATTGTTATTTTTTTAACATATCCATACTAAATAAACTTAGAAGCGAATGTCACAAATAATGTAACATTTTGTTAGCTGTCATGGCAAACACCATGCAGTTGCTTGCTCCCCCTCCCCATCCCAGGGGACAGGAGAGGAAATTGGGGAGTCATAAATTGAGATGAAAACAATGTAATAATTTAAATAAAATAAAACAGCAACAATAATAGAAAGTACAAATGGGCAATGCAAAATGTGACTGCTCACCACCCACCGACTAATTCCCATTCTCAGCTAGCAACCCCAAAGAAAACCAAGATCCAAAAACCGCAATCCCAGAAGCAAGAGAACTCCCTCCTTCCCAGCTGAGCCTCCTTTATATACTGAGCATGATGTTACATGCTATGGAATACTTCATTGGCTAATTTGGGTCTGGTGCTCTGGCTCTGCTCCCTCCCAGCTTCTTGTACACCTGTGCATGGGCAGGACATGGGGAGTTGGAAAGTACTTGATTTCTTAGCAACTGAAAACATCAATGTATTATCAACATTCTTCTCATACCAAATCTCATGCTGAATGCAAAACACAGCACTAGTCTAGCCACTAAGAAGAAAAATTAACTCTATCCCAGCCAAAACCAGGACATTAGCTCAGTTTGTAGTGCTGAGGGAGTATTGGTGCCTCTCTGTTCCCAGTCTACATGATGGGAAATGTTATAGAGAGCAACCATAAGGACCATTTCCTCTAGCCCCTTCCTTCACCTTGAAGGGGTGAGTACAAGTCTGTAGATGACCTTTTTGTTCAGGTCAGCTAGGCAGTCAGCCCTGGGTTTCTCTGCCCAGGGTAAGCAGAGAGAGCTGAGTCCCAAGTCGTGGAGAGATGACAAAAAAGTGAAAATAGTGAAGACTTCTGAGGACCAAAATAAGACTTCTAGGGATCATGGAGGAAATAAAACTGGTAATATTTAGAATAAGCTCACTTGCAAGCACTGAGGTTTATCAGTTACTTGGAAATATAACCAAAGGTGAACTCATGATCTCATGACTGAATGACAATTTTGACACAGCTGCTCCAGTGAGAATCAGTTCTCTTTACATCAATATGGATGTAAATGGAAATAACTCAGCTGGAAGTTAATGGCACCACACTGATCTTAATCGGGGTCAGGTTTATGCAGAGGACATTTTGGAGTTATGAGGACTGTGTAAGGACCTGGAGTTGGCAAAATACAGGGGGCAAAATAAAGGTGGACTTCTGAGTCCATGTTACTCTGCTTAGTTAGGTAAAACAATAAACAGTAAAAATATGTCTACAGGAAGAATGAAGGTAACTGGAAAAAATAAATTCACAGAAGTCAAATGTAGAAACAGACGCATTCTGGTTTTCCTACAAGTCATTGCATCGACAAAGGAGGCCAAGGACTATGGAGAATGCTTTGGTAAAATTCATAATAACATAATACCTTGGTAATAAAGTCTGTAATTCACATTTCTGTCAAGGCTAATGTTATTCATACTAGGGGAAAGGCTGAAAGATGACAAACTGCAGTTTTCAAATATCACAGAGGGTACCAGAGATAGCAAAGCATTTCCAAGGTCATCTAAGAGCATATATGAATATGCATTATTGTCAGTAATTTCTGCAGAAACTATTGTTGTCTTTCCACAGTCAGCTTTAAAAGAGAGCTGGACTACATAGTGCTACTCAGGAAATTTAATTTGAATCAGATAAATTCGCTTCAAATTTAAATATATTAATTAAACAGAATTAAATCTCTGAGTGGACAGTTTCATTCAAAATTAAAGTGACATCAATATGGTAAGGCATAATTAATTTTCAAAGTGAATTAAGCAAAACCAAATTAAGGCTGCCTTAGTTCTAAGAAAAAAAAAAATCCTGTAGATGTTCACTGTAATCTAAGCAGTCAATTTTAAAAGTCACTTTCTTAGTGTCATCTTCCAGTTTGTTCTTTGGGCTTACCTGAATTAACCCAGAAATAATTTTAATAATGTATGAAAAATCTCAAGTCAGATCCAGTATTCTTTATGCAAGGCAAATGCCCAGGCACTTAATAAATCATTAAAATCATAAGGGATATTCAATTTATGATCTTCCTTTTCCACAGGATAACAAAATTAGCAACAACTACTCAAACTAACAACTAAAATAAAGATAATTGACTAATGAAGCAATTTAGTGATTGAGAAACAGTTTCAGGTTTATGAAGACAGCAGACCTGGCAAATACGTGTTTCCATATTAGTGGTTAAAATTCAGTGGGACACAGCCATTTTTCTATTATGAGATGTTCTATCTTAGTCCTTCATCCAAATTTACCCTATGGAATTATGTTTGGAGAACAATGTTTCTTTGATTATAGCATCAGCTACGCATTTTTTTTCTTGGAAAATACAGATTAACTTGTCTCCCTAGAGAACTTTACCTTCCTTTTATTTACTTGTTTCTTTTGATAAGAGTACTTTGATAGGCCCATTTAATACACTATCCAATTGCTATCCAATTGACCTCTTTAAGGAAGATTGATTCTTAATTCTCTTACATTGCTGTACAACTAAGATGCCTATTTTTGTCACTTTATGTGAGATCAGAATCAGACTGACCTGTAAGTAAAACGACAAACACTGATGCTGCATGTCAAAAGGTTCAAACGAACAGCAAGCTTACTCACAAATGAGTCACTGAAATGAGAGTTGAGAGAAAATTTTCTGTTAGCATGTAAATAAATTTAATATCAGTGAAATTTACTTTGTGTGTCTAGAACACACAATGAACAGAGCAGACGCCATCACTGCCAAACAGTGCAAATCCACCATTTATTCTAATATCACACTATTTAATCAACTTCCTATCTAAAATAATCACAATAAATAGTACTTCGTATTTTTTTAAAGCATTTTTAGGCCATTTCCTCATGGATTTCAATACAACTCTAATGTGCATCTATTTTAACAGCTAAGGATACTTCCAGCTTTTCAGTATGAAGCTACCTAGTTTAAAAGCTGCAATGTTGCATAATGTCATCAGCAGAAACTTTACCACTGTTGGAGCAAGAAGAGCTACTTTGAATAATACCAGGTTATACTCTCTTTTGCACATCACCAGGAAGAGCTATGCCTGTTTTTGCAAGATTATTACATCACTTGGTGAAATACTGTGAGTGACCTGTTATAACCCTGGAACTTTCTTCAGTGTATCTGCTTAGGCAGCTCTTTTTCAGTCTAGATTTTGTTAATTTTGTGTCCTTAGACTTAGGAGTCGTTCACATATATAATTATTTCATTTCAGTACACAAGCTCGAAAAAAATCTGTTTAAAGTTTGTCTTTTCTTTCTTATGTAAAGTGTTCATATTTTAATACTGTATGAATAAAGTTACAATTGTTCAGAAAATTTCAGTTTTTCTTTTTTCTGCAGGCAACATGTGAGTTTATTCATACCCATGCTGTCACATGAAAAAAAATGTTTTTCTATTACAGCAGAAAAAATAGATATGCAACTGTTAAACTGAAAAATCTACTAGTTATCTCCTCCCAGCAAAATTTACAGCATTCAGGTACATTTGATTTTGGTGGACAAATTTCTCATTTTTTGTGAAAGTCATATTTCCCAGGTTGCATTGTACTCTATTATCCATGGAGAGGTACTTCAGCAGTTCAGTCACAGTAACATCAATATCATCACTGCTTGTCTGAGGGATCAATGCATCATTAGCACTTCTATTAAAGGCCTTTTAATCATGTCCCTCACTTGACACATGAAGCAGCAGGTATAGACCCTAGAAGTTAAACCACAATATTTGCACCACGTGGCAGTTTTCAGAATTATCTGGTACTTGGTTCTACCTTACCCTTAAGCGAGGAAGACTTCCTTGCCTTGCCATGCCCTCCTCTTGAGAGATCTTCATT
Source organism: Athene cunicularia (assembly GCF_003259725.1). Lineage (NCBI taxonomy): Eukaryota > Metazoa > Chordata > Aves > Strigiformes > Strigidae > Athene > Athene cunicularia. Next base: position 111,323,888 of record NW_020799095.1, read on the forward strand.
ACAAAACCCACAAAAATATATTGCTAAACTACTTGGCTGGGAAATGTATGCTCAGGTATTTTCCCTCTCATGTTTATTTTTTTTTCTGAAAACTTATTTCTATTTAGACCTTTATAAATATATGTTTTCTCACCCATGGTTTCTTGGTATCAATAATAGGAACCACATAGTTTAAAACTAAATGTTTTATTTCATCAAAGTGCCAGTTGTTCTTACATAAATAATAATTGAAAATTGCCTAGGCAACCTGCATAACTACTCAAGACATGAGAAGCCCTCCAGTGATACTGTGACAACTTGCACTTAATCACTTTCTTCTTTAGGCATGAGCAGCAGATAGACTTGCATCTGTACGGTACATAGCCCTCTCTAGAGATGATTGGCAGCTCCGCCCCTCACCTTCGGCTTGTATACGCAAGCCGGCCAAGGCTAACGCCAGCCTTAATGGGCTCAGTTTCCTTATATTGCTCTTGTAGGCAAAGGAGGGAGATACGTTCCTCCTGTGGATGGCTGAGAGTGGCTCTGCCTCTGTTGCCTCTTGAGGAAACCTGAGCCAGTGGCCCCAAACAGACTAAAGTGAGACTTTGTGAATAAGTCCGTCTCCACACAAGCAAATTATGATCATCCATATCTCTTACTCCAAAAGCTTGTTAAATACAGGAGAATTATTTTAAAGCTTTCCTTGCCAGATTAAGCCCTTTCCAAAGGTCCATTCTCAGGCAACCACTGAAAACCAACTGGGAAGTTTGTTTGTATAACCTTAAATTACAGAAAAATGATTGCACAGTCAGTTTTGTGCAACGCCATGTTCACTGATGCAATATTTTCCATATGGATGTGTTTAGTTTACAAGTAATGTTTCTCTGATTTTTAGCCCTATACATAACCAGCAACAAACAAGGAGGTCAACTTGATTTCTTTCCGTCTTATATTTAATGAGAATCACAAAAAACACAAACAATACCACAAGCACAGTCAGTGATAAGCTCTACTTCCCCAAAATAAAAAATCCCTGGAGATATGACTGTGACTTTGTCTTCTGTAATATTTTTTTATGTTAATCATATAGTTCTCTCATACTCCACTCCCTTGGCCTATTTCGAAACCTCATTTTGGCTTTGGTGAGCATTTAGGTTTGTCCTTGTGAAGAACAGGAATTTTATAACTAAAAAGCATGAAAAGGTTAAGAGAAACATTTCCTTTCTGGTTCCCTCCATTGGACCAGCATCCCAAGAACACTGACAGTGCAGATCATGGAACAAACAGTGCCCAAAATAGGAATAAAGAATAGACAGGGAAGGTTGCAGTCAACAATAGCAAGCTTTAGCAAAAAATTTCCTCCATCAAAGTATAAATTCATGTTTGAATAAGGAGTGTTTGTCAGGAGATACATATTATCATAACAGATAAAAATTTTAAAAGTTTCTGAATTAATCAATGTCATTACAGTCATGAAATATATCATTCAGCATAATATATCACTTGAAAGACAGAAGACTAAAAAAAAATACCAGTATAACTTTTTTTGCTAGTGTTCTGGATAAGTTATTGATAAATGTAAAATCTGGGTAGCAGAACTGCAAAATTAAACATTTATTATTAAATATCAGCTTCCTGGAGGTCACTTTTGACATGCTTCTAACTGTGATAAATCTTGGAAATCCATAAAAAGCAGCACAAAAATAGGCAAGTGGGTTTAAAGTGGTTTTTAATTAGTTTTATTAACATGTCACATATTACTTTAAGTTCAGTTTCATGACCAGACTCATGATGGTATACATTGGTACAGAAAAAAATCTAAGCTCTGTTCTTCTACTGAACTACAGGTTTGTGCTGAAGATGTTTCTTAGCAGCTGTTGTCTTTGTTCTGCTTAGTTGACAAGCTGTCCTGAGAATTTTCCAAACATTGACAACTCTCGTTCCCCGGTCAGGTGTATTATTTTAAAGCAAAGAATCAATAAAAAAGGAGGCAAAGTAGAGTAGCTTCTGACTGAGATAATTGGAAACTGCTTATTTTAAGTGTGAGAAATGTAAAAAAGTTTTAAAAGAGAGCCTTTCCCATTTTTAAAAAGCATTATTCCCTATGTTCTGATGTCATCAGTTCAGTAGAGTCTACAGAACCTACAGAGATCTATTTTTTAATGAAAATAAGGTGTTCAGCTGCAAACATAGGTGGTTTTATGGCCTTGAGTTCTTTACAGTATGTGTAAACTATATGATTTTCATCAGCTTACCCATATCTTTATCTTCACATTTGCATCTACCCATCTTTATGGTGAGGTAAGGAGTACAAGTAGCATTTTAAAACCTTCAGTCTTAAGGAAGTTTTCTGTAAAAAACTGTGAACAATTTCTAATGGCTACCTTCTGATTCTTATCTCAAAATTCTCATATACCATATGAAGGGTAAGGCAAATGTGAGAGATGATATTAAACTAAAGAGTGAAGGTTCATAACATGCCTACAGAAGATTTCAGGGTCACCCAAAATATATCTATGGCCACCTCAGTGCTTGGAAAGGTCAAAGGCTACATGTATGGCCCATCTGAAGTGTTGCGTACACCTACAACATATGGCAGAAACACTTCCACAGGAGCCAAAACATTGGATAAAATTATGCAGTTTTGAAGCTCTGAAAAGAAAAAAAAAAAAAAAAGAGATATGACAAACTAAATAACTCATCGGCATTTGGGAAAATAAACACCAGAAGAAGCCCTCAAGGAGCTGCGTGTCTTACTGCATTTTAAACAAATATCAAGCTAATAGTTAACTTACATGATAAATACACTGTCATTTGATTTCAGTAATTTCTTAAAAGGAATAAATGTATTTGTTTAGCTCAAACAATTACCAAAATTGCATAAGTGGATACGTTATTTTCAAGCACCATTTCAGTCCTAAGCATGAATTACAGAAGAGAACTTTTGTTGTATTTCAAATGCTTTCGAAGCACAAGTTGTCCTACCCAGGGAATTCATGCTCCATGTTTACTGGGCAGATTTAAGGTTATGAAAACACTCTATTTACTACTTTTTATCCCATCATATGCTAGTTATATCCTCACGCTTACTTCTAGAGCTAATTTGGCTAGTTAAAAAATCAGATTTTAAAGCATCAGATCTATTTTCTAGGCACCCACTTACGCCCATGCTATCGCTGCAGTACCTAAGTCATACAAGATTGTTATGTGTAGAAACAGACTTTTTCACGGTTCAGTCTCTATGAGTCTCTCGTATTAGTTCTTGGTTTGTGAACCCAACTAGTTCTGTCTGTAGCCACATACCCCACGTAAAGGGCTCCTGCTCCGACCTGCTCGTCACAGTCAGACCTATAGCAACATGGTTTCTTCAGGCAAGAAGAGGTGGTACCATTACAGCTGTGAAATTACAAGTAGACCATCTTTGTAAAGGTATCTGAAGTTGCAGATACACCTTATTTCTAAAACCTACTGGCACCCTACTCCTTCAGGGAATTAGCTGCCTTAGCATTTCCAAATTAATCTTTCTTCAACTACCTTGCAAATTTTGACCACTTTGATCTTCCAACAAGTATCTATGACAGTGTCTGGGAGCAAGCTCCAGTCTGCCAAGTGCTGGTCCAGCATACCTACAGGATCATCTTTCCACGCCTAGAGCTGATAATTGAATGGCTACACTATAAGCTTTGTAAGGGACAAAACATTACAATCTTTTTCTTTTTTTTTTTTTAATAAGTGCCACAAATATACCAATAGCTTCTGTTAAAAAGAAATTTGGAATTCACAGACAGTTTCACCAATGCAAGTTTTCCATAGATACTATTTATCTTCACTTGTTGAAAGCAAATTAACAATACAGTGTGGAACAGAGCTGGCATCTGTACATTGACTTACGCCCAACATCTCGTGCTTTGGCATAAGATACACCAAAACATTAATACTTACATGATCACATCTCAGATCAATCAAAGCATTGCCTACATGAACTCTTACTAACAAAGCAGAGTAAGGAAATAAAGAACTGTAAAAAGAGGATAACTCTTTTCAGCTGAAAGCAATTTCTCAGGCTGTCAGAAAAACAATAATTTTATCTGTAGCAACAAAACCAAGGCCACTTGAAAATGTTCAGGGAGAGAGAGGAAATCCTCACATACAGACCTGACAAGTCTTCCATGCCTGGCGAAGCACTCAGGCAGCTGGCTCCTGTCCTGTGCTTCTCCTTGAGCTGAGCTGTATCCCACTCCTCTGCAGTGCAGTGTCACGGCCTCTCTCCTGCTCCGTGCCAGACATGGCCTCAGGTATCTGGTCTAATACTGCAGGTCTGACGCTGCCTGGGCAGGGCCCACTTTCCAAGGAGCCCAGCTAAAAGGCTGAGTGTCCTGCCTTCATAGCCCCTTGCGATGATGTAGCTTGGTCTGAAGCCCCCCATGCAGGTCACCCATGGCCTGAGCCATTCTTGGGTCTCACATTTCTCCAGAGAAGAGGTCTGCACAACTGGAAACTGACTGCCAAAAGAATTCATTTAGTCCAAGGATGAAACCACTACTAGGGCATGGGAGATCCATGTTACAGCACCTGAACGCCCCTTTTCAGCCATTTGAAAATCTGCATCTGCAGTAAGCAGGCAGCACCTGAACTGCAGTCCTTCTGTGTCTGTTTTCACTAAAAATTACACTCTTCCCTAAGAAAGCTGCCCTAGAAAAGTTTTATCAGAGCAAATACACTTACAAAGAATTTCAGTTTTAACAAAACAATACTTCCTAGTGACAAGTACAGCTCTCACAGTTGCATCCTATTGCACCCGTGTGTGCTAATTACTGGGTTGTGGTGAGCTTTGTTCTCTGTTTACAAAAATGAAGGCATAGGCAGAAACTCTTTCTGTCAGCTGTCATAATTAGCAATAAGCTAGTGTTCACTGAAGAAAGTCTCTGGCAAGCTGTCAACCAGAAAATTGAAAATCAGAAAGAGAACATTTATCAGACTTAAAGAAACAAGTGTAGCATTTAAGCAGGCTTAATGCAAGGCTTGGTTTCACTGCATACAACTGATACTGTGGAGCGGAAACAAACAGAAATGGGTATCTGTTGAGAGACAAGGAAGGGAAAAGATGAGCTGACAAGGGGGGAAAGTGTTATGGTAATTTGCAGGAAGGTCTAAAGCATCTGGTTTATCTTGTTTACTATGTTGGAAATTTCTGGATATAGCTCACAGTAGCAGCCCTTCCTCATCTGCCCGTTTTTGCCTATCTACTGAGGAAATTCACCTTATACTCGCTACACAACTGTTTCTATTTCCACTGTGAAAAATGAAGAATGCTGAATTGCAAAATGCTTAATCAAAAAGCCACAAAAGTTTGTAGGAGTCGCCATGTCAAATTGGACTGTTGCTCTAGCAAGATCAGTGTACTTCTACCCCAGAGGCAGTGACAAATGACTTGGCAGAGGGAAACATGCAACACATCTGAACCCAGATTTAAGGAACAACTACATATCAAATTTGCATTTAACCTTCTAATTTCTTTTTGACTTTTAACACCACCGATAAATATGCTGAAGCGTGATATCAGATACTATTTTTCTAGCATATGTAACTACAGCAAGAATATGTTACTGAGGAAAACAGCTGTAAAGAGCCTTCACGCTGAGAGTATAGGACATGTTAGGAATATATACAAGACTTACAAATAACAATCCAGATGAAAGCAATCTAAGCCCACTTCAGAGCTCTACGACTCTCCTTTTATTACTGGCAAGGCTATAACAAGGAACAGTACAGGACATGCCTGCCCTGAGATGAAAGAAAAGGGGTGAGAGAGGAATACAGAGGGGCAGGGTCAAGAAATGGAGAGAGTCTCCCATTTCAGACACATGCAGAATGAGGAATTTGGAGATTATGTACTGAAAGACAGCAAGATAATTTTAAAAAAGATGGCATGATTACTCTAACAGCTTTTATGAGCTGTTACCACACTTCTTTAAGAAAATTTCCCTCATAAAGAAAAATTGCTTCTGTATTTCAATATGAATCCTTCTTCAATGTCCAAAGCAAGGAGGTAACCATCTGGCAAATTCATACCAGACTAACACCACAAAGCAGAAATTTACTAAGTAGTGCATTTAATTTGAAGTGTGGGTGTTATTCATGGAAAACATCAACAGGGAGAAGACTATCTATCCCTGCTAATATGTGTGCTCTTCTCTGTCCCTCCAGATAATATTGTGATTCCTCAAAGGCTAGATTGAATGGCTTTTCAGATTCAACTTTAAAGATACAGGTAATATGGATGGTACCTAAAGGCACATCAAGGATGGATGCCCCTCCAAGGGACAAATTAATATGGAAAATATTTCCATTATACAACAGCTAGTACTGCCCAAGAATGAAGTGGAAGCAGCTGGAAGGATCTTGGGGTGGGATAAGGGGGCCAAAAGAGCAGATCCAAAAATTGCCTACCAACTGGTTGTCTTCCTCCTGATGACAGAAAATAATTTCTGAAAAATTCCCCATCACCATGCTTGAAAATTCAGGACTTGTGTCAAGTACAATGTTGATGTTTAAATTTTTGCTTCCCAAGTACTTTCTTATCTTGAGAGGTAAACTGCCTAGAAGCATTACCAGTCAGAGATTCTAAAACCAGCATTGCTTAGATGGGCTATTTCAAATGGTTACCTTGCCTGTAACACCTTCAGGTTGTCTCACCCTCTCTAGCCAGCTCTCTCTAGGCAGAAGCTTGTTATGAATACTTTCTTCTGGACTGTCTCATTCAGCTTTTCATGGAGTTACACTGGCAAAATAATTTTCTGTTCATATGTAGTACACAAATACTGAAACTTCCTTTGAGGTACCCTGGCCCTGGCACTGCACACCACAGAGAGAAGAGCCTGGCTCAATCTTCTTTTCACCCTCCCTTCAGTTATTTATATACACTGATAAGATACCTCGGCCTTCTCATTTCTAGGCAAGGCAGTCTCAGGTCTCTCAGCACTTCCTCATAGGAAAGACATTCCAGCCCCTTAATTTTATTTGTAATTCATCATTGGACTGCTCCAGTTTGCCCATGTCTCTCTTGTACTGCAGAGTCCAGGTGTGTCTCACCAGTGCTGAGAAGAGGCAAAGAATCACTTCCCTTGACCTGCTGGTAATGCTTCTCCTAACACAGCCCAGGATGTAGTTAGAGTTAATAGACTACTCTTGATCAGCAATATCATGATTTCTTCCTCATCATTCAAACCCACCATCTTCTCCACTCAAATCACTGTCCTAGCTTTTTAAATGCATGCTGTAAATGCACTGTAGAAATTAACACTGAATACAAAAAAAAAAAAAAAAAAAAAAAAAAAGTATTTTATCATTTGCCTTACCTTGCTCTTTCTAAGAGTGACAAATTTTAAAATTAAAGCTACTTAGTTCAGGATGCCAGTTGAGGGCTTTGAGCAACTCTCCACTCCTGAGCCATTTTGTCCGTGCTCTGAGAACATCTGCCCACTGCCAGCCTCCTCTGGGGCTGGGGATCAGAGCGCCAGGCCATCAGCAGTACACTATTTTTCCACAGAAAATAAGAAAAAAAGAGTCTATTTTCCTATTAGCTCCCCCCCCTCCCCCTCATAACGCTTTTCTGAAAGGAATTCCTTATTCAAATCAGCTGCATTAATAAACAAGGCAGCTTTCCCCATCTACATACTCCTTCCCTGCTAAGCAGCAAATTTCCATTTCTTTCCTCAATTTATTAAAGCAATGACTCATCTTATACTTCAGAGGTTTCCTGTAAGGCTGAAGCACCAAGGATGTGTGAAATGTTCATATCAAACCAAACCACAAGACAGTTTACAAATTCATAAAAAGTTGTTAATGCCATAGTGATCCACAAATGTTTCTCTCACTGACAGATTCTGAACCCTGTTTCTGTTTGCAGGGGGAAGAAAGCTCATTCCACAGTGCTCACCTCATGAAGACCTCTTTCCCCAAGCAATCACTTTAAAAATATGACTCTCTATGCCCTGTCTAAATTTATACCAATCCTTTAAGAGTAATTAAAGTAGGTGTTGGAGCTAAAATAGAACACACTTTGTGTTTTATTTGGAAAACAAATGTTTAGTAAATAGTGGATAGGCAGCAACAGACCACATATGTGAAAGCTGTGGCCTGCCCTAATTTTTGTACATCATCTGCTAGCACGGTATATGATCTCAACCATGCAGTGCCATAAGTGGAAAATAGCCAAGTGTCCTGTGGTGTGTTGACCCTGGCTGGACACCAGGTGAACACCAAAGCCACTCTATCACTCCCCCTCCTCAGTGAGACAGGGGAGAGAAAATATAATGAAGGGCTCATGGGTCAAGATAAGGACAGGGAGATCACTCACCAATTACTGTCATGGGCAAAACAGACTTGACTTGGGAAAGGTAACTAAATTTATTGCCAAACAAATCAGAGTAGGGTAATGAGAAATAAAAACAAATCTTAAAACACCTTCCCTCCACCCCTTCCTTTTCCCCATATTTAAATACATGAGGTTCAAACTTGTATCTCCCACTCAGCTGAAAACACACTGACAATGAAAATGGAAAGACCTCTGTGTTGCAGAATGTTTGTTGACAGTGGAAGTTGCAGAGATTTTTATACAGCAGAAAACCAAATAAAGCCCATTGGCCATAACCAGTGTTCTTCTGGGATGGGAAGAGCTTCTGTTCTCCACCTGATCCCAGAGATAGTACATGCATTATTTCATTAAATGAATGAAATGTCTCAAAGGTCTCATTTTGTCAAGAAAAATGTCTCAATTACTTTCATAACATTTTATATGATCCATTTATTATTACTATTATTATTAATCACTCTCATGGCCACCACACTGAGGAATAAATTTATCTACCTCCGTGTTATGGTGCAATGAACAGTAAAACATTTTCAAACCACAGAGACATAAATGCAATTAAGAACCATTTATATCATCATATGTTGCTGATATCTACAGGGTGCTGTAGAGTGGCTAAATTTCACTTTGCCCTCTCAGATAAGAAAAGAGAAACTCCACACCAAGACACAGTTGCCAGGGAGCACTGTATGTGTGTACTTACATGTGGGGCAGAACTGTAACACCTGCTATATCTGCTTTAGCTCACATAAGGCCAAGCACTATATTTTTAATGTGATTCATATAGCTGGAGGCAATCACTGAGTTAGGAGATATATAGGAGTTGCTAAGATGGAAAGAAAAAAAAAAAAAGAAAGAAAGAAAAAAAAGGAATATATGGGTGTACAGGTAACAGCTTTATGTCTACATATAAAATGTCTTAGTCCTTTTTTTTCAGCCAGGAAGAAGACAGAAGTTGGAGCAGGAGTTTAAGAAGAGGTGGGCATGACACACTAGGTCAGCCCAATCACTGGACAGGAGTTGTGCTGCCTGTGGCCACCCAGCAGCACCTCCTTCCTCAGCTGGTGCCTTGACACATCGTTGAGCATCAAATGGCCCATACTTTTTCTCATCCCACTCCGGCCACTTCTGGCACCATGACACAAATCAGAGATAAGAAACATCACCAGGCTGAGAAAAAAATTGTGCTCTGAGACCACAAAATACCAGGTTACCTTCTACAGAGGGCAGTATATTAATGCTATTTTTGAGCTGAAAAAAGGCATGTTGGAATAAGGGCATTTTTGGCCACACAAAATTCTTCTTCTAGAAGAATGAGAAGACAGAGCGGAGGTATGTATCCCTAAAATGAGTCCTGCCATTTCCATGGCTAATTGACAGTGGTTTTGCCAAGTACATTACAACCTCAGAGTACAACACTATTTCCACAGATCAATCAAACTACTGTCCAACAGATGCAGAATTTCAATGCTGTGTTCCAGATTTTTAGAAACAGAAAATTACAGTGAATAGGTTTCTTGCCCACACTAAGCAATAATTAAAGAGTAACATTTAGTTCCAGGTCTATCATCAGACTGCCTTCATGATTGCTCTCCGGAGTTACTTTTTGAAAACCTCCTTGTACAGAAAAATATTTTAACAATGGTCATGACTTTTTTTCAGACAGGCAGAGAAGTATTTGCTTTGACAGGAGACAGTCTGGAACAAAATGCATCAGCAGTAATAAGTAGTCTTCCTCCAAGATCTGTCTTCTTCCAAGGCATGATGGCCTTTACCAATAAATTCTGCAGTATCCCACAGAAGTTTCCAGGTTCCCTTTTTGCCCTGCACATTTTCAGTACCCATCTTTTCTACTTTATCTCCATACACTAAGGCCCTCCAAACTCTTTCTGTTTTCAAACCTTTTAGAACATTATTTCAGCTGATTTGAAGAGAGATAAGTTGCTTTTCTGTTGAAATGATAAGAGGAAATACAAAGTTCCATCTTTCAGAAAACACACAAATTCTTTCCATTTTGTTCAGAAAAACAATTATTTTTCAAATATAATTTTCTTAAATTATGAGTTTGAAATTGAAATATTTCATTTTTCTTTGGCTGTGCCATAAGAGAAAATACAAATTAAACAATTCTCATTTCAGACCAAAATATAAAATCCTTCTTCTATTAAAATCTTTAAAAATGAGTTATAAATAACACTTTGGAGTGCCATCCCATCTCTATAATTAGTCCTCAAAACCACATTGAATATTTTCCTTTGGTAACAGTTTTTCTCCACTTTTTATACCCTTCTCTTCCTTTTTTCAGATTAGAAATGACCTCAGAATGGTGAACATGCACTATTGTACTGAAATGTTACTGAAAAATTAGCCTTGGACAAAATACTTCATCCAGTCCTGCCAGGTGTTGTGACCAATAGCTCCTCCACAACACATACACTTCATCTTAAAACTTAATATTCCAAGACCAGCCTTCTGCAAAACAGCATTTTATAACACTTGATTATTTTAAGACAAAATTATTCTATTATAATAAAGTTTGCCTTAGGATGGATACAGAGACCCAGCACTCAAACTCTGCTGACAGCTGGTTTGTGGAGATGATTTGCACACAGAAGTCACCCAGGAGCTCCATCCCTGGGCATACTGCCAATCTGTATAGGTCAAAGGGATGCCACTTTCACCTGGCTTTTTTATATTTCCCTGGGACTTCATCTCTACAGTGGTGATGCCACCTAAAAATTTCTTTTTACCCAGACTTATGCTTTATAGTACCTTTCCAAAACTGTAAGATCAGGGTTCTGTAACTTCCCATTCCCAAAGAGTCTCACTTCAACAGACAGATGAGCAGGTAATCATGCTGCAATGAATGAAGAAACACATACAACCAAATATTTACAACAAGCACTAGGAAGAAAATTATATTTTAAGTTACAGAGAGGAATCCACAAAAACTTAAGACCTTTTAACCTTCATGCTTTGTGAAATCTGAATTTACCTGCAGTCATCATTTCTAAGCCAGACCAAGATTAAATCCATCTTTAATTCTGGAGTCCTGTGGAGTGTTTCTATTCTGAGGAGAAGGAGATGATAAAGTCATCTGTTTTTTTGATGTAACCCATGTAAAACAGGAAAAAAGTTCTGTTCATCAGAAAAAAAGAGATCTTGTACACCCACACATAGGTACACGCACGATCACACACCCAACTTCTCACATCTCCTAGCTGTTACACTCTTTTCCTAAGCATCTACTGTCACTGTCAATACAGCTTTTTCATACCATGTACCCACTACTCCACTACCAAGTTTTCACACCATTAAATCACTAATAAACACTCACACCCCCAGGAGGTTACAGGTTTTAGTGCAACTTTGCAGTGGAGTACAAAGCAGCAGATATTTCCAGTATCTCCTTTCAGCAGGGAAGTAGCAATCTAGATCCCTACAGCCATCAGTCTGCCCCAGGACTTGGTTATTTATGAAGGAGATGGGTATTTCCCTTCTGAAACCCTTATGAGGGGTTTCCAGCTTTGGGGGGCTGGATGATGGCGGCTGTATTTGCTGCCAATTTAAAAAATCAGCATTGGAGGGAAAGCACACTGTACAGGCTGGTTACTTCCATGATTAACTTCCATAAGTGGTGTAACATAAAGCTGATCAGTCCTTGCACACAGCTTGTGGCAGGTAAGATGGCATGGGCAAGGACTTGCCCAAGACAGGAGCATCCCAGCACAAGCACTGCTGCTCATGGCAGCAGGCAGCTCTTGCAGTCAGCCACTTTCCTCTCAGTGTTTGCACGACAGTTTTCTTGCATTAGCCAAACAGTTGGATTCTTTCTGGGCATCAAAACGCTTTTCAGTAAGTGATCAAAATCTGTAGTTAAGAGATCATGAATACCTTGCACATCAGTGTTCTATGCAACAGCTGCTACCAAGCCACATGCTGTCCATCAGGCAGCTACTCAAATATCTGAAGAGGCAAGTAAAGCTTGTTGTTTCCTGGACAGTTACAAAACAACATTGCCACCGCAGCTAATCGTTGATGAAGAAAGACACCATTATGCTTCTGACTTACCAAAACTGCTGCATATTGGCTCAGAATTTTACGCTTCCCTTCAGAAGAGAGTATTTGCTTCCTTGTCAGCAAAGCAAGGAAACTCAGACCCCAAATATTAACGTGAGCAGAAAACTCTGAAACCGGTACTAAATCTTAGCTAATTACCAGTTGCCTCACAGTCCTAATCTACTCCAAGGACATGCTCAAAGCCATCAAACAGCCATTTAGGAGGCACAGGGGCAAGGTCCCCAGAATTTCTAATTAGGGCTGAAAACATGATAAATCATACTGACAAAAAAATCTTAGTCTTTTACCTGCTTGATATAAGTCATATCTAACTACATGTTTTCTAAGAAAATTTCAGCCATAGCATTTTATTTCCATCACAATAAAAAGCTTCACCTCCTGAGATACTTTCATCAAATATGGTATCAAGTAATGCTGAGCAACATATCCTGCTGTTTTCATATGGTACAAACACAGCAGGAGGAAACTGTTTATTTTCCCAGTTACATTCTAATCAGGCACATGAGTAATTTGTGACAAATATTTGTATTGATTTTGAAGATTTGGACAAAATGTGTGCTTTCTGAAAAGAGGTTTGTTTTGTCAATTATCCCCATGTCACACATGCAAAGCACTGTTGCAGATACTGAAGGGGAAAACATGGTTTTCACCTCTTATTTTTCACAATTAGATAATTTCACAGATAATAGGGTCTTGGCATTATGGTAACAAGGTTTTTAGAAGTTGTATATAGATAAAAGTATAGCACAGAATATAAACATGTAAGGAAAATATTATTAGCTCTTAAAATGAGCTGGTTGGTCAAGCATTGTTGCATTTCTTTATTCCCCAGAATCTAGTTTATGAAAATGTCCATCTTTTCCTTTTTTAGCTTTTAGCACTTTTTACTATCCAGCAGGTACAGAGTGCCTTGGCACGTACACCAAAGTACATCATCAGCTATTCCCTTCCTGAGTAACAGGTCTCATTTTAGGTTGCATTAAAAAAATTGTAGTTTCTCAGTCCTAAGGAAAAGCTGCTTCTTAAAACTAGTTCCCTTCCCATCAGACACTATAGTTCAGCCTAAAATTCCTGGGTATCCTTCCCAGAGCAATATCTACCAAAATACTCTGCTGCACTGGGCAGGGGTTTGGGACAAAGCTGGACATCAGCTTCCCTTGTGTTAATACCTGTTATGTGTCCTAAATACCTGGAATTTCTGTTAAATTTGTCCTAAATACCTGGCAAGGTTAGTGTTGCCTTAATGGCTGAAATGGTAGTTGAAAACTTGAAGGTTTTCATCCTCCTAACTTTCTAATTCAACTACGTAAATAATTCTTTGGACTATAAATAAGCCATAGCCATTGATTTCATGTGCTAGCAATACTTGTTATATGTATAAAAGTACTTTTATGAATGAGTCTTCAACTTGTTTTCAATTTCAAAAGCTGTATCCTTATTCTTCTGCTATGGTCACACATCATCTTTATCCCCTCTCAATGTCCATTTTCACCCGTGTGTACTGTGGCCCACCCAGCTCCCTTCCTTAGTAACCTTAACTTAGCTAATGGAAACCCAAGCTGAAAAATTTACGTAGTGTAAAGTTGCATTCTGCACATTTATTGGGTTGACTGAGCTGTGATGCTGCTACAGTAAGCTCTGCTTTTTGGGCAGCATTATACAGTCACTGCTGCCATGTTTTTACACCCATACTAGCAGGGTACAATCTACTCAGGGAGGTCTTCTCTGCCCCATGTTCCCCCAGGTTCTTCCACTCATGGCTGCTATCACACACATGGCAGCAGGGTCCTTTTCCTGAGAGGCAGAGGCGATGTAAAGACTATATTTAACAAGCAAATTCCCAGTTCTGTGAGAAATTCTGAAACTTTCCATTTGGTTCTGAATCTTGTTTTAGAAGTCAAACTTCCAGGATTTTTCAAGAAGCAAAACAAGCCAAACACTTTGATTCACCCAGTTCAAACATCTCCTTTCAGTCTATCACTCTGGCAATTAATAGATGTAATCACTATATCATGCTACACACCTGCAAGATACAGTTAAAAATTAAGCCCTTTGATATTATCCAGGCAAAATTAATTTTTTTATTTGATAGATTAGGTAAATTATCACAAACTCACTCAGTTTTGCCAAAGAAAATACCCCAGTGGAAAAAAATGACCAGATTTACAAGGGTTACGTTTGATTAAGATTGATAACCAATGAAAAAAAAGTCATCCCAGCACAATCACTTCTGACTCTCTTTGTGAGGACTACATTCATTTACCAGCACCAAAAAAAAAAAAAAAAAAAAAAAAATTTCCCTTTGTCTTTCACAGGACAAAATCTTCCCTTTAAATTCTCTTCTGAATTTCTTGGCATGGTGAGATATTGCTCATTCACTAACCTTGGAGGTTCTCAACATCTGAGTATCATTCCTCTGTCATCTGCTGGTCTCACCTTTTCATACATTTCAAACAGATTTTTACTCGTGCTGTGCCATCCCATTACCACACAGCCTTCACCTTTGAGCTCTCTCTTTTAGGCAGCATCACAAGTATTAAAGCTGGAACAAAATTCTAGCAATTCAAAAATATCACACTTCTGTGAGGAGGTGAGACAGGGGAAGGTGAGACAGTCATTGATGGTCATTTCTGTGACCATTGAGCTTTTTGTCATTGTGCATAAAGAGTAACCATTCCTTATCAGAGAGGAACACTAATCAGCCTTCAAACCAGCACTTCGAAATCAATAGTTAGAACAATTTGTTCTTTCTTGACAATATGTCCCACATGTATCCTCTGGGAGAGAGAGGGGGTAGAAAAAAAAAAAAAAGGAAAAAAATTCTTCAGTCTTTCACAAAAAGATTCTCCAAGGAAAGATTAACTGCATCTTACTGGGCGGGGGAGGCAGTCTTCATCATTCTGTGAGTTAAATTGGTTTTGCTCCACTTCCTTCTTTTCCTTCTATTGTTTCACCAGTACATAAGCTCTCAAAAGTGTGTTGTTACTATTCCTATCATACAGTCAAGGCTGCATAAAAGGAAGCCAATTTCTACCAACACATAGAGCTGAAAGCTAATATATGTAGAAGTTTCCTAGCTGATTACAACAGCTGCAAGCAGAAAAAAAAAGGCATTTCAATATTTTAATATGAAGTCTGACTATCAAACATGTTTTAACAAGTGTGTCATTTCAGTAATGGTCTGTTTACATTGACCATACCTTGACAGAACTAAAAAGGTCTGAATTTTAGGGAAGGTTCTGTTTACTGAGAGATGGCTGCTTTTAATGGACATGCTCTTTGAACCTGAAAAGCACTTTTGGATGCAGGGCAACATCTCAGGGGCTGCTTCTTCATCTATGGTAAAACAGTAAAATTCCATTGACATCTGCATTTTTTAAGTCTAAGATTCTTTTTTTAAAAATAATGAACCTTGTCTTTCCTTGAATTCACTACCCAAGTCTATCTTTAAAATAAAGTATTATATGGATGTGTGGAGGAGATGTTTAAAGGCACAAGTGAGATAAGACATCCAATGTCTACTAGAAATTGTATACACTATTGCATGTATATTTTTGAAATTCAATTCTTTGCCCCCTGGGACATAAATTCCTCTTGAATGTCATAGTTAAAAAGTTGAGAATGATACTCTGGCCTGAAAAATACTAGCTGAGCCTCACTGCTTTAGCTAGACAAAACACGGAATTTAAATTAAAACATCTGTTTGAAAAAATTCATTATCCATCTTTAGACTTCCTATTAAAAAGTTATTATTACTGAGTATAAGGAGGGTAACTATTTGTGATGTTCGTGTGACATCATTTTTCCCCCAAGAACACTTATATATTTTCCCTGAAACACTTTAACTATCACATACTTGTCTTAGTTCTGTGACAGTGTGCAACACAGATCACAAGTTTTCTTAGTTAGATGGAAACAATACAAAATCTGACTGTTCTCAAGGTATGTAAAACTTGCTCTTTTGATTCCGTCTGGTGTTAGCACAGAAAAACATGAAAATGAATGTATTATATGCCACTCTAAAGATTCCTTCTGTGTCGAGTTGTTCACTGCAAAACAGCATGAGTGGCAGCTTAAGTTAGCTATTTTGCCAGTTGCTAAATCAAAAATGTTTAAATCCAATCCAAAACAAGATAGCATATCTCTGGCATTAATCACCTCAAACTAGATGAAACTACCTGAAAACTTAGCTCTTCCTATTCACAAACAGTAGCAGAACATAACCTTATTTTTTGCATAATGACGCATAATCTTACTTTAATATTTTATTTATACATGTAGCTACAAAGCAGAATGCTGAATATTTGCTGCTTCTTTAATTTGATGCATTCTGAATGTATTAACAGTGAGGCACTCAACAGTTTTCCACATGCACAAGCACATGCACAGGAAGAAAAGTTATTTCTCATGCAGACAACCTGCCTCACATTCTCAGCAGCATAGGTGAGATGTTCTGCTTTTCAATTACACAATTTTCTTTCCATTTCTAGGCTGCCTCTGTCATGCAAATTAGTTATGTAAAGTGTCTCTCAGTGCTTATTTGCTTTCATTAGGTGAGGAGGAAACCATGACTGTCATTAAATTAAAAAAAAAATAAATCTGGTATAATGTTGTCATGGACAATAAGAAACAATGTAGTACAGAGCTGTAGCTGAAGGCAAAGGGAAGACCTTGTGGCTGCCTTGAGTTTTAGAGGGCAATGTCTACAACATGAAGATATTTAGCATTAAGGAAAGTAGAGGCTATTTGACACACATGAATTTCACTGGAGTTTTTCCTCAATTAAAAAGAAAAACATACCCACTATTACTCCTTGTGGTGCAATTCTAACGCACAAACATGTAGATTGAGTTAAAACCACAAGAACAGATATTTGAATAAGGTTTCTAGTTATTTTTTACACCTATTTGTTCTTTTGCAATCTGCATGAAAAAGCACACAAAATTAACTACAGGGGTTGTCTAGTGGCAGCTGTATTTAAATGTTAAGGATAGTTAAACATAGACTGGAGAGAGAGGTGAGACTGAAACAGCTCTGCACTCTCTAGATAATCTGGTACCTCTACACTGCAAAAGTATGAGATTTCAGGGAAGATGCTCGATCTGCAAACTTCAGTACCTCTCTTTTGCTCTTCTCTCCAAAGCAGAGACAAAAGCACTGAACCAGAACACCTGGTATGTTTTCCATACAAAAGATTTCTAAATTAAAAGAAGCAGGGAACACAGAAGCTGACACCCTCCTAGCCACACTAGGTGATTGGAAATTAACCCCACAAACAGGTGAAATGGCTGTGTACCATGCTTTTGCAATACTAAATTTTTGGAGCCTCCCAAAAGGAAGAGAGGTGAGACTGCCTGTGGCAAGTACAGCTGACTTCCAGGCTGCCTGCATGTGTCTGTCCCATGTTGCCTTTCCTCCAGGGCCCATGGGACAGCACAGCCTGACCCTGCTGCCCCATCCCCTACCCAGCACTGCAATGGCTGGTTCAGGCAACTCTCACCCCTTTCTCCACCTCTCGCTGCATCCTGGAGATAGGTGACAACACAAGAGCGAAGGCAAGTCATTTGTCTGGAGTTACACAGAAAGTGAGGTGCTTTGCAAGGCTTAAACACGTTTCCAAAGTACTGTGAATGTTCCTGTGAGAATAATTGGGTTGGCCTGTTAGTCATTCCAGTCTAGGAACTGGTGAACAAACAATGGGAATTTAATCATCTGGAAGCAGATTCTGTGAGCAAAAACATAACATTACTTTTAAATATACTTTCTCAGCTATAAAAATAATCTTGGTCAACTTTCCTTCGTTGTTTAACAGAGTGTGGCAAACTGCCTAATTTGTCAAGAAAACCTTCAAGACTTCTTTCTGCTGCATCCAGACTAATTTGGCTGTTAATGTTCCATGAAAAAAATCTTTAGAACACATTCTTCTATTACTTTTCAATCCTAATATTTTCATACCACAGAAAAATTGCTAGGATCTGTTATTTTCCTCCCACTGTAATAAGGAAGATGGTCTCCTTACCAAAAACCTAGTCACACACACACAAAAAATATTATAAAGCTCCTTCTTATGAATTAAGAACACTGATTTTTTTTTTTATTGCAATGTGGAGCACTGCATATAATGTATGGAGTAATAACTCTTTTGAAACACAGATATATATATATATATATGCAAACAATAAATCATGAACAAGAACACAAGGTATTTGGAATGAAAATAGTTCATTAGCATGTAGCTCTTTTACACTTATTTGTTCCTAAATTGATAAATACCTTGGATTGTCAATTTTTACGTTAAACATTCTCTTTTTGTGACCATTTAAAGGTCGGAACTGTATTTAGAAAGATATATGCATGTAAAAAAGAAAGAGGGAGAAGGTAGGAAGTTACATTCACTCAATCAGTTGTGTGAGTATCATTCATTTCTCCAGGTAAATCAAGTATCCTGAGGTCAGCTATTCACTCATCATGTAGAAACAAACAGAAAGTGCTGGATTTGTCCAGAAAGGGTTAACTTGAATATTTTCATTAGCAAAGATAATTTCATTAGAGCAGCTTATTCTCAAGTACCAGACTCCATGGCCTCAATCTCACAGTTCTGCTCCACACAGCAGCACCACTGAAAGGCTGTGAACACCTCTGACTATTCAGGATTGGTTTAGTACTGCAAGATGAATGTAGGAACAATGTGTTCATCAACCTGATATCAAAAATATTTCACATACCTGTCCATATTATCAATAAAGGATGTGTAAGTTCTGCAGGGGGCTGAATCTCTACAGCATTTCCACAGGAAATGTACTGCCAGGCTCCAGAGTAAATCTCATGATTTACACTGGTGTGCATAAAGAATTTTTGGTCCAGTATGACCCAACCAGACTGTATTTCTGAGAAAATTTGCCATACAATGAAGGAACCCACCTTATTCATGATTTTTTTATAAAGAACAAAGTTACCAGGATGACATCTGGTGACCAGATCTGTTCCCAGTGAAGATAATGAGAGCATTCCTCCAAGCTTCAGCAACAGCAGAAGTGGGGGTGGTAACATGTAAGAATTAGGAAGGCAAAAGACTACAGACTGAAAGTTAGCCTAAATTTTACCATAAACTTACCTTCAGCAAGCCAGTAACCTGTGTAGCTGTGCCTTGGCATCTCCATCTTCATGGGAAAACAGAGAAATTTACTGAAATCATAGGACTCTATCAAAGAAAATGCATCATCAATAAAATGGGAACTTTTCCAATCAAGTGTCATCCAGTATATTTCATCTTCATTTCCTTTGTATCAACCCAGTTACTCCATGTGCTAATCACTAGTTTCTAATTCATCAAATATTTATTTTAGTCTGATTACAAATCGTTCAGGAAAACAAGTACAGCACTACTTTTGTCTGTTTGTCCCCTTTACTGAAAATGGAATGCAATCATTTCCCCCATGTAATGAATGTGGCATGGGTTTTTATCAGTTTTGTAACAAGTGAAGTATTTGAAGTTTTCTAGCCTCTTGTTCAAAACACACTCTGAAAATGAATATTATTCACAATCAATATAAATATACAATCACCTTGGGAAATCACACAGAGAAAACATTACACACAGATGATTAAACACGTGCTAAAAATATACTAACAATTCTCCTTAAATCCCAATACTTTTAAATGCCAATATGCTTTACCATACACAGACACAATAAAATCACTTTGGTGTGTAGGCAGATCATGCTTAAATTGGATTTCCACAGCACAGACAAATGTTACAGATACATTAATTGAGGACGATATTGATTATAGCTCTGGCATTGTTCTGCAGAAATCTAAACACTCTTCACTGTAAAAGAGTATGATAAATCAAGTTGTCAAACTACATACTTCAGAAGCAAACACTGCTGGGGCAAAAGTTCCTGGCGTAACTCAGTGTTATGACCCAACATTGCTTAATATAACTTTACGTAAAGAGAAAAGCCAGAACCTTCCTCATCCAGAATCAACTGGTACAACACTATCTCCTGCCTCCCCAGAAAGGTGCCTGCTCAAGTACAGCAAAAATGGTGCCAAAACCTGACCACCAGCCAGGTCCTTTTCATTTGAGCTTATTTCAGGAGGTTCTTATTTGTTGATAATAAACTTGCTTTAGTTCAAACTGCTAGGATTTCTGAAATATTCCAGAAACGTCTGTCTGGGTGAGTCTAGTTCAAACTGCAGTGGTAATCTGTGTCAGTCCTAGGTCATTGGACTCTTCTCTCTCTTGAGGACAGTAAGATGACATTTCCACGACTAGTCATACAGGTTTGTTTGTCCCATCTGCTTCCCTCATATAAGCTGGGTCTTGCACAGTGTTTCTGACTCTGCTGGTGCTCTGCCTGTCCATCCTCATCTTAAAGGGGAAGCAGAAGTCCTTGAAACACCTCTTGAAGTTTTCATCCAAAAAAGCATAAAGGATTGGATTGAGGCTGCTGTTGGTGTAACCCAAAGCAATACAGAAGTAATAGCTGGATATAGCAGCAGTACTGTGGGACACATCCCCTAACGCTTCAACCAGCACAAAAATGTGAATAGGAGTCCAACAGATAATGAAAACTGCCACAACCACAAGAACCAGCCTGGTGATGCGGCGCAGGTTTCGATCTTTTTCTCGAGAACCTGAGAGAAGCCGTACGCTTTTAAGACGCAGGATCATCAAGGTATAGCAAACAATTATAATAAGAACTGGAATAACAAATGCAAAGACAAAGACACAGATTTTCATGAAGATGTCCCACCACACGTAATCTCTGTCTGGAAATTGCAAGGAGCATTCAGTGCTTGCAGTATCTAGGAGTGAAAGAAGCGAGAAGAATAAAATTGTTTTGTTATTAGATATTCTAAACAATGTAGTTATCATAGCATAAACTAGGAAAAGTGATTATCATGTAATGTGATCCTAATAAATGTAGTTATCATTATATTACTCCAAGGACAGCTTTCAATTACCCTGAAACTGCTTTCATGCAGCTGTCTCTAGAAATTACTTAGAGAGATCAGGGCTTTTCAAAATGCAAAATATTGCATAAAATTTGTTTCCCATGGGAGGATCTAAAAATGCAGAGCACAAAAATAAAAATTTGTAAAGATGTTTGCATTTGAATCGTACTGAGATTTAAAGCCAGAATGAGTACTATGCTCAATGGAGTAGAAATCTCATAATTATTATCAAACTACGTATGTTTTTGTCTGTGGGTGAAGACAGATTTTTGGTATCATAAATGGGGGAAGCTGAATGAGGTTTTGATTTTGCCAATAATTGTGTAATAATCTTTTCCCACGTGCCTTCTTCAGCGCAAATGGAATACACGTAAATGCTTGCATTCAGAAAAACTTATTTCCTGGTAACAGCTTATTTTCAGTTAAATAGAAGCAAATAAAATATGTGTGTGTGCAGAGTCAAATGGAAGCTGCTCTTTTTGCAGATCATGTCATTGAAAATTCAGCCTGCGCAGAGGCTGCAGGATCTGGGCCACTGACACCAGCCCACTCTCTTTCTGGTTGCCCATGCCAAGATTCAGAGTCACAGGCTGTTACTTGATTTTATGTCTGAGAAATATTCCCTCTGACAGGAGGCTGCTGAGGAATGAAATATAAGAGATTTCATTTGCTGACCTCATTGCAGTCTTCCAGCATATAAACCATATGAAAAAACAAGAAACAAGTTAAATGGCACCGCAAGACAAGGGGTAAATTTACAACTACTATCAGCAGTTAAACTCTACTGAAGGCAAGTCAAGGTAACACAGGGATTTTTCACTCTGAATTGTAGCTTAGATTTTATCCTCTTGAGCACTGCATTATTCTTTGATTTTTTTTTTCAATTCCCTACTGAAATTTCCATTCCTCTATAAATTCTTATGAACAGGTTTTTATTGAATCAGATCTAAAGGTGGAACGATTCAGTAGAGTCTTGCACATCACTTTTTCATATCTGTCTCCAGCCGAACTAGTCAGAAAACCATCAAGCCATATTTCTCAGCTATCAAAATGCTTTACAAATCAAGCTGATATTGTAGAGAATTTGTATTGAAAAGCAACTGGGGGGGAAGTTATCATTATGGTATCATACAGACATTTCCGTGATTAGAAAGATGTTACTGGGCGATACTGAATACTAAAACATTCAAATAAAGGAAGTTGAACTCAAGGCTAAATATTTTGAAGTTTTAATTTAAACAATATAACAACTCATGGTTGATTCTGAAAACTGAAAAGTGAAAAAACATATCTTTCAAGCCTGATGGAGGATGCTAAACTGACAGCACAAGTATGACTTAACAGGGTCTGGACACTCAGTCAAATTTTCCAAAACATTTGTGACCTAGGTTTTCAGAAGTGTAGTGGCTTTTACTTAATTTTATTCTAGAAATGACAACAATCATCTTCAAAGAAGTTTTCACATTGATTATTACTGTTATTTGTAGTAGATCATGGCCTAGCAGCAACAATAAAGTCAGGATGCAGCTATAATACCTAGACTAGTAAAGCTGCATCCAGATGTGCAGTTCTGGATAAAAGTGAGGTGTGATCAGGGTGACTGCTCCAGACCACATCCATCTACTCACTGAAACCCCCTCCCAGAGGAAACTGCCTCTCTAGATCTAGTGACATAATTTCATATGTTTATCAAAATAATTAGGTCATGTTTGTTACATTTTAATATAATTTGTAGCTGGAAATGGTATTTTAGAATTCCAAATAATCAAATACAAATTTAATTATTGTCTTATGTCTTGTTTCAGTTTACTTGCTATGGAAAATCTTATTCTGAATTCATTGTTATTCATGTGTTTCACTTAATATATGTAATGCCATGAATTTTATGGAACACATTTACATATTCCCAGTTTAGAGCTGATTAACATCAACAAAGGTCCTTGTCATAATGCACAGTATCACGACAATTTTCAGGAACTCTGGAGGAGAATAAAATCCAATTTATGTTTTATTCTTGTTGCCTGAAAAGATGCAGAACTAAGTACGATGTCACAAACTGAGTACTTAAAATTTCATACTGACCTTTTCCACTCCAAAAGCCAAATAATCCAAAGACATTGATATATTTAATGTATTTTAAAATACCACATTCTGTATGGTATTTTATTGTAAATATATTTTTAAATGTGTTTGACAAGCTACCATTTAAGATTAATATTAATCTTGACATAGGAAGTATACTTCTGTTAGATACATTATTAATTATGTCACCTTCAGGCATCCATACTCCTCTGTACTCAAATGGAGCCTTCATACTATTACTGGGAATACTAACAGCACCTCTATTTTTTTTTTTAATGAACAATTCTTTATTCTCTGTACTCAAATGGAGCCTTCATACTATTATTTGGAATACTAATAGTACCTCTAATTTATTTCTTTTTAAGTGGACAATTCTTCATCAAGAAAGGCTCCATTAAGGCCAGACAGTGAATATTTACACAGATGTAAAATTTATTCTGCAGGGAAAATGTATGCAGAAGGACACCACTGAGAGAAATACTGTACTGTGAAAAACCAAAAGGACTAACTAAGCATGAGGTGGGAACTTTAAATATAATCACTTTCCATTTGATGTTCAGTTGTTGTTTAAATCTGACTCCAGCAGAGGCCCTGTAGCACATAAACAACAACTATTTGGAACAACATCACAGTTTCAGTCCTGAGCTCCAGCTGTCAGGCAAAGGGAGGATCCTTGCTTTTCCCCTTCAGCATTTATCAGCACAATTCATGAACAGACCAGACAAGATAATTGGCAGTAAATGTTCAAGAGACACCTTAGATCAGACAAGCAGAGCTGAACAGTAGGGTCTGACAAGCATTTGCCAATAATTTCTAACCTCGTCTGGCCTAGCTGAGCTGTAGGCTTTGTTTCAGGAGAAAAAAAAAAAGGCTGCCTGACATGTGGCATGGAAAAGGCATTTAATCATTGCTGGCCTCAGAGCAGCCCCTTGATCTAAATGTGACACTTACATGAATGACAGGAATATTCTGCTAGTTAAGCATGCTCCAACAAAACACCTGACTGAGCTAATGTCCCATGGCTTTCAAGATCTCATACATAGTGAGGCAATCATTCTTCCCAAATGAAGATGCCTGGAAGTTAATGTTCCTGAGCTAGACATTGTTTTATAGAGGCTGTCAATCTTTACTGGGGAGAAGAGTTACAGCACTGAAAACCAGGACACTTGACGCCCCGAATAGCTGAGATTCCAGAGGACTCTCCTATCACCTACCCACAAGGAGACCAACAGCAAGAACAAAATCTATACATCTTCAGCCAAATCAATCAGCCTTTGAGCAACTGTTACTGAAATGTTTTGCTTGCATTGATCTATGTCAAACAGTTCAACTCACAGCATTTATTGTCTCTGCCAGATAAAAGTGTCCTTATGTAATAGTTCACCATTTCTCTTGAGAGGAGTGAAATCCTTCTAATAGAAAAGGTTGTTAATTCAGGAAATTAGTAATTTTTTTTTTCAAAAGACTACTTGTATCTCAAACAAGACTACCACCAAATGCATATGCATGTCTTGTATTTTATTGAGCCATCCACTTACAGGGTGGCCTCAACCCCAGGAGCCTGTTAGAGGCCTCGAGCCTAGAGGCCTCCCGCAGCACAGTCATGCCTGTGGGTATGAAGTACATGTGTGTAAGATGCTTCTCCCCTTTCCTTCTCAAGGACGATTTCAAAATAAGATTAATCCCATAGCAGCAATGAGGTAATGAATCACCAGTTACAGGGGCTAAATCCAGAGTCCTCTGTGTATTCTAAATTTCTAGCAGAGCCTAGAGGTAGTCTGTGTACAGATCTCTTGTAGCTGCTTCCTTGCCATGGTCTGTATTCCCAGTTTCTCTGCTAATCCTTATTCTCAGTTTTTCCACATTTCCATATACATCCCTGTCCCTTTTTAAACAAGAATTTGAGATACTGTTATATATAATTTACCTTTATTTTCCTCCAGCTATTGACTTCCTTTCTTCACCATGCCTTCAAGTTCTGTGAAATGACTGTTGATAATAAACTCCCAAGTCTTAATACTAATGATAGTTTTCATATTAGTTCTAATGACAAGTAACCTAGTTTCTGCTCTCGGTACTTCATCACAATTACTCTCACAACACCTACAAAAAGCACCTTAAGCCCACATTTCATGTTTCATCCTAAACTGATCTTTGATGTGTCCACTGTGATCAAATTCCTGTTTATTTTCCCCTGCTATCTGCTAATATTTTTTGATGGTCTCATTCTAGCACAGACAATGCTTCAAAGTTCATTTTGTTCTTTTAATTGGCCAGGACATCTAAGCTTAAATGATTTATATGTCTTCCTGTAATGTTCCACATTTCAAAATGTCAGAAATTTAGACATACTCTCTGAAGAAAGAATCAAACAGGTTTAATCAATATTCAAAGCTACATTTTATGTAATTGGAGAAACAAAACCACTGAATTTTAAATGCTCACACTCACCTTCCCTGACTTTGGTACCTCCAAGAACTATTGCAGATATACCAACAGATGAGGACAATAGCCAGATACAGATGTTGATTATCTTCGCCTTGAGAGGCGTACGGAAGTCCAGAGCCTTCACAGGGTGACATACGGCAATGTATCGATCAACACTCATCATGGTCAACGTGAATATGCTGGTAAACATGTTATAATAGTCAATTGAAATAACTATTTTACACAGCACATCACCAAAGGGCCAAGAGTTCATCAGGTACTCAGTGCTTTGGAACGGCATAGTTGTGGTAACCAGCGCATCTGCCATAGCCAGATTGAAAATGTAGATGTTGGTTGCTGTCTTCATCTTTGTGTACCTGAAGAACAAAAAAAGTAAGGCTTTATTATTTCAAAATATGATTATGCCCATTCAGATATGTAAGTTTATCAGACAGGCCTTGCCATAGTTGTGTTTTTTTCTGTTGTTTCTGATTTATGACAGAGGTGCACACAAATGCAAGACACTTGAGATAAAAGTAAACACATTTGATTCAGTCTCTCAGCACCTGCATTTAGCAGATAGAACTATTCACCACAGGCAAAACCAGGTATATGAATACATTTAATCTAATTAGCCAAATGCTGGTTTCAATTCTATCTTCTCAAATCCTTCTGTGAGAAAATATCATTATTACATTTGCAAGTGATCAAAATTATTTGTGTTTCCTTTTCTTATAGCTGTCAGTGATTGCAATTAATATTTTTTCTGCATCCTTTAATTTCATCAAAATGAAACACTTGTTTTGTCCAGCTGGTAAGAACCTCATCTTACACAGAAGAATAGGATCTGGTTTTCTGAGGTAGCACCCTGCTTTGTTCTGCCATGATGACAGTTTTGGGGGGACAGCCTATGCCCCAGGATATGGAGGACTGCTTCCATCTCTGCTATGGACACAAAGGATGAAGAGCCTGTTAATCTAAGGATATACATAACTCTGCTTTCTGAAATGCTTCCCCCTATCTAGTTACTTTTGCTCATTGCTGTTAATCTATTATCAGATTCAGTGACAGATTTTCTTTCTCAGCCCCATGCTTTGAATGTGTGCCCAAACTAAAATGTATACATGTAACACACAGAGAAACACATCTAGTAAGATTTTGCTAAGTGTCATAATTTATAGTGGAAATACAAGATCTGATTTGTTCAGCTAATGAACATGTAGGGCAATGGGTCTATTTGACTTTAAAACTTTGATGCATAAAATAAAAAAACAATATTAAAAAATTTTGAGCAGCATTGACAAAATGTGCCTGACATGTAAAGTAGCTATTAATTAACATATGGGCAGAAATGTCATTTTATGACCAACATTAAATGTTAAAAATAGTATCAATTATTCTAAAACACTCTAATTATGAGTTACTGAGAAAATGAAACCAAATGCTGGTCTGAAGCATAAAAGAGAACTGCAGGGGGAAAAAAGTAAACCCTCCTCACCCAGATACCATGCCCAGGCTCACATCTTAAACAAACCCATAGCCAGTGAAGCATTAGAAACCTCTGAGCAAAGACAGAGAAAAGGAAGCAGCAACAAAATCTCTACACTGATGGCATGACCCCATGGTCTGCACTCCCTCTGCCCCAGTTTGAGCTTCTCCAAGATCAAAGGCAGAGTCATAGCTGGGCTTCTGCTCCCTCCGTGGTCAATCTCCTCAATAGGCTGTCCAGCAGAGGAGGCAGTTTGTCCTGTAAGCCACATTATAGCCTGTAAGGCACTGTTCAAACACAAATATGAGAGTATACAGCTATAAGAAACAAATATAAGGTATGTTAACAGACTAGGAACTTTCCTCCTAAATAAATAAATAAATAAATAAATAAATAAATAAATAAATAAAAGCAGTTCTAAGTACATCTCATCTGTAAGACAACAAAAACTCAACACTCGGACTTGTAAATTGTGCTAAAATAGACTATTTGCCATTAAATGTCTGGAAGGGAGTACTAGAGAGGTGATTTTACTTCTACAGACATCATTGATGATATTTGGAATTATCTTGTTCATATTGAAAAAAAAAAAAAAGACTATGAAAAGTTGGAAAGGCATTAAAAGAGTCACAAAAGTAAGTGAAAGGACTGGAGAAAATTCATACTGTGAGTAACTTAAAGAGCTCAGCACATTTAGTTTATAAAAAAGAATACCGAGAGGTGACTTGATTACAGTGTCTGAAGAACTCCACAGGGAGAAAATAGCAAGTACTGAAGAGCTCTTTCAGACTACAAAGAAAGGCATAACAAGGATAAATACGTAAAAGTAAAAGCCAGACAAACTCAGCTTAGACACAGTGATAGACTTTCCCTAACAGCTGAGGTGATTATTACTGCGAACAAATTACACAAGAAAGGAGTAATTTTTCCATCTTTTGATGTCTCCAAATCAATGTCTGCTGTTATGCGAAGAGTGTGCTTCAAATACAAGTTACTAGACTCAGTACAGGAATATTTAAATAAAATGCAGTGGCCTGTGATAAGAAGAGGTGAAGTAATAGTTCTTCTGAATCATTACTTCTGTAGATCTTTAAAAACTTCCCCAAGGGTTGGGATAGGGAAAATTTGCTTTCACATAAAGATGAATTAGTTTGACCTTTTTTCCGTAAAGAAAATTAGAAAAGTAGTGAAAAGTAACTAAGAGGATTTTATTGGCCTTGCAAAATCAAATATCTGACAGCCTTTATGTCTGGCATTTCCTGTTCCTTGAAACCTTAATTCATTTTGTGTGTGTGTGTGTGTGTGTGTGGCACTGTGACCATATATACCTTATTTTCCCAGTACCCCTTTCCCTTCTCCCCCCAGCCTTCCAGTGGCAGAATAGGAAAGACCCTCTGCAAAACAGAAATAATTTTTTTAGGTAAGTTCAAAATTCAATTTTTTGAAGCTTCAACATAACGCATGTTCTCTATATATGTACTGCTTATGTTATACATGTAAAGTGAGCAGTTTTGATTTTTCTGACTATGCGACACATGGACATATAAGAAAATTAATTTTCCTCACTACTACTGATCCAACAGGAAGGCTGTCTTGTCTTTCACAAGTAGTAAGAAATACAGAGTCATCCCAGCCTCAGCATTTACACAAATTCCAGTGTAACCAAATCAAAGCTGTATACAGGAGTAAAAATATAATAGGGAAAAGAAAAACCCACAGTGTGCCATTCTGCCCATAAAGCTCAGTGAGAGATTTGGCTCATTTCAGGGGCATGTGCACATAACAATCCCAGCCTTGATAACCTTACCTGGTGTGCACCTAGTGGTTCCCCAAGCTCACCAGCCTGCCAGTCCCATGACTAGCTGGCCTTGCCCCAAACCCACCTTAGTTCACAGATCCCAGACATCTCCCTGCACCACTCACTCTGAGCCAGAATAGGCGTCTGACCCCTTTTTCTGCCTTTGAACAAGAAGGCGGGACACCAGGCCAGTGTTAGGTTAATGGTCGGACTAGATGATCTTCAAGGTCTTTTCCAACCTAGATGATTCTGTGATTCTGTGATTTAATTAGTCTAATAGAACAGATAGGGGATCTCTGGCCATAATTACAGAATAGATGGCACAGTGGTAATTAGTGACAAACATTTTCTTAGTGTCTTTGAGATATAACTTTCAAAGAACATTAAAATATTTATAAATCATTGTTGTATGAACTGCTCATGGGAAATCCCATGTGTAAAAACAGTTTGTTAAATACTGGGATTTCATTACAAGGTGACAATTTTTCTAATACTACATATGAATGGAAGGTCCCTCTCTTAAATCAGGTGCTAGAATCTAATTTCAAGAGTCAGAAACACCTCTGATGACTTAAGCTGTTTGGTGGATCTTGAGATTGCTCATCAAGCTCTAAGCAGGCCTCAAGCCTCTGTAGACTTTAAATAAGTGGAAGATATATGGAAGCACTGCAGAAAAATAGTCAAGATGAAAAATAAAACTTTGGTTTGGATGTATTTTTTGATGGATATATGATGAAAGATTTTAAGCAAGTTTAAAATTATGTCTACTTACATGTCAAAAGTAAAATTCTCAAAACTATCACAATCTAGGCTAAGTTCACTTTCCAAAAGTGGAAAGTTCTTTGAGATTGACTTTAGACTGACCCTTAAAATATTCCCCCCATTTCTCAGTTGATTCCATTACCGTACTTTTCCTTCTGGAGTAGAATTTAATTTGCACATTTTTTTAAGACAGTATATGGGAAGAAATCACACCTCCAGCCTAAGCTTATCAATGAAATTGTGGTAACAGCAGAAAAGCATGCTATTAAGGAGTTGGTATGCTTTCAGAAAAAAAATCGAAATGCATTACTGAATCTGCTAGGAGAGCTCCTTAAAGTTATTATCTCAGGCAGAGGAAGGAAGTGTGATTCTAAAGTGCACCATAATATTAGTAAAGCTAATAAAAGCTGAGAAGGAGGCTCTGGTCGCCTTTTATTCATGTAACTGTAACAGGCTGAAATGTTCCCTGCAGTATGAAATAAGGGATGAGGAGGGGATCAAGACTAACAAATATACTACAACATTCTCCAGTAGCAGAGTGAAAGTACAGAAGCGTGAAATACAACGAGGTATAACAAACAAATATTTTTGGCAGATACCTGAGTCAGTGAATGAAAATGAAAGCTAAAACGCATCTAAATGAAAATTGCAAAAACACCTATCAGCAGGATGCAGGCTCTGTTCCACTAGTTTCCTCTGAATGAAGTATAAGATCAAGCAGCTGAAAAGCTTAGTCAGGAAAGCTCTAAATCTCAAGGATATATTCAGGGTACACTCAATATCATACTGCATCAGAACGAAGAAAAAATAAAAATAAAAATAAAAATAAAAATTAAAAAAAATAAAAATAAAAATAAAAATAAAAATAAAAATAAAAATAAAAATAAAAATAAAAATAAAAATAAAAATAAAAATAAAAATAAAAATAAAAATAAAAATAAAAATAAAAATAAAAATAATCCAGGACGATCTATTCCAAACACATATCATGTCAAAAGGATAGCTCAGCAATCTTTTGGATCTTCATAATTCAATATAAAAGGCTTATGCCAATATGAAACTAAGATTGAGGTCATTTAGACTGTAAGAATCAATATACTGCAGTTTCTATGTTCATATTGGGCTATACATTATTATCACATTTTGAATGACAGCCAGAATTTAGCAGCAGACAGGGCTGCAGAACACACTTTAAATAAAGGCAAATATTGTTACTGAACACATTTAAAGTTTGCCTGTCTTTAACATCAAAATTGTTAGGAGCCTACAAAAATTTGTACACACCACCTATAAAATAGTATCCCAAAGTGGAATTCTCTTTATTAATAAGCACCCGCAGGTACCTGTTTTTAAGAAGCTTAAAGAAGAAAAGCATAATCTAGTCTTTTATTCTCCACTCAGGGAGCATAATCTACCTGAATGTCAGAAAGTGTCGTTAAAATCCTTACAATTTACCATTACCATTACTCCTATGAACTAGCCTGAACAAGATCTTGCAGATTTAGATTAGACGTGGAAGCTTTTGTTCTTGAACTGAAGAATCAGCTTCTGAATTAGAGAAGTTCACATCTACATGAAGGTCAAAATGAAGAAAAATTCACACTACTTAACAAAATGAACTATTTTTCCTCCTTCTATTATAAAGACTTTGAGTATTTTTATGTGAGCTTAAGAGCCTCTTTTTTAATAAATATACTTAATGTAAAAACACCAATACTGCAAAACCTTCCATGACTTTGGTAGGGGAGTTCAGTGAAATGTCAGGGTGCTGTGATTTACTGTTTCTTAAATTGAAATAGTGAGAATGCAGAATTTCACAAAAACTGTCCTTTATCCAAAACCAGTATATCTAACATTACTAGAGAACCTAGACAATTAGCTTAGACTATGTAGGTAATTTTTTGACCTCTGTTGGTAAGCAAGATGAATCTAGACCTTGTCAAGCAGCTGACTCTGCCTCTTGAGAAACTTTATGCTGCTGCAGATGTTTTCCAGTGACCAGTCATGCTACGGGGAGTTCCCAGTGTGTCACACAGCCCATCCTAATTCTTCTTACTTGCCACATCTACACTGACCTGGTGAGTGCTGAGTCTCTGTCTTTGTTAACATCTACCTTTCCCATTGTTCTTATCTCTTGGAAGGATTCTTTTTTCATAAAGGACATGATCTCCCTTAGCAGAGCAAAGTGTTTCCTATGTGTTTCTGGAAGAGGGAATCAAGTAGGACAGAGATTGCTTGGCAAAAAGAACAAATTTCATTGTTCAAGGGGACAATGATAGCAGCTCCAGCAGATTTTCTAGTGTTTTACTTTCCTTCTTATTCTTTGGAGAGGCTCTGAACTCCACAGGTAGCTATGTATGCAGAAGCTGGTTGGAAGCAGCCAAATGTTATTGAACATATGCTTCCCCTAGAATGTTTCTGCAGAAGAAAAATAAAGAATTAATTTGGAAATCTCTCATCTCACACAGGGGTCTTGGGGTGTGGCTATCATTCTTGTTATCAAAACAAGGCACCTGGTCTCCATTTTGCCCCAGGGATGAATAATAACTGCCACTGCTGGGAGCGTTTAGTAGGACAACTGCACACTTGGATGTGCAGAGACCTGAATCTCTGGTCAGCACTCCTGTAATAAAGTTGAATGGGAGACAAGAGATCTCACTCTGTAATGAGTATGTGGTAAGGCAACAAATGCATATATCAGTAGCAAGCCAGCTCAGGGAAAGTCAATCGGTTCCTCTTAGGTGGCAGATGGAAGGCTTCCTCTGGGCTCTCCCCAACCATCTGTTTTCCTCACCTGCCTCAGAGAAGCCCACAGCACAGACCAACTGAACACACACATTCCCAAACGAGATGATTCAAGTAAAATGCAGGAAACTTTAAGACACAGTCAACTGAACAGCACAGCTGGTAGCTTCCATGGCAAAAATCTTCTCCTGCACAGTGTACTTTAACAAACCAATCATTCTGAAAGGCATGTCTAACAGTAAGTCCTGATGCTGTCCGTCAGCAGGTAAAAGAACTTTTCTGAGTCTGAACACTAAATGAACATTGTATAACCTGTCCTGCATGTTCCCATCTGTCACTACTCAAGGAGGCCCTTCCCAGTTTCGCTACGGTAGCCACAGTGGCTAGGCTACCTACAATGCAGTGGGAAGTGGATTTAGTTGTGTAGTTAGTCAGCAAATATAAACTCTTGTCTTCCAGGTGCAGTACAGCTGTTTGGGAACCCTAGATACTCACTTATAATGGACTGCTGAATTGCACTGACTTCTGGAGCAGAGATGAGCAGCCAGGCAGAGCACCATGTGTTTCATAGCTGGATTGGTATGAGGAATGGAGAAAACAGAAAGGTTTGCATACTTTCTTGCCATGTGCTACTGGAAGCTTATGCACTGAAGAAAATCATGTTAAGCTCTCATATTCATGCACAGAAGACAGAGGTTTCACTGTAAATAATGTCTCAACACTGAAAATAGCAAACTGCCTAGAATTAATTTTCACTTCCCTAGGCATCAGAAGGTGAATCTAATGAGAGTTGAACCCACTGGCTTCAGGAGAAATAAATGCTTCAAAGATGATACACAGGCTAGCATGCAAACTTCCCAATAGGACCATGGAAATGCTGTGCAACTTTATGTATTCTTTATTTACATCCTTTTCACATTTTGCAGAATGCCAGCATGGTCAGACACTCCTCTTCCGGTGTCCCTGTTCCATCTGTACTCACCTTGTCCCCACAGATAATTCAGTTCGTGCACTCATGCCTGTCTGTACACAAAATTACATTCATACTGCTATTTCCTTAGGCCTCTCAAATTCCACCAAAAAAAAAAAAAAAAAAAAAAAAAAT
>NW_020799095.1:111357736-111370440 GCF_003259725.1 Athene cunicularia
AAAAAAAAAAAAAAAAAAAATATATATATATATATATATATATCTATATATATATCTATATCAATAAACAAAGAATAGAGTCTTCCTTCAGAAGAAAAGCACAAAATCCACACTCTGCAAGAATCACCCGATTTTTACAGATGGGAGGACCAAAACAGATATGAAATAAACTTCCTAAAAGTAGTGTTTACCAAAGCTTTTCTGGATGCTTTTCCTTTAGAAAGCAATATGTAACTGAAATCAAAACTCTCCTTGGGATCTCATATGTTTCAGATAATTTAACTTAAGGGACAAAGTAAGCACAGTTTGAATAGACAGTAAGAGTAGGCAAACCAGGAAGATTACCCTCCCTTGCTCTTAGTGCATCCCAGGCCATCCAGATCACCAGGTTAAGAATTTCCTGCCACAACACCCTTTCAGCAAATTCAAAATCATCTCTCAGGAAAAATGAAATGGAAGGTCCTCACTCTTCCCTCTCTGTCCCCTTCACCAGAAGGGCTTAGCCAGCCCTCCCCAACCCCATCCCTGTGCTGTGTTGCCTCCCCAGGCTTCATCCAGGAACATAAACTTCCCCACCACTTTCCTAGCTGAGGTCAGGAAAGCTAACTCAAGCTTTCTGCCTTGCCAGTAGCCAAACTGGAAAGTTCTTAGAAGTTTTCATTTTCTGTCAGTTCAGAAGGGCTCCTGTAATTTGTCTTGCTTCCAGAGACTGATTTTAGTTACATCTTTCTCTGAAATAAACGATTACCTGGCTGCTAGCCCAGCAGAAGTGTCTGGATGGAGACCAAATTACTTTTCAGAAGCCAAACAGATTACTCACTATAAGCTATAGCCTCTCTCTAATACTGTCTCTAGTAAATATTCCTTACAAGCCTTTTCTCTGCTCTCTCTGCTTTTTCTGTATCAGCTCTTCTTAACACAGCATCATATTGGGAAACTCATGTTGAGTTTCTTGTCAGCTTATAAACCCTAAGTCTCACTTAGTCATTGTCTAGCAGAGTATTAAAAGTATTAGAAACATTCAGATTTTATTTAAACATGTTGTGCTTGTCAAACTACCAATACTGTTTTATAAACCTGTCCTCTTCCATGTTTCCTGTTATACTGGTCTTTGTGCCATTTGTAAAAGCTGTTGGTAATGATCAGTCTTCAAATTTTGTGATTAAAATTATGCCAAATTTGGCCAAACCCTGTAGAACCTACCAAAATTACCTCCATTCACTGAGGTAAGGCCAGATGCTCTTTGAGGTGCTGTGATGAATTACAATCTATTTGATACCTCTGTACTGGTAATAGTAAGGTGTCAAATGTCTGATCAGGAAAAAAAAAAAAGTAAAACCCCATAAACTTCACAAAGCATAGTACAGCTTAGCCTTTACTTATAGCAGCCAAATCCTTGATTTCATAAAAGAATGAAATCATGTCAACCGTAAGTAATAGGGAACAGGTAATTCAGTTAAGTTGACTCTTCTGGAGCTTCAGTTTTCATTTCAGAACAATATTCTTTCCAAATATCATTTAATAAAATCAGAACAATATTTTATAGCAAAATAACAAGGAATCTTTTGACATTATCAAAGTCTATTATTGATTTAAACCAAGATATGTAATCAGTTTCATTTTTATATACTTTTTTTTTTATATATTTTCATTCTTGTTTGGAATGAATGATGGAGAAGATTTAAAAACAGTCTGGAAAGGAGTCAAATTTATATGACATTTCTTAATAGACTCTTAATAGAGTCATGTTATATAAGATGCCACTCGGTTCAATGAATGTAAAACCAAAAATGTATTGCTAGTTATATTTTTTATTAACACTAGACTAAGCAGAGGAACACAAGCTTTCTCTTTTCCCTTAGGAATCAATCTACATAACTGTGACACAGCCTCTTGTTAAAACTGTTTTTGAATGTAGAAAATTATTCAGTTCACTGGAAGTTTGAAAGATAATTTTAAAAGAAATACAGGGTTGGATATTTAGGATACTGATGATAGCAACTACTCTCAGTAAATCACTTCATGAACAATGAGGGTAAGACACATACATTGAAAAAGTGATTCTGGAGTGGGTAAAAGACAGTATTTCCAAGAGGTTTTACTAGAGTATTTTTATGGTTTTGGTAAGGGGAAATCTGTAGTTAAAGTTGTAATTTAAATCAGGACATTTTTCTTCCCCTCCAACTGTCACAGGGAAGCACCATTTTCTTTAAAGCCATCATTAAATTTTAGAGAAATAAAGTCAGGAGGGAGGAGGAAGAGAGGAAAAAGACTTTTTGTTTCCAAGAACAATTAATTTTATTTATCAACTTCAGTCAACTATTTCACCTCCAGAAATATCTTCTATGACCTCAGAGGTAAAGCTAATCTCAAAATAAAAGGTTTGGGGTTGAGATAGATTTTGGTTATGCCAAGACACAGACAGCTGTATAATTTCACTCAGGTGAGGCCAGATAACTCCACTTGGTTCCTAGAAACCTATTTCATGCCTGCTTTCCTCCTCCACAGGGGGAGGACTGTGCTTCCCACACAGCATCTGTGTTTCCCACCCCTGCAAGAGGCAACGTGATGCCCTCTTTCTCTCTTACTCCCTTCCCAGGAAAAGCAGCAGCCAGGGGAGAGAGTTACATCCCATGTGCCATGGCTCAGTGTGGGCGAGGCACTGTCAGCCCACCCGGCTGGCTGCTGGCCCGACAGCAGACCCCCGGAGCTGGTACACGTGCCTCACAGCTGATCCACACACGGGGAGAGGTCCTGCAAACCACCCACGCCGTGACAGCCGACTGCAACAGGTGTGCAAAGAGTGAAGGCTGCACTGCGTACTAAACACAGAGCTCTTTCTGCACATTAAAAATAACCACTCTCAGTGTGCCGGAGGACCCTGGGGTACTTACAGTAGCACTGGTCATGCTCTTGTTAGGATTTTTGTTTGGGCTTGGTCTTTTAAAACTAAGAGTTGCTATGTGTTAAAAGACAGTGAATACCAGTATCTCCATTTTACATGTGAGGAAACCAAGTCACAGGGCCATGAAGTATCCTTGTCAGGACGGGACAAAGTGTAGAAGCCCAGTATTAAACCAGGAGAAAAATCCAGGTCTCGTGAGACATGGTTTAACAGGCCATGCTGCCATCACTGTACTAAAGTAACATTCCCACTCAGCCTTCAGCACAAACCTCTGTTTACAGAAGCTATATCAAACTCAGCTACTTTTCTTTCAGGAGCTTGTACATGTGATTGAAGTGCTGCCCTCCTATTATTTTTCCCTCTGAGGGTTTTCTCCCTCAGCAGAAACACACCCCACTACACCTGAAGGAAATTTTGGACATCCAGCACTCTATGCACAGGCTGCTGGGATGCTGACTCGCTGGTATCCGTGAACTTCCTTAGCAGTCCTTGTGCAGAAGTAGCATAACCACCCCTGTGGGGGTATTAAAGCAAGGAATTGGCTAAGGCCTACCTACACCACAGTTTATGACTGAATTTAAGCCTGTTTCTGAGGCATCTCAATACTATTTGGAGTCTCCTGAATCTACCACCGCCCTGACACTTCAACAGTTTTGCTGGAAGTCTCAGAATATAAGGGTTCTTGTTTGTATCACCCAAAAAGTGATTCAGTGTCACCCCTGAAGTGGTCAGGCAGTTGGACTAGATCACTGTAGGTCCCATTAAACTGAACTATTCTATCAATATTAGATGCTGTTTAAAAGAGCAAAGCAAGGAGGAGCTGAGCCTGCCTTGCCTGCCAGTCCAGAGGTGGTTAGGAGGAGAAGAGTAGATCTGTAATACAAAGAGATGAGAAACAGCAATGAGGGGCCTCACACAAACCCTGTGCTCCGCTGGAGAATAAAAAAAAAGTTACAGTCTGTCCTCATCCTCCTTTAGAGTTGTAGCAGCTGGAGGAGAGGCAACATGGGATGGTTGGGGGACACAATCCCCCTCTCCCTTGCTACCTTCTTACACAAACTTCCCACAGACCTTGGCTCTCCATAAAAATGGATATCACTGAAGGCTACAGGTCATGAAAATCCATCTTGAGATGCAATCATGCAGAGACTGGGTGTGATAGAAAGAGAGAGGGAGGGAGATGAGAGGTTAGGATAAAAATGAAGAAAATACACCTCTTGCATGAACATTTGGAATATTTCAAAATCTTAAGAAATTATTGAAACTGTAAGTTTGTGTATACATGCACTTCAGCTAATGATTCTAGTCATGATTAAAGCAGTTGTCACAGAGAAAACAGGAGAGGGAGATACTGAAAGGAAAAAAAAAAAAAAAAGAAGAAGAAACAAACCAGCAGGTGTTTTCTCACACTTATTTTTTTCATCATGTAATCAAGAGATGGAGGAAGAAGAAACTGAATCAAAAGGCTAATGTAGGAACTAGTAGGAGAGTGAACCATAGCTAGGTAGACCCTCACAAAAATAATAAAAAAAAAAAAAAAAAAACAGAGACACCAGTATAATTCGTACATGCTAACTTTTAGGGCTCTGGCTAAATTTGAATTTATTTCCACTGCCCAGGCCAGTTAATCAACTATCATTGTTAGTGACTGATGGCTTAGAAAATCTCATACCTTTGCATCTGTGTGTGTCTCTCTTCTTGTAAGAGAAATACAAAAAGAAATTAAATCTCTACTCTGAATGAAGGGGAAAAGGGCATGCAGGGGTATAAAAATTACAGCATCACAAAGCTGGAGCAAACCAGTTTCTCTAAATTGACCACAGGCACCTTTATTTATTACACTGACTATTAAAGGGGATTTTATTTCCATTATTCAAGAGTATTTGCCTGGTTATAACTCATCTTTCATAAAGTATCTCATCAACAACTTCACTGCTGCTAGTTAACTTCCTCCTATATCAACTGACAGCCATTGCACCATCCTGCAATTGTTTGACCCTTATCATGCATGTTTTACTAACAAGATCCTTTCAAATACCTCCATTTTTCTTTCTGTGTACAGCTGATTTCATTTGAGCAATCAATACTCCACATTTTTTTTTCAGAATCTTTTGCAGGATTCAAATGAACTGTGAAGCAAGAGTCCAAAAAGCTGCATGATTTCAGTCCCCTTCATTGCTCATTACACCCTGCTGATCTGCACTGTCCAAACATTTTTATAAACTGCAAATGCAAAGGACAGAAACACAGAAATCATGGTGCAACCTAAAATATACAATACACAAGTGTAAGTGCAAGTGTAAGTATTGGTGCATTTCATTTCACTAAGTGGTTTAATATGAAAAACTAACACAGATATAAATCTTTCTCCCGTTTCCTGACAAAGAATAGGAAGGGTATTTCAGCATCTGCCTTGCTTTCTTCAATCCAGCATCAACAACTGGATTTAAACACCACTAGACAGAGAAAAAACATCCCTTGCTTTACAGTAAGCATTTCCACCTGTCTTTATAATTTCCTTTTTTTTTTTAATCCCACCTTGTTAAACAAGACACCAGCTGACAAGGCAGGAGTGTATCAGTGTCCACATGACTGGACACAGGCTGTCCCTCGGGGTCTCCTCACAGGGGAAAAAAACTGCTTTGCAAGAAGTTTCTTTCTTCGACTTGAGCTTTCCCTGGGATGCGAGCAGCCTCTCATCCCTAGAGGGCACCCGATGAATGCAGCTCCGAGGCACAAAGCGCCTTTCCAGCAGCCTGCAGGATTTCTCTCTTTTAACCAGCTTCTCCCTTCGTCTCTAACTGCCCGTCCAGTCAAACCACTGGGACTGAAAAGGTTTCAGTCATTCCAGTTGCTTTTTTCCAGCTCCTCATGTATGCGCACCCAGAGAGCTTCCATAAACCCCCCACCCCCACCCCCAAATTTAGGGTTGGCCATTTGTACCAGCAGGTACTCCAAAGCCCCTTACCTTATGATGACAAACATGACCAGAGAGTTTCCCACCAAGCCGACAACGAAGACCACCGAGTAGACAGCAGTGATGATGATGGGGATGGCAGGGGAGATGCTGGTGTGGTTGTGCTGGGCATCCCCAAAGGCCCCGGTGGCATTGCTGTCATAGTCCCCCCAGCCCAGGAGCCAGCTGCTGCTGGTGCTGGGGGGACGACAGGGCCCTGGAGAACAGGTGGAGTCCAGCTCCTCCCGGAAAATCTGTACGGGGGCATCCATTGGGGCACAGTCCCCACGGGCAGGAGGGAGATGGGGTGGAGAGCGCAGACAGCAGGATGCAAGTAAGCTGGAAAGAGGGAAGAGAGGGAAAGAAACAGAAGTGCTGTCACAGCCACCGAATGTTAAGACTTCTGAAATCTGTGTGTGTTAAGGGGAGCTCTGCTGTGATGGGAACTGTAATTTGTCAAGCAGAGATTTAGGCAAACCACATTCATATTAAATAATTGCAAGTTTTACATCTTGCTATGTAATGGGCAAGCACTGCTCCTCCAGATGCACAAGCAAAGTTTTCCTCCACTTTCAGCTATTGCACAGAGAAACAAATCAGACGGGAAACAGCTCAGATACACTCCCACACTTTAACCCTGTCTCTCCCATCCTCCATATTTTAAGTCAAACCATATCCTAATGACAGGGGCCCCTTACTGCCTAAACTCTGCTGTAAAGGGGGAGAGACAGACACCCACCACTTCTCTGCACATCTGCTTTGACATACTGCCCTGAGTTACCTTCTTCCCAATCTTGTACCTGCTTTCAAAGGACAGACACATTATTGACATAAAATACCTTTCAGTCCAGGAAAAGGAGTGGAATCCTCAAACAGATGTTCCTCACAGGAAATGAAAAAATAAAGCAGATCCACTTGGCTCCTGAAAGTACCACCAACCTTCTAGGACTTTTGAACCTGAGGCACCTGTACCTTCAGAGAGGCATGCTGGCAGCACAGCCGATTCCCGGGCATGAGCTGCAACGTGGTAGCAGCAGTTGCTGCTGTTCCAGCTCCCACCACTTCTCCTTTTCCCTCTCAGGCTCCCTCTGCCTCCCTCTCGCTCTGCCAGGGCTCCAGCAGCACTCTGCACTGATGCACACGTTCTCCTCTGTCTCTGTCCCTGCAGCTCAGAAGCTCACATGACATATGTCTAAACACTGAGAGGCAGATAAATTAAAAGAAAAGCAAGAAATAAGTTCTGCAATGAATGAATGCTTATTTTTAAAACACTTTTCCAAGTTGCCTTTCCTCATTCCACCTGCACTCCCAGGCCTCAAGCAATGATCCTCTCTGCCTTATTGAATCCCACAGGCTTTTACAGACTAGTGGATGCTGAATAAAACAGGAATTTTCTGTTTAAGATGCCTTGCCTAGCCCATCAGTTCTTTCATGCCTCAGGTCTACAACTGTGCATCCAAACCACTTTTCACTGGGTGGCTGTGCCCCTGTTCCTTTACACCTGCAACTTGGAGGAAAGCCAGAAGACAGCTATCAAAGCGGAGAGAGGCACTCTGACTGCTGTCCCCAATTTATTCAAGCTGTCCTACACCATGTGAGAAGCCAAAAATTCCCTGTACCACTGCCAGAGCTCCATTCTTCCTAGGCTCCAGCTGCAGTCAGGGATGGAGTGATGGTGTGTGCAGAAATCAAAGTTTATCCCTAATATATTCCACCAAGCAGGGGCTGGGACTGCACCAATCTGTGTTCAAGATATCCCTTTACTGGCACACAGACCTTGAAATTCCCCACCAGGCGTCCCTCTAAATGGTAAACTGGGAGAGGTGAGGCAAGACTCTGAGTTGCTCCCACTGCCTTGAAAGAGATGGGGAACAGCCAGGCTGGCTGAATCTCAGAGCATGCAGCAGGAAAGCAGGTCTCTGCAGGGAACAGGAGACTGCCCTGCCTCTCTGGGCATTTTGTCAAGCTTAGACAGCCACAAAGGGGGCTGTGGGTTTCCTTCATCCTTTTCTAATGATGAAACTTTA
Organism: Athene cunicularia; assembly: GCF_003259725.1. Taxonomy (NCBI): domain Eukaryota; kingdom Metazoa; phylum Chordata; class Aves; order Strigiformes; family Strigidae; genus Athene; species Athene cunicularia. The sequence continues at coordinate 111,365,625 of NW_020799095.1, forward strand.
CTTTGTGCTCCTCTTTTTGAGTGTCTGTGATCAGGCTGGAGTTTCTAATTCTAAATTCTTTTTTTCTAAACTTATAATCAAGATGAGAAATTATGTTAGCTGTAGAATCAAAAGCCATGTAGGAGGTTTCAAAGGTACAGAATCCCCTCTCTTAGAGGCAGAGGCTTGTGCAAATGTGGTAGTGGCTTTGACTGTGGCCACTTCTTTCTCCAGAACATCAGCATCTCCTCACTATCATCTGCATAGAGCTGTCAAAAAGTTTCACCCTTAATGAAGATGGATAAAAATGCAAAATAGCATACACGTGACAAAAACACCCCTGAGCCATAAGCATTTTAAGGATGGGACACAGACCTGGGACAATAATAATTTTTTGGAAGATAAAATGAGAGCGTAACATAAAATGTACCCCATCCTGTATTTAACCTTTACAATCCAATGGGCTCTTGCAAATGTACTGAAGGGAATTACTACTGTTATTAATACTGTTTCATACATAGTTTTACTTGGCAATTTTCAACTTCTTGTTAACATCTTCCCTGAACTCCTCCACATTCTGGAATTAAAATATACAGGAGAGCTTTAAGATAGCAATATTTTATCATTCATTGATTATTTATCTCTTATGAGCAATCTTTTTTTTAATATAAGTATCTTAAATATGAGCTGCAAAATAATCAATAACATGGATTCTAAGTGTTAGGCTGCAGTTGTTACAGGTAGATCAGAAACTTCTATATGGGGAAGAAAAGTCTATTACTGCTCTGCATAAATCTAAAGCACAGATGATGTAAAAAACTCAGTAGGATTAAGAGGAGACTCAAAGCTTTTTCAGGCACCAGTGGTTGGACAGTAAGCTATTCTTTCTCTAGCTAAATCATGTGCTGAAACTCTTTAGTGATCTTAGAGCTAACACAAAAAAGATGTGCTCACAGCTACAGTTACTGACCCTTAATGGAGTGTGCATTGCAACTGTGTGGGACTGGAATGAGGTGGAGTTTGACCAGAACACTGCAAATTATAGGTTGAGCCAGCAGCAACACTTAAGTCACCTGGTGCCTTCTGTCTGTGTGTGCTCCATGTTTGGAGACTCAGTTCTGGCTCTCTGTTGCTGTAGACCTTTGCAATTCAATAGAAAGCAAGTTCTCAGGCTACGGAAATGCCTTTTCTTCTGAACGTCAAATCAAATTGATATAAACTGTTAAAAATAATATTTTCCTTTCTTGTGTTTGCTTTGTTGATGAAAATGTTAATAACTGAATTATCAGCAGTAACTGGTCTCATCACAGGTAACACCTGCAACTATCAAAGAAAAACAAAAGGCAAAGGGCACACCATGCTCCATCACCATCTTCTCTTCTTCAACACACGATTCAGTGCCTCTGTGCCCTTCCCAGTAGTCGTGCAGAAAAGGACAGGAGTGTCCTGAAGTCATGAGGGAAGAGAAAGAGTTTGCAAGTGACCTAACACAGACTGTCCACAGAACAATGCTAGAAGTCCCCGTTTCCCTCTGAGGGCTCACATTAGATAAAAGGCCCTGTTCTTTCCAAGGAAAGCAAGGAAAGATTTACGTAAGAAAAACAACATAAATGCAGTCTCAGCACTCAGCTATAAATTTCCCCCTCCAGCAGTGTTGTTACAAACCTGTGGCTCACATGACCCCCATTTTTTTCACTATGATACTGCAGAGCCAGTGTTAACTTTGGGAAACACAACAGAAATCACCTGGACATTTTTAATTAAAAATACAAAACTATATATCAATTTCTATATTTAGGGAACATCGTTTAAGTGTGAATTCTAGCCCTCAAAGGTAAAAAAATACCACATTCAGCTGTCTAATACCTCGGCACTACATGTGCATTTACACAACCTTTCTTTTTTCCCCAGGCTCTCTGCCTCATTCACAGATCAGCTACACAATATTGCTACATTTAAGTGGAAGGTCAACCATAAATTGGGAATTTTGTATCTGTGAAATGTTTTCTTCAGCAATCCTAGTGAAATTCTTTGAATGAATAAGGAATATGGGGGGGAGGGAGATATGTGATATTTAACAATAGCAGGTGGGAAGGGCTTCAGCGTTGTCTTTTTTTATATCCAAAAGCTAAAGTAAAGAGCTGCCTCCATCAGCACACTGCTTCAAAACCTTAACAATGTGCTGGGACATTAATTCAGCCCTGACTCAGAGATAAGAATGAACCGCACTGAATCACTGGCACGACTCTGTGCAACACCTGCTCACTGTGCTGCAGCAGAGACCCAACTCCATCACTCCAGCACATGCAGGTTTTAAGTGAAAGCTGCTTAGTTGCTGACATTGTTTCCCAGAAGACCATGACACTTTCTAGCTTTAAGTTAAACGTGAAGGATAGAGCAGACCTTGATGTTCAGCCATGAATTGTAACACTGGATACTTTGATACAGGATTGTTTGCAGAGGTCACTTTTATTCTAGAACTGGGGAGGGAGGCCAGATGAGTTAAGTGGAGCACAGTATCAAGATGCTTTTTTAGTTCATAATTGGTTTTACTACCCAATTGACCAAAGGCTACAATAACAGTGAACATGAGTAAAGGGAGGAGATGCTGGAAACACTTTCTGGTGGCTTCAGTTGCCAAGGAAACAAAGTTCTCCTGTCTGTCTGCATCCAGAAATGTTAATGCTCTCTGTGAATGCAGCTCTTGGGATATGATGTATTTCACCCTCTAGAAAGACAAGTAAGGGAGAGGAAGGGGAAAAAGAGAGGCAGGAAAGTATGTGTAATACTTTCTAAATGTTCTTTGTATGTGTTTTGCTCACGGAAGACTAAATATTCAGCATAAAACTTGTGCTTTGTTTTTTTACTTGTAGATGGCAGAATTTTGTGTTACATTTTAAAATAAATTACTAGTACAGATCTCCATTGTCATCTTCAGAAACCAACTCAATGAAACCCTAAGCAACAGGACAGCCTCTGTGGTCTGTTCCAAGACATGTCCACCTTCCATGAAAGGAAGGTTCTTGGAAGGATATGGAGAGACAAGCCACCCTCAAACTGCCCATTGCAGGGAGGTGCTGGGCAGGTGCTGAAAGGTTTCTGACCCTCAGACTTTAAAAAGGAGGGGTGTCATACAGACAAGAGCTAACTGGCAGTGAGAAGGTCAGTGGCTGGGATTAAGGATTTCAACAGATCATAACAGGAGGCCATCTGCTCTGCTGTTGCTCTCCCTCCCTCTGGCAGCACTGCCACTGCACACAGGTCAGCACCTGCCTTGGCGCAGAGGAAGAATTGTCAGTGCAGGTCACCACTTTCCCAGCTTCCCTGCATTTCATTTCATCGAGGTCCTCAGCTGGAAGTTTTATAACTTCCCACTTTTCTGGAGCAGGCTACAGCTATAACTCCTGGAGGAGACACAAGGATGCCAAGAGCAGCTGAATGTGAGCTACAAAGCAACTTTTAGTGCTTCTCCTTAAAAGAAAGAATTGCAGTATTCTTCAGATAGCTGTAGATCAGATACAGAAATCTGCGCTACAGACTAGCTCATCTGATACAGTTTATTTTTTTCTTAACTAAAAAACCAAAACAATAAAGTTTTTCTAATTATTACTTACAACTACTTCTTCGGTGGGGCACTAATCATCTTTCACAGCAAGGTGGCTTCCCAGCATGCCAAAGCACAGTTCTGCTGGTAGGTGGTATGCTGCTCCAGGGACAGAATGGAGATCAGCTAACACAATCCAAACTGCCACCCAGCTTCGGCTCTCAGACACAAACTGGTGTTTAAATTTTAGGGGAATAAATAAAAGCCAGTTTAACATTAGCCTGGTTGATTCATTTTAGGATAATCCCTGTGGATTGTGTGGGATAAGTACTGGTTTTTCCCCAAAGACCTCAAGCTCCTGCAGAACCTTCTCTTTACCTTTTTGACAAGAAAAGAAAGATGATTCATTTTCAGGAGGTAAGAATTGTGTTGATTATATGCCAACGATGCCTAAATCTTAATCTTCTTTGCTTCAGACTTAGAATTGTTTGTTGGCTTTTACTGATGCCTGGCAGAAGAATCAGACTGAAAAATGATGTAGCTGAAGCTAGAGAAAAGTAAATTTTACATATGCAGCCCCTAAACCTTGCCCCTCCTACCTCCTCCGCCTCCCGTTTTTTGGCACCTTCATTCATACATAATTAATAGCTTAAACACAACAGTGTTTTGATAAAACAGGGGTGAATTTAGCTCTCCGAATAAGGGGTTGTACCAGTCTCTGCTGACTCCAGCGTAGACGGGGGAAGGCTACAGCCCCCTTAGCTGTTCCCCCTTCTCTTTTCCCCTCTCACCGAGTCCTGTGAGTCGCTCAGTCGGGGCCACAGAGAACCCACCTGAGCTGCAGGAGTGAACAGCACATTAATAGAGATGCTGGGAGGGAAAAGTAGCAAAAAAAAATCGGGCCTGGAGGACGAAGCTTCCCTCAGTGCCGGAGCAGGAGTGACATAAAAGAGGGACTACCTAAATACACGTGTATCACCGATACTTAGAAGACAAACCCTGACTTACTTGAGGTTATAGGGGTTTATTTGAGCACCACCAAACAACGGGTTAAGAACCGGAAAGCGATTCCTCAAACGCGAGGTTCAGGGGGAAGCCTCAAACTTGTCAAACTGCACAGAGAGCCCATTTAGCTAAAGCACAGCCGAGAAAACATCCCGCGCCCTGTGCGGGACGGAGCGCCCTGGGGAGGAGGAGCCGCCGCCCGCCCGCCGCCTGGCTTTCAGCACAAACACCGGAGCGTGTCGGTTCCCCGGCATGGCGGCGCCCTCAGCGCCCTGGGGAGCGGCCTCC
>NW_020799095.1:111370490-111377878 GCF_003259725.1 Athene cunicularia
AGGCCCCGGGCTCCCGCAGGCCCCGGGCTCCCGCAGGCCCCGGGCGGTGCCGCAGGCCCTTGGCAGCCCTCTCCCTTCTCCCCTCTGCCTGGCGCTGTCGCGTACCGTAGTCATTTCCCCCACCCCGATTATATTTATAATTACTCCGCGGCATCACAGAAAGGCACGTATTTTAAGCCTTTTGCAGCTATTTGCTTCAGTGGGTGAAGCAGCAACATCTGTTAGAAGATAATGGCCCAAAAGACATTTAAATCTTGTATAAAATGACACAAAGAGGACAACGGGCATTTTACACTGTATGGTTTGATGCTGTTACTAAACTGCAGATCACTTAAGTATGAAAATGAATCTGAAAACTCGTGCCAGTGGTTTGTAGCATATGGAACTGCGCCTTCTCAGGCAAGATGAAAATTAGTCTGGGATCAATTTGTCAATTGCTTAGAGCCAAGGTGGGTATCAAAGCGAGAAACTCATACTTCACTTAGGAGGTATTTTATGTGACTAAGTGGGTCACAAAATACGAAAGCCCAATTTTATTGCCACATAGCTGACAGTTTGGTTATCGCATCTGGAGTAAATGAAAAGCATGGCCTGAATCCATCAGGGAAGATTAGGAAAATGTGAGAAAATTACTAGAAGCATAACACAAAATGAGCAACCCAAGCTGAACGAAACCTACAGAAGGAAAAAGTGTTGACTAGGTATCATTAGTGTGAGCAAGTGACACCAGAAAGAAACACCAAGTGTAAATTAAGGCTTTGGCAGGGAAACAAAGAAAATCATGAAAGACTTAGACATTATACTGAAGTATACCCCATTACTAGGTTGTCTTCATCTTTTTTTCTGATTCCACCTCTTTTACTGTTAGTATAACTGCCTATTATTACAAATTATCAGCATATTCATAAAGTAAATGGCACCAAGGCAGTTCCTTTTTATTTGAAATAAATCAGAATCCCATACCAGCTAATTTTCCAAAGTACTTTTCAATTGTGGTAAAAGAAGATTACTAATTGCTTTAGGTTGCTAATTGCTCTGTGTATTGAAGGATTTTTTTTTTTAGTAAATGCAAAGATCTTTTGAAATCTCAAGAATAGAAAATATTTTAGTGCCCAATGGTTTTATTTTCCTTGTTTCAATAACATGCTTTGAGTGAAGACACCAGTGTGTCTTTAGTGCCTGTGATTTCTTACTTGCTCTGTCATGCAAAGCGGCAGAAACTGCTTCTTTCTGCCAGCAGGGAGAGTTGGCCAGTCAGGCACTTTACACAGCTGGCTGTTGAAGATGAAACAATCTGGGTGTTAATCCACACAAACTATTAAGGACAAGGCACTAAACATGCATAGAAGTGCTTATTTCATAAGACACAAACAAATCACTAGCTCTGAAAAACACAAGACATGCATACGGCCTGTTATGTTCCCGACTACATGTAACCCTTTGACTCATTTGTATCCTACAGACAGAAACTGTTCTAAAAAATATTCACCTTAGAGGGACTGAGCCCAACAACCAGCTGCTTATGCAGATATGCAATTTCTAAGAAAATCTGTATCATAACTAAAACCAATGTAACTCCTAAAATTGACTTATAGGAAACCAGAATGTACACTCTTTTTGTAGGTGTGCCATCCAATGGGTCTGAAGTAATTTTGCACAACAGACAAATTCCGAGACTGTCCTGTGATCAGCTGTTTTGTATAGCAGGTTTTCCTCAAGCCAGAAAAGCTCAAGATCTGCAGATAACCCATTCCTGAACAAAATTTTTGTAGAAACTATCTTTTATGATGGCACTTTCTTACTGCCAAAGTTGGAATATGGATGCATATGTACACATACAAGGAGAGTGAGAGAGAGAGAGCTCCAGCAGCTGAGGCTGGCAGATGAGTTGGTGGTTAGGGTTACAGAAACAACCCATCTTCAGGCTTTAGCTTCTCTTGGAGCTAGTTCATTGTAGATAAACAAATATTCTGAGAAAGACAGATTGCTCTCTAGTCTAGTAGCCAAAACTCTTGCTAGACATGTAAAAAGTCAAGGCTTACCTCCTTGCTCCAAATCAGATATAATAACTGCGTTGATCTCACACATGCTGGCCAAGTGCATCTGTCCTTATTGGGTTCCACCAGTAATGTGTTTGGTTTCATCTGGAACATTCACATCTAAATTGCCAATAGCAATTTAACCTGTAAATTCTAGAAAAAAAACTTCAGTATTTCAACATGAATGATAAAATAATCTCACTGTATTTTAGGTGTCTTACTTCGGTCATTCAGATCTGAAGTTTTGACTGTAGATTTTGAATTATATTTACCTTGAATTTGGCTTCTAGGAACCAAACAGGATAAAAGGTGAGAGAAGAACTGTTCTTCTACAGGGAGGTGACACTCTAAATTTTGTATCTAGTCTGGACAATACAAGAACTATTTGATAGTAGACAGAATCAAGCACAGGCCTCTGCTCTTGTACCTTTGTTGCCTCTGAAAAAAAAAAAATAAAAATTAAATGAGCCCAAGTCTGCTGCGAAGATTTATATTCCTGAGCTTCTATAAATGTCTTGGGGGAAAAAGTAGATAAACCCTTCTTATAAATAGATTTCTCATCTTTTGCATGTCTGTGACAACAAAATAATGAGGGACCTTCAGGTCATCCCTGCTGTTCAGCCCAGCTCCAAGGCCCCTGGAAGTCCTTCATGCAGGCATGCTGGCTTTTAGGTGAAGGTCCTCTTTCCCAGATGTTGCCATGGAAGCTTTTTAGTAACTCAGCTCTGATAAGCCTTTACTGTGCAGTCACCAGCTGGCAGTTTGGCTCAGAAAGCCTGAAGTCCCTCAGCACTGTCATTAATCTGAAGCCCCATGGAGTGTTTTAGCTAACACTGGTACTATGCACCTATGGTTTGCCTTGACTTAGTCCTCCATTCAAACTGCTTTTTCCTGGTCACCCATTCTCTCTGTAATTTCTACTCCACAGCTGCTAGTTGACCCCTATGGGTTAGTATGTTATGCCAAGCAACTGTATACCAAGGAAAAAATCTTACAGAAATACAATGAATATTTAGTGATAAACTGTTATAACTCAACCATTTATGCATACCTAAGGTAATAAGATAGTTATAATCAGGTGAAATAGTAATATTATCTATATAATGTGAGCTTTCTACAGCAACTTATTTCAACAAACTGAACATGGTCTTCAAAATACTAAAACCCAGTTTTATTTAGTATTTTGAAGACCATGTTCATGAATATTGTTCTTTTGCAGATTTTGTCATTTGAAAGGATAATTAAGACTTTACCATTTCCAGATTAATAATTCCTCCTGGAGAGAAGGTGTTTCTGGGAAAGTATCAGGGTTCAACATCTTTGAACCTATGTGCCATATGTACACACAGCTACTGCTTTCCCTCTGTGATTGCCTCGTGTTGCTTTATAGCAATGCACTGTGGATTTTGGGGATACACTCCACTAAAACATTTTTTATCATAAAGATGTGTCCAGGTAGGTAGAGGATTTTTAAATCCCCCAACTCTTCTTTTATTTCCCTGTGGGCCTTGTTTTCTGAATAACTGGATATGATTAAATAAATTCTGCCAGCAAAATTGTCTGAACCAGCTCTGAGTGGAGGAAGAAGAGACATGCCATTGTTGATGGGAACTTTCTGCATTCTTTGCATTCTGATTAATTGTAACGCACTGTTTTAGAAATTGCTTAAAGACCACGATACTGCTGTGAGGCATATACAGTAAAAAAGTTCACCATCTATAAGATGAAGAAAACACATAAAGGGTAGACTGTGCTTCTAGATATACAGAAGGAATTGATAAGAGGGCCAGAAGCAGACTCAAATGTCCCTTCTTTTTTCCTCTACTTATTTTTTCCTTTATCATATTATGTTCCTGGCCTTTCTACAAGCTTTCCTGTCATGCCTGTTCCTCAAGTTTTTTCCTTGTGTTAATATCACTGTCTCACTATGCATCAGACCTGTGAACTCGCTGTGAGTCCATCTGTATCAAAAGCTATCCGCGAAAGGCTGGCAGGACTTGGTCCAATTAGCCCTGTTAATAAGGTCCTACAGGACAGGCCTTTTAAAATAGTGTATTATTTTTCTATTATTCCAGATCAATGAGAAGGATAGAAAATAAAAGCACACCTAACACCATATTGTGTGGAAACATCTATCCTTGATATTTCACACTACCTGCATATTCAGGAAATCAGTTGCTTTCAGTGTCTGAATGTGGTTCTTTACCATTCAGGAGAAGGAAGAGGATTATGTGAGCCATTCAGCTCTAGACCAACAGGAATTTTCCTCGTATAAAATCCATATCCTTTTGGTGCTGTAACTTTATGACAGAATTATTAATTAGTGTGCACGAGAATAGTTTCAGAAACGAAGCAACACCAGTACTAGCAACTAACTAAAGCCTCAGCCACCACTCTTAAAAAAACTTGTTTCCACAAATAAAAGGATATACTCAATACATATGTAATTGATAATTAACACTTGCATTGCTCCTTTCCTTTGAATGATATAAGCAACAATTAATTACAAGTATAAAAATCCAAAATATGCCATTTGCCTTTCTAGTTTTTGTTTTACTTCCCAGAAGATAAATGAAATGCACATAATCTTATCAAACCTACATTTTAGTAAGACTTTGTACATCTTTGCGGTTTGAAAAAGATCTCTTAGGAAATATGAATTGATACATGAGAGAGAGCAAATCTTCCAAGTGGTTTAGCCTTATGACCTTTTCAGTGCAACCAAGAAATACAAAAACCAGAAAATAAGAAAGATGGTAATTTAATTCTGACACTGATATATCTATAAGGTGCAACCACCATAGATACAAAATACAACAGTCAAATTATAAATTACCTCTCTTGGGAAGGACTCAAGTTTTGGGGCTTTAAAATTCTATCAGATATTAAAACAAAATTGAAAAATAGCTCCCAAGTAGTTTATTCACTGCTAAATAGTTGACTCCATAGCTGCTCTTCTACAATAGAAGATACACATACCTTTGCTCCTAAAATACTATAGGTGGACATATCCTTCTTCCTATGATCGCCTGTCCAGACTGCACTGGTATTAATCTTTTCCCGTTCTATTTTTTAAGAAAGATTTTTATTTTGTCTTTCTGCATTTTGCACTCATCAGAAAATAAATATTTTCAATCAACTTTTCTACAACTAAATTCTGAATGTATAATTACTAATCTCTTCACCATGAGATCCAAACTTAACTTCCACTACATACCTAATTTGTCTTTTGAGATACAGCCATAGACATTTGTAGAAGACACAATATGAGATAAAGTAGGATAATAGCTTCCCTGGTTCAAATTTGGATATTTTATCTTCTGGTATACCAAATTTGTCCTAATTTGATGATTTTAGCGACTCTTCCTCAAAAAAAAAAAAAAAAAAAAAAAAAAAAAAAAAGTTCCACACCCATCAATTGTTTAATTTATGCAGCATAAATACAGTCATATAGATATAAAAAAATCACTGAGAGGCAACATAAAACGTCTTCTGAGGGTTTATACAGTTTTACCAACACTGTCTTTTCCCTTTGCATGTAAAGTCAAATTGTCAGTACTTAGAAATCATTGAACTCACAAAAGACAGGTAATGCCTGGCTAGCAAGGAGAACACTTCCAGGATGAATAACATTTTTAAAAGCATATTTAACCTAATGGCTTAAGCATGCTTTCACTGAAAACTGGAAAAACAGAATAAACATTTAAAAAATATGCCTCCATTGAAAAATGTTCCCAATTACTTTGATGGCTACAATTAGTTGGCAGAATTAAGCCAATTTGCTGAATCACCAAGTTCAGCAAAATAAGCATAGATTTACAGCCCCACTCACCTTGTCTCACAGAAGCTAACAGACATCAGTAGCAATCCCTGGAGAAAAATGAGTGACCTTCATCTACAACAAGCAAAGAAAGTCTGCTCCTGCCCCTTCCCGTAGCCCTTGGTGGAGGGCTGTTCCCAGAGGGTTTTAAATCAGCCTTTAAGAAGTTACTGCTGCTGCAAGTAGACACAGTCAACCACTGTCCTGAGACAGTATTTTTCAGTTTTCAGACAAGCTTTTAATACTGGATCTGGGTTTGTTTTTGGTGTTGTTTTTTTTTTGTTTCTTTGTTTGTTTTTCTTTATGCTAACTTTCAGTCTTTAGCTTGAGGATTTTGAGATAAATTGGCAAAGAGCATTCAGCCACTTTGGATAACAAGGTTAGGCAGTTTAGTTTTACCTTGTCTTTTTGCTGAAGCCCTCTGGTACTAACACATCTTAGAAGGAAGACTTCATATTTTTCAGAATTTTCCTGCTTTCAACTACAAGAGCACTGATTTTATGGACATTTCCGCAGATGGTGCTATGCTGAAAGCTTTTGAAAAATCTCAGTAAGTGCCTTGAGGAGGCTTGTGAGACCATAAGAAGGGGATACCTCCATAGAGTCTGCTTGTCCTGAGCAGGTTGACTCCAACTGAACACAGCAATCTCAGCTCATCAGGTCATGCCCCAGTGCTGAGGCAGTGAAGAGGAAAAGGAAGAGATGCATGGAGGGAAAGGAAGGAAAGGAGGATTATAAGGATGGGGAGACTGGAATAAGAAAGAGGCAGAAGTGGACAAAAGCAGCTGGCTGTTGGCCTGCTGCCTTTACTTATAACAAGACGTAATAACTCTAGAAACTACATGGAAAATCTGGGGTTTAATTATAACCTCTGTAGAGAAAGTGCCATCTAGGAAAATAGCCCGTGATTATTTTTTAGCTTGTGAACAGAGACAGTAAACATTATAGTTCTTACCAGTTGAATACTTTTTTCTGCCTGTTCCACTTTAGCATTTCTTTTGTAGCATATCCAGTCAGCACACAAATAATTGAATAATATAGAATAAATCCAGCTGAAAATGCACAGATTTGAATGATATCTCCCCAAGATTTTCCAGAATCCAGCCACAGGGCAGTAACTTTCAGAAGCTTTTGTTTGTCTGACCTGGAGCAAACCCAAGCCTCAGGGCTTTCCAGGTCAGCCTACAGGGAATTACTACTACTACTACCATTTTACAGTCTATCTTACTGCTCATTCTTTTCTTCTACAAGCAATGTCCAGCAGGACAACTCCCAAGCAAAAGCATCCAATAATTACGTTCCTGCTTTCCTCCATGTTGCCTTTTGCTTCAGGACTCCATAGGAAATATAATAAAATTACTTATTTTCCACCTCATTGCAATGTGGAAGAGAAAATTAACATCTTTTACAATAATATTTAATAAATTTATAATAATTATTTTAAAAAGATGCTTTGAAGTAAATTGGGCAAATAAATTGAAACTAGACAAAAAAAAAAAAAAAAAAAAAAAAAAAAAAAAAAAAAAAAA
>NW_020799095.1:111377928-111412946 GCF_003259725.1 Athene cunicularia
AAAAAAAAAAAAAAAAAAAAAAAAAAAAAAAAAAAAAAAAAAAAAGGATCCTCTGAAGTCTAACATTTCTCAGTTATTTCACTGCCCTGATGTCTGCAGATACTCAGCAGTGCAACTGGTACTATCCTTGTTATCTGGTGGAGTCATTTTGTTACCCTATTTGTTACCTGCTTTTCTGTGGTCTAATATGGAGAATTTTCTACAGCCATGAGAGTACACTGTGTCAGGCAGAACCATCAGTTTGATGAACATTTGTTACTTGTGAATACCTTCAGCGCCACCACTGTGAAATTAACTTCTCTTTTGGCATTAGCAAAACAAAGATTTGCTCAAAACAGCAGAAAATCTACCCTTGATTGAAAGCTTATTTCCCCTTCCTCTGTCTTTCCAGTTTTCTACCCTCAAAACTCTACATTCTTTGACCCGAGAATGTATGTGGAGAAAAAAACAGACACTACTTCAGTAAACCAGATAGGCACTTCCAGTAGCCAGTAAGGCTAATAAAACTGAGGTCATAAAGGCTAGAGTAAAAATAGAGGGAAAATCCTGACCATTTTCCAGTCAACTGAAAAACATCCATTGACTGCTTCACCATCATGACTGTATCTGTAATTTCTAGTATTTGTGAGTTTTAATAAATGTAGAAGAAGAAAGTTTGTCCATGGAAGTTGGACATTTTCTACACTGAATTCTTCCGAACTGCATACCCTACCTTTTTAAAAAATCTTTACAGAGTTTTTCACCTTGCTCTTACATGAAAAACCTTGCATATAAGTTTTTACAAGAAGAATTTGGTGAATTACTTCTTTGCTGTTAATAAAAAATTCTGGATTTGGAAGGACAGTTACACAAGCATTTGAGTGCTTCTAATTAAATCTACATAAATTTACCACCATGCATAAATGTCTAAGGAAAATAACATTCATTTAGTATGGAAGGTGGGGTTTTTTTCATTTTCAAGTCTATTTTGATTATGAACATGATTAAATAAAGTAATTACTATTGGAAAGGGGGACCAAGGATGGAATATCAAGGGGTATTTTTAAATACTAGAAAATGTACAGGTAACATTTATTTTACAGGCTAACATTTGAGGCTAACATAATCTTCATAGCTAATCCAGAATGCAAAACTATAAATCATCAGAATAGTTTATCTAGTTTATATATATTATATAGAGATGACATGCTTCCAGACTAGAGAAAAATGCAGAACATGTTGCTACTGAAGTTAATCAACATGCTATTCCCAGAGAATCACTCAATCACAGACTTAGAGGCAGTAATGGATTGGCAAAAATGCATTGTTCCAGGTGGATAAATAATACTCAAACCGACATTTGGAAAGCACAAATTTATCAGACACTTCATCATATAGTACATTTTTAAGTGTACTTGCTTTGGAAGGAATTAGGTGTACATCACATCTGTCAGGTTCTACTTTCCTGATATAAATAAGGAAATAGGGCACTGTGCCCCAGACAACCAATCTAAGCCAAGCCAGGGAGTGATCATCATGGAGACCTTTAAGAACTCACAAATGTTTTAAAAATAAAATAAGTTGTCCTAGCAGTACTGAAACAATTCCTGTCCTGTTTAAAACCTCCTCCTTCAGCCTCTCCCTCATATGGGGTTTGTAATGCTCTGTTCTCCATCCAACCATTCAATTTCACTAAATTCATCTCACATGTATTAAATCCTTTTGCTTATTGTGTTGACAAGCAGGGTTGATATTGGCCAATGGCTTTAAAAGCCATCAGGAGAGACAGACAGAAAGATACATGTGTCAGTTTTGTTCTTTTTACACAAAAATAAGTAATGCAATTTGATACCTTCTAAATTGTAGGCATTCTGTATATAGCACAGTAAGACTATGGTGCTGCCAGTCATGGGCATACTTTCAAAATTAACCAGTTTTCTATGCTTAGAGACAAAAAGAAGAGAACGTTCTGAAAACAATGGTGTTCTACCTTCCAGTTCCAATGGAGCTGAGACTTTATAAATAAGAACTTGCCTCAGGGAAGTTAAACATGCATAGAAATTTCTCCTGTTTCAAGATAATTGTGATGCAGAAAAATGTCTCCCTGTAGTGGAATGCACTGGAGATCTGGGTGCAGAAGGAAAGAACTATCTTCCAGCAATGACTGTCTAATCTGTTTTCTTGATATGTACAAAGTAATGACAGAGACTGCAACATGAATTCTGATATACTGCTTCCACCTGCCAGAAGAGGAAGATGGCATTAGCTGCCACAAAAGATGAAAAATGTCTGAGAAAAATGAAAAAGGAGAGTCACTGAGGAAAAGAAAAAAAACATGGAATGAATAAAGGCTTTGAAGATGAGCTGTTACAAGAAAAATAGTCAAGAAAAAATAATGTGTCAACAAATCCATAACAGGAATTTTTTACAAGAAGGACATGGACCTGTTCAAGCAGGTCCAGAGAAAGGCCACAAAGATGATCAGAGGGGTAGAACATTTCTCATATGAAGAAAAGCTGGGAGAATTGGGGTTGTTCGGCCTGGAGAAGAGAAGATTCCAGGGAGACCTTATAGCGGCTCATAAGAAGGATGGAGGAAAGGCTCTTCACCAGGGCCTGTAGTGACAGGACAAAGGACAACAGTTTTAAACTGGAAGAGAATAGGTTTAGAATGGACATAAAGTTAAGAAATTTATGATGATGAGACACTGGAACAGGTTGCCCAGAGAAGCTGTGGATGCCCCATCCCTGGGAGTGTTGAAGGTCAGATTGGACAGGGCTTTGAGCAACTTGGTCTAGTGAAAGATGTCCCCACCAACCATGGGGGTTGGACTAAATGATATTAGAGGTGCTTTTCAATCCCCACCATTCTACGACTCTGTGATCCTGATTTTTATCCCATCCAAGTCTAGTTTAGTATTGAAACCTGCTTGTTCAATATAAATCAATTATCTAACGTTTGTAAGATTAAAACATGCTACCTTTAATAAATGAAGATCATTATAAACAACCTGTTTAGAAAAAACAGTTTCCAGGAAAAAAGGAAGAAAACCACAAGCATTGTTCATAAAAATGGAAGTATTTATGAGGAAGAAAGGAGTTTCAGCACCCAGGCCTCATTTATTGTTAGTAAAGAAAGAGATCCTTTCCTCAGATATTGCAGCTACACTGAAATGAGGCAAGGGCATTGAAGGACAGCCAATGCCCATTTAGTGAAGGAATGGAGATGCTGGCTCATAGTGAAAAGGTCAAAACTAGGTAGAAAATAAACATTAATTATGGAAAAGATCAGGGTTTTAGAAACAAATGCATTATTTTTCTGGAAGGAGACGGGTTAATAGAGCAAGAAGTGCAATAATGCTTTTAGTCTCTACAGTTGGGAAATAAGCAACGGTTTATGACAAATAGCTGAATGATTTTAAATAGATAAGAAAGCAGAATGAGGAGACTTTTCTTCATTTTAAAGACAGAAGAACGAGACCCTGATTACCACACAGATATTTCTGAGGCCAGAATTTTCATTTATTTTAAGAAAAAGTAAGCCACCCGAGTGTTTATCTCCTTAAGTATAGATCAACTAATTTCTCTGTCAGTCTCTTATTTGGACTACCACTGAAAGAAGTTGAATTTGAAAATCTTGTCATACTTTGACAGGTGTGTTATTTTGTTAGTTATCTACTGGCAGGATTAGCACTAACAAAGTTGGTGGTTTGCATAAAAGCTGTGTGTGGAAACTAAAGAGATGGGTTACAACTTTTTATTTTGGGTGCAGATTAAAATGAGCCACAGGGACAAAGCCTGGAGAAATGAGCTGTGGGTGGCTTTTTTGCCACTTGATGGACCCCAGTAGATGTTCACCGTTTGTGACACATAACAGCTCGTTGAGAGCCCAGATGTGTGAAATGCCCACTGCTCCTGTTATTGTTGGAGCAGAGAACATTTGTTACCATTAATGAGCCAACAAGGCCCAGTTTTGGGGCAGAGTCAGGAGGTATCTCCCGCTCTTCACCTGGACCTACTGCCTTTGGGAGTGCAAATTTTCTGCAATTCTGTCACACGTCTGCTAAAAAAAAAAAAAAAGCAAAAGGCTTCTGCATCTTCATTACCTTCTCGTTCCCTTTCTGAATCAGCTGGTACAATGAATGTAGCCTTGGGGAAGAAAAGCCACGACTGAGAGAAGTGTTGATTCATTTCTTCATAAGCTTTTTACCACTCGTTATGGAGGGCTGTGCTGCTGCACTGAAACCCTACAGAGTGGAAAGCTGCTTCATCCCAAGTGAGGGCTGACAAGGGAGTGCCAAAGCTGGTGGCCATTATTCTGCCATGGAAGCAGCTAAAGGTCATAAGAAAAGTATGACATGTCCTTGGCACCCACATTGCATACAGTGACCATTTGCATTTGCACCCATTTTATTAGTATGTCAGCCACAGGCCATTTAAAATGCAATTTTGACATTGTGAAAAACTGTGCTACTATCAGACCATTGGCTTTACCTGATTTGAAACTAAAACTGAAAAAGGGGAGGAAACAACTTGGAAATGTTACCTGTTCTAAGAAAAGGTCATATGTTAGTCACATCTTCTCAAAACAACATGATGTTGATTGCTTTCAGTTCAATAATTATTTTATACTTGCCTCCTTGTTTAAACCCTAAGTAATCAAGATCATGTTATTTTTTAAGATATACCTTATCATTGATTTTTTTTCTTTCCTACTAAATTAGTTTTGCATCCTTTATATTTCTACAGTTAATAGTATTGGTAGTACTTGAACTAAGCTTACAATTTACTTTTTTAGTTACATTTATCATACATTATGTTTACTGAATCTCTGAGAGGCTTGCAAAAGATACTTTTAAAAAAAAAAAAATACTTCCTTTGTTTGTAAAATTAAGCTTCAAGATCAGTAGAAAACAGGAAACAAGGATCTGAAACAGAAAAATAAATTTGGCAAAAGTAGATTATTCTCTTTTCTTGTTCCAACACTGATAAAACTGTAATCCGTAAGAGAATAGATTAGTTAGAGAATTTTTCTAGTTATGGAAATTAATATAGACAAAAAGACATTCAAAAGCAGACAGAAATCTTAGGACATTCTTAAATCACAGGGGAGAGGGAGTAATCTTCAAGAATTATTGCAGTCTTGCACTGAAGTTTTTATTTGTAAAGGGTAATGTATGCAAAAGAAAACAGAGAAAATATATCCTATAAAATATTCTGGAAAGTAAATTATAATGAGAGATCCTGCTCCTTAACATAATCTTTGAAGTAAAGCAAATTCCTTCAAAAAGGAAACTGCTGAAATTAACTCAGGACACTTCTGGTCCTTGAACCAGGAACATCTGATTCTGAGGCCACCAATTTCCCTGTTGAGTAGCTGGATTGAAGAGCCTGGAAAGTTCTCACAGCTCTACCCAATGTGGTCATTTGGGCCTCCCAGAGAACCAAGGCCCTGGAGACATCCCTTTGCTGTGACCAGCACTGGTCAGAGTCCTGCCCACTTGCCCACGTGTGGGGCAGGAGCACAGCTCAGGAGGCCATGAAGGGGAATGCCCATGAGCCTGGCAGGAGAAGGTTTAGCCAGGCACAACAAACCTGCAGATAGTTCTGAGATAGGGAATAATGCTGCCTTAAAGTGTGTAGAACAAACTTTATAGTGACCTTATGTTTAGATACCTTTATGTTTGGCATCTGCTACATCATGGCCCTAATTACTGGATCGTAAGCTAACAGCAAAATGAATACCCGTCTCTACCCACAGACTACTTTTGCTGCTTTTAGTGGTAAGAGACACATTAGAGCCAACTGGATAAATAATGGGAGCATTCCTTCTGCCTAACCCGGCTATCTGCTGTAGTATTTCCACCTAGTATGAATTTATCACACTGGGGTTTCTTTCTTTTTTTCTTTTTTTTTTTTTTTCAAATCAAGGTGTCTCTAATATTTTAGAACTCTGACTTATGTGTCAGCAACTTCCAAAATTACTTTGTGCTAACCTGTCTTCCATATTGTATATTTTCAATTAAAAGAAAAATGCAATGAGAAGCATTTAATAGCCATAATAATCCACACTGGTGCCATTACACAGACAGCAAGGAAACTTGTTATCTCCTCTTAGCATATGCTACTTCTGTACAGCACAGAGTCACAAAGTCACTGAATCACCGTCTCCCCAACAGAGAGGAATTAATTAATTCCCAAATTTTAGTTCCAAATGAGATATAAATGCCAAGGCCTGTATCCTGTAAGACAGGAGTTCCATGGAAGACTCAGGGCAGTAGTTGACTCACCATCATACCTGCTTTCGGTACCCACAGCTAAGACAACCGCTGTCCTGAAAAGTGCTTGACCAGTCACATTCACAGGAGCATTTTGAGCAGCACCAGGTTCCTATTCCATATCCATCGTAGCATTGCTGCTCGTTAGCATGCATAGCAGAACCCCAAATTAAGATCCTTTATAATGAGCTTCCTACACATAGACAGTGGTAGGCTATGTCTGCTGCAAATTGCTTATACACCAAAAAGACCAGGCAGCCCACCTGCAGGGCTGAGACTCCCCTTCAGCACACTAAGCATTTACTGTCTGCTCAAAGTTAGTTCCCCAAGTTTCCTCAACAGTCTGTGAGAGAGACTCACTACACCCGGTGTGAGCACAAACAAGGCTGGGCTGACCTCATGCTGAAGATGGCCACTAGATCAGGTGGTCACAGATTATTTCTTTTAAATCTAAAACAGCAAACTACAAATCATGTAGTTCACTTTGAGGGTGTGCTTCAGAGGGGAATTCAGTCCAAGCATTAAACCAGACTGAAGAAAAACCTGAATCATACTCATGGCTATAAACAGAATAACTGACACTAACTTTTTAAAACAAACCATTGTTGCTAAACCCAAATGTCCAGTAAAGTGCTCTCCAAAGAATGCTTGACTTAACCACACTTCTGTAGCTAGGAGGTCAGTAAAATGCTTCATAAATTTTGGGACTGCTATTAGGGTTTGATGAATAAATTAGTCTATAGCCACTTGTAAGCAGGCTTTATTTCTTGCTTCCTTTAAAATGTTAATAGTTTTAACAACCACACAGTTCAAATGGTTTGTGCCATTTGATTAGACAAGTACTTCATGCCTACAAACTCTCCTAGTGTTATTTGCTAGCATGATATTAACGCTATTCTTAAATACAGAAGTAAGATTCTTGAGAACTGAAATCTTTCCCCCTAAGAAATACACATCAATTCACTACATGTTAGACTCTGGTGTTACATATAAAAAGTTCAGAACATCTTGCTGCTCTAAAGAGATTATAGTCCTAAAGGGATATGAAAAATTTATTGGAGTTTTACAGACAGCTATTTTCTCCCTTCTTTGGCTGGATTATATTCTGTCTGGAGAGAATGAAGGAAGGTAAGGAAGGTCTCCTGACCTTCTAAGGTTGACTCTGATTACTGTGTTAAATTCCAGTCTTATCATACTTACTTAACTGCATGGACCTTTTCTTTCTTCTTTCTATTTATTTTACCTGAAAATTATTGTTTAGATACAAAAGTTTCATTGAAATTGCTGTAACATTTTACTTTGTATAAGTACATATCTACACTTGAATGTAACAAATAGTTTTTAATTAACGTATTTTTTATCTCCCAGGGATAAAAATAATAAAATATCTCTACAGGTACTTCGTTTCATTGTATTTGGAGTACTCCTCCAGTACTGCAAGAGCGGCATCATTGATTTCCATGGTTACTGTGTCTCGGTACTGCGTATATATCAATTCAGAAATAAAAAGGCACCTTTCTAACCATCTGCGCCTCAGAGACTCAACATAAAACAGAAGACTAGGAGAATTTTATGTTATCTTTTTTTTCCCGTTATGACCAGGAATAAACATTCTGTAGACTAGATCTCACCCTTGCTTATATTTCAGTAATCCTGGTGTCTTTATCACATGCTTTTGGAGACAGCTGTAACACTATCACACCTTGTACAGTAAGATTCATCATCTCATCATCTCCTTCAGCAGAGAGTGCATATCACACCAGTTAATATTTATTTAGTGAGACACTAACTGTGGCTTTGCTTGAATAAGAACAGTCATGCTTTCATACATGATCAAAAGGTTATTTCATCTGATCAAGTTTTACCCTAGGAGTCCCTGGGTATTCTAACATGGTGAATTTCCAGGGATGATAGAACAACTAATATGTTTCCATTATGTAGGGCTAGGGCAAGGGCAAGGCAGTTTTTAATATGCTTTAATAAAATGTTTCAATTAACAGACATTTTCTTCCTTGTGAGAAGGTCTGAGATTGAAACCCTGACCTTGCTAAATCCAGTCTGATTGTATCCAGAATTATCAGCCTGTCACTTCTGCCGCTGTCTTGGCCTATAAAGAGTTAAAGAGTGTGAGGAAACCAGGCTGCAGTTTTTCAAGAACCTACAAGAGCTTCAGGGGAATGTTCTTTGGTGAGACTATATAAATGTTTTCCCTTTGATATAGCCCAGATATACTTTTTAACCTTGTAAACATGATGTCTGTACCACCACCAAACCTCATGCTGCTCTTTATCATCCAGCTGGTTTTACACTAGGACTTGAAAATGTTTTGCACCTACATTGGAAAAAAAAAAATATGGGTGGGTTTAGACACAGAAGGGCTGTAAAATCTTGACCACTTTACTGTGTCTGTAATGCCAGCAGGAGGATTCATATCCCTGCTGATAGTGTGCTGAAGTCTTCATGGTCTGGAGCATGTTTTTCCTCACTGTGGTCCGCAGGACCCCTACCAGAACAGCCCAGGACCATGCACTGCCTTAGCCCTGTGCTACTTCAGGGATGTCATACTTCAGAAGTGTGACATTTACTTCCATATGCTAGAGACCAATTTTCACAAACCACCAATGCTGCAAAGCTTGACAAGTATCAAAAGAACAGTCCAGAGAGTGAGCACAAGAGTTTTAAGAGGGGTTTTTTTCAATGCTTTGAAACATTACCACCAATGATGCAGCTGTCATCTTCTGGTTTAAATTAAAAAACAGAATTCCTGTCAATGAGAACTTCTTGGTAGAAAACAGGTAAGACATTGGTCCAGTAAAACAATGTGAATTTATGTTAGTGCTATTATCATTATACAGATGCTTCCAAAGCTAGCCAACCCATTTTCTGCCATTTGGTTTATTCTTGAAATCTCACTGGGACTCTAAAAATCAAGTCCAGACTGAAGACTAGCTTATCCTTAAAATATATAAAATTTTCTAGTTTGTATCTTTTACAAAACAATTTCAATTTGAACAAATGCCTGAATAAAGATTTGTCGCAGAACCTTACCACAGCATTTATTCAATCCAAACACCAAAACCAAAGTAGTAGAACATGAAGAATGTCATGTATCTTGTAATGCCCATGCATAGTTTTCATGAACACAAAAAAAATACGTTTCATCTCAGAGATCTTTAATTCTCATCTAAACTTTTAAACAGTTTTTTTAATAGCATTTCTAATGTTGATTTTGGTTTCAAAATGTTCTTTTAAATGTTATTGGTAAAAATACACTATTTTTAGAACATTTTTATTAATGGACAAACTTTTAATAAAGTATTTTGGATCTGAGAGTCTTGCATAACTTCTGAAAATACATAATATTGTCTATATATATATGTACATATATTTATATGTAAACTTAAGTATAAACATGAATATGCAGATGTATAACTAGAACAGCTGATTTCAATTCTTAAAGCTATTTTGTGTTGTGTTTATGTCTAAATGCACTTTTCAAATTACTGAGGAAATAATATTTAACTTGAATTAGCATGGTCAAAATTTACTGATCTAAGTGCAACATTTTCAATGTGGGATGCTCCCCAGGCTGGGCATGGAAGAGGCAGAAAAGGCCAAAGGAAGGATGCTTTGTTTTGACTTGGTTTCATCTGCACAACTCTCCCTCCTGTGCATATGCATTACCATGGAGATTTTAAGGGAAATGAACTATTTTGTTACCTTCAGGATTTCTGCTTTATGCAAGGAACACATTCAGAAGACATATAGTGAAAACATCAGTACAGCTTCCAATTCTTAGAACTCATAGCCCTGAATTTCTTTGTCATCTTGAACAATGCCTGCTGGTTATCACGTTTGTTAAAGGGAAGGCAGCAATATTCCTCAACCTCACAGTAAAGGATTAAGATTGAATTAAATACCATCTTGCTACAAGCAAGCATTTGCTTACAACTGAAAAGTTGTAAAAGAAAATAAAGTCTTAATTCAATGCTGGCTGATAATGAGAAGTTGTATGAGCTGTGTGGCAACACCTCTCTCCACTCTGAGACTGAAATACATATAAATATATAAAGCCTGTGCCTCTCATCGCAGACTCTTTAATTTACCAACTATCACAACCACCTATCTCTGAAGAAAGGTGAGTGAATCATAAATACACTAATCATCCATTCAACGTCCATTCACTTCTGAACTTGCTCAGATCAGAAATCTCTCAGTTCAAAACCAGGCTGAAATTAGATTTATTTTCTATGTTTTTGTCTGTTCTTCTCACCTATCTGCAACTGGTTCTTAAATGGTGTCTATATGCCATGTGTCTCTGTGGTGGGTTGACCTTGCCTCACCACCAGGTGCCCACCCAGCTGCTCTCTCACTCTCAGCAGCACAGGGGGAGAAAGCTTGTGGGTTGAGGTAAGGACAGGGAGATAGCTTACCACGGGCTGCACGGGACACATCCACCTGCTGCAGTGCAGGATCCTCCGCAGACTGCAGTGTGGCTATCATCTGCTCTGGTGTGGCCCTCCATAGGCTGCAGGGGGACAACCTGCTTCACCATGGTCTACACCACAGGCTGCAGGGGAATCTCTGCTCCACTGCCTAGAACACTTCCATCCCCTCTTTCACTGACCTCTCATTTTCTCACACCTCTCTCACAGCTGCTGCACAGCATTTTTTACTCTTTCTTCAATATCTTTTGCAGACACCAGCAGCTGAAGGGCACAGCTTTGGACAGTGGTGGGTCCATGTTGGAGCCACCTGGAACTGCCTCTGTCCAACAGGGGGGCTGGTCCTGATCTTTTCTTACAGATGTCACCGCTGCAGCCTCCCCCCATACCAAAACCTTGCCACATAAATGCAGTTTTGTAGCCTTTCTTGCATTTTTTAACTCTGAATACTGGTTCACACTAGACCATTTGTAGAATACATCAAAACATTAGGGCACCTCATACTCAAGCGTGTACATGAGAAACTATGAGAAGAGAAACTGAGGATTCATTAAAAAGTGTGGAGTCCTTGGAAGAAGGTGCTGAAGAATTATTTTTATCCTTTATAGGAAAGAGAGAAATATTTCAGGAATCTTCTGGCAAAGTATTTGCTCCAGTATTTTTGACATTTGCTAAAGGCAATATTTACCATTTCCCTCTATACCAATGCACCGTTCACTTTTAGTACCACTTGAATGATGTGACACGTTTTAAACCCTACTGTGAAGGCAGTAAATCAGTCTAGTGCTTAGAACAGATAAAATTCATTATTCAAGCACCAGTGTTACTGACAGTATATCAAAAAGGTCAAATGAGCAGATTAAAAACTTGTGGTATGAATTAAACATATCAGTTGATCTTTATGCCAGTGAATATATTTCACACAGGCAAAATATATTTGTACATTTTCTGTTAGCAGATTTGGGCACATCTTTTACACTTTCTGCTTCAGGAAGTGCAAAATATGTTTGGAGAGAGGCAGATGACAAGCAATGAGATAATAAGAATGTGAAATTTTGCACATTGCCATTTTAAAGGGAAATGTTGACTGAGAGGCTCAGAAAGAAATGGTGTAATTTTTAATCCTCCTAAATGAATAAAAACTTTCTGACTGAAGAGATGAGTCAAAATTCTGTGTACTTGAATACCACATACACAAATAGTTAATTTTTCCTTTTTTGATTTTTAAAGCATTCTATAAAGGGCTTATAGTAGTCAGATTCACTTTGTAGGCTGCATGCAGACATTGCTAATCTAGGAAGCATAATTTTAAACAGAGCACTTAAATCAGAGTCCATAGGACTAGAAAATCCAGACATAGGAATACAAAATCCAGACGCAGAGATTAATGCAGATTTCTAATCATTATGCTAAGCAGGTCAGTTTGATCTGCATTAAAAAAAAAAAAAATATCAGGGAAAAGGTGAACTGAAAAATATGTATATTCCATGTTGGGTTTTTCTTCTGGTCTCTGAAATCAGCATGCTCCCAAGAAAGCAGCTGTGACTCATTTTTCTCACTGACCTCTTCCAGCTAGGAAGTTATCCCTATACTGGAATATGTTGGAGACACCAGTGTTTAAAGTCAACAATCCTTGAGAGAGTATTGTCAAGAAAATGTCATGCACAGTCTTTATGGGTCACAGTCACAACAATTTTCAACATTTCCCCACTTCACATTTAGTCTAAATTTTCAAAACAGTAAAACCACTGGATGTCAAAACTACTGTTTCCCACCTGATCAAGAACCCTTTATAGCTATTTTATATCTCTTGTGTTCCCTTGTGGCCATCTTTGGTCTCAATTTAGATTGCAAATTCCTGTGTGACAAACACATTCTCTCCAGAGGACCACAGGAAAATTTAGGTTAGAAAGATCTTCAGGGGTCCAGCCACCTGCTCAAGCTAGGCTGAGACATGAGGTCAACCCAGATTGCTTAGGGCTTCATCCAGACAGGTCTTGAAAAGCCCCAAGGATGGGAACTGTACAACTGTGCCTGTGCTACTGGCTGATTGTCCTCATGGAGAAGAGTTTTCCTTGTATGCAGTCTGAACCTCTCTTGTTTCAGTTTGTGCCTGTTGTATCTTCTCCCACCATGCACTGTTGTGAAGAGCATGGCTCCCTCTTCTCAATGGCCTCCCCAAAGATACTGGGGGTCTGCCATTAGGTGCCCCAAAGCTGTCTTCTCTCCAGGCCAGACAAGACCCCATCCCACAGCCTCTCCTTACAGGACAAGTGCTCCAGTCCCTGACCATCTCAGCAGCCTTCTGCTGAACTTGCTCCAATTGATCAATGTCTTCTGTTGAGTGACCCAAAACTGAATGCAGAATCTCAGTGTGGCCTAAAGGGTGATGATTGAAAGGGGGTCGTCATTTCCCTCAACCTACAGGCTGTGCTGCAGCTGATACCACCCGGGATATTATCAGCCTTCTTCCCATCAGGGCACACTGGGCTCGTGTGCCACTCCCCGTCTGCCATGGCCCCCAGGATCTCTTCAGCAGACTGCTGCCCCACCTGTCTCTCCTCATCCTGCATCACTGCCAGCCATTCTTCCATCCCAGGGGCAGGACTTTGCAGTTGTCCTTACTGAATTGCATAAGGTTACTGTTAGCCTGTTCCTCCAGCCTGTCCTGGTCCCTCTGGATGGCAGCCCTGCCTTTGAGCATATTGCCTGGTTTGGCATTATCTGCTCATCTGATGTGTATGTAATGTCACTTCCTCCAGGTTATTAGTAAAGATGTAAAACAAGACAGATCCCAGGACAGACCCCTGTGGTGCTCTGCTTCTCACCAGCCTCCAGTTGGAGTATGACCCATTAACTACCATCCTCAGAGTCCAACCATCCAACCAGTTTCTAGGGCTTGGCAGTGCCAGGGAAACACCTGTCTGACAAACAAGAAATTAGCACATGCTGGGCCTTTGGCTCTCCTGATCTGATGGAAAGATTTATCCTAAATGAGGTTTCTTGCTTAATTAACTGCACATTGCAGATGTCACAGAAAGAGCAAAATCAAATTAAACAGGCTTGGGTTTTTTTCACATGAGACAATTTACATTGTGCCAGGCCATATTAGTGTTTATGGCTCTAAAATAATAAAATACACATTCAGACAAAAAGAGAGAAGAGTGACCGATAATCTATGGGAGACCAGTATAGGGAATCAACAACTGTAAAAGACCACTGAGAAACAGAATAGAAAGAAATATTAGTCTGAACCCTATGAAATGGTTGGGCTATTTCTACTGCTGGTCTTTTAGACTTTAAATTACCAGTTTTCCACAGCAAATTAAAGACAAAAGAAAATATCTATGGTTGCATCTGCAGCTATCTATGAAGTATGAGAACTGAACCAACAACAGTGCTACAAGAATAACAATTACGCTTGGCCAAAAGGAGTTCATCACAGGGAACACCAGATCACTCTTTAAAGAGGTCAGTGACTGTTTCAGACAATTACAGTTGACACACATGGATGCCTCCTGATTTCACAGCAGAGCAGCATCTATCTTTCCACTCAAAATGCTTTTAAAGTACTATATGGTACCATACAGTACAGGCTGGGTGATGGGGGCAGCCCTGTGGGAGTAGCAGTGGATGGAAAACTGACTATAACCTGGCACTGTGTGGTTGCAGCCCAGAAAACCAAGCGTATCATTGAAATGCTGGGGTTTCAACCCCAAGCCCCAAATTAAGGGTGACATATGGGTGATTCCCACAGCCCTTCACAAAGGGGGGGTGAGTTTACCTTTAAGCTTCCCTCCAGGGTGGTGCCGGCCTTGCAGGGAGAGCCATTGGGTAAATGAGCCCCAGGTGTCTGAAGTAAGTAACCAAAGGTCAGGTGTCCCACTGAGGGATAAAAGCTGGGACCCCTTGCAGGCAGGGGCAGTGTCTGTCTGTGAGGTGGATGCCCTGTGCAGAGTTCCCTGTTGGGGAAGGACCTCCTGCCTCCCTGGGACTGGGTTCCAGTCAGGTCTGGCTCTTTTAAGTGTGGGCTGTGTAGAGATTCAGTATGTGGCTTCCTTGGTCTTATGTGTTTGGTTTGTTGACTTGGTTGTCTCCTGTCCCTTCTATGGGAAACTGCATTTCACCATTTATTCCACCCATAGTTGGTTGTGGGGTGTCATTGTTGGGGTCAGTGGGATTGATGTTGATTATGTATAATCTCACTGACTTGTTTGTACCCCCAGCACTCACCCATGTACTGACCCTTTTGTATCAAGTACAATTTTGTTATTGGTTCATCTTTATGCTGGCTGTGTACTTTATGCTAGGCCTAATATTTGGCAAAACAATCCTGGACTGCATCAAGAGAAGTGTGGCTAGCAGGTCAAGGAAGGTGGTTCTTCCCCCTCTGCTCTTGTGAGACCCCACCTAGAGTGCTGTGTTCAGCTCTGGGGGCTCTAGCATAAGAAAGACGTGGACCTGTTGGAGTGAGTGCAAAGGAGAGCTGTGAGGATTATCAGGGGACAGGAGCACCTCTCTCACAGGCTGAGAGAGTTGGGGTTGTTCAGCCTGGAGAAGAGAAGGCTCTAGGGAGACCTTATAACAGCCTTCAAGTACTTAAAGGGGGCCTCCAGGAAATATGGAGAGGGACTCTTTATCTGGGAGTGTAGTGATAGGACAAGGGATAATGGTTTTAAACTGAAAGAGGGAAGATTTATGTTAGATATTGGGAAGAAATACTAATATTTTATTGTGAGGGTGGAACAGAGGTATCCCAGAGAAGCTGTGGCTGCCCCCTCCCTGGCAGTGTTCAAGGCCAGGCTGGATGGGGCTGTGAGCAACCTGGGCTAGTGGAAGGTGTCCCTGCCCATGGCAGGGGGTTGGAACTAGATGATCCAAACCATTCTTGCCTCAAACAGCATGTGTGAGGTTTGCACATCAAGGTTTTGTTAGCAGGTGGGCTACAGGGGTGGCTTCTGTGAGAAGCTGCTAGAAGCTTCCTCTGGCTGACAGAGCCAATGCCAGCTGGCTCCAAGAGGGACCTGCCGCTGGCCAAGGCTGAGCCCATCAGTGGTGGTAGTGCCTCTGTGATAACATATTTAAGAAAAGGAAAAAAAACCCTGTGCAGCAGCAACTGCAGCTGGAGAGAGGAGTGAGAATATGTGAGAGAAACAACTCTGCAGGCACCAAGGTCAGTGAGGGAGGAGGTGCTCCAGAGCAGAGATTCCCATGCAGCCCATGGAGGGACAGGCTGTGCCTCTACACACATGGAGGTTAGTGGAGCAGAATCTACCTGCAGCCTGTGGAGGAACCCACTCCAGAATGGGTGAATGTGCCCAAGCAGGCTGTGAGCTGTGGGAAGCCTGTGCTGGAGCAGGCTCCTGGCAGGACCTGTGGACCCATGGGGAGAGGAGCCCACGCTGGAGCAGGTTTGTTGGCAGGACTTGTCACCCCGTGGGGGACCCACACTGGAGCAGCCTGTTCCTGAAGAACTGCACCCCATGGAAGGGACCTGTGCTGGAGCAGTTCGTGAAGAACTGCAGCCCGTGGGAACGACCCATGCTGGAGAAGTTCATGGAGAACTGTCTCTTGTGGGAGAGACCCCGTGCTGGAATAGGAGGAAGAATGTGAGAAGATCTCCCCCTGAGGAGGAAGGAGCCACAAAGGCAATGTGTGATAAACTGACCAAACCCCCCATTCCCTGTCCCCCTTTTTGCCTCTGGATGGGAGGAGGTAGAGAAAAATTAAGCTGGGGGGGAAGGGAGGGGAAGGTGTTTTAAGATTTGGGGTTTTTTTCTCATTATCCTACTCTGATTTGATTGGTAATGTTACTTTTCCCAAGTCAAGTCATTTTGCTTATGACAGTAATTGGTGAGTGATCTCCCTGTCCTTATCTTGACCCGCTAGCCCTTAATTATATTTTCTCTCCCCTGTCCCACTGAGGAGGGGGAGTGATAGAGTGGCTTTGGTGGGCACATGGCACCCACCACACAGCAAAGTCCTTTTGAGTGATAAAGAGGTCATATGGAAGTAGTTCTTGCCAATGAAATGTTTCAAAGTCATTCTGCAACATCCTGCATAAAGCCATAATTTCTGGGGAAGCTCTGAGATGGCTGTTCCTAATAGGTGATGAGTCTCCTGACCAGAGGTGCAGGAGAAGGCTCAACAAAAAAGGCTTTTGCTTGAAGAGCTAAAAAATATGTGCTGATTTAAAGAGCCCTTTGGATATCCTGACATCCCAAATCTGGAACAGAACTGCAGACATAAATCCCATGTTAAGTTTCTCTTACCACAAAACAGTTTCATCTGAAGCATTTTTCTAACCCAGCCAAAGTGATAATGTTAGATGAACTACCCTCTGAATGTTAAATATATTGATCTGTAAATTCCCAAGAGGCAGGTGCCTGCAAAAATGTATTTCTTTCTCAGTGTTTCCTTATAAAGCTCCACATCTACCCAGACAGAACAGAATTAATTCACTAGTAAGTCCACTGCTTTCACCTTTATAATTACTGAATGCAGCATTCAATTTTAGCCCTAGGTCTATCCCTTCTGCAGAGCTATTTCTGCTTGCCTCTGGCCAGAAGAGTGCTGAAAGGGAGCAGATAAGGTAATTAAGGTCATTCTTCTCATTTGAAAAAGCATGCACAACAATCAAGTAAATTTACTTTAATATCACTGAGAATTGCTAACTTCCTAGGCCAGTACTAATGCTGGTGTAAATTGAAGTTGCTTATTTGAAGGCAGGTGAAGCTACAGTGTAGGTAGCTCCTTTGAAGTGACAGTGATTTATTCTTCTGAGAATATAAGATAGAATCTGGAAAAAAACAATGTTACTGTAAAAAAATGTTATGTAGAACCTGCTCAATAAATAAAATGTATTTGCCTTAGGACAAACACATTTCCAAGTGCTTGTTTACAGAAATATCTAGCCTGCATGGGGCAAAGCATCAGTTTCTGAACATCAGGTGATCCACAGAATTTCCTGCAGTCTTCCCCCCATACAGTGAACTCCCTGCTCAGCCTCTACTTAGCATGGGAGCAGGTGTCCTCCTGTCATATGCCCAGCTCCAACTCAATTCTGCACTGCAGTGGTTTTCTCTAAGGTTCACTGGGGCAACACAGAAGAAGTTACGTTAAAAGCTTGGGGATCAGTCCTACCATTTAGCACCCTGCAGGACCCAGCTTTTAGACATGCTGGGCATTATCTGCCCCCATCAACCACAGAAGTGTGGTGTACAACTAGCAGATGTCAGTGAGCTTGTCCCCTTTTATTGTTGATAAAGAGTGCCCCAATTTAAGCTGTGGGAAAGCACAAAATGCCACCCAAATTTCCCTTAATAAATGCACTGTTCCCTTCATAAATGCACTGAATTTTTTAGACTCCTGCTTATGAAGAGAGAGGCTGAGTGGGGGAGGTTGGAGTAGATGAACAGGAGGTCATCAAGTAAATTTACATTATTATCACTGAGAACTGCTAACTTCCTAGGCCAGTACTAGAGCTGGTGTAAATTGAAGTTGCTTTCAGTTGTTTTCAGGTTAATAATAAAAACCAGTAAGACATTCCATTATTAGACACAACAGGAAAAAAAAAGAATTAAGTCAATCTCTCCATAGATCAGTTATTACACCCTTCAAAAGGAGAGCATCTAATGTCTAGCCATCCCATTTATCCTATCTCAATGAGAACTGGAAACTGCTGGGAAAGAAATTAAAAGCAATAAAAGCAGGAATTGTGTAATAGGACTTCATGAACAGGGACACTCATTTTCCCAAAAGAGGCTTTTCTTTCTCTGATGGAATCAAATATAGTGAATCAATAGTTTAGCCCAGAATTGGTTCACAGTTTTCAGAGGAACCTTTCTGGAGGAAGGGACACATTTCCCATGAATAAAACCAGTACTTTAGGGGACAAATATAGCTATAGCTCCGTTTGATGCTATTTTAATACAGTTACCGTGTTTTGGGAGAGGGAAATAAGGAAAAGAATGGAAAGAGTTGGCCTTCTGTCCCGACATGCTATGACATTGACAGGGTTGAAGTGGAAAATTCTGTTGTTTCCCTAGAAATATTGTATCTCTGAGTGCAATAAACCCAGGAAGTTAGTGAGCAATAAACAAAAGTATTTTTATTATTAGCTTTTGTCCTTGCTTTTATTGAGTCTCAAGTTTCTTTGCCAGAAAGAATATTATTAGTTTTCCTCCTTTACCTCCCAAATGTCTTCAGTCAGTACAAATTGGGGGGGGTTATTCCTCAACTACACTTTCATATATTTCTATAAAAATATGTATGTATACACACAGAGAGTGGGAGATAAATTGATATTATATATATATTTACATGATATATTAATAATAAATGTTTATGTTTAAAGGTTTTTTTATATCTATGTATACAGATATATCTAAAAACATGGTTGCTGTATATTTCAGAGTTTCACTGTCTTTCAGTGTCCTGTGACTGAATTCCCTGTTGTCCCAGTTCAACCCATTCCTTCACTTCCAGTGCTATAAGGAAAACTATAGTGACCTCCCATCTCAAGCTTTTTCTAGAGGTCTCCATTTAGAAACACTGTACAAGTGCTAAATCTTTGGTTTTATGAATGTACAACCCCCCTCCAAGTTTTGTAACCTGGAACTGCTGAGGATTTCCTGGCCAGGGAAAGACTGAGTTTCTTAGAGACACATTCCTGAGTCTTGCCTTGGGTCAGTCCTTTATAACAACTAGAGGAACCATTTGCCAATGCCAGTCAACCTTGATGTTGGAAGAGATGCATAAAAACATGTTTCTACATGCAGTTCTGTAGAAAGTGAGAAAAAAAAGTATATACTGAAGGGAGGGCAACAACACTCACTACAAACTGTTAAACCTGTGAGCTTAGTTCATCAAGCATTTTTCTTCTAAACAGTTATTTGTTATCTGTTCTCCTTTTCCACCTGCTTTTCTGCTGAGCCCCCTCATTCATCTTTACAAGCAAGGTTTTATACAGGAATTCTTATATTTGAGCCTCCAGATAAATATGTACTCAGAATTCATTCTCAGCATGTCATTCACATACAGCTTTAATTTTATAAAATGCATATATATTAAAAAATTGCAGTGATTTTTTTCAATTGATTTAGCTAATTTTATTAGCTGTGGGAGGCAGCAGAATAGCCAACTCTGGCAGAAAAAAAGAAGCAGATGTTGTTCAGAGGAAGGAAGATTTTTTTTCCTTTTTATATTCAGCACCTGCTTTAATCTTCTTTGGCCTCAACAAGACTGTTTGCACTTAGATCTTCCTGAAGCCTCCAGTCACTGGGAAGGATTCTGTGTCTATTAGGAAGGATTTGATGATCTACCTATTCAATATTAACATCCTGCAGATAATTCTGCTGCTTCTTAGTTTCAAAAATAGCATGTTCCCTTTCTGTCACCTGGTACTGCAGTGCATGGAACAAGCAGCCCACTGCACTGAACATTAGGACATCTTTCCTTTGTACAACCTTTACTTGTAAACTTAGGTCAATAATAAAAGCAATCATAAATATCCAGCATAAAGACTAGAGTATGTGCCTGTTACCATTATTCAATAAAAGTTTTTAATCTTGAAAATGCTAGCATCTCAATACTAATGGTAGACAAGTGACCTTCCATGACCCTGTTTAGTTGCACATATCAGTGTAATCTAGACTATGCTTCAAATGCAAATGCTGAGATGTAATTGTTGGTGGATGCAGATTTCCAATGACTGAAACAGAGGTGGACAGAAGATCTAGCTAAAGCTTTGGCCCAGAAAGCACATTTATGACATGTTAAAGTATAATTAAGCAAATAATTTGTTCAATGTATTTTACTTATTTTTCCTGTGTATGGAATATTTATTTCTATTAAATATATATATATAAAACAGAATATAAAAAAAACTATTCCTCACAGCTACTTATCTGATGCTACAAACAGACAAGCTATATCTAGTCTTACCGTGATGGTTTGACTTTGGCTAAATGCCAGGTACCCACCAAGTCGCTCTATCACTTCATCCCCCTTTTCCCCTTGTTTTCTCAACCGGGCAATAGGGGAAAGAAAATAAGATAAGCCAACCCTTGTGGGTAAAACAAAAGCAGTTTTAATATAAGCAAAACGAAGCAAAGGTCTGTGCACGGAAGCAAAAGAAAACAGATTTAATCTCTAATTCCCATGAAGAGGCAATGTCAGCTCTTCTCAGGAAGCCGGGCTCCCATACGTAGCTGCCTCGGAGGACCAAGGGTGACCCCCCCCACCTTCCTTCTTTCTCCCAGCTTTATACTGAGCAGACGTCATATGGTCTGGAATATCCCTTTGGTCGGTTTGGGTCAGCTGTCCTGGCTGTGTCCCCTCCCAAGATCTTGCCCACCCCGTCCCACTGGGGGTGGAAAATGTCAGAAAGAGCCTTGGTGCTGAGTAAGCACTGCTCAGCAGTAGCCACAACACCAGGGTGCTATCAACACCCTGCCAGCTCCCAGCATAAACCACAGCACTGTGAGGGCTGCTATAGGGGAAAAACAATTCCAGCTCAGCCAGACCCAGTACACTTACTTCAACAGTTTCACAGAAGCACCCTCAGTGTCACATTTCATCAGTTAAAAAGTATGGATGCATTGGTGTCATTTAAATGACTCTGGGTTATTTGTCTAAGAGGAAGAGCTGAAGGGTGACTGTCCCCTCTAATGCTGAGTATACCCCTTTTCCATGGTGCTGTGCCACCTTTCCTGTAAGGACACAAAGACACAGAGGTAACAGCCAGTATCCATGTAAGCCTGAATGTTCATGGAAGACTACTACAAAATCTACATTACAAAGGTAAGTTTACATTTTAATTTGAAGAAACTGGAAGTCTACTCTCCTTTCTGTCCCCTAAGAGAATTATATAAACATAATATAATTTGTAAAAAAAACACCAAAACAAAAAAACCCAAGTACTGAAGAAACAGACTACATACTGAAGAACCTTGTTGAAAAACATAATCTTTTTATGATGGAGGAGAAATATATTGTCGTGCTCTCGCGTACCTCATTGGTTATTTTTGTGATGAGTGACTCCTGAACTAATAGGGTTCTCCCTGTCAGGGGGAGCCTGGGCAAGGCAGCAAAGCTGAGTGAAAACGGACAGGCAGGAGGAAGAGCCAAACCCACCATCATGGCCAGGCACCTGCTCCAACCAAACCACATGCTGCTGCTCCTGCTGAGACACTCACCTTGCACACCCTCTGCCTGTGCGCGAGGAACCGGGGATTGACCGTGTGCAGGGAAAGCATTGCTCTCGGGATCAGGTCTGCACTACTGCCTTATTTTAGGCATCTTTTGCTGATCCTCTCTAATTTACTGATAAACATCAGAAAATGCGTGTTTTCAAACACATTTCTGTAATTCTGCATCTGCAAGGTTGACAAGCTCATAGACAGGAGAAATAGGGTGCATTACCGGTGCAGTAATAGGGTGCTATCCAGATGCTGGCTGGCAGCTCGTATTTACAACTATTCAGCACTACCCTGAATAGCTTTGTGCATGGGAACAGGACTCAAGGCAGTCACACTTATTTGATGTAGTAATTTTTTGTATGAATCCTTATTTCAATTGCCAGCTAGTGGCCTTGCACAATTCACTTCCCCCACACCACACTTCAGTTTCCCAGGTTTATAGATGGGACTGTGATACAGGCCTTTCTCTGAAGTGTTCAGGAACTGAACTGATGAAAGGTGTTGGTTGAAACTGTAGCCTTGAAGTGCTAAGGCTTGGACAACCGGCCCAAGCCAGAGCTGACCTATAGATAAATCCTGTATATTTTATAACTGAAAATCATTGTGCTAGTAGGTATTGTACTAAGTTATAAAAAAACACCTACTCTGATGTAAAAAGTGCTAAAGTGTTGAAGTACTGCAGCCTGAACAACAGGCCCCAAGCCAAAGCTACTAACTTGGTGTGTAATCATTGACAAAGTATGTAAGATCACTAGTGAAAGATGCAGCTTAGAATATAATGAGCAGTGAGGAGAGAATGTATCCAACTCCCCTTGTTTAGCCTTGTTCAAGGCTGAGAACCCACGTATTTGCCCTTGTTAGAAACTCCCTTGGTTTCTCCCCCGAGCCCTGGCCAGGCTTTGAGTGGAATCCAACAGGAGAATGAAACCAGGAATTTTCTGCTCAAAACAAAGGTGCCAGCTATTCTAGCCTGTCGATCTCTGGTATATAAGGCTGGACCCGCTCACAGCGACTTTGGCAGCCTCACCTATGGGTGGACGCACCGCGTAGGATTTCCCCCTTGCCGGGACAGGCTCTGCAACCCCTCGCTGTAACCAGGGCTGCCCAGCCACTGCAGGGCTGGGGGATGGGAACGTGTGCAAGTGGGGATGGATCTTTCTTAATCACTATTCTCTCTCTCGTGTAGTAATGATTTAATTAATTACCCTGTTTTTTCGTGTTTGCTGCTTTAAGTGCACTACTCTGCTTTTTCTTACTGCATGTTTTCTGAATTACACTGTTACATTGGTTATCACTAGTAAAATACGCCTGCTCTTTTCATTCTGGTGTCTGAGTTTAATTGGTATCATTAGTCAGCAGAACAAGCCTTCACACAATTCCTGTGTGATGATGATATTATTATTATTATTATTATTATTATTATTATTATTATTATTATTATTATTATTACTACTACTACTACTACTATTATTTCATCTGGTCACATTTCAAGGACTGATTTTTCTCCAGCTTGAACACAACAGATGTCCCAAAAGCAGAGACTTTCCCAACAGACTCTGCTGTATTTAAGAGTGTATCAGTAGCATGATACCATAAGGTTTAAATAAAGAAAACCTGTAATTAGGAGTAATATGTTAGTGTTGTTGGCATCTAAAATTAAATTAGATCTTGCATTCAAATCATTCACATGTACTTGGTTTCTTTTCATATTTACATTTTTTCAGAAGGACAACTATAACCTTTCCCTTAAAACATCACAATATTATTTCCTTAAGCTTTAATGAAGTCCCTCTAAAATAAAAGATAGAAGTATCTTGAGTACAAAATATTATCTAAGTCTTAAGGATTCAATAATTATGTCCCCCTAAAATAACGGGTAGAGGAATCTTTCCATTAGCTACCAGAGAGGCTGGGCATCTACCTTTCATTAGATGCCTGAGTTTCAAACGACAAAAAAGTGCGTTAAAACAGGTTAGAGTGGCTGTGCACCTCAATCCTGAGAGCATCATGTGAGGGATTTTGCCATCCTTTGTAAACAGGTAAAAATGCCTTGTAGCTAATGCATGGTCAGAGTGATCATCAGAGAAATTAGATCAGAGCAACTAGCTTACTATAAATTATTATCCCCTTGCTAACTGCAAAATAACTTCCTCTGGTAAACATGAGCTCTGAAGAAAACATACCTGGTTGCCAAGAGTTGCTCCTTGTAATTACACTGCCCCTTGTCATTACACTGTTGGAGGGGTATGATCATAGATTTTAAAAATATATTTCAATAACCTCTTTAGAGGACTGCAGACAAAGTTGAGGGGGGGGAAAAAAAAAAAAAAAAAAAAGAGGGAAGAAGAGGATTACTCTGACAGTTTTATCCTGAAATTTAAGGTCTCACAGAAAGGTTTATAAACGTATGACAACAAAGACATATTGATGGTAAAAGACTTTTTGGAATAATTCTTGATACATTTCTGATATGAGTTAGCTAAAGAATCCAAATACTTCAGCAGCTAGTCAAAATGAATTATTTCTGCTTAAACATCCACTACAGTTGAACCTGGAGAATAGGGACTGTCTTCACAAGTGACTTTAGTATCCACTGTGCCTCTTGCCAACAGAGTTGTATTCTCCTGAGAAAAATGTGGGTTTGTAGGTAGGGAAGGGAAACTTTGATAAACATTATCTCCTCCTCAGATTGATTCTTTATACTGTGCCACCTCACCTGTAAATTTAAGAAATGCATAGATTACCATTAAATACTCATGGAGTTCAAATAATTTCTAAGTAAATGATATTCCTGCAGCGACACAGACTTTATGAGGACTGTACTAGTATACCCTACAGAAAACAGAAAAGAAAGATTACTGCTAATCTTAGCAACAAATGTCAGAACTATAATTATAACCCCCTTTGTAATACCACTCAATAAAAATTGTCTGGAGAAATTTGGATTTTAACTGTTTCTAAAAACAGTTTTAGAGCCTCTACCCAGTAGTTCGTTCCCACTGTGTGCGCTGCAATGCTTACAAATAACTTGCTTGGGATTTCAGCTCACACTGAGATCTCCCACCACGTCAGTTACCTTTAGCACATACAAGAGAAAATTAATTTGAACAGTATCAGTGCCAGAATCCCCCAGGCTATGACCACCACTGTCCATAAAGACAGCATGCGAGGAAGCACAGCCCAAGCCTTAATGCCCCATGGTGGCCAGTGGGAGACACCAACTGCACTGCAGATTCAGAAACACGGGTGCTTGGTCATGCTCTTTAAAAGGCATGTTTATAGACAAGACATTCAACCCCTACCTATTCACCTGTAGGGTGAAAGCACCAACCATGTTTTGGTGCTTCTTGGTATTACTCGTAGACACTCTGAGTGTCTTTGAAAATTTAGTAATTTCCAGTATAATTTTTGGTGAAAGTCTCTGTTTTCCAATTTGATGTTCACTTAACATTAAGCAAATAAGAGAGATTTTATACATATATGTGTTTGTATACAATAAATACATATATGTATGTATAAATGAGAGTCACTCACATAATATGGAAAATAACTTCTAAATAAAAACCTGCAACTCCAAGAGAGCTATCTCAGCCCTCCCTTTGCTCAGGGAGGGAGAGACTAGGAGTAAAAACACCTCCACATAGAATAAGCACCAGCAGTTTGGAAGTTTAGCTCCTTAAGTAGCTCCTCACCAGTCCTGTGCAGCTGCAGCGCGGGTAGCAGAGTGGCTGCTGCAGGCGGTGTGCAGCAGCAGGGTGTTTCTCTGCCTGTCAGATTCAAGTCTTATCAGCTGAAGCTGGTGTTAATAAACCAGATGGGAAATGTGGCAACTGCCTGATTGATACAAGACCCATCCCTCTCCCTTGGTAATACCTACTTGTGATTCTGGCAGGCAGAATGTCCTCCTGCCCAGCAGACAAACTGGGGCAGCAACCTCCCTGTCAGATTAACAGTTTGAAACAAATATACAAAATAGTCATTTTAAAGGTTTTAGTGAGACTTCTACTTCCTTTGATTGCTTCTAGGAGGACGAAGAGGCCATTCCCCAAGATAGAGCTTGGCTGTGGGAAGGAAGCAGAGAAGCACAAGCGATTTATTGACATGAAGAATTGTAAATTGTGCTGTATACCACAAGCTGGCCAAGTACTTCTGCACAGAAGCCTGCAGCCATCACCCCTCTTGCACAGAAGCACAACAGTCATCTGCCAGCTTTTCTTTTTAACAACCTCGTATGATAAGGCTTTATTGATATATAAAGAATACAAGTTCAAAACTGAATTTAAACATAAGAAAACCAAAGAGCTAGAGTTTTAGCCACTCAGGTTCCTTTGTTGTAAATGGCTTGCTGGGTCAAGAAAGGGTCCCACAGAAAGCCAGAGCCTTTAATCAGAGCCATACTCTGCCTACTAAGCAAAATTATTGCACATATCATACCCATCTTCTGACTGCTCTCAATCTCATCAGTGCAAATCATCCTAAATCCCAGTAATGTATAAACTGGTAAAGTTTTCAAGACATAAATGAAAAGCAGTGCAATGGTTGAAATCTCTTGCTATATGGGGTTATGTGTGACAGAGGACAGATCTTCCTGTTAATATCCTAAGCCATGCCTGAATTTAGCATCCAAAAAACAAGTCTAAATAAAATTCTATCAGATAACATCAGGATTTTTAAAAGGAGGTTGGTACTTAAATCCCTTTGAAACACAGGTGTCTGAAGCACAATTTAAAATCTCTGTTTAAATATTTAGGGCCAATACTGTGAACCATGTTGATGCTACAGATCTCAAGAGTACTATTAACACTTTTAAGATTTAAAAATCCATCAATCAACTGTTGGTACTTTGCATAAATTACTGAAAAAAGATATGGCTGTGCCATGCCACTTATTCTTGGGACCAACTCCTTTTAGGACAGTTGCCCATAGCCACAGCAACCTTCTGCACAGCACTGCAGCTGGGAATGAACCAGAGAGCAGGACTGCAGCTTCCAAGGGCCAGGTGGGGCACATTTCACATGTGACAATAAATACAATATCAGGGATACGTGCTTTTATTTTGTAGAAGTAGTTATACCTCTGAGATTAATAAAATGAGTAACTGTCTCACATAAATTCAGATAAAATTGACAAAAATATTTTTAAGAAAGCCCACCATCAATTTTGAAATGTTGGTTATTTGGATAAGTGAGTTTCCAGTCTGGACAGAGAAATGTGCACCTCAGAAACCTGGAGAACACCCAAGTAATGTGGCTGGTTTATTTTATAGTTCATTCTAAGGAGATATTTTTATATTTCATCATTCTCAGAGAATACAGAAGGTTATTATTCATATTGATGTCTATGAAAATGTGTCATTCTGGTCAGGATTCAAAGTGTTTATTAAGTTTTCCACTCAAGCTTGCCAGTTCAAATGGAAGGTGGGCATGACAACCTTACCAACAGTTAACCTCTGCTTCCATAGTGCTGAGATTTTTCCAACCTTGAGATTTTTATAGCAGAACCTATCTATCTTTTCACATTCAAAACTGTCACAAGAACAGCAGTTCTGCAGACTGAATTTTGACAAACAGCAGCTTTTTCTGCCATATCTGTCCCAAACCACTAGATATCAACTGCCATAATGCATGGAGAACCATATGTACAAGAGGGGGAAAGAGGGGAGATGAAATTCAGAAGTCTCCTGCTGTGATTCTTCATTGCCTGTTACCTGGAGCAGCTGTTCAAGCCAAGATTTGTCAGATCCAATTCCATGCTATGCTCATTTATATTAGTTTATCTCATTAAGATGAGCTGTAATTCTGGAAGACTAAGTCCCAGGAAAATTCCCTGAATGGTGCAAAACTAATTTTACACACAACTTCTGTACCAAGCCAGCAGCTTAGGGTGTACTGAGACATTATCAGGTTTCCCTTATTCCTGCCTCTTGCACAGACACCACAATGTTATCCTGCAGTTGTAGGTACTCTGCAGTTCTAGGTACTCTGTCCCCCCAGCACTGGGGAAGAATTCTGGTGTGTATCAGAATCTCTGGCTGAGAAAACAACATGGAATCAATATGACATCTTTAATTTCAGATTTCTTGCTCTAAAAATCAATCCAAGTTGTGCTGATAGATCAGATTCACCAAATGCAAGATGCTCTAGTGCAGCCCGGTGGTTTTACATATATTTTGTTTGAACAGGGCACCAGCTGCCAGGGAATATGACCCTGCATCACATTACAGCAGTGTAAGAGGGAAGGCATATGCAGGAGGCAGCAGGTAAATCCTTTGCTGTTTGTTTAAATTCAGTTAAATTTGCTTGGAATAAGCTCCATATTACACAAAGGGTAGAGACTTCTTCCATTATAAAGCCACGTGCCAATAAAGTTTATCTTACCCTTGTAACGTATCAGTCTGACAGTTCCCTTGCTCAGGTCTTCCCTGGTTCAAACAGCTCAGTTCTGAAGTAAGCTCTAGCTTGGAGGCTTCAGAATTATGGAAGTCAACATCATCTCACCCCAGGTGTCAAGGACACAGTCTGGAGTCCTTCACAGCCTGCAGGAGCCCTTTCTTTTGGACCCAAAAAGCACCCAGCTGTGGCTGGATACCTGTCTGCAGTAGCAGGCAGCTCATTTAAAGAAGCTCTTTAGGTTAAGGTAACAAAATAGATCAACTTGTCAGTGTGCTACCAATAGATTTAGTTTCTCCACTACTCAAAATACAGATCCCAAAACACAAAGCATCAGTATAGCAATTATTAAATTAATTGCCATACAGAAACACTTAGAAGTAATATGAGTACCATGAACTTTCACATTACTAATAATTCACACAGTTGGTATTTAGAGGAAGAGAAAAACTATCCCTTCTTCTCTGCTTCCAGTATATTCTTGCAAGAAGGTCAAGGATTGTTCTGCCTCCCAAAATAGAGAAGTTTTGTCAAGTAGGTTACATTTGTTACACAAACAAATCAAGTCTGATGACTTCTTTCAAAAGTTTTCTCAATTTTTTGAATTAAAACAGCCTGGAAAAACCCTAAATGCTGATTCAATGATTCAGTTAACTCATCATCCTTGCCTTTTTCTACCGGGAAGAAAAAGGCTCATTTGTCAAAAGCATAACTTAGCCACTCTGAATTCCTCAACAGGGAAGCCTGTTCTCCGTCAGCTGTGGAGAGAACACATTTAAAAATTAAAATAACATTTGCTTTTGCTTTGGGTTGGTTTGTTTTCATTAAAGGGCCCAAGGCTTCCCAAGAGTTTTGAAAGAAAGCTTTTTCTCACAGAATGAGTGCTGGAAAAAGATTGGATTTCTCTCCAAAATAACTTCCATTATCATCTAAGGAACAGTAGAAGCAAATGCACAGCTTTCTTGGGGAACCTGAAAGTTATCAATGTCAGGCAACTTGAACCACAAAGAAGATCTTCCAGTATGCCAAGCACTGGTACAGTTATAACTATGAGATACCTAGAACAGAAGTAATTTTCTGCGTATATAATGCTCATCCTGATGTACCGGTACTCAGTGTCTTCAGCTGGGGATATCACATGGGGAAGAAACTTTGTCAGCCTACTCCTCCTAGAAAGCCCTGAAAAATGTAAAGTACAAGTAGTCCATTTATCATCCCCACCACATTTAGGTACTTACCTGAGTGTCAAACTTACTTGGTGGAACAGAGGGAGAAGTCAGCTTTGGGGAGTTTTTTCCTCAATGACAAATATAATAAAACCAACATTGGTAATAATAATTCCCTACAAAATAATTCAGACAAAATTATTTTATTTTCCAGATACAATCATTCAACATCAAAAATGCCAAAACTGGGATGATCTACGTAGTCTCCAGGCAGGCCTCCTAGATTCATGTGTTTAAGTAATATAATTGAACTCTCCTCAGGATGCCCGCTTTATTTGGTAAACAGCATGAAGAAACTGTTTGAGGGCAGAAAGTGTGCTGCAGAAGTTTGGCTGGAATAACACTGCTGATATAGTTTTGGTATTTCTACCACAGGGTCTGCTGTGCAAGGTCTGTGTAGGAAAGGTTTTATTTATCTTTAAAATAAGCAAAAAATCAGACACAAGTGCTCTACAGATAGCCTACATACAGAGAGCTGAATTTCTTCTGAAACAACATATTCAAGACCAGACAAACTAAGCACCCAACTCCGCAATTGGTTGTAAGTTCCTACAAGTGTTTTAGAATAAAGA
The DNA here is from genome assembly GCF_003259725.1 of Athene cunicularia. NCBI lineage: Eukaryota > Metazoa > Chordata > Aves > Strigiformes > Strigidae > Athene > Athene cunicularia. The sequence goes on from NW_020799095.1 coordinate 111,408,018, forward strand.
ATAGCAGAAAACAACCTGTCAGACAGAGCAATGTCATTTTTCTTACCAGAAGTTTAGCTCACTTGCTTAAAGCTAAGAAGTTATTTGGTTCTGTCAATATTCCTGTATGCCTATGTACAGTGATATCAATCACAGATCAGAACCGTATCTAGGTCATTATTGTTCTTATGAGTGACTGAAAACTTTTTACTAAAATTTGAAGGAGAATAAGATCTAATTAAAAGAGTAAAAATAAATTCAGTTTAAGAAATACTTCAACAGAAATTTGTACTTTACGAACTGTAGCATTAATATTTTTGTTTCTAAAAGTAGGATATTCAAACATAGTGGTGCACTTAGGACATGGGCAGCCAATGCTTTATCTGCAGAAAATGGGAAAGCACATTAGTAAAAGCAATATTTCAATCAACTAAAAGCACTATTTGCATAAACCATCCCTTTCACATTCTAAAGTCAATAAACAAAAATTAAACATAATTTCTGTAAGCTGTCCCCTACTGCACAGGAATTTAAGTGGAATTTATGACTTTGCTGTTGAAGCAATTTAAACCCATATCCTTTTGACTACAAGGAGACAAGCCATATAGTGAATACATGAAAAGGAAAGGAAAAAGCAGGATGAAGAGGAAAAACAGGCACACAAAAAGAAACTAGGGACATCCATTCATATTGTCTCTTCATATATTAATTCTTTACAGGATGCCATTGTTTCATTCCTGGTATTTCAGTCTTCTGTATGTTTTAATAAACAAAATATTTCCCTTGCCATTAATTCAAACTTGTGATCATGAAGGGCTTTTTTAATTTTGTATTCCCTTTAATTAAAACAGCACGAAAAACACATTTCTTTTGCACTGTTCTCTGAGCATTCAGGAATGAAGAACTACCTTCTATATTTAAAATAGAATTATCCTGTGTTCTGAGATGCACTATAAACTCTCATTACTGTCTTTAAAAATGTGCCTACGTAAACGGCAAAGTTATCCAAGGACACAGTTTCAGTGATGTTTGGTCTATGAGCATTTGCCTGTGTGTCATAAGAGAGGGGGTAGAGAGTCAATAGTAAATCTTACACGGGCTTGCAGCATTTCAGTATTGCAATTCTGTGTATTTTAAGCTTCCAAATGTGTAACAGCATTCAATTCTGGCTTTATGAAAACCACATACTTTACATGAGTTTTCTGTCACCTTTCTCTAAAGAAAGAAAAACAATAAAACAATATGAAAAAATTGCACATGGCAGTCTTAACCAACACATCTTTACAACCATGGCATTCAAGACAAACTGAAAAGAAAATTAAAAAAAAAGAAAGCAGAAAAAAAGAGACATCTTTTGCTCCAGTCCAGGAAGATGCATTAACATTTTGAGCTATACATCAACATACATTGTTGGTCTCAGTTTAGCACAGAAACATAGAATGGTTTTGGTTGGAAGGGACCTTAGAGATCATCTAGTTCCAAACCCCTGCCATGGGCAGGGACACCTTCCACTAGCCCAGGTTGCTCACAGCCCCATCCAGCCTGGCCTTGAACACTGCCAGGGAGGGGGCAGCCACAGCGTCTCTGGGCAACCTGTGCCAGTGCCTCACCACACGCACAGTCAAGAATTTCTTCCTTATATCTAACCTATATCTTTCCTCTTTCAGTTTAAAACCATTACCCCTTGTCCCATCACTACACTCCCAGATAGAGTCCCTCCCCATATTTCCTGTAGCCCCCTTTAAGTACTGGAAGGCCGCTATAAGGTCTCCCAGAGCCTTCTCTTCTCCAGGCTGAACAACTCCAACTCTCTCAGCCTGTCCTCATAGGGGAGGTGCTCCAGCCCCCTCATCATCTTTGTGGCCTCCTCTGGGCCTGCTTGAGAAGGTCCATGTCTGTCTTATGTTGGGGGCCCCAGAGCTGAACACAGTACTGCAGGTGGCATCTCACAAGAGTGGAGTAGAGAAGGGAAAGTCACCTCCCTTGACCTGCTGGCCACACTTCTCTTGATGCAGCCCAGGATGCAGTTGGCCTTCTGGGCTGCGAGCACACATTGCAGGCTCATAGTCAGTTTTTCATCCACTCATATCCCCAAGTACTTCTCTGTAGGGCTGCTCTCAATCCACTCATAGCCCAGCCTGTGTTCGTACTGCGGATTACCTCAACCCATGTGCAGGACCTTGTACTTGGCCTTGTTGAACTTCACAAGGTTTGCATGAGCCCACCTCCTCAAGCCTGTCCAGGTCCCTCTGGATGGCACATCCCTTCCCGTCAGCCACACCACACAGCTTGGTGTCATCAGCAAACTTGCTGAGGGTGCACTCAATCCCACTGTCCATGTCACCAACAAAGATGTTAAACAGCACTGGTCCCAATACTGACCCCTGAGGAACATCACTTGTCATTGGTCTCCAATCCATTGACTGCGACTCTTTTGAGTGAGACGATCCAGACAATGGAATACAGAAAACAGCATCACAGCATAGAGTACCAGCACTAGGGGGACTTCAGTGCTTCATTTCTGAGGATGCAGCAGAAGCAGGGCTGCATTCATGCTGCACTCCCCCCTGGCCCTTCTTCAACAAGAATGCACCCAGAGGCAGCATCCATCCCCAATGGGAAGAGCTTCTCCCCTGCAATCGTCCATCAGTGCATGGCAGTAACCACCACCATCACAGCATCAGCCTGTAAATTTTCTACCACTGGCGAGAAAAGAAAATAAGTTAGGCAGTGAAACGTCTAAGGAGACACTTGAATGTGCAGCTGTTTACTCAGCATATGAAGGAAATGACCAGAGAGGAGTCTGCCAAAATGGAGAAAGTTTCATTCATACCAAGGAGCTGCATGCTGAAAGACTTAACAGCAGCTCTGTAGACCCTGGGGGCCTTATTTGCAGGCTTGAATCTGGCACACAAACAGCAGGAATGCACCTGCAAGGAAGCTCTGGCCTCTGCAACGTGCACAGGCTGCTGGCACGTCTCGTTTAGCAGCTGTGGTGATGGACAAGGCTGTGTGCTGGGTTGTTTTCCCCTGCTGCAATGCTGCAGTTGTCTTCTCAGGTTGATGCATTACCAAGATGAGTTCCTCTGAGACTGTAAATGCTTGGTGTTGTCATGGAGCCAGCATTACCTTTCTGAATGTAATTTATCTAAAGCCTAGAGAAACCCTTGACTCTACATTGTAGGGAGAGATGAAAGCTCAGTATACCTTAGGAATATATTGTTAAGAAGGAATTTTGTTTAGAGCATGACTAAAGGAACAGGTGAGTGAGGGAACCATCACATTGGTGTATGAGAGCAGGCCCACAGCAGACATTCAGGTGGGAAACAAAAAGTGACCAAGAGTCTCTTGTCTGCATTATTAAGTGCTGAAAACATTATGCCACATCAATGCAGGATGGTCCCATGACCATCAGGCATCATCAGCCAAAGGGGACAGCCCAATCTAAAATGACATTACCTCCATCATCATAGCAAGTTGAAACAAAACACTCACACCCAGCCCTCTCTTCTGCCCCAAAAACCCAGGGTGTTGGCTGCAGGTACAAGTCACTGCACCAACCCACTGGCCTGTTTGCTATTCTGGTGTTGGTAAACCTTCTTCCAAACCTGACCATGATTTCCAGGTTGAACTTTAGAGGACTTTAGAGGCAAATAGAATCAAAACTCTTCTATTCTGCAGAGACACAGACACAAACCCTTTGGAATATCAAACTGAGGAAAAAAATTTTTCAAAATATTTTGACCAGTTCAGCTTGCTCTAAAAATTAAAACTTAGTAGACTTTTGTTAACTTTAAACAGTCATTTCAACATGTACCGATGAAATTTTAGGATTGACTCCCTCAATGGGTTTGAACACTTACTTGGATGGGGGGAGGAAGGTTTTATGATTATTTTTTTCAAGACTTTGATATAGGAGGCTGGAGAGCTGCCTTTACAGCCTGGTAAGCCAAAGACACAACAGGGACTTTAATGTAAGCTTTCAAAGCCCCTTCGCAATTTTGAGAGAGAAGATCTTTTCCATCTTTTCTTCCAGATTCATTTTAGAGGAACAAGAGGGGTTTTTTTGTTGTGAGGACAGAGGGTCTCAGAGGGACAAACCAGAACTTTATTCATCAGTTGGCTCCTTTTCCTGCATGTCTCAAAGAATTTAAAAACAAGCTACCTTCTGCTTTCTGGCCCTTGTAAAATGAGGTTGTGACTATACCAAGAACATGGACTATGCTCCTCTGTTAAAATGATCACAGTGCAATTCATGGAAGCTCAGTTTGCTACAAGATTGCAATGACTCTTTAAGTCAAAATTGAAGACAGATGCTCATCAGGAGATCTGAATGCAACTGGCTTTTCAGCCACTGTCCTGTATCTTCATTTTTCAGCAACAATAAAATAGTTACAAAAGAAAGGGACTATAATGATGCCAGTGATGACCAAAATAGAGCTTCAGGCAATACACAACACCGTGATATCCATTAGGATAAGATATAGCAGTCACAAAGTAAAGCAGAAGTACTTCTGACAATGAACAGATGAATGTACAAAATCTCACCTACTTGAAGTTAAACACATTCTTCACCCTCCCCACACCCTCCCTCCCTCAAAAAAAAAAAATTCCAGTAAGATGAAAGGATGGGAGATCTCCTCCAGCAGGCTGAGGACAGAGGATCTGTTGAGGGGTTTCAATATTACGCAAGAGTCTTGGGGAAATGGGAAGGGCTAGGAAGGGGTAAGTTTTCCAAGCACAGAATGAGGCACCCAGTACAGAAAAGGCTTTTCAGAGACAAGTATTTAACACCCATACTGAAGTGTCTCCTTACTATTTCCATTCCAAGGTCTCATCAGTGACATCCTAAAGATGCTCAGCTCAGCCATCTCCGAGGCAGTGAATGAGGGCTTGCCTACCCAGGAAAGCCATTGTTCAGGGAAAAAAAAAAAAAAAAAAAAAAAAAAA
>NW_020799095.1:111412996-111458852 GCF_003259725.1 Athene cunicularia
AGTAGATAAAAAATTGGAACTGAACCAATCAAGGATGCTGGGAACAGTTACCCACTGAAATGAAGAAATCAGGTTTCTTTGCCTGTCAAAAAATCCTTATAATTTGTTACTCCTTTGGAGAGTTACCAGTGCTTTAGGTTTGCAAAAGGTAGTGTTGTTCCATGCTCATTTGCTTTCTAATTTCATATTTAAAGGCAACTGAAATGTTTCTCTTCAATACCATAGTGTTTGCTTTAATTATGTAGTCAAATTAATGACTGAACAACTTTCTGAAGAAAGAATAAACTCAGAAACACAGAAAGATGGCAATTCACACTGCTCCAAGAAAACGCTTTTGGTTTTATAATAATGAAAACTTAGAAGATTCAAGCAACCAAGCTGAAAGTGCCAGAAATAAGGTCAAGCCATTTTGGTACGAGAAATAGGTTATTTTTTCAGAAACAAAACTATCCTGAGAGCTTCTCAGTTAAACACTCACACACTGGTGTTTGGTTCCCACCACTTGGATCCTGCACACTCTTGAGCTTGGCCACGATGCACTTGTTAGGCACAACCACTTAAGAAAATGGGTTAACAGTTCAGCAGAACAGTTTAGGCAGAATGTTAAATGTTTCACCAAATTCTGTACATCCCAGGATGCAATTGTATACTCTGAGAAAAATATTTTGACTTTGTGGAGTGTCTGCTTCATGGAGAGTTCCATATTATAGAAGTGGACCTAAAAAAACAACACGTAGAGCAAGACCCACAAAATGAAGGGCTTCATATGAAGTCAGATAAAATGTGTTATTCCATTTAAAATAGAAAAATTCTGGGGGAAAAGATGAAGGCGGAAGAGAGAGATCAATCAAGTTTTCCACACTGCCCTTTTTAGTACCATCAAAGTCCGATTGTCAAGCTGGCTACTTTTCAGACTGGAAAATCTAGAGAAGGTTTAAAAAAGACCCTATTGGCAGCATGGCATAGAGTGGAAACTACAAGGAAGTTGCTTTGGGGCAGCATGCTAGTGATAAACAGGCTTGAAAGTGTGAACAAGGCAAATGCACCATCAGGATTTCAGGCAAACACGCATGTTCTGTGTGAAGAAGCCATGAAAAATGTCCCTTCATTTTTTTCCTCCCCACAGGACTAATCCACCTTGCCCTCAGCATTTAGGTTACTCCCTAAAAGTTGCAATGACATTAACTTTGTGCCATCACTTTAAGCATGACTTTAGAGCAGAGAGCACTATAGTATATGAATGTTAGATGACACATTAGAGGAAAGACTTAAAACAATTAGGCTGCACCACTCTTAGTCCAAGGATTTTGCAGAAGGCTCCAGTTTATTGCAAACTCGATAGAAAAATAACCTGAGGAGTTGCACATAGATCTTCTGTTTGAGATGGCTTCTCAGAAGGAAACACTGGCCAAAGAAAAGCGCAGCCAAAAGCATTAAGCCTTTATAAAACAATCCTATTTAGGGTAGCAACACTTATTGTGTGTTTAAAAGCCCTATGAATTCATGAAGCATGTAGTACAATATTTTAACACAAATACTTTTGTATTAAATTCATCATGTTGAAGTATTCAGGTGTGACAAAAATATATTGTGAATAGCTAAATTCTAGGCATAGCTTTTGTGAAGTTTTATGAATCTATAAAATACCCCCAAAATTTACAATTATATTTCTCTATAGCCTCACTGCTGTGGAACAGCAACCTTTTAAAAAGCTGCAGCCTTTTCCCACATCAAACCTTAAAGTTTGTAAGAGACTCTTGCATTCTTACACTGGTGCCTGCATGATTCAGAGACCAACCAGATGACAGCACCTTTAGAAAACAATTTAGGACATAGAAGCCATCATCAAGAGAAAGAAAAAGGTGGAAAGAAGTATTGCAAATAGTATCTGGATTCGCAGATCTAATCTTCTGATTTAATCTTTTCACAGAGGGAGGGAAAAAGGTTCTTCAGCTACAAGAGGAAATCACTAATCACAGCAAGATGCAGGTTCACTCTGCCATTTCTCTTGAGCCTGCTAGCATTTGCTGATTCATACCCAGACCAATGCAAAAATGCAAATCAGTTTCACCTTATAGTAGAAAATAAAATTGGAACTCCCCTGGGTTGTCAGTATAGGAAATCCAGCATCCAGTCTTGATGAAAAAAAAAAAAAGAGTATGTACATTTACACCATTACCTCTGTTCTCCACCAGCGGTAACTCTCAGAAGGGAATATATTTACCAGAAAAATTCTCCACGACCATCAGAACAATCCTGTGGAGTTACCTTGGGGAAATATCTTCACTCCTTCAGAAAATAGTCTTTTTTGCTGTGATTTCTCACTGCCAGAGTTTTCCCATCATCTTTAATAGAGTGAATTTCATTTGATGTTTCATGCGCTTGAATTAAACTCAAAATCCCTTTTTATAGCTGCATGAGGGGAAACAATGACATGGGATTTGTCAGAGAACTACTCTGGTTCTGGTTCAGACTTGATATTAGCAAACATTTCTTTACACACCAGGTGGTAAAACACTAGAACAGGCTTCCTAGAGAGGTTGTCAATGCCCCAAGCCTGTCAGTATTTAAAAGATATTCGGATTATGCCCTTAATAATAGGCTTTAATTTTTGGCCAGCCCTGAATTGGTCAGGCAGTTGGACTAGATGATGGTTGTAGGTCCTTTCCGACTGAAGATATTCTACTGTTTTCAGAATTGCTAAGAGGCACCGCCTTCAAACCTCACATAATCACATGTTCAAAGCCTTTTAGTTCTAGTCCACCCTCTGCCCTATCCCTGTTCAGGCTAACAAGCGGTGGGTTCCCAGGGGACAGACAGCTGCGCTGCAGCAGGACCTGTGGAGGACCATGGCAGCATCAGCCAGACCTGGCAGGGGAACTCTTGGAAATTTACTCAGGACATGGCAGATCTGTAGTTTGTTCCCGTGTACTCTGTGGCAGAGCAACTTTAAGCTATCAGAACAAATCCACTTCTATTGTTTTTGGACACTACTGATGATAATTTAGACAAGCTACACAATTTCCTTGTTATTGACCTCATAAATTGTGAGATAATAGCTAGTTTGTAATTGATGCATTTATATTTGTGTTTGAAAGGAAGGTTTACTGCATGGTGAGATAAAGGGTATTTTAAAGTTTCTTTTTCTGAAGATGTATCTGTGTTTCAATTTGTAATTAGGAAGGTTCTCACTAAAAACACCCATGGCATGTTTCTCTGGCGAATAGTTTCAGAAATTACCTCAAAAAACCCTCAACTTATTTGACTAAAGCAAAGTACCATCTACATGCAAGAATCCTATTTGATTTATGAGTTGATACAACTTCTCAGTGTAATTGCTGATAACTATCAAAAATTAACTTGCCAGACCTATATCCAGTCAAAAGTCTGTTAAAAAGCATTTGTTAAAAAGCATCCATTTTAGTTACAGGGTTTAAAAAAAAAAAAAAAAAAAAAAAGAGGAGCGGGATTTTTCCGTTACTTCTAAACTGACCTGGAGAGAGGGCTGTTCCATTTTTCATGAAATTTTATTTGTTAAAATAAATAAATAAAAGTAATGCCAGCTGCATTTGAATGGGAAGGATAATATTGGTTTTGAACAGCAGCATCTTGAAATCATTATTTTCATATGTAATTCCCCTGACTAATACCCAGAAATATCAGAATCCAAGCGGGAACTTTTACCCTTGGCCATCCTCACCAAATCCTTGCGCAGACTATGGCTCCTGGTGGGCATCATCCACCAGCCTTAGGACCAGGCTGTCTGTCAGCTGGCTGCAGCCCACAGAGTCCTACCATGAAGAGTCAGAGCCAGGAAGACCCACAAAGATATTCTTAAAATCTTAATCTCCCCTAATCCTTTCCCAGCAGGGCACATCATTCTTGGGCACAATGGATGGTGAGTCCTGTGGTTTAGAACAAGGCACAGACCCTCTGGGTAATAAGATGGGCAGTTATCCCAATATAAAGCCCATTAACTTCATTATGGAGCCTGACCTTACAATCTTGGAGCAACCACTCACGAGCAAACTTCTGCAAGTTTTTCAGTTAAATGAGTCTAATGTTTTGAACAGCAAGGGTAGGATATCTCAGGTACCAGTGACAGAGTCCCGAGTGAGCAGAAGCCTCTGAAGCTCATCTGATGACCTTATATATTTGGCCTGTTAGACTTGACACAGTCATAGACTTTGTACATACCACCTTTTCAAAATCACAGCAATTGAAAAATTAAGCAGTTGCAGACAAGTAAGCAACTTCTGCTAGAAAAACATCATCATGGTCTCCCCATAAAGGCTGAGGTGGTACAAGATGGAAGCTGTGTATTGACTAGGAGATATGAACTGAGCCATCAGCTACCACCCACACTGAATCATTTGCCAGGATGAAGAGTTGCAAAACCTTTCAGTAGCACATGGGGTATTGTTCTACAGAAGCCCAGCTGAGAAAGGACAATGTAAGGAAAAAAACTTCACGTTCTGAAGATTTGTCTAGGGGACTCAGCTAGAGCCCTGTAACAATTTGATGAGAACCTGCTTGGATGGCTGTATTGTAGAAACCTCACTGAATTCAAACCGCCATGAGAATTAGAGGTGTTGTCTTTTATCATTTCATTGTTCTGCAGCTGTTTTTGAATGAAGAAGCAGGTTTCTTAAACTTTTCACTCTGTTCTTACCTTAAAGTTTGTCTAGAGCTGAGAATAGCTTGGGTTTGGCTAATAGCTCTCAGGCATCCCACCTTTGGACGAGTCCCTAGAGTGCTAAATGCAAGGTCAGGAGTTGTCAAGGTATCACCCAGAGCCCTTCACCGTGTCCCACCAATGTGCTTACAGTAGAGGGGACTTGCACTCGTAAGTCAAAGCTTCTTTGTCAAGCAGCAGGTTGGTAATTATGCAATTCCACTTGGAAATATGACAAAGACATTTTAAACATACATTTTAGACATGGCATCTGATTTTTTTTACTGTATTTTTAGGAAAGGTTATGCAATTTGTGTAATGGAGGTTACAGGTGATAATAAAAACATCTTCTGTGAAATACATCACACTCTGTCTAACAGCCTGGAACAAATTGAACAGAGATCAAGAAGGGAAGGAATTTATCTTGTGCTCGTCAACCAGTAGAGAAAGATTATTATAATTAATTATTATAACACAGCTATTTAACAAGGTACACTGTCATTTATTCATGTGCCAGAGCACAGCTGAAAATTTCCCATCAGAAATAGTTTTTGACTGAAGAAACTGAAAGGCAAAACAGGAACCACTTGACAATGTCAGAAATTTACTAGGGCAGGAATGTGTATTCGAATGAGACACATTTATTTTAAGAATCCACATTTGTTGCTCACTCACCTCCGAATAAACATTACCAAAAGCGATCCAACTCATGCCAAAGATTGTCCTGCTGATAACAGCTGAAACACAGGTTTGTTCAGCACCATAGGGTTTAGCTGCCTGTGCTGGGACCTTTGTGCTATAGTAGTTGCTCCAGAGCGCTGATTCTACTATGATTCGTAGGCAAATGGTGGTGACAGTTTTAGGGTGCAAGTTTTAGGATGCAAGTCCAAGACTGACGGTAAAATTTAGTTAGGAGCTACACTTTAAAACTAAATCACATCCTCAGAAAAAACTGTACATACCGGGGGTGGGGGTGGGGAAAACCAACAAACAAGCAAACGGAAAGAGCTGAACAGACTTACTGCTAGTACATGAAACAGTGATTTGTGGAACACGCCAAGCATCTGGTTTCTCTTATGCCTACCCAGCACTATAGTAGATAGACGGCAAAAGCATCTTGCTATACACTCACAGCAATCTCCCACTCTTCTTTGGAACCATGGTAAATGCAGCAGATGTCTGGAAAAATCCTCTTGATTCATGTAATCATTTATATCTATATACATATAATACATACACATACTACATGATAATACATATCATGGAAAAAGTAAGAGTTTTAAACTACCACAGACATTGAGTATACAATTGCTTTATTCTTCAGTGTGTTAGCGATGCTTTTTTTTTTCCAGCAGCTACAAATGCTCACAGCAACTTATTCTAATATATGTTATTATTCTAATATATGTTCCTGTTTCTTGGCTTTCCAAGCTTAAAATGGATCCTGCTGATCTGCATTACTATATAAAAAAACCACAGCTGTATACTACTTTTAAAAGTGTTCGGTTTAGGTTCATCATGTCACTGTCCAGTCCTTTCTTCATCTTTACTGGAAGTTAGGTCTGAATAGGTATCATCAACCTCTTTGGTAAGAAAACTGATGTGAAGAAATCATCTGACATGACTGATGTCACTTACTCTGTGGTGGTACCATTTTCCAGCAGGTTTTTTGCAGGCCAGTCACTACAAAACCTACATCTGGCTACTTCTGCTCATCTCCAGCCTCATGCTCTTCAATTTTTGCACTCCTTTTTGAATTCCAGCAAGGCACTATTAAGATGGCTTTGATTTCAGTAGGTTGGTCTCACCATTTTTGGCAAGATACTTGCTGAGATCACATAATCTCTTCTACTTGAGCAGGCTATTTAATCATAGTTTCAAACATACTTGTTTCCTCTTTTTTTTTTTTTTTTCTGATTTTGATCAGGGACTGAAGTACTGTGATACAGTAATCTCAAATTCAAGTTTGTATTTCCCTCAAAGACCCTTCTCTAACAACATAGTCCAGAATCTGTATTTTGTTTAACTGTGTTCCCTCCCATAAAGTTAAGTTTATCTGCATTTTGAAAATTATCATCTAATAGTTATACTGGAATTTACAATCTGCAGTAAGATTCTGTATCCATAACTAGCAGGGTTTCTAGTTCCTGACTTCTACCACAATAAAAGCACACACAGTTTATGACAAGATCTTTTCTCATGCACTTGCCTTCCTTTATATCACAAATAGCATTAAAAATACTCATTAATACACACTGTGTATTACACTCGGTTGTTGTACAGTAAAGCAGGACTCAATCACTCCAGTGTTCCCAGTTGCTAATCACTTTTTAAAGCCATCCCTCACCCACTCTTCCCACACATTTGAACATCTACTCAGCAATTTTAAACCCATTTTAAACTCTGTACTAGCAATTTTTTTGAGAAACCTTCCTAAAACTGCCTGACATGCTGTCAAAAGAAAATGTTTGCAAGCCAGCTTTCTAGATAGGCAGTCAAAATGACAGCCAGACATCAAGCAGAACTGTCTGTTAATAAAGGGTAGAAACAAGCCCTAAATGAGAATGGCTGTCTGGCTTCAGAGAGCTGGGTAGCTCTCTGATCATTCTACAGAACAGCAGAATTAACTGTGTTTCTAATTCTTCTCAGAATGCTAACGAAAAACATGATAAAAGCCTACAGAAACATCAGTTAGTATCAAATTTCCTCACAAGATATTCATGCATATCTAAGAGATGGTCAAAAGTGTAACTCCCTGGAGCCATTGGACTCTCTGAACCCTGGATGTTTCAGTTGGTGTGAAAAAGATTTAGAAACCTGTGCTCAATTTCAAAATAAAGATCTGGAAAGCCACTGAAATTGCCTTCCTTTAACTTAGAACCTCATGTTGTTTAGAATTGCATCTTAAATTATATTTCTTCTTCTATAAAAGTATTATCTGTGCAATATTTCACGAAAGTTGATAATAATCCAGAACATATGGAGCTATTACTGGAATATTCAGATATTATATTGCTGTAATATTCATTATTCTCATTTCAATTTTAAAATGATTAAAGGCAGACATATTTCAAATGAAATAAGACCGTGTCTTTTCTAAATTAGAGCATCTCTTTCCATATTGCCGTGAAACATTTCCAGAATGAAAATTATCCTCTTAAAAGTCTGAAGCACTCACCTTGGAAGTGGCAGATTTATGTTCACATACTTGTTGCAGTGAGTGGGACAGTTGCAGAAGAGGTAGAAAGGTTCATTGTGGAGTATTCAGGAGTTTTGTAATTGGCACGTTTCCCTAGGATGCAGATCTGAAATCAGTTCCTTACTCAAAATCAAGCAGAATGGAAAAGTATTTCCCTCCAGCCCAAGAACTACCTTAGTCACTGGTTTGGGGGATCTACTGGACACGTGCATACAGCCTTGCAGCCCCAGAAGGTATGTTCTAGGATCACTTTTTGTAAGTGGAAAGGAATGTTCACTTTTGCATCAGATTGGGCTTCACAAGCAAGGTAGACCTGGTTTCATAATAATACTAGCTGCCACTCAGCTTAACAGGCTTGACACAAATGCAACAGCAGTATCTAAATGTTGGATGTTGGCCCCTGATATTATAGTTACATCTGTAAACCCTTCTTGGACTTTGGCAATATTCCCTAATGAGTTGAAGGTATGGGTGGGGGCAAGCATCAGTGCTGTAGAAGCAAATACAAAACTTCTCAGTTCTGTGCAGAGAAGTTCCCTATGACTCCCCAGGTAATTTCTGCAGATAACAAAGTAACATAACAAGTAGGGTCCAAGCCTGGCAAACCAGCAGTCTGAGCTGGTTAGCAGGGAGCTGCCACATAAACTGTGCTCCTGTTGCCTTTTGACTGATTCTCCTTTCCCTGGAAAGATCCCCTGAGGAAAGGAGTCTCCCCTGCGCAGCGCGTTTGAACACATTAGAAGCGATGTAGGGCTTGCAGGCAACGGTGCAATAACATCAACTGCTACAAACACTGGCTGGAGATTCTCCCGTGCATTGCTTGAAAATGTCTATTCCAAAACTTTTTCAAGAAATACGTCAAGTGAAGTAGTGTTCATCGTTGAGACAGATTTTGCAGTTTCCTGCTGGAATATCTAGCTGGAGAACAGGGGCCGCCTCCTCACCTCCTCCATGCCAGAATGAACAAGATCCTGACAAGGTCCCCATGATGAGAGCATTAAACCAGGGCTGTGAGAAATAGCTTTACATATCTGACCTAAAAGGCAGCCTTTAACAGAAATACCCACATCCCAAGTGACTGCTAGATTACAGGCTTCATCTTTTTCCCAGGAAGGGGAAGCGCTCACTCCTCTGAAGAATAAGAATATATTTCCGTTCCAAAAAGTAAAGAAGCTTTTCACACAACGTTAAAAGCAGTTAGTGAAGTGAAATGGTGTCTACAGGTATGCGTGGTGGGGAGTAGTTCTGACAGTACATAGTTAGAACATAGCAGATATTTTTAATTAAGGACACTGGAAACATAACCTAAAATTGGCATTAAAAATGCATATTTATATAAACATATTAAGATAATCATGGGTGTAATGATAAAGTTAAATATCTATATTGTTAGATTTAGGGACACTTCAGAATAATCTTAAAATTAGCCTGAAATCCTGTTTAATTCAGAATTAATAGTTTATCCTTAAATCACTTTTCCTTCAAATCATTGAATACAATTTTAAAAGCATATAAGTAGCTTTATAGCCTAAGTACCACTGATCTCCAAAGAAGCTCACATTTCGAATACCTAAGCTGTTACAGAAGTAAATCTAGATCCATAAATCACTTAGCTATAATAAATAGGTTATGTTTTCAAAAAAAGCCTAACACATATGGGATTAAATGATTATGCTCTTTTCTTATCCCAAAGTTGTTGTAATATGCAGAGAGAATATAGTCATGTTGCTGTACAATACATAGGTATTACTGCTTGTTCTGTTAACAAAATAATGTTTATTTTGACAGAAGCTGCTTGGAAACTTGTGAATACCCTAATCTTACTGCCTACCCGTTCCTGTGCTAAAGATTTTGATGAGTCTGACAACACATGCAGCTCCACAAACCCTGAGATGTTTTTAAAGATCAGCAGAATCCCTTCCCCTCTGTTTATCCCCCTATATATCTGTTTCTCCTCCTCCATGAGAGAGATTTGAGGGGTGTGCTCTGTGCAGCTGTGGGGTTTGGGTGCATGCCAGGTGAAGACTTCTCCATGTCACACCTGTGACTTTGGGGAGGGGTTGTTAAGGAGGACAGCAAGCCTTCCTGTGAAGGGCTGACCTCTCCTTCTCTCTGCCTCTGCCCTGGGGTCTCTGGGCTGAGGTCCCCAACTCACGCTGACACCTCAACAGCCTGCTGGGGTGCAGAAACATGTGGAGCAGCATGTCTCTGTGGGTACAGCACACCCAGACCCTGCTGTGCTGATGAGCATGGTGTGCTTCTTGCTCAAGCAGTGATGGGTCATGAGGGACTAGGGTACATCTCCCAACCCCCCTCCCAGTGTCTCAGCCCCCCAGGTGAGAGACTCCGTTCCTCTTTAAGGCGTGATGCCAAGGAGACAAAATGTCACCAAGGCTAATCAAGATTGTGGCATATCTGTACAAATTCCCTGAGAAGGAGGGGGGACGATATCCTCCATAAAGGTCTCTAAATTGCTTGCTAACAATTCTGCAATCACATCCCCATTTTCCCACCAGCACCATCCCACTTAATCTCCCCTCCTCTCCAAGCTAGCTCTTGATCATGAATAAAACACTACAAGAAGGCTTCAGTTTTCTAAAACATCCTGTGCTTCCTGCCTAAATGAGCTTCCTTGGCTTTAGCCACAAAAACTGTGGTTTGCACTATTCAGCCTTTTAGGATAGTTCAGGTCAGCAAAATCCACTCCGAAAAAAAAAAAAAAAAAGGGCAAGAGATGTCTTTCTCATCTGACAAATATGTGTACACGGTAAAAGGAGAGCTGCCCCCCTGCCTCAGAGAAGAGTCATGTGTTATCAGGAAATCTCTAATAACCCACAAATCTTAATCCAGGTCTAACTGGAATTGAAATATCTTGCCTTCTGCATTACACCGCACCCCATATGTTTTTACAGTGAATGGGTTTAAAATGCCTATTCATTAGCCTGGGATTGTGCTATATGGCCACTGAGCATACAAAGAGTCAAGGCCCCATGCTGCACAGTGCTGATGGTTTCAGTTCCTTTACAATACCCAGAGGAAAGCTGCTAATCCACAGTCAGCACCACAAGGTCTGGTTTTTTGATTACCTCCCCCTTTTACAGCCAGCAAACAGTAGCAGTGCAAATTGTGCAGAACCCAGGGGAGGGGGGAAAGGCTTTTCACATGACTCATTTTGCTGCCCCATCAAAGACAAGAGGTGTCAGCAACAAAAGGCTCCTGCTCTCCACTCATAAATTTTAGTGTGTAAATGCAACAGTTTGGGCACCCATTTTGACTTCATGTAACTTTAAACTATTGCATAATAACATTTGGGGAAGTTCAAGCTCCTGTGGACATTCATAGGAGCTGGAGGGTCTTATCCAGCAGAAGAAATGAATAAAAGTGCAGGGAAACAGGCAAAACACAGAGGTTCAGTTGTTCCTGGGTGCTTACATCACAAAAGTTCTAATTACAATAATTTGATGTTGCCCAGATTGTAGCACTCCAGCAAGTTAATGAATTTCAGCACGGTGACAAATGATTTTTGTTTCTAAGTGGGCTGTAGTCTCCCTTCAGTGAAATTATTTTAAATCATTAAAATTTCAACTACATTTCAGAAAAAAAAAAAAATGCACGTGAAGCATATGTGTATTTTGAGAAAGTTTTCCCACTGTTTCAGCTATTTAAAAACATATGCAATTAATTTCTGTTAACTGGTCCTGTCATTCGCAATCATGTCTAAAACATGCAAATCACATCATTCTTTATACATCTATACATCATCCATAGCACCAGATTGTTCAAAACATTCTTTTAAGAGTCAAGGAGGTACTTGATTTGAATGCATCGTTTCTGTTTTCAGAGAACGAAAACATGCTGATGAATGAACCACCTCACAGCTGCAGAGACAAATGGTGTTTTTCCTCCTGACTGCCTCCACCAGAACCTTCACAGATGACTTACGCACCACTATTTCTGAATTACTGAAACACCCTGCATATACAGCCGCATGCATATTGATGTTCTGCTGTTATCAGATGCTTACACTGCAGAACTTCTAGTTATAAATTGGACGCTGCCCAGATGATAGTCTGTCAAATTAATAAATTATAACTCAGTCATCTATGGCACCACAAAGCCCTGTTGTGGTTTTGGTGTGGTGGTTTCTTTACAATTTTGATCCAGAGCATAAGGATGTTAATGACTTCCTCATAGCCACAAAACATAACATTACTTCAGAAAAAGACTTACAGGCAGATAGTTATAACATATTCAGGGGCTGATACAAAGAATGCAGCTTCTTTCAGGCATAGGTCTAGTATTTGCTCTTTCATATTGTGTCTGCTTCAAGTAGAAATTATCAAATTGAAAGAATAAGAGGCAAATGACTAAATGACTTGGTGGACACAGACCCAAGTCTTTAATTACAAGCAGTTTGATTGAGGTCCATAAGGTGATGAGCATTTCTTGAAAAGGGAGTGAAGGAGAGCTGGAAAACATCCAGCACGGTGCAGGACTCAACTCTGCTGGATGGTTAGACAGCTAAACTCACAGCAGCAACTGGAGTCACCTCTGCTGACAGTGAATGATCACATACCATGGCAGGCCCAGTTCATCCTTGTGAGAAATAAAATGAATGCTTTTCAAATCCTAACCTGCATGAAATTCTGCAAATTTTGCTGGTTTTTTGTTTGGTTTTTTTTTTTTTTCTTCATGTTAACTTATATAAATTGCAAGAATCCTCTCCCTCCTGAGTGCAGGAAAGATTAGATGTTTAATCATCAGCTACAGTGGAAAAATCTAATAAGTGCCTTTTATTAAATTCAGCTTTAAGTTATTTACCTTAAAGAAAATAATTGCACCATCACATCTGTTTTATATTAGCAAATAAGGGAAAGGAAGAAGAAAAAAATCTATGTGATATATTGTGCACAGGATGGATGGATGAATGGATTGGTCTTAAAATTAATGAGCTGGGAGCTAACAGTCATTAAACAGAAGAAGAACAAACAATCTCCCCCACTGTTTCTTATGTGACAATGATGCCTATGAACCAAAACTCTAAGAAAAACTGAACTCCAGTAGGGAGTAGCAACACCAGCCCTGCAGCCGTCAGTGCCCTCATGCTGAAAGGCTGAACGCCAGTCCACGCGGCTAAAACCTGACCCCAGAAAAAATCTTTTAAATTCTCTGATCCTCTCTCATGCTTTGTATCTGTCACTTGGAGTAGCAATACCTAGGACAATTGTATCTCTGTTATTACTGAATCAGTTTTCCCATTTGGGTGTGCAATTCTTTATCTTCAATGTACAGTAAGAACACAGTATGCCCAGAAGCACCAGTATCAAATTCCATGTGTTTCTACTGGTTTACTGTTTTACAAATAGATGTGTACTTAGGACTATTATCAGTATTATAAATACTTATATCTACATACAGTTGACAGCTAGAAGAGGCAAATTAAGATGAGATTTAACATATTAGCAGTAGCCAGATGACCAGATACAACCAAAACCAGAATCATCCAAATATAGTAGTGTACGTTTGCAAAGCATGCTTGCTTATCTGATATGATATGTTTAATATGCTAAATTTGATGTGTTAAATGCCAGAGCATTTCTTTAGAGACTTGCAGAGCTGCAATCCCACAGCTGCAGAAGTTGCTGCATCATTCAGCTCTGGTTGCAGAACTGAATTCCCAGACTTCATCTTTCATTGAAGCCACTGATGTACTTTCCCCAGACACCCTCCTGGAGCCTCACAGTGATGTAGAACACACAGCAAAAGTGAATTACTAACAGCCTTGGGCTTTTTCTAAAAATAAGACCATTAACATTTTCCTGGTATTTTTCTTCTTAATCACCTATGAAAGGTAAATGGGAGATGCAAACATCACCATGCTAATTCCTTTAAAATCAAATTAGATTTTACTCTACACTTTTTAGTTGCATCATTGGCTATATACTGCAGGATTCTGTGTTGAAAAAAATTTTAGAAAAAAAAACCAAAACAATTTTAAAAAGTGTATGCAATGTGTGTTTTGCTTCAGTGACTATGACCTTTAAAAATATTCAAGCTGCTGTTTGATTTAACATTTTAACAGCAAATACATTTTAATACACAGAGGACCATTCTCAAAGTTCACAAAAATGTTTGCATAGATGAAAAAAGGACTAAAAGACTAGTAGAGGAAAAAAAATTGGTGTAGGTTCCTTCTAAGTGTAGAATAACCTGAGACTAGCAAGTTTGCTCATACACAGTCTGACACCACACAATTCTGATCACTCCCAGCCCCAGACCAGTATTTTATAAGCACTTTGGTTCAAAGTTCACATAAATCACCAGGAAACCTTCCACTACTTCAATAGACTATTTCATTGAATTAAATCCTTCTTACTTCCTTTAGGCACTTTCCTGCACCTGTGTCACAGAGCAGAATCAGAGGTTTTGCAGTCAGGACAGACCTCTCATGAGGAGAATATATGAAGACACCTGAACACAGGAGAGGTTACACCATCACCTGGCCCCTGCCCTGATCGGAGATCACACTCCAGTCCACTTGTTTCACTGACACATTTAGACATAGAATGACCCCAAAGCCAGATCACTCTCACTTTAGCAGAAGCATCTGCTGTTCTTCTGCATGTATTTTACAGGTATTTTGGTTTTCTTTACTGTTGCTTAGCACGCATCTCCCATGGCCTGATTCAGTCACCTGAACATCAGCACCTCAGGTGCCACCTGAGATGCCTTGGAGAATCCTACCTGCCCACACTGACTGATAATCTCTAGGGCATCTCAGGTTGCACTAGACACCCTCATTCAGGTAACTAAAATATATCCATTGTGTTAGAGGCCTTCCCACTCACCTCCCCAGTGTTTTTGTGACCTTGACCTTGCATCGTCTCCACAGCTTCTGAGCCTCAGCCTTCACTCCCATGCCAGGGGACCGGCAGGGCTTCCAGCAAAGTGAAGCCATAGAGACAACACTGTGAATGAGGGCAGCTCTTGGCATCTCACTCCTCTCTGCTTGGGTTGAGGACAGGAAGCCCATCCCCTTGCCCCAGCAGATCAGTCGCAGTCGCAGTGCAAGCTGTGTCACTGTTCAGTCACTGTCCTGCTGACAGTGCATGGTCCACACACCAAGAAACAAGAGGGAGATGTGCCAGATGAGGCATTTCTTAGTCCCTGCAGAATACTCTGAATTTACACGCTTGTTCTCTTTATGATGGTGCATTCCTCCTAGCAAGAGCTAGACAAAGTGAGGTTTTCTTCCTTGCAGGCAGCAGTATTTTCAAGCCCATTGCATCCAGTGGTCACATAAATATTCATTGTACATGGACTCTACTGGGTATTTTTTTTCCTGGTCGTATTTAACTTCCAGCTCACATTATCCTTCTGTAGAGCCTGTAGGCTCATCCATCTGAGGGGTTTTGCTAATACAAGCCATCATTTATGTCCACTGGAGCTGTACTGGAGACAAAACTCCCAGCTAAACCCATCAACTTCATCTTTAGACAAAACAAAATTTTTTTTAAAATCTGTGCTTGCAGGATTTTTTTTTATTTTTTTTTTTTTTACAGAATTTGCCTTTTAATTTTTCCTGACAAGTCTGTGAACACTTGATCCTTTTACCCCACATCTTCTAGTCCGTTCAAGCTCAGGTAAAGCTTGAACTAAACAGCATGCAGTATGCTAGCACAGGCCACATGTTGATCACTGCTTCTGCATCTTTGGTGCTGCCAGTGTTGTCACTAGCTTAGACAGCTCAAGGTACTTGGTCTATCATTAGCTATACCTGAACTGAGGTCTCTCCAGTTAGAAAAAAGCAGCATGCAGTATGCCAACCCTGGATATATCAGTGCCTTGGATGGCTGCTTCTTTATCTTTGGTGCTGCCAGTGTTGGGATGAGTTCAGATAGCTCAAGGTCTCAAGCAGAGCCAGTGAAACAACTTCCTTTTGAACTTTTGGTCTGCCACTAAGGAGTACCCAAACTGAGGCATTTTCACTTAGGAAGCAGCACTATGAAGAAAACAGTCTCTACAAAATACTGTCAGTTTTGGGCTTTGTCTTCTCCTTTTGCCTAAAATAATGTGCATACATTATTGAAAGGCCATGAGACTGCTCCTGTTTGCTTTTGAGACTGTCCTGGTTTTGGCTGGGACAGAGTTAATTTTCTTCCTAATATCTGTTACAGTGCTGTGTTTTGGATTTAGTATGAGATTAACGTTGATAACACACTGATGTTTTGGTTGGTGCTAAGTAGAATTTAGGATAAGTAAAGGATTTTTCTGTTTCCCATGCTCTGCAAATGAGGAGGTGTGCAAGAAGCTGGAAGGGAGCATAGAAATGACAGCTGACCTGAACTATCCAAAGGGATATTCCATACCAGAGGATGCCATGCGCAGTATATAAACTGGGGGGAGTTGGCTGGGAGGGGCAGATCACTGCTCAGAGACTGGCTGAGGATCAGTCAGCAGGTATTGAGCAATTGCATTGTGCATCACTTGTCTTTGGTTTTATTTCCTCTCCTTTTTTGTCATCTTCCTTTTCATTACTATTATATTATTATTATTATTATTATTATTATTATTATTATTATTATTATTATTATTATTACATTTTAATTATTAAACTGTTTTCAACCCACAAGTTTTACTTTTCTTTCCCCCAATTTTTCTCCTCATCCCACTGGGCCAAGTGAGGAGTGAGCTAGCAGCTGCAAGGTGCTTAGCTGTCCATTGGGGTTAAACCACAACAGAGATAAAAACATTAGGTGAGTTGTTTCTTTTTCCTAGGTCTAGTGGCATAACATTGCTTTAATCTTTCCAGCTGGGCAACTGCTGGTTTTATGGATGTTGTTTATCTTTTTCTGCTGTTGCATTATTTAAACATTGTCACAGACAGCAGCACTCATGCTAAATATTTTTTTTTAAAAATCAATAAAATAAAATCCCTTCAAAATATTACTTGGTGGGTGGAAAGTCCCTGAACTTTACTGGATGCTAGTAAAGTACTTCAGGACATTTTTCACTATGAGGGTGCTGAGGCACTGGAACAGATTGCCGGGAGAGGTTGTGGCTGCCCCCTCCCTGGCAGTGTTCAAGGCCAGGCTGGATGGGGCTGTGAGCAACCTGGTCGAGTGGAAGGTGTCCCTGCCCATGGCAGGGGGGTTGGCACTACATAATCGTTAAGGTCCCTTCCAACCCAAACCATTTTATGGTGATTATCACGGTTACCCTGCCCTTGCCCTGTTCCCTGTCTTTCTGCCTCAGCGACCACAGCCTCCTTCACAGTCCCGTGCTCTGCCTCACTGTGAGGCATCTCCAGCCAGCTGCTAATACACTGAGAAGACCACTCTGATACAACAGCAGCATGATGGGAATAAAACAAGTTACTACAGGAGCCATAAAATCACATTTTACTTATTACACCATAACTCTTCCAAGCAGGCCAGTCCTACAGCAGATCAAACTTCACTGACAAAACTCCAAACAACACCACTCACAACATGTTTTTCCAAGTCCTACTGCCAGGAGCCCCTAGATAAATAATGGCCCAAGTCATTTGTTGCACAGTCATCTTCCCACAGCTATTTGTCCAAAGAATGGGCTTGAAATATCCACAGAGCCATTCAGTTCTTTGGCAGTAAATTGCAAATATTTATTGATTTAGCTTTCCAACACACTCAAGTGTTCAGCCTGTTATCTAGCATGAAGGTACATATCCTCCTCTTAAATCCTGCCAGGAAAGTAAAGGATTTCTGCCAAACTAGTTTATTGCTATTCTCTTTCCCCTATGGCTATCAATGCCACAGAGACCTGTACATTGGTCTTCTTCACAGGGATTGATTTTACCCTTCGGTAAACGTGGTGAGATTGGCTGATGTCTTCCTGATGGACCTGCTTTTCCCCCAGGGTAGCACTATTAATGGAGCACCCTCTTCATCTTAATCCAACTAAGTATTTGTAACCAGAATTCTTCCTGCAATCTGCATAGGTACAGGTTTTTATGTGACAGAAGCAACGATTTACAAGGAAAGGTACAATCCAGCAATGCCACCAGATGATTTCCGATACAATTCATTATATTAACTCCAGCTTTTTTTCAGTGCCAGACAACCCAGTACCAGGAGAACATGAGAGCTAGCTTCATAAACACCTGCTGTACTTGATAAAAATCAGACTTAAAGAACTCAGTGGCAGTAATTCTTCCTCTATTTAAAAACAGGTCTAAGATGAACAGATAGCCAGAAAACTTCCTTGGAAACAACTGCATATTCACTGATGTGGTTTCACATGCTCACTAATTCATTGCACCCTGGCAGACACTCACCGCACAGTGCATGCTTATAAAGCTATTATCTAAATTTGATGGTTTACATTCCCTGAGGTTTTGTGCATGTACATTTAACATAATGCTTATCAGCTGTAAGTGCCATAGGGATAGGATTTTTAAATTATTCCAAACAGCCTGTAACTAAATTGGCCAAATAAATTGCTATCATTTTAGGTTCAATCAATCATACTCATCATTTTGGTGCTGTTATCCACAAAAAGACCCTGAAGATGCTTTGCTTGTTGTCCACTTATTAAGCAAGAGTCGTGATCCAGTTGTTACTGTATTTATTTCACCTTACAAAGGATTACCAATCACTGATGCACTATTGAACAAAGAAAGCTAAAGTCTCTTTAAATCTCATTTTCTCTTTTTTTTTTTTAAAAAAAAAAATCAGTTTTATTAATATGCCTTCTTTTCGTCTTTGAAATAATTGGTGGTTGCTGAATCACAAACATACCTTTTATCATTTGAAAAGCCCACAAGTCTCATTATGCTTAGTCTCTCCTCCTGCATATATGAAGAGCAGCCCAGCAGGCATTCGTTAAACCTCTCCTTTGAAGTACTATTGTTCTGATGTCATGGACATTTCTTCTAACCTGACCTTATGAAAGAGGTGATATGCTTTTCACTCTCTCATTTCCACATAATTTAAAATCCATACAAAGCAAGGAAATGAAAAATTATGCCTCTGTAAATATGAAAAAACACATGGGTTGGGTGTCATCCCACCTGTGACACCAGTTCCCTGCTGCTTCTGCTTTCTCACAGGGATCTGGGGGAACCTGGACCTCAGCCTAGCTGCAGAGAAAAGCCAATGTCTGCACACACTCTAAGGAAACCTTATTTTCTCCACAGAGACACTGACCCAGAGCAACAGGCAGGCACAGACAGCACACGACTTAACTCGTTTGCTGCTGCCTGGCCCTGGGAATTTACTTTGCTTTAGTTGAGAGAAAACACTTCTCCAGTCTGCTCCACCACTCCTTTGCCACAGCCAGGACAAACAGGTTACAAGCACATCTTCCAGGACTCACAGGGTTAGGTGCAGAAGCAAAAATGACCTGAGCAGTTGATGTGACATGAAATGATACGTTGCAAACTCATGCGCATTATGCATCTTATGCCAGACCTGTACACTGTACACAGTTGTGTGCCTGGAGAGGTACCACATCCTCTTACTCCACTTTGAAGAGCTGCTGCTCAAGCAGGTGGGGCTGTGCTCCGCAAACATTTTTGGCACCTTCAGTTGTCAGTTCAGTCATCAGCATGTTCCCAAGCAGGCTGCCCTTGGCCATGGCTCAAGGGCTAAAGCACAGCCATGCTATCAGCCACTGCTTTCTATGCTTGCACAGAAAGAGCTCACATTCTGTATATAAAGAGCATCTCCTAGGTATTTCTGCCACAACAATATAAAATGCTTACAACTTCCTAGACTACCTCATCTCTCCTCTTCTGGAGTTCTGTATTCCCGGATTTTTGCTATGCCTTCATTATTACAGCCTTTATATTGATGTCTCATTTAATTGGTTTTATACCAACAAAATTATTTTGTTGACTTCAGTCTCCATGTTTTTTTGTGCAGTGCTAAATTGCAGCTGACTACATATCAAGAACACATGAGCCTTAAGTATGCCGAAGTGATAGCTAGAAACTGAAGAATATCTTCTCCTAGGTATTTGGGGTGAATACGTTAAGGGAACGTTAGAGAACTATGTTTTGAAGAACTCCATTTTGAAGGTAAGTTTGAAGACAGATATGAAAACCTATCAAAGGAGGGATAACACTTGCTCTGTGTTAAATAAGCTTTAAATCACAGCAAAGTACTGCACAAAAGCGAGAGAAAATAAAAGGGTTTTTTTCCAAATAATGCTTACAGAGATAACATGATCCTTCTGTGCAGTTTGAAGTCCGCGGTGGTCTTCACATGCTAGCCTACTTCATTCTGAAATTCGGATTATAAATTATCTTTCAAGATTTACATGGTGGATATATATTTAATTTTTCCATTAAACAGTTCTTTGGGGGTTTTCTCTCTTCTTTTTCTACATTTTAATTTAAAAAAAAAAAAAAACAAAAAAAAACCACACTTGTTTGGATAAACCTGTTCTTTAAATTTATCCGGTGGTTTATTCATCATAGTTCATTTTCATATTCATCATGTACCTTCAGCAGGACAAAATTAAGAAAAAAAAAAACAAAAACTTTTAATTCTTATTCATTCATTCCACTAAACAGAATACTTGCGAGCTGACCAGGTAGAAAGCACGTGCCAGTATTCCTTTTCTGTCTGTATTTGAAAATGAATAACAAAGTGGTAGTGTTCCAGCAAACCTCTGCCACCTAGCATTTCCAGGATACCCCTGAGATCTAAATGCTTTACGCTGACCATCAGCTACTAATTTTCACTTGAACTAATTCCATAGGAAAAAAGGCATAGGAGGAACAAAAAGTTTAATGCAAGAAAATTATTGTCTCTTACATTAGAATTGATTGTTGTTCTTACAAATAATATATCTATTTTATTCTCTTACTTCAGTCAGCCTTCAGAGAACAAAGTTTAAGCTTTAGAGTACTCATTTGTAATAACGAGTGATCTAAAAAATGAAAAAAGTGCACAAATGCACTTGTTTCAAAAGCACTGGAAACCCAGCAAATAACAATAGCTTGAAATAAATATTGCTCTGTAACACTAGACTTCCCATGATACAGAGCACAGGAAAAACAATTCTGTGAAGAGATATAGTGAATTTTGGTGTTTTTTATTATAAGTATCTAGGTTTTAATAGGCAAATGAGTAAACTAAAGAACCAGAACTTTCCTTTCCAGAACAGAAAACAAGGGATGAGTATTGGAGACTAAATAAAAATTATATTGCTCAGACACTATAGAGAGTCATTCACTTCACCTTTGTTATTAGTGATTTTCTGTATCACTGAAGAGACAGAGTAAATATGGCTTCAGCCTTAAAAAACCAAAACAGAACACACACACTCCTCCAGTAACAAGCACGTTATAGAGCTCATTTTATAGACGCAAATGAAGCCACCACTAAAGTATGTGCAGAGGATTCAGTTCTCTTTTTGACCTTAGCTCCTATATGCCAATTGCATGCCTTGTTTCAAATAGCTGTTCTTCAGCTAGTGAAAAACACCTGCTGTTTCCATAGGTGTTAATCTTTGTTAATCTTAAAGTCTGCTCTTACAGCTCTTTCAGAGAATATAAGGATTTAGGATGCTGCAGACACCCATTTTCCTGGGCAGCCAGAGCTTATTCCCTTTCAAACCCAAGTGTAGCTATAACCCCAGAAGGATGGGATAAACCAGGCACAGCAAAACCTGCAGAACACTGGCAAAACTTTTATTCCCCTACCTGTACAATTCAGGTCATAAAATATCACAGAAATTCTGGAATCAAAAATGAAAAAGGTTCCAAGGGAGACCTTGTTGTCAATGGACATTCTGTGGACATTTTACAGAGGTGTTCCATAGACTAAGGGAATGGTATCTGTATATTAGATCAAATGATGGGAAGGGGGCTGTGGTTAATAAGGATGTATTGGGTAGTGTGAGACTTGAACATGATGTTTCCCAGAGAAGTTGTGGATGCCCCATCCCTGGAAGTGTTCAAGGTCAGGTTGGACGGGGTGTTGAGCACCCTGATCTAGTGACAGATGTCCCTGCCACGCACAGCAGGGGGGTTGGACTAGATGATCTTTAGATGTCACTTCCAACCCAAACCATTCTATAATTCCCTCTGTTGGCTTTGCTCAGCTCATGAAGATTCACAGCAAAACTCAGGAGCTGAACATCCAGCTCCATCTGTGAGGACTTGAATCACATTCAGTCAGAAACCACAGAATAAGGGAGAAGCTCCTGTTTTGTAACTTAAAAGGTGAAACAGCTTGCAGATTTGCAAGCACATTAAGAATTTCTGCTTACAGGTTATTGTAATCTTGTAACCACAATGGCCGCAGAGCTAAACTCTCTTCCCACAAAAGGCCAGATAGCTACTCACAGGGAAAAAGCATGCAATAACCAAAAACTATCAGAACAGGTATTCTCCCCTCCTGCTACTGAGATCTGTCCCCCTACCAAACTGATTCAATAAATGAACATTTGTCACTGTTCATAACTTCCGGCAAATCCTATGCTGTATACCTAAAGCAGAAGGTTGAGTAGTTAATGACTGTCTTGAATGGGATCATGTTCCTTTTACACCAGCTTCCCAAAACAAGAAAACAACTCACTGCACATACTCAAGTTATAATCATAAATAATAGTGCTCTACATTTAAACCACCAAGGCTCTGCAGCTAATACAGCACACTGGGGATGATGGGCCCTATTTCAGGCAAACAAGTAAGATGCTGTTAGGGTGGGTGCACAATGACTAGCAGAAAGGGCAACAGCCTCCATCGGGGCAGGGAGGAACTACTGTAATATAAATAATTTGAAAAAGAAGATTTCATTTCACATCTGAACTCAGAACGGATATAAAAATAGGCTATTGTGTCTGGGATTTACATTTTAGATATTGCTTAGGTCAAGAAAAGTTTCCTGATCCTCTTCATTTACTGTTGCTCCCCAAGAGTCAAATCCTTTTTCCCATCCTGTGGCCTCCATTTTTTTCATAATTAGAAAGCTGTTTTCCTCCAGTCAAGACATATAAGTGATAGATTGTGACTTATGTAGTTACAGCAGCTCATCTAGCTCAAACTGATGGCATCAATTAATCACATAACTGCTGCCAACAATAACAGAGAGGAACTAAACGCAGTTCTAAACAGAAAATTAAGTCAAATAAATTAAAAAACAAATAACCCTGATGGAATCACAACCTGCTCATAGGCATTTTATGAGCAAACTTCATCACAATAAATCCAATAAATTCTGTACTTATTCACTTAATACCGCTTCTATCCATGTGGATGAAATTTTACAGTGAATTTTATAGAGAAACAATAAATTGCTACATTAAAAATCAAGGCTATATTATAACAGCTCTTCTGTGTGCATGAGAGCCATCTCCTACCCAGGTCTTAAGTGGATTAACTTATATTGCCATATAAGATGAAATCAGGTTTGCCTGACTGCATTTCATTTCCATTCTATTTATGGAAAGTTCCCATTAACTCTGAAAAGCATTTAAGCTATTTAGAAACTTAAGTCTAAATGGAAAAATCTGCAAGCCTCAAAATAATGGTTTGACTACTCATTGTGGTTGTGAATACTCACGTTCAAAAACCTTATCTGCCTAATTTGAAATATACATTTGAAACCAGGTAGTTTCTCCATCTCAGGAAGTTTCTCCATCTGTTCTTCTGGAGCAGCTACATTTTGTATAGCTGATTCACTGTGATAACTGTAACTCCTGTCTTCTGTGTCTGTAACAAATTCTCAGGCTACTTCATCCCATTCTCTGACCCAATATTTAACTTTCTATGTAAGGTAGAGAGTCATGAATCAAGAGACAATCTGTCTCCAGCATCAGCTTCACTGTCCACTTGGAGCTGGATACAAACTAGAACCATCCAAAATGCTGATTACAGTTTCAGACTGGGAACCCGCCGGCTCCCAGTTCATTCTCTTGGAGAGCCTCACATCATTATTTCAACAGCTATTATTTATCTCCTTTTAAGGTAAACATACAGGACAATTGATATTATGCTGAGTAGTTACCAATACCTAATCAATTCAGTTAAAGTAAACAAGTCACTAACAGCTCATAATCCAAATAAATTTTGTAAAAATAAAAAAATAAAAATATTTTTTTTAAAAAAAAAAAGCTGCATTAACAATCAGCCTATTAAACTTTGGAAACATTTCAGAGCAATTCAGCTCAGGAAGAAGACTGTAAATCCTCTTAATTAGAGCTTGTTATGTAGCTACACACACACACACAAACAGTCCCGCATTTCAGGAAAACATGTTAGAAGACTTCTAATTCTTGCAAGCAGAAGCAGGAGTTAACCTCTTCTTAGCTCCAGAGCTAGAGAAAGCAGAAAAGCTTTACCCTTTCTGCTAACAAAATTAGGAACACGCACAAAAAATTTCTGCTCTTACATCCAATACTCTTCCAAAGCCTTATAAGCTTTTATAGGATTATACTAGTTATCCTCATCAGGAACACAGATGGAGCTCATTTGCTGCAGTCAAGAATTAGGTTACGCTGACCCATGGTTGGAGATAGCAGCCAGCAAAGGCCAAACAGAACAAACGACTGAAATGGTAAAGGATGGGTAGAACCCAGATACTGTTGTACAGCTTTCATACTGATGTGAAATCAGGCAGTGTAAGAAAGGCGGTGGCAATGATTATTAATTATTAATAAGTAAGGTAGCACAGAATTATCTCTGATTGAACGCCTACTTAATGCTGCGTATCTTCTCCTCATATCTTCATCTTGCTCCGCACCAAAGAAATGAGGCCACTGTGAAGGCACTGATGAACCAAGAATACCTGCGTGATGTTAACAGAACATCATAGTACTTACATCAGAAAGAAACTATTCAAGGGGGGAAACAGCTTTGGGGAAAATTATTTTGAGACAATAGAAGTGACTTTCCCTATTATTTTCAAAAAAAAAAAAAAAATATTACCATGGGAATGGAGTAATGCAATAGCAAAAAATACCTGGGTTACTTTGGATGGTTAAGGGTGAAGTGAATATTGACATATTTGCCCACATAGTTCTTCAGATGCAAGAGAAATACCAAATTAGTTAACAATATACTCTTGTGTGTTGTTACATCTCAGAGCGGTTCATTCTGTGTGAAAAACAAGTCGAACCAGCAGACTCAGTCACAAGATAATTATGAAGTACCACATATACAAAAGCTGCTTTGCTTCCCTGCAACAGCAAACAAAAAATAGTTGTGGGCATAAACAGCTTAATTAAGGCATTTTTAAAACTTAAATATAATACTGCAGCCTTTCCCAGAAAGCCACAAGTCTGGCCCAGCAAAGACAACAGAAACACAGCCTATCAGTTCAGTAATTAAATCTCCAGTTATACATCAGCTCATTAGTTCTGCCTGTGGTCCTCATGCTTAATATTTTTCTTTGTGTGAGGAGGTATCAGCTCCATTACAGATAATACATATACAGCCCATGTCTCATAAACTGATTCCGTCTAACACAGATGTGAGGCTTGTGTCAGGACTTTCTAACACCTTTAATACATCAAGCCTGCAGTGCTCTTAAGTTTTGCATTCTAACTCGAGAAAGAAAGCAGTGTTTGCAATACTATTAGGACTTACTAGAGACAGAGATAACTATTTCTAAGTAAGTTCCCTCTAAATGACTTTGGGAGGTGTCTGGGGGAGAGTTACTGCCACCAAACTTTAAGTAGTTATAGGAAAATATCAGCACAAGAATAAGTTATCATATTCTTACCGTAGCTTCAGTGAATCTGGAAGCAAGAAGGTTTAAAACCATCAGGGAAGTGGGTTTCTGGTCCAGTCTCCCAACAGGAAGAGTAGGAGCAAGAAACACAACTGACACTAAGACAAAGGCAATTAATCCTGCAGCCATTAGAATGGGGGCCCAGAACCAACAAGCCAGGCCTTTGCTGATCTTTCTTGAACCTTTCCCATAATCATGAGACAATGCTCTGCTTCCACAGATTCAAGGATTCACAGCCCTTCAAGGATACTGCTTAAGCCCTAAGAAAAATTCATGGGAAAACAGGCAGCGACTTTGCTTCAGAGCCCTCCCTGCTCCCAACACAAACCTTCTCCATTCCCTGCTGCAGCATCACCTCATGCACAGACACTTCCACTAGCCTGAATCCTCTGTTTCAGAAGAGGTCTCTGCAAAGATCTGCCCAGGGAAACCAGATCACTGAATTAGCCTTTGAAAGGGATGAAATCAAGAATAATTTTTATGCTAGGGCAATCCACCATTACAGCTGAACACAGCAGATCCCTCACTGATGCCCTGCTCAAGCTGCCATAGCCGTCTGGAGAGGATGTGGTTACCAAGCAATGCCCAGCACTGCTTACAGTGTCTGCTAAAAAAGCTGAGCCCTTCTCATGAAAACCTTTTTTTTTTAATACAAACCAGTTATCTCTTGATGCCGTGCCTCAGAAGGGAGGCTACACGGCAAGATAGCTGCAGAGCCTGTTCCATCCTCATGGCTTATAACTGACTATTTTCATAAGAAATTTCATCAGAACAGAGATTGCTTTTGTTTAGCCTCTTTGGCTTATTACAAATCCTGGGCTGCAACAGTGGTGATTAAATAATATTCCCAGGCACTGGTTTAATTAAGCAGTGTAAGTTATTTATGCTAGACGGAGCTCCTGATAATATTGCAACCTTTATTTTTAACTCCTTTACTGCAAAGTTGTGCTGAGAAAAAGCACTATCTGTTCTCTACATCGGTCACCCCTTAGAAATTACCAGACACTCATTTTCAAAAATGCTAGGAGAAAGCATGAGGTTTTGTCAAAGTAATGTTTACCAGAAGCAAATTCCCAAAGTTTTAGAGAAGCTTTATACAGATCCTGTTCTAAAGGCCTTTCAGGGCAATTATTGTATTCAAAAAACTATAGCCAAAAGATACTTTAAATGGACAGATGTGTCTCTACCTGGTCTGGCAGCAGAGTTTCTAAAAGCTTAGAAAAATCAATAAAAACAAATGTTTAGCCTTTGGTCATCAGTGAGCAGCCCCTCTCGGGGCAAAACAGAAGTGACTATACATAATGCTTCAGGTATATAAGGCACCAGTTTAACTTGTTAAAGACCAATACCAGGAATTCAACCAGGACACTGAGGCTTAGGAAAGGTGACTGCATTAAAACAGGAATGCAGATAGAAGCTAGAGGCAGCTGCATATTTCTCCCCAGTACCACCCCCCAGTGCCCAAACCTCAGCATCACATGGACCCAGGTTATTCCCGAGGTCCCTTCAGCCATGTGTCTCCTTACCACAACTCCCCAGCCAGGCGATAGAAACACAGCAGCACCCCTTAGTTGCACGAATTCTTTGCTGCCAGGTATTTTTACCTGAACAACCCAACCAGCTCCTCTTGCCCTCACATAGGTGAGTGATGCCCTTCTCAGGCACGGCGCACACATCAGCCTAAAAGTAGAAAGCCATGAGACTGTTATCAGACCCTTGAGTAAGTCTCCGAAGTGTCATTTGATCAGGTATGGCTCTATTTCATTTGCTCCCCAGGCACTTCAGATAGGAAATAGCTTGCCTATCACTTCATAAAATGGCAAGTTTTATCTGCAATTTCTAACAGCTTCACATAATAGAAAAAAATATAATCGAGATTTTAAAAGAAGTAGCTTTAAAGGAAGTACAAACAACTCTCACTGGGGGAAAAGCTACATGGAGCTCTTTAGACATAACCACAACAGGAGGAAATATTACCTTGCCTGGTGTCTATGCCTCAGGGGGAACGGGTTGAAGCTGTAGGTCTGCTTACAGAAGGAAACAAGTAGGCAGCAGTGACATATCTTTAGCACAAAGTCACACAACCCCTTCTACTACTTCGCCAGCCTCCCAGAAAGCCAAAAGGTTAAGTGGGAACAGCAAGCAGTTGTTCACCGCCCTTAGAGCCAGCATTTGTATCAAGACACAGGATGGAAGCAGGATTAGACACACTCAGGAGAACAGCAAAAATGCAACATCTGCACCACCATGAAGCTTCACAGCACATATTCTCAAGGGGTTTGGTTTGTTGGTTTTTTTTTTCCCTAAGGTAAGCAAGGTGGTAGCTGTCTGTCTACAGAGAGGGGAAAAAAGCTATCAATATTCATTCTTTCATAACTCTTGCAAGACCATACAAGCTGTTGACAGCTGAAGTGTGGCTTGAGAAATCATCCTACATTTGCTGATCTCTCTTGGAATCCATTTACCCAACAAACATCACAAATTCAATTACTTCTGTGGAATCCAGATGGGGCACAAGGGAGAAGCAAACAGCTAGAGATGTTGTACCACATGCATGTCAAATTAAATATAGTTTGAGACACCGAGCAGAGAGAGTAGTTGGCACAGAGCAGTCTATTTTCACAAAGACTAAGAATTAACTTGCTTTTACATGCTACAAGCATCACCTACACAAGCTGCAATGGAGTACATTTCAGAGTGTTTCTCCAGAAGTGGTTTACCCTTCACTGTTACTGATGATAAAAATTTACTATGGTAAAAAGAGAATTGATGAGAAAAAAGGTTGTTTTTTTTTTTTAAATTATTACTTTATTTCAGAATTTTATTTTACATTGAGAATACACTACCTAATTCTGTCAGGCTATGGAGACCAAGGCACGTGGATTAAATTTCGAGTATCATGCTGCTGATACAGCAGGGCCTGAATCTTGTGAGATATGACCAGACCGAATACAAAATATTATTATGAGCACTGCATGAAAAAGGTCTTCAAGATTATGCTCTTCAGAATCATAATTTTCCAACACCTGTTTCTCAAGCCATCTTGGGGCAGGAGGTGAAGAAGAACGTTTTAAAAATCTGTTGATTTCAAGTATTATATTTATTGAGTCTGGTGATCTAGAATTACTCCATAGTATGAATTGTCTTTTTTAACCCAAATTGTGATTTTTCATATCTGCCTACAACAAAAATTTAAACTACACTAACATGAAGCTGTAGTCTCATAGCCAGAGAGTTTTACAACCCTACTGCTGTAGAAAAAAAACACCTCCCTCTTGAAAATACAAACTTAGAAAACCAAATTGCATAAACAACAAAAATTTGCAAGTGACTTTACCAAAAAAGGAATTCATGGTCCTTACTACTCTAAAATAAATAAGGAGAGAATGGATAGTGATGGCAACAGTGGCAGCACTGAAAAAAAGTCCCAATAAAGATGACACTATAGAGAGAAGTTCTGCTTATTAGTTTCAAACAGGCACTCAGAAGTGGTTTATTTTTTCCTGCATAAAGCACTGAGTAGCTGGAAGCCAGATACAAAATGATTCTTTATAAATGGTTTGAAATTAAAATATCCTGTGATCTCCTAGACAAAAAAAAAAAAAAAAAAAAAAAAGTTGTGACACTGAGAAATCTTGAAAGCAAAAAAAAAAAACCAAAACCCCAACATTTCTAAAGGTCATTTTTCTACTCACTACTTTATGTCAAAATTACTTCATCTTTTTAATTGCTGACTAAAGTATCTTGCCCTGTGTTTGCATGCACTCACAAAGTATTAGCTGTGATCCCCACACTGACAGACTCATAATCCAAAATTGTATTTTAACCATTTGAACCTGACAGAATAGGCTTGGCTTGCACACTCCCTTTTCACGGAAGTTATCTAGAGAATGATGACCTTTAAGTATGAAATTTGTCATGTTTTCTTGCTACAAAATAATCTGATGCTGTAGCAGTTCTGTGATTTCCAGATCATTAGGTTTTAACTGTCATTGCCACAATCAGCTACCCAATTTCTTTGCCCAGTTTTTGACAGAGCTGGATGCGTGTACTTTTTAAAACACTTTATGATGACACTGAAAAAGTTATTTTAATTTTCAGCTTGACAGTTTAGTCTCAGACAAGGCACAGAATCCAGACAAGGCAAATTACCTGAAGAGCCTTGAAAAAATTGTATCATGAATATGCACATTAACAGCACCAAAGATGACTCATGAAAAACTAAATTGTTCCCTTCTGCATGAAAACTAAATCTGCAGAGGGACAAATTGTGCACTTCTGGCAAAACCTGTGAGATTATCAGGCTAAAAAAAAAAATAAAAAAAATATATAATATATATTATATATTATATATAATTATAATATTATATATTATATATTTTTTATTTTTATATATATATATATATATATATGAGTCCCACTGCCCACTTTTATTTGAAGGAAGATTTTTTTCAAGTTTTCCCCATCAAGAAAAATTACGTTCCCATAGCATAGAAGTGTTGTTGGATACAAACAAGTAACAGACACAAGACACTCTGCATAACAGTCAGACATTCTTTCATTTCTGGTTTTTATTAGGCTCCCTACTGTACAGTAACTTAGCTTAGAAGCAGCAGTAAGGCCAAGGAGCAGGTCATAAAAAATATTCCTAAACAGAGGATATCAACAGTTTTCAGCACATGTGTTCAGCAATATCTGATGCATCTCAGAACTGGCCATGCCAATGAAAGATGCATACCCCAAGAAAAGAAGAGTTCCCACAGAACATTTTGGAGTCTAAGAGAAAGTGAATATAATCAACATACCTGATCATCGTGAGAGCACTAGCTCTGTTCTCAACTTTTGATGCAGCACACGGTTCTAAAAAGACAACTCACAACTACTCTGCAGAAGCAGCCAAAGGGAAAAGCAGAAGCTTTTGGTTAGAGATGAATCAACAGGATTTCTTATGACCCCTTGTCAATTACTGGGCTAAAACTAGCATGTCATTCGCAAAAAAAAAAAAAAAAAGGCCCAGCAGGTCTGAGTATTAGAAGTTGTTGACAATCTTCATTTGTTCATGCATGTGCACAAAGACATTTTTGCAGTTCTGATCAGATACTGAAAAGAGGTTTGATGCAAGCATCCAGGGCCCAGGCCCTGCTCAGCCCTGGTTTGTTTGTAGCAGAGTAGCTCACACCAGCCAAGCCCAAGATCTGGCCTCCTCTTCATGCAACTGGAAGCCTTAAAATCTCCAATGGCTTGTGGGAATAAACATGCACTAAACATGGGATCAAAGCACTTTCCTGCCTTAATTCCAGATGTCAGTACTGTTCCCTTTCATGCTTCCCCTGCATCCCTCCTGCACTGAATTGTTACAGGTTTAAATTCTTTGCTGCATCTTGCAAACTTACTCAAATTTATTTCCCATTTAAATTTCAATCTGAGACCAAAGATGAGGATATAATTTACCAGATGTATCATGAAAAGCAAAAGAAACATCAATGCAAAACTTTAAACTCAGCTTGTAAAGATTTCAAAGACTCAGTTACTTTCATTTTAGAAAAATTAAACTTTATTTATCCTTGGATGCAACATGAGTGAAAACAAAAATTAGGAAAATTGAGAAAAACTTCATAAAGAGAAGACTGATTACCATAATTTGGAGAAAGGTAACTGCAGCTCCTTGCTTTAAAAGCAAGTTAGTCATCTGGTCCATGACAGCTAATCTCCAGTTATTTCTAAATCTTCATGTCACCAGAGGGAAGGAAGGAAGCTGCTGGCACACACTTCTCTTCCTAACACCAAGTTCTACCCACATTGTTATCACACAGCCCTGAAGCGTTCAATCTGCCACCATGGCATCTGCCTACCTGCCCCATGCCAGATTTTGGGAGGATGAGGCTGAGCGAGTTAAGTGAGCTAACACAAACAGGTGAATAGTAAAAACAGCTTTAGCTTTTGCTATGAACACTAATTGTAACTTGTCAGACAAAACCCAGGTGCAGTAGAAAGTTTTACAAATTAGTTGAAACTCAACAAAAGC
Organism: Athene cunicularia; assembly: GCF_003259725.1. Classification (NCBI taxonomy): domain Eukaryota; kingdom Metazoa; phylum Chordata; class Aves; order Strigiformes; family Strigidae; genus Athene; species Athene cunicularia. The sequence continues at coordinate 111,444,619 of NW_020799095.1, forward strand.
TTTTGGTTGAGTTTCCTGATTACAAAGGTTAAAAGTTCCAGAACAGCTCTGCCCCATTTTCTTTCATGGGACCATGGGTCCAGGCCTTCCAGCAACTACCAGTATAGGCCTGCCATGGGATGGGAGATGGAGAACCTACAGCTCCCTGCTATGCCAAGATTCCCCAGGACCTCTAGGAGAGGGTGAGAACTCACCCCCCTGGGGAAGCCTCAGCTGTGACAACTTGACAGTCCAAATTACTGGCTGCACATAAGGATCCTCCATTACCCACCCTCCCCTCCCCCCGGTTTCTGGGCTTGTTGCTGTACAGTTGTTGGCATGAACTCCCTGAGATCACAACCCTTGAGCCACATAAATATTAATCACCAGGGGCTGGAAATCTCATGGCTTTCAGGTTTCACAGGCACCAGAGTATCAAATACTGCACACTGATATAAATGAAACATCACAAGCTTTTTTTACTAAATGGAGGTGAATGCCAGGTATCAATCACATAGCTTGGAAACAGACCACATAAGAACTAAACTATGCCCAGGAAAGATGGGGAGGGACTCTCCCAAGGAGTGTAGCGATAGGATGAGGGGTAACAAGTTTAAACTGAAAGAGTAGATTTTATATTAGATATAAGGAAGAAATTCTTTACTGTGAGGGTGGTGAGACACTAGGTAGAACAGGTTGCCCAGAGAAGCTGTGGCTGCCCCCTCCCTGGCAGTGTTCAAGGCCAGGCTGGATGGGGCTGTGAGCAACCTGGTCAAGTGGAAGGTGTCCCTGCCCATGGCAGGGGGGTTGGGACTAGATGATCTTTAAGGTCCTTTCCAACTCAAATCATTCTACGATTAACACTAGCAAAGCAATGGAGAGGAGAATTTGTGTAATACATTAACACAATATTTATATGTTTCAGCACAATCCCTGTGAGAAATTTTATTTAATGTTACGAATAGCTTGGTTATTTCCAGCTCTCAAAAAAGAGGAGGGGTTGCCATCAGACTACCAAGCAGCATTTCAGCATTCCCTTCAAAAAAGGAAACAATGCCAACTTCTGATTTTGAAGATGGGGGTATTTTCTTTCCCCATTAATGCCCTGTCATGGTTCTTGTGCCCAACATTACAGCTGTAACCATAGGACCAACCTTTCACAGCATCTTCAACACAAATCTTAGGCTATGCTTACATCAGCAGGAAGTGTGACACAAGAATCTGACTTGTAGAGCAAGACATTTGGCACTAAGAATTCAGTTTTCACTCAGCACGCATTTCAAAGGGCCATACTTCAAACAAAATCTTACCTGGTCCAGTGGACTGATCATTTGCCAAGTAGCCAAAACGCACAGGATGTGTGTCCCACAGTTTAACTATCAGAGAACCCCATTCATGCACTGACACCATCAGTGGTACAAATTGAAGTGTGAAAAGTAGGAAAGACTCAGATTTATTTAAAGAGCATTCAACTGACCCAAGATAAAACTGGCAGCATAGGTGCATTCTTGTTCTCCCAACACTGAGATAAGATCCATCAGATAACCTTCACTCCAACTAAAGTTAGTTTAATTCTTTTCAGGCTTCAGCATCTATTCTTATGAATAGTCAGATTCTTACGAATCAGTGTCAAAGCTTATGCCTCCTATATGCAGAAGTAAGCAATAGTCATTAATCTACACAATCCAGTTTTAATTAACCAGGTCAAGAAATCATTACAAACTGGCACCCCTTAAAAGTCTTCTCTCCACTGCAAGAGTAGTCAAATTTTAGTTATATATAAAACACTCCAGACTCAGCAAGAAAGATTTTTCCAATTTGTTTTTTCACTTGATGACAAAGTACCCTAAGCTTCATCAGAGACTTGCACCATACAAGACTACTGATGAGATTGTCATGTTCTCTCATCTCTTTTTTCCATTCTAAAAATGAACCACAAGAATATTAACTGTTGTGTTGTAAGTGCCTTGAGCCAAGCTTCTATATATGCAACAAGACTGTTCTCACATGCCAATCCAATATCATCTTTGACTTACTGATGATCTTTGTAACTATCATGAGCTACAAAACACTGGAAAGATAGCCAAATTATTTGGGTAATATAAAGGAAATACGATGGATTTTAGATTTACACCAGAACCCCAACATTTACAAGTATTCTCAAGAACAAAAGCTCTCCATGAAATTCCAAGTTCATCAGTTACTGCACACTTGCTATTCATAAAAAACCCCACAAGTTGACCTCTGATCTACAGCATTAACACTGTTACACAGCTTGACCTTTTCTTCCATTAGAGGAGTATTTGTTTCCTTTTCCTCTTCTCATGTCCAGATTTTTTTAAATGTAGTTTCTAACACGAGAGGAGTTAGAACCCCACCCCAAAAAACCCCCATAGATTTGCTTTTATATACAGTTTTAATATTATCTTGAGACTTATTATATATTTTAGTACTGATAATCAACATTTCTCAGGCTACCGCATTTCCTACAGAACACCAAGTCAAAGCTTTATTAATTTGTCTGGAGACATGTAGGGACTACTTGTTTTTCTTGGAAAGTGACAACCCTGATAACCCACTAAAAGACAAAAACAATTTTTCTAGGCTAATTTTAACATGGAATGAATATCCTTTAATAACATTCTTTATTATGAGAATAAATACATAAAACAAACACAATATATTAGCCACATTTTCCTCATATACATTCAGAATATAACAGGAAGCTAATAGGCATAATCATGAGAACTAGTTGAACAAATAAATTTTTACTAAGCCAACAACACTGGAGGAAAGCTGGAAAGTTTATGCACTAATAGCAGGCAAAGAACATGTGATTTCAGTGTTTCCTTGATATTAAAGACAAACATACTGCAGTTATAAGCATGAAATGATGGAAATGTTTAGCTCCGTGCAGTGGCCGTTTGAGGTTGTTCTGACTGCAACTGCTTTCCAAGGTATTCCCTGAAATACAACAAAAAATTAGATTAAGAAACATTCTTGAGAGTGGAGAGTAGGACAGTGGTGGGAAGTATGGAGAAAGAGAGAAAAGCTTTAAGTTTAGAATTACTCATTCAAATAACGTCTACCATCAACAGTCAACTGGAGCTGCTACAGGAGTACCTAAGCTTTAGGGACCCATCATCTACATCTCTGAAAATAAGGTACAAACTGAGTATCAAAAAAACTGTCTGGAAGAAGAAAAAGCCCAGTGGTAGGATTTAGAAGTCCTGGCAACTGTTACAGAACACCCACAAGGTACACAGATTTTGCTTGCCGAATATACATCTTAGAAGCTGTGGCAAAGTAAAAGAATCTCTTCCCATAACCGAGCTGCATAAGCACAAGTAATAACCGACAGACATACCAGCAATTTAACCCACAGGCTAGCAAAACAGACACCAACTGAAGAACTATATGTTCAAGCTGAAAGAAAGAAAAGATATTCAAGGCAGGACCACTGTATACCAACTCTTTCTTTATAGTGTTTTCCTGACCTGTATTTGGAAGTGCACTAAGTCACTTATATTATACCTATTCTCTCAACACTGGAACACACACACACAACACACACCCAATTATTAGCATTTGTCTTGAGCAACAATGTCTAAATTCTATGGAAAAATACTGCACAATTCTTCTGAACTGTTCTAATTTTTCACTGTCTCCTATGAAAGCAGCTCAACACTTCAGCGAACCTCAAAGAAGCTGAAAGAGGACTATTAGTAGTATCTGGCTTGTTCCTTGTTCCAGAAAATAAACTTCAGTAATTGTACCACTGTATCAGTTGAAAGAGAGGTTCCAGGACCTCTGAAATGTAGGCGTTTTTTCCATTGCTGATTGTACACTTAGCACCACAGTTTCTCTCACTACACAGGTATTTCAACCTTCACAAGTTAAGCATTAGAAGTAGTTCAGAGAAATAATGTTCAGAATAAAGCCATTTAAAAAAAACCCACAAATCTACAGTATGCACTTTTTCTTTATTAAAAAAAAAAAATCAGTCCTTATTGCAAATCTTACTCTTATTTTTCTTGTTTCAAAAAACAGTTTTCAGTTTACTGTCCTGTTGAACAGCTAGTCCTTATGCATTACAACTCCTATTGCACAATGAAGATGAGCATCACAACCGTACCACCCAACAGCACTTTTCTCAGTTTTAAAGTTAAGTATCTAGAAATAATTCCTATAAAGTATCATGTTAACTTCAAACTGCACTAGCAAAGAAAGTGACACATAATTTGTATGCTGAGCCATATGTTATGATTTAGCACCTTCCTTCACAGCTTTATCAGGTGTTGCTGCAGAATCACACTATTTTAATGCTTGGGCTGCACTCAGTAGGTATGACTCTTGATCATAATCGGCAGATTACTACCCTCAAAGTAGAAACTGCTGATGGCAAAGAAGGAAATGAGCTGCTCTCTTGGGGTTTTGCAGGACTCAAAGCTGTACCACCAAAATAAGCAAATTTTGACAGCCATCCAAAAGTACAGCCAGGAACTATGGAAGGGCTTCCAAACTCAAACCTCCTCATGCTCCTTAAGTATTTTTTGTCCTTGTTTCATACCTACATGCATGTACAGATTCTATTGTCTGACACACAGCCTTGGAACCAACCGACACTTGCTGCACACATGGCTCTGCTCAGCATCACAAGCCTGCAAAGTTATTTATGCTTAAAGCATACATGAACTATTCTGAATATGAAATTCCTAGGCAATTACTTAGAAGTTGGAAAATTAATCAAGCTCACAACCTGTAAGAGTACAACTATTGCATAGGTTACACTGGTTCAGATCCATGCTCACAGCTTACTGAAATCCAACCACACCACATGTATTCAACAAAAGTCTCTGAGCAGGCAGAGCAGTAGCATAGGTATTGTAGGTACTTAGTGCTTTAACAGACATACTCAACTTCTAAGGATAGTAGATAGTACAGCAGATACATGGCAGATAGTACAGTACCTTCCCTACAAAACCTTTTATTTCATTCATTTGCAGGTGGGAGGTTTAAGTCCAAGGACAACAGAAAAGCTCTTATCCTGCTTCCCCATGTCAAATGAGTACCTGCAGTTACTTCTGTTAACCACTAAAAAGGAACTCTATTGATGATGAAGGCTAAGAAACAGGATAAATACATACAGTTAATTGCATTCTCACGTAGGCACTGTTACCTAGATTTAAGCCTACTCTATAGTGTTGGGACAGGAAAAAAAAAAAAAAAAAAAAAAAAAAAAAAAAAAAAAATATCTTAGGACATACGTGGGCTTTGGACAACAAAGTTTATACCAAAGAAGATTAGGGACAAATACTGAATATTCAATGCTAATTCTGTAGAACAACAGCTTCTAAATACAGCACACCACAAATCCTAAGCAGTTTTAAGATTTTTTTAATGTCTCTGCATAACTAGTAATTTTAATAGAAAGCACGTAATTTTGTCTGGGATGTGCACTCTGAAAATCATATAAAGCTTATCTGAATTTGTTGCTTCATTCAGTATGCCGTTTATTAATTTTACCTCTGCATCAGTGATGCATCCTAACTCCAATTGTTAGCAGCTGCCAACATACTCATACTCTCCCTGTTGGTATCAATTCACTGAATAGCATTTTTTTCTAAAAGTCTGCCAGTTTAAAGGAAGTTTGTAGGTCAGAGCCTGCACAGGTGAAGGGATCCTGGAGAGATGAGGCATCACACCTGAGCCCAGAGGTAAAGAGATGCCATCTCTCCCTAACAGCAGCTCACTACTACAGCATAAACAGAAAGGTGAAGCAACAGAGGTTGGTAGTTTAGTCAATGGGAGCAACTGCCAAAAGATGCTACGAGTTCTGCCATTACGCTGACTCAGCTAGCAGAAAAACAAACAAGTTTGCAATCAGATCCACTTTGGTTTCAGTAGCACTTTGCATGAATACTGAATATTTGAGCTATAGAGGTTAAGCCACTGCACTTTACATTCACTTGAACAAAGAGCACACATGATCCATCTCTGCACGTCAGCTAGACTGAACATTGTCACAATTCTCTTTTATTTCTGACCTCTGGCCCCCAACTCCCAACAGCACTGCTGCTGACAGAGCAAGAAAACAAGTAACATGCTGTACTTACTACATGAATCATGAGCAAGCGTTCCAGGCCTAGCACAGCTAGAAGACAAGCAAGTGGTGGAAACTAATGCACAATGTTCTAGATGACCAGTAAGACCGTGAATAAATTACATGGTAAGTACAGAATATCTAGAATTCATCTAGCTCTTCATCTAGCTCCTATTTTAGTGAAGTGATAGAATGTTGGAATTAGACCCTTTAGAATTAAACCAAGAGACTATAGGTTCACAAATCAAAGACAAAAGATTATTCCCACTGCTCAACTTCAGGGACTGAAGCTGTTCTACACTGCCCTAAAAAGCAACCTGCTTCTCTCCGTTGTTCATAGAAGGAACTTGGGCTTCTCACTGCAGGTGCTTTTAGTCACAACATCCTTTCCCTGAAGTTCAGTAAAATCTTGTGCCACAATGCACATGAAAGGCACCTGCTTCATCTGTAGAGATTAACATAATGGATTTCTTTAAAGTGATATATGTAAGTGGTGTCAGTTTAGAACTTAATGATTTGATTCTTTTGAAGTCTGCATCATTAATAACATTGCTCCAACCAGCACTAGGTTCCCCAAAACAGTTCCTAATACTAAAATGGTCAAGTTGGATATTTCCTCTGAACACCAGCAAAGACAAGGACTAAGGAGAGGATGTTTCTCATACATAGTTAAAGCAGAAATTAAGTGGGACACACAAAAAAATCTGTACCATTATTGCTATGCTAAACTCCCCCATTTGCCATTAACAGGTTTTCACCATCAGCTTGGGGTGCCATGACTAACACAGTTCTAGTGAGATTAAAACACAGGATTAATTACCATTTAAAGACATTAAGTGATGCTAAAACGGTACCTTTTCTCCCTGTTTCATCAAGTGCATGATCATTTAACTTGCAAATGAAACTGGAATATTTCACCTGAACTTACCTGATTTGAAAAGCTGACAGCAGTTACTGCTTCTGCCAGTCTAGCTTCACTATTTAACAGAATGCCTGACAGTCTGATTTCTCCCCGTTTCTCCCCAACTTTAAACCTCCCAAGGAAAAGCCAGTTGAGCCACCTGTAATGAACTATTGAAATTACTTAGGAGTTAGTTGTCTCCAAGATGAGTTATTAGCAGTCTAATGATACAGCTGAATTTTAAGCAGAATGTCACTTCAGCTGCCCCATGACACTCCCTTTGTTCAGGTAGCATAAGTTTTCCTTGCTCTGCTGCTCCATGCACAGCACTTGTACCAAGCCTCAGTCTGGCTAAGCAAACCTTTATTTTCCAATCCTTCTCTCAGTTAGCCTCCAGATCTAGGAAGAGCCTGACTACCTCTGTCATACATGTGCGTCAGATAGCAATGCAGAGTTGTTCCATGCCAATCAAATTCAAGGAAAAAAAACTGCTTTAAGTGCAATAACTGGAATTCCAAAACACATGGAAGCAAGGAGTAAAATGCTTATTGCTTTCCCAGCTCTGAAGAGCAAGGTAAGCAAAACCTTGAAGTTGCCAAGTAATCCATCTCATGACAAAGCAAAGCTAAATAAGTAGGCGCTTTAACTGCGCTGTGCAGCCACCAGGGGACTCGGCTCTCTCTTCTCACCATACAAGCTATGAAACAGAAGAGCTCATGACACACATCGAAAGCTAGATCTATACAAAGACAGATCTAGCTTCCCACATACAAACGATGTGTCATTTCCTTAGCTCACTCTATCTGATGTCCATTCCAGGGGGAACGCTATTTTGGCAAATACGAGCCAAGGACAACGTGTCCCAGAGGCTTAAGTTGAAAATGGGAAAAAGCCAGGTTACGCATCCTGGAAAACTTCTACGACCTGTGAAGTTTGTGTGGGAGAAAGACCAGAGTTTTAGATTTTTATTACCAAACTTACAAGACATCAGAACACACATGAACTAAGACCTGTCCCCTCCTCCAGCAGGTAATTTCATTAACTAAGCCTTCCACAGTGTAATCTCTATTTAGCTATAGCTGATTTACAATACTCAGAATGCTTCAAACGTATCAGAATAACATAGTGAGAAAAGCAGCATATCACCAAATTTTCAAGTCGGGTGGAGTGTAATTTACAGTAATGACCCAAAATTAGGTTGCACATGACCACACATTTAGTCTCCATCTCCACACACTCAGAAATTCAGTGTTATTTACCAAAGTCCTCCCTACAGGTGAAGAATGCTGGATTTGTCATAGTAGGTTATCTAAATGTCTAGCATTTCTCTGCTGTACAAGGTTCCCATAGTATGAGAGAGGGGGGAAGCAGGATAAAAGGAATGTAACGTGCATGACAGTTAAAACCCTGTATTCTTTAGAAGAAAAGGGGGGAAAGTTGCTTTGTTTTACAGAAGATATACTGCAAGGAGAGGGGACAGGAGCTTTCTGTCAGCCTGGCTAGCTTGTCTCCTACAGCAAGTAGATGACTTAACCTGTCAGAATGTGCTTGATAAACCTTGTTCCCCTACCACTTTCACATTGTTAGCATTATCACTACTCAGCCTTTTAAAAAGATCACATTGTGTCAGAAGCGAGAAAACTGTCAAAAGTTACAGGTACTTCCAAGCACCAAGCTTTTCAGAAATAAAAGGTTGTTTAAGTTCAAAATTAAATTAGTTGTTTGTATCTCAAAATCTTTGTTCCAATGTACTGAGACATACTGTTGGATTTTATCTTTCTCTAAGGCAATGCCAAATTAGAAATATGAGCTTTGGTAAAATCATAATTAATAATCATATTAAGAATCCCTAATTAGTATTTTTAACTCTCCATGTTTTCTGCTTAGCATATCTGATTAGTTTGGCAAGCTGCACCAAGTTGTTGTGTGAATACTAAAGTTTTTCAGAACTTCAGCCCTTCAGTGCTGTTGGAAAGGCAGTGTTACCCACCAGCAAGTTCTGTGGCAGAACACACCAGGACTTCAGGGGTTTTGGAATTTTATTAGAGAGCTAGTCAACAAACAGTGAAATAAGAACCTCACTTCAAATGCTGTTCTCAGCAACTGATGAAGGAGGTATCAGCAAGTAATTTTCAACTAACCAAGCAGCCCACAAGCTTCTGCTACCCCAGGAGCTCAATAAGTTGTACTTGCGTCCCTTAAAATGGCAACGGAAAAATAACAGTGTAGAGTGAGGGAAAGGACTAGAGCAAAGAACATCAACTTGAACAAGTACAAGCCTAAAATTACAGCTCAGATTAAATATTAAGCAGTTCAAATAAGTTAAAATATATTGTTCGAGTTAATTACTCATATGACATTCAATCACGTAAGGTGCAGCTACTCAATTCAACTACAACCAAAATATACAGAAAACGTAGCTAAGATCTTACACATCAGCACTATATTGCTCATATCATTTAACTAGAGTATTACTGCATAAAAATGTTATTCCCCCCTTAAATCTACTGTCTTGAATATTCTCTCCACACCAAATATTTCTTATTGTTAGTAATACGTTAAATAATCTTCACATACCAGTTGTGAACCATCAGCTTTTGCACAGCCAGTAGTGCATTATAACGAACTTGTTGGTCTTCATGATGCATGTGGTTCATTACCAGCTGTTTACCACCAAGTTGCTCAATCACTCTGAAAGAGAGGAGAGGAGCAGTTTTTTTGACTTCAGCTTCTGGGTAGCTACCCTATCCAACCATTTCATGTTCAAGGCATTAAGAGATTAAGTTAATAAAATAAATATTATGTGACTTGCAAAGTATTTCTTTCCTAACATATACATCTAATTTAAGATATTACAAATGTAGATCTCGCATACTACCTACTGATTTATTTGTTTTTAAATTCACAACATCAGAAAGTGTTTGTAATGAACTCCTGTTTGCTACCCACTACCTACTTCCATAAATTTTTAAATAAACAACAATCAAGAAAGAAGCCCTTTTCATAGAGGGTTTACTTTACCCAACTTGCTGAACAACTCAATATTGGCTTGAAAGGGTCAGCAGGGTACAGCACTGTGATAGTTTAGGCCCTGCCAGGACTGGAGATCACATTGCTGTTGTCCCTCCCCCACCCTTGGACCGACTAGGGCACAAACCCGGGGTTAAAATAAGGAGAAATTTAATACAACAGTGTAATAAACAATATGAGCAACAATAGCAGTAATAACAACAATTAACAGTAATAACAGTAAACAAGACAAAAGATATACAGAGAAATACTGCAGTGAACACAGCCAGCCCACTGTGCGTGCTTCCCACGACCAAAGCCACAAAGGAAAGCTTCCCACACTCTAACGCCAGACCTGACATCAGCATGGTATTGAATAACCTGTCTGGAAATTCCTTCCCCCTGCTGGGGAAACCCTATCCTAGCTCAACTAGGACAAGCACTATCTATTATGGAGGTAGTTCCCTTTCCTCCATAAATTGATGATAACCAGGTCACTCAATTTTTTGCAAGAATAAAGCCCCAATCCAGTCCAGCAAATCCCCAATCCAGAAAAAAATGCTTGTGATCACACCAACATCTATTAAGCCATCCACCTGGTACTCCTCATAGTCCTTTTTGCCATCCAATCTGTACTAGAGCCACCAATATTGTTGCACAAGATAAAGAAGTGGCTGCTAAATTACCATTTCCAGAAAAATAGGCTTGAGCTTCATCGTTCACTACAAACTTCACCACAGTAGTCAGCCATATCTTTTTTAACAGCTATACCAAACCCCACAATAAATACTGATGAAACCTTGTATCACATGTAATGGATATATAATTTTTTAAAAATAGAAGACAACACACTTAAAACCTGAAAAAGTATCACTCTCCAGATGACACTCTACATGCAACATTTTGGTCTGTCATAACAAAGTAAATTTGGAGAGAATTTGCAAGGAATATATAAACTGATTACTGACTTGCATATGGTTTTCTACAGCGGTTCTCTCACAGGTCACTGAGTAAACATAATATCCTGTGAAGAGACTATTGTTTGCATTACTCCTAACTTGATGCTATCCTGCCATTCTAAGCTTGCATTAGCTACCTGCCTTTATTACTGATCTTTTCATGGCCGAATTAAACCATTACTACTGCACAACACAATATGTTTTTGTAAACTGCAGAATAGGTATAAAGACATAGTGTGGAGATGAAAAAGAGAATTTCCCATTTCATTTTATAACTCAGTCAAAACCATCCTGGAGACCACAGGGAATGTTATTTCCCAACAACATTAAAACATTTAAGGATGTTTCATACAACAGAAATGCATTCAGAAAAGTGCAATTGTTTTAAGCTGGAAATCCTTGCCAAGAATTCAACAAGTTAGTAATATAAGATTGAAAAAACCCTTTATGCCTGCCTTAGGCTGCCTCACATTTTTAATCACGAGTTAAATATAAGACCACTGCACACAAAGACAAGACTATGAAACACAAACAAGAATTTTGTCCTCATTACAGGACTAACTTGAACGCTGAATTTTCAGGAATTGGAAAGGCGGTAAAAGAGGCATTAAACTCAAAAGCATCCTTACACTAGGACCATGCAAGAATCAAAATGAAAAGTTAAAGTCCTGCAATCACAAATGGTAATAGAGTAATTCAGATGACAGTACATCACTGATATTACAGTTGAGAATATGAAGAGTCAAAAAACAGAGTTACCATTCTTGCATAACACTGTCAACCGGTAGAAATCACTTCCCAGCCATGTGTTTTAGACTGAAAGGTATGTAACTGTGAGGAAGGTTCACAGTGAATCCTGTTCCTTCAAGTTCCAAAACTGCTCAAAACACTACTTTCAGTTCTGTTTTCCTTCTCCTCAACTTCTGCTTACTTTACAGCAGTTATAGAGCCCAGTGGGGCAGTTACAGTATGTGTACATTACTACAGGGACTGTCCCCCATAGTAACAGTGCACTAAGCTAAGACAGAGGCAATTCAAACAAGTTTCTGGAGACAGATTTTAACATGACCCATTTAAAGGGAGAAAGAGGAAACAGAAAATGAAGACTAGATGATCTTTAAGGTCCCTTCCAACCCAAACTGTTCTATGATTCTATGAAGACAAATGAGAGCAGTTTAGACTGTTATAGCAGAAAATACCAATATGAAACCCACACTACATATCCAGAAGGAGATCAAGGTGAAAAAGGGAATTAAGCTGGTTTTGAATCATGAGCTAAGGAAGGGAATGGCTCTGAGTGTCAATCTCTTGCACATATAAAACATAAAAAACATGTTCACGGCACTCGGTTGACTGAAAGTGTTGATCTTGCGTAACAGTAACCCTTGGGCCACACCAGAAGTTGTACTGGATGCTGATATTTAGCCTGTGTTTATTTTCACTGACAACAAACACCAATGATGTACTTTATTTCTGCTGCTATACTGACAGAAACACACGTTGGTGAAGCTTATTAGAAGTCCATGGTGCTATTGCCTTGAGAATTTTGTCCAAAATTAGCAACTTTAAAGACAACTTAAAATTATTTAAGCTGACAACATTAGAGAACAGCCAAGCAAAAACGTAGTATTTAATTTAACAAACATTTTCTTTTGTCAAACAAAGGGAAAGGTTAGCCAGAACTGTAACTCTAGGTCTGCTGTGAGCAGCACGTAAATTTAAGAAGTTTTAGGTCTTGCAACGTTCAAAGGCTGAAGGACAATCCAAGTTAAGAGCTGAAGGATAAACACAGGAAACAACATTTAAAGACATTTGAGTTCTCTTATTCTTCTAAACCAACAAGTAGCATCCATTCTCAAAGTGAGTCATACAATGAGAGTGTGTAATGTCAAACAGGAGTGAGAACAATAATCAGCTATGTATCAAAAAACATCATAGTAAGAAATGGACTGTTACGTGGGAACTGACACACAGTCCTTCAAGCGTTTTAAGATTTTAGTCCTAAAATTGCTGAAGTTAAACTTAGTGAGAATACACTGGATTACAAAGGAAATTCTTTAAAAGAGATTGAGGCATTTTAGTTTGTCCATCAGAACAGAAAGCTAAATTAGTTAAGTCTTTAAGCAGAAAGCAGCTAAAGTACTAAAATTTGCTGTAAGAATGTGGGTTAGAATAGTATCTGGGATACTTATAATTTGCTGGCAACTACTCCTTTTGAAGTATGAGTCTCCACCTTATTGGAGGATAGCTTGCCTCCCCTCCAAATACCAGTTGTCATAAGTCTCTTTCAGAAGACATAGGAGCTAATTAGCAAATACACAGTACTGCTCAGTACAAATGGTACACACTGACCAACTCTGACATTTCTTAGTGGACCTAGAAAACAGTTAATTTGTTCCAGTAATCTGAAAATACCTTCACTTCAAGTTGCTTACAAAACCACAAGGGCCGTGACTCTCTCTAGAGCAAACTAGTCATCACAGAGGGTAAAAACTATATTAGAACAGCTACCAAGAAATGAATCAACATTTCTTCTGGTGCATGCCTTTTGCTTTAGTCTAAACAACTTATTCAAGACGTTTAGGCATAGGTTTCCTTCACTGTTAAGAGACACATAAGTATATTAAGTCAAAAATCTAGTTTGTATTTTCTCATTTGATCTAGTTTGTTTTCTCACCTTCTCGGTGAATTAAACTTAAGCATAACCTGCAATCCTTACGTAGCATATTTTAATATCAATAAGCAAAAAAGCCACAGGCAATGTATATACTCTAGCTGGTGTTGCATTTAGGGTGAGAATAAATTTGGTAAGAGATAAATCCCCTTTAATTCTAGCTGGTCCTCAGAGATTAGAGGGGCTAGGGGTGGCTGGACTTATCCCTGAATAGGTGTGCCAAATGGGGCTGTAACTATAGGTCTGACCTGGACACCTGAACAGCCCACATGCTGTAAATCCGGTTGCGTTCAAAACAAGCTGTCAGATTCATGAATACTGCGGATTAGTGGCCGTCACTATAGGTCTAACCCAGCCCAAACAGCCCATACACTGTAAATCTAGTTGCATTCAAGAGGAGCAGTCAGATTCACAAACAGTACTGTTTATTTTCATGCAACTTCTACAGATTTTTTTAAGATTGCCTATGATAAATGCACAAACTGCAGGTTGGCTATATAGCACTACACAAAAGAAAAAGAATTGCAAACACACACACAGAGTTCCTGGGTATACACTTGGCATAGCCGAGGAAATCTTACCAAAAGGCATCCCTCTGGGGGGGGGGGG
>NW_020799095.1:111458902-111496912 GCF_003259725.1 Athene cunicularia
AGAAAAGCACAAACCTGTTGATCTGTCACTCAGATTTGGTGTTGGATTATTGTCCCTCCAAGTTAGGTATTTACAAACTTGGGGTACTACTTATCTTAGTAGGTATGGGTGAATGGGTGGAAGTGTAGTCAAGTCATTATTTTTTGAGTAATAACATAATTAACTTCATGGTGCCAAGGGGTACAAGTAGTTTTTGTGGGAAAAAGAGGGAGGACGAGAAGCAAGGTTAACTTGGTGTAAGGGGTGCAAGCTGGGTTGTGTGGGAAAAAAGGGAGGATGAGGCACAAAGTTGGAAGGTTGCTATAAAAATCATCTTTTGAGACAGAAGAGTACAACAAGAGATAAATCTATCCTTGAAATGAAAGAATGGGACCGTGCGGCCTACACCCTGCTTCACATTCCTCCTTGGTGCCACAAACACACACACAAATCACTGGACCTCCATCCTGTTCTGTGCTTGCTTTGGGCACCCTGTGTCAAGGAAATGTGTGTTTTGCAAGTTTCTCACATTTCCAACACCTAACAGCTGGTCTCTTGAGTAACAACATATTGGTATTTTTCTTACCGTTTCCCACGGGGATAGTGTCGTACATATTCTCCCACATCATGAGCAGCTACAGCCAGCACTTGTGGGTCATCAGAAACCTCCAGAAGTTTGGTCAGGATTCTAGGAAAGGATTTGAAACAATCAAGTCACAGGTTTCACTTAGAGGGGCTTTTTTGTTTTGATTTTGTTGGATTTTCTTCATGTTTGTTTTTTTAAAATCACTGATAACTTAAAATAACAAAGTCTGTAACCATAAAAATGCTTTACAAGTCACCCAAACAGCAAAGCTGGAATAGAACTTTTCCCAAATGTGCAGTTGCACTTAAAAGAATTGACATACTGCCCTAATTAACAGAATTATTAAAATTCACTAGAGTGAGTTTAGTGAGCCACATCTACAAATACCTATAATCAAGGTTTTCAAAAGATCTCAAGACAAGTTTTGAGTTCAAGACACACTGTACTAACCAAATATGTAAACATTTATAGACAGGGCAGAGGTGGGACACAAACACAAAACCAACAAATGCTGCTACTTCTGTTATACGACAGACCCCAGTCATGTTTGCATGCTGTTCCCACCTCCTGCACTCAAGATCCTGCACTATGGATTCAAAAAGTGGTAAGGCCACATTGCTCATGACACAGCAAGAGGGGTATAAGCCTGCTATCAATCAGCCTTTCCCCAACACTACTCCTACCCTCACCTTACAACAGCAGCCTTGCTCAGTACAGGATAGAGGAAAAAAGGGCAAAATTTTATGCAGAACACTGTTACACAGAGTAATTTAAAAACTAAAAGGCATCTCAGCAGTTGAGAACAAAGCAGCACACCAAGTTCTTTGGTATGTGCCACTGTGAATTTCTCTTGGTTCAAGACTATCAACTTTTTCTAAAAAATGTCACTTATTCAAGTCAAGTGTTGTGGACTAAAAAGCAGTTCTGTCCAAACTCAAAGACTGAGATGATGAAAGCTATACCTTGTAACTGACTGCAATTTCATATCTTATTTTGTTAGTGTGAACAGAAACACAGAGCTGTAAGAATTAGAAAAGAGCCTCTCAACTCTTACTTCAAAAATGCAGACAGTATTAAGTAGTATAATCAGTTTTGGTGGAAAACAGGTACCAGTAACACTAGTCTCTTATCAGTAATGAGAGTGAAAAAAATGACACAGATATGAAGGCACTAATAATAAGTTTAAAAGGTTAAACATACGGATCACAGGAAAATTAGATTTGTCTAGGCTGAGATGACAATCATGTTCTGATCACAGAAAATTAGTAACAAGTTGAAATAGTTAAGGAGGTTAAAAATTCAATTGGTATTAGAAAAAACACATTCTGGTAAAAATAAATTACCACAGCCACTGCCTCCCTAGAGGCCAGAAAGTGAAAGACAAAGCACTTTTCATTTTAAAAGAATTCCTAATTTAGACAAGAAGTAGGAGCAGAAACTTGAACCATAACACTACTCAGAAGACACTGAAGATCCATAAACTATTGTTGAACAAAATAGAAGTCCAGCATCACTTGCTTAAGAAGTTAATAACAGCGGAAGGCAGAACAAACAATTTAAGTTTAAGAGTAAGCTTAAATGTTAGAAAAGAAGTCGCAGATACGGGAAAATAAAATTATGTACCTTGTAGCAAAGAAAGGATTGTCTGTCAAATGCCTTACAACACAAAAGAAGTTCTGAGCTGTAAGAATCTCCACACCACATGTTTGGGAGGCTAGTTTGGTTTTTTGTGGGGTTTTTTTGTTTGTTTTTTTGGAGGGGGGTTTTTTTGAGGTTTTTTAAAGAAACTGTTGTAGATGACTGTCCTTTTGGCAGCACAAGCACAATAGATTTATCTAACAGTTCCAGAACCAGAAGAGATTAATACAGCAAGACACTGCAATTGCTACAGGAAATACTTAGCCTCAACATCTTCATATTGCAGTTGGCAGCGTATAAAATTTTCAAGTGTATAATCCTACACATTTAGCAATATGCTCTCAGGGAGTAATTTATCAGACTTGTTTTGGTGAGGCTTCAGGGCAGACCGAAATGCACATAAAGTTCGGGATCAGCTTGTTCCTGCCATGCCTTCAAACATCTCACATGATCCACTCGACCTCCTGACTTCTGTTAGGTCTGGCACTTACTAGCAAATACTGAACAGGAAAAACACTACATATTACCACTTAATGACAACAAAGTTAAACTAAGAGCTCCTACAAGCTATTTAAAACCTAGAAATCTTTTGACTACATCTTTTCAGAAGTCAGCAAACAAGTCCTTGACTCCAAAAGGAAAGATGAGCTTCAGCTTCACTTCATCTAACCATTTAAGCACACGAAATAGTCCCAAGATAAAATAGATTGTAACATAATGCTGCAAGTCAGATTTTCCATGGAACAGTACCACAACTTTCAGCCCCCAAGTATTCAAGACAGGAGTTCAATATCCAGATCACCAACGACACACAACACACAACTAAGACTAAGGTATGGTAAAAACATCTTTAATTACATCAATTAGTATAGCTGTTTTTCAAGTGAAAGCATGAAAAGAGTCAATGGCACAAAGTTACATGCAAGTTAACCTATATTCCCTCTATCATCATCATCAATAGATTCTCACCAATAAAAGTAAATCATTTTACATTTGAACAAAACAAAATATACATGAGTAAGGACCATACATTCTAAAAACAGCAAGATGTTCTGACTTGCTTTCATTCTAGACTTTACTTCGTGTTGAAATGTAAAACCTGTATTAGATACAGTTTCAGTTAAACACAGAAAATATTAAAGAATTGTGTGATTCAAGACTTTAAAACTTACTTGAGTAGTTCATAATTCTTCTCATTTAGTCTTACAGCATTCTCGCGCCAAAACTTCTCAGACTTGTGTACAGGACTCCACTCCAGTCTTCCTGACTTGAGCTCAGAACTGTACTCATCAAAGGAGCTGGAACACAAAAGACCTAAATGAAATATTCGCTGAGCTTCTATGAACAGAGTCGAACTGTGTGCCCAAGCCTGTCCCTAGCAAGACAAAGCTGAAGCACAACTTTCTATGACACATTTGGAAATCAGCTCTCTGCAGAGAGCTGTCTCAGGGTTCAGCACTTTAAAAATAAAGGCAGGCATGAAAGGCAAGAAAAAAATTTCTTTTCAAGCATAACATACACCTCCATCCACCCCAAAACACAATTCCTGAAGAAAGAAAAAAAAAAAAAAAAGGAAAGACTCAAGCCACACAACCACAGCATCTGGGAATTTAATTGGCTGTTTTGCCTGTTCTCTAGGTTTTATCTTCTCCAACCAAGAATCCCAGTCCTTGCCTTTCATCCAATTAAACCTTTGACATGAACTACAAATATGCAGTTCAATTTATGCACAAGAGCAAGACCACTAAACTTGAGTTACAGAATTAATCTGGACAGCAAATGTTTTCTAATCAGGTAGTCTTCATCTTAGACTGAAACCTATCTATAAGATCCCTCTCAAGTCCTTTAAAAATTTATCAGTTACAAAAATATTCAAAACTAAAGATTTATTTTTCTATTCAGCATGTAAATACTCAGAATAGGAAACACGTATATAGAACCAACATCTCTGTATGCTCTACCTTATCTACTAGCATTTACGTATCATAATTCTGTATATTAAAAAAGAAAAAAGTTTTACCAATGTTCATATAACTTTTTTTTTTTAAATTCACACCGCAAAGCATACCTAAGGTCCTGCACGCTCTCACCAAGCTTGTCCAGCAGAAATTTGATATCTTCACTTATGTCTTCATCATCATATTTTTGCTGATCCAAATTTTCTAGCTGCTTTAAAACTTTACACTGAATCATGGCAAGAGCGTATTCTTGGCGAGTTTCTCTCTCAGTAGATTTCTCTAACAAATTCTAGGAAAGTAAAAATGTGTTTATTTTGTTTGCTTTAAAAACAAACTACTTTGTTTCAAAGTTGAATGTTTACAAAATTCTTAAGTGACAGAATTGACCAATTCCCAAAATAATATCTCCAAAGTAGTAAAGTATGGCTCTACCACACAGTGGCTGCTTTACACCTACATTCAGTAGCATAAATTGCCTAGCAATGATCTTAATACATGAGAGGAGTATTCATATGTGTCACTACAGCAGATGAAGAACTTAAAATGAGAGGTTTCATCTTGCAAGGTCAGAGTAATGCAACCGTATGTACTGAGAAGCACAACCACCACTGTATTCAAGTTTAGGTCACTTACATCTTTTTCCTCCTAGATGGTATGCTACCTAAAGTACTAATTCACATGCTTTGATCACTTTCCATATCAGATTGGGCTGACTACAAAGACTATTCAAATAAAAAGGGCAGGCTTATATCCCAAATCCCAGAGCCTCTACCATAAACAACTACTTTTATCTGTGATTACCATTTTAGCTTTCTGTGTAGCAATAGCATTAAGCAGGAAAGCCTTAAAAAAAAAAATCCAAACACCACCACAAAACAAAACCAACCTGAAGTCATCTTTCCAACTCAAGAGTTACCATCTGGATTAAGTTAGCTTCTTTTGAATTTGGTAATATTCCAACTAGACATTTTTATACAAACAGAAATTTGTTGGTAAGACTGGAATTACAAGCACAAATGTAATAGTCAAGTTCCAATGTCATTTATTCATTACATTTCTACTCAGTTTAATCAGTTTCCAATTATGTTGTTCAGAACTAGCCACCTGCACTTTCTGATAAAGCTGAAAACATGAATTCCGTATAAAAGTCAAAGTCCTTAAACAGAACAGTATTCATATAAATAGGCCTTCACATCTACCAGAAATAAGCAATGAAACCATACAGAAGGAATTTGACTACATGTCACAGAACCACTACACCTAAGGTTTCTAAGATATCAGACATCATATTAGATATCAAGGCAGAACACTTCAAGTTAAAACTTTCACAGTGAAAATAAATCATATTGCTGCTTTTAATAGCTACATACAATTAGGTTTAATGTGCAAAAAACCCCATTTCTATTTCAGTAAGAACTGACAAGTAAAAGGTAATTTACAGAAAGTAATGCTAAATCACTTAGAGTTAGAAGTGCTAATGAGAGGAAAACCACAAATAATGAATCCTAAAAGACAAAATTCAACAAGTTCAAGGAGCAGATAGATGAAGTTTCCAAAGAACTTCAAGACAATTATAGGAAGATGTGGAAGCTACTCCAAATATTATTACCTATCACATACCATAGTGAGATATTCAAGCTTTTTATACTGAAATTGAAAGGATATGTTATAATAGAAAAGCACAAACAGAAACAAATTAAATAGAAACAGTAAACTACTCGGTGAAAAAAAAAATCTTAAGGTATAAAATTAGTTACATGTATAAAACAGGCATAAAAGACAATAAAAGTAAAAAAAAAATTAGGAAAAAACATTTTAATAGGTAAAGAGATAGAGTAATTGATGCAAAGGAGCCAGAAGTACCCAGTACCTGGATATAGAAAAACATTACATTACAATTACAGACTTCAGGCAATTAACTTGCCAAAGAGGTGAAACAGTCAAATCAGGAGAAATCACAGAATGGTTTGGGTTACAGATCATCTAGTTCCAGCCCCCATGACACAGGCAGGGACACCTTTCACTGAACCAGGTTGCTCACAGCCCCATCCAGCCTGGCCTTGAACACTGCCAGGGAGGGGGCAGCCACAACCTCTCTGGGCAACCTGTTCTAGCACCTCACCACCCTCACAGTAAAGAATTTCTTCCTTATATCTAATCTAAATCTTCCCTCTTCCCATTTAAAACCATTACCGCTTGTCCCATCACTACACTCCCTGATAAAGAGTTCCTCCCCATCTTGCCTGTGGGCCCCCTGTAAGTACTGGAAGGCTGCTATAAGGCCTGTCCCAAGCCTTCTCCAGGCTGAACAACCCCAACTCTCTCAGCCTGTCCTCATAGGGGAGGTGCTCCAGCTGCCCAGTCATCTTTGTGGCCTCCTCTGGCCCCACCTCAGCAGGTCCATGTCCTTCTTATGTTGGGGGCCCCAGAGCTGGACACAGCACTGCAGGTGGGGTCTCATGAGAGCAGAACCAAGGGGGAGAACCACCTCCCTTGACCTGCTGGCCACACTCTCTTGATGCAGCCCAGGACACAGTTGGTTTTCTGGGCTGCAAACGCACACTGCCAGGTCATGTTGAGCTTCTCATCTACCAATACTCCCAAGTCCTTCTCCACAGGGCTGCTCTCAGTCCACTTATCACCCAGCCTGTATTTGTGCTTGGGATTGCCCTGACCCATGTGCAGGACCTTACACTTGGCCTTGTTGAACTTCATGAGGTTCAAACAGGCCCACCTCAAGCCTGTCCAGGTCCCTCTGGATGGCATATCCCTTCCCTCCAGAGTGTCTGCTTTTGACAACAGCTTGGTGTTGTCAAAATTGCTGAGGGTGCACTCAATCCCACTGTCCATGTCACTAACAAAGATGTTAAACAGCACTGGTCCCAGTACCAACCCCTGAGGAACACCACTCGTTACCCCCCTCCATTTGGACATTGAGACATTTACTGCAACTGTTTTGAGTGCAACCACCCAGCCAATTACATATCCACCGAGTGGTCCATCCATCAAATCCGCATCTCTCCCAGTTTAGAGACAAGGATGTCGTATGGGACAGCATCAAAATTTGCACAAGTCCAGGTAGATGGTGTCAGTTGCTCTTCCCTTATCCACCAACACTTTAACTCCATCATAGAAGGCCTCCAAATCTGTCAGACACAATTTGCTCTTAGTGAAGCCATGCTCCTTATTTTCCATGTACCCTAACACAGCTTCCAGAAGGATCCGCTCCATGGTCTTGACAGGCACAGAGGCAGGAGTGACTGGCCTGTACCTCCCCAGGTCTTCCTTTCTTCCCTTTTTAAAAATGGAGGTTCCATTTCCCCTTTTTCCAGTCAGTGGGAACTTCACCAGACTGCCACAACTTCTCAAATACAATGGATAGTGGCTAAGCCATCCGCCAGTTCTCTCAGGATCCATGGATGCATCTCATCGGGTCCCATGGACTTGTGTACCTTCACGTTCCTTAGATGGTCTCGAACCTGATCTTTTCCTACAGTGGGAAGTTCTTCCTTCTCCCAGTCCCTGTCTTTGCCTTCTGCAACTTGGGCAGTGTGGCTGGAGCACTTGTCAGTGAAGACTGAGTCAAAAAAGTTGTTGAGTACATCAGCCTTCTCCATACCCTAGGTAATCAGGTCTCCCATTTCCTTCCAGAGAGGGCCCAGATTTTCCCTATTCTCACTTTTATCACCAATGTACCTACAGAAGTTTTTCTTGTTGCCCTTGATGTCCCTAGCCAGATTTAATTCAGTCAGGGCTTTAGATATCCTAACCTGATCCCTGGTTACGCATAGTTTCTCTGTAATCCTCCCAGGCTACCTGTCCTTGCTTCCACCCCTTGTAGGATGCCTTTTTGTGTTTGAGTTTGTCCAGGAGCTCCCTGTTCATCCATGCAGGCCTCCTGGCATTTTTGCCCGACTTCCTCTTTGTCAGGATGCATGACTCCTGAGCTTGGAGGAGGTGATCCTTGAATATTAACCAGTTTCCTTGGGTCCCCCTCTTTCCTCCAGGGCTTTATCCTGTGCCACTCCATCAAGCAGATCCCTGAAGAGGCCAAAGTCTGCTCTCCTGAAGTCCAGGGTAGCAAGCTTGCTGCATGCTGTCCTTGATGCCATAAGAATCTTGAACTCCACCATTTCACGGTCACTGCAGCCAAGGCTGCCCTTGAGCTTCACACTCTCCACCAGCCCCTCCTTGTTGGTGAGACCAAGGTCCAGCACAGCACCTCTCCTTGTTGACTCCTCTATCACTTGGACAAGGAAGTTATCATCAACGCATTCCAGGAACCTCCTGGACTGCTTATGCCGTGCAGTGTTGTCTGTCCCTCCACCAGATACCAGGGTGGTTTGAAGTTCCCCATGAGGACCAAGGCTCATGAATGTGAGGCTGCTCCTATCTGTCTATAGAGGGCCTTATCCAGTTGGTCTTCCTGGTTGGGTGGCCTGTAGCAGATCCCCACTATAATGTCTCCTGTCCCTGCCCTCCCTTTAATCCTGACCTATAAGCTCTCAGTCAGCTCCTCATCCATGCCCAGGCAGAGCTCCTGTGAGAGACTGAAATGTCATATGACTGTCTCAAAGCTTGCTTGTGCCTGTGCAGACCTCCAAGACAAGCTGCTGTGGCCTGTGAATTGGGCTGGGGGATGTGGCGCAGAGAGGCAGGAGTGTATTGAAAGATGCACTCCCCCCACTTCTTTGTGATTGCATTGTCCAGACTCTTTAGATAAGCCTCAAAGGGGCAGAGGTGTGCTGAGCTGGCCCCATCCTGTAGCCATTTGTGGCTCT
Source organism: Athene cunicularia (assembly GCF_003259725.1). Taxonomy (NCBI): domain Eukaryota; kingdom Metazoa; phylum Chordata; class Aves; order Strigiformes; family Strigidae; genus Athene; species Athene cunicularia. Next base: position 111,467,845 of record NW_020799095.1, read on the forward strand.
ATTGTGTAGGCTAGACCCCATGCATGCATTGCTAATGAACTGATAAGAGGCAAACGTTCCTGCCCTGACCAGAGAAAAAAAAATAAAGGCGAGCAGATATGCTAATCAGTGGATACCATGAATTTAAAAAGGCACCAGAAAATTTTGCTTAGGGTGAATCTACCATTGAAGCCAGATCCATGTGCACCCACCACTGAAGAACTGAAGACTGAGGACCAATGGGATGCTGCTGGATCCACGGTGGCGACTATTCTTGCAGTCCTATCCCACATCCTTGCTTGATTTCTGCCTTTTCCTTCCATTCTGTCCTATCCCTACCCCAGTCACTTTTTAATAATAAAAACCTAGTTTGGGTATACAGTATTTGACCTCGTTTGTGTCTTAATCTAGCTCTTGGGATCATATCGAAACCTCCCCCAAGAGCGGATCGGGACAGCTCCATGCGCTCCTGCTGGTCTCTGACATAGAGGGTGACACTCCCTCCTTGTCTCACTTGCCTGTCCTTCCTAAAGAGCCTGTATCCTTCCACTCCAACACTCCAGTCATAGGAGTCATCCCACCACTTCTTGTGATGCCAATAAGATTGTAACCCTGCAGGCATACACACATCTCTAGTTCCTCTTGTTTACTTCCCCTGCCACATGCATTTGCATAGAGGCATTTAAGTTGGGCCGAAATGAAGCTGACTTACTGGCTGGAGTGAGTGGCTGGAATTCCTTTGTGCTGCTCCTCATGTGCTCTCCTGATGACCTGTGACCCCTCTCCAGGCTCTGAGCATCTACTGCATCTATTGCTGGCACTGGCATCAATCTGGTAGGAGTGGGATGGATTGAGGTTCCCCTCCCCCAGAAACTTTAGTTTAAAGCCCTCTTCAGCAGCATGGCAAGCCTATGACTGAAGATGTTCTACCCCTTCTGACAGGTGGACCTCAGCAGTCCCCAGTACACCAGGTTTCTCAAAGCAAGTCCCATGGTTTAAGCTCTGGCATCAGTCCTATAACCAACTGTTGAAATGCCAGACTCAACTCACCCTTTCAAACTTCTTCCCTTTGACCAGGAGAATTGATGAAAAAACTACCTGTGTTCCACAGTCCCTTACCAATGCCTCCAGGGCTTTATAATCCTTCTTGATATTCCTCAGACTGCTCCTGGCTGTATCACTAGTGTCCATGTGAAACAATAAAAAGATCAAATAGTAGAGAAAACGTATGCAAGTTGTCAAGACTCATGGTATACCTTCAGTAATGCACAGGAATGATCAAGCCTACGTCCTTTATGCAATTCACTTATTTTGGTTCTTTTTTTTTTTTTTCATAAACTGATACCATGGCCTCTCACACAGGAAAAGGGCTATTTTGCCTCTGCCTCCTATTTTAATTTTGCTTCAGAACTCACTCTCTGATGTCTAATTTCTAATCTATTATTTCCTGGCTGCCAGTTTATCACCTCGTTTTCATGACAACACTAGTCTTTAATGTTGGAGAAAGGAAACAGGTAAATTAATTTCTCTGAAGCCTGTAACAGGACCATCTTATTCTTTCCCAGCCTTTATTAAAAGAACTTGGCTTCATTTTTGTCTCCTCTTGCAAAACACACAAAATCTAAGAACTAGCAATTACTTCTCCTCCTTTTTATGACCTCAGAATTGGAAGAAGTTTGATATAAACTGCTGATCACCTCAATTTTTCTCTTTCTTTTTTTCCAAGCTGTGATGCTGCTTAATCCTAATATTAAACTCAAAGTACGCTAGAACACCTACAGAGGTCCACATAGTAAGAACAGCCCCTACTGAATACCTCATGTCAAGTGACCTCCTTCAGCAGAGTAAGAATCTACCTTATTCAGAAATTTTTTTCAAAGTGGCTAGAGACCATCTAAGCCACAGACTAAGCACCTGCACACAGCTCATTATTGCTGACCAGCAAGTCAGTAAGCAACAACTCCTCTCTCCCCATCCTAATTTGCTTGTAACACCTACTACTGGATCACAATCAACACCCAGGAAAACAGTTTCCAAGATCTACATGTACTCAGGATACAAGACCTGTTTTAAAACAGTATTACAAGTCATTCTAGCATTACATAAACACTTGACAAGCATGCACACAAACCTATGTGCACATGCACAATTAGCATCCACAAACACAAATTGGTACTCTTCACAATGAAAACATCAAGCCTCAGTGCCTAGTTATTCCAGATTAGGCTGAGGGGAGACCTCGTCACTCTCTACAGCTACCTGAAAGGACGTTGTAGAGAGGTTGGTGATGGTCTCTTCTCATGGGTAATTAGTGACAGAACAAGGGGGAATGGCTTTATCTCCACAACAGGGGAGGTTCAGACTGGACATTAGGAAAGAATTTTTCACAGAAAGAGTGGTCAGGCAGTGGAATAGGCTGCCCAGGGAGGTGGTGGAGTCACCAGCCCTGGATGTGTTTAAGGGTCGTTTAGATGAGTTTTGAGGGGATATGGTGTAGGGGAGAACTTTGTAGAGTAGGCTGATGGTTGGATTAGATCTCAAGGGTCTTTTCCAACCTGAATGATTCTGTGATTATCCTAAATACAACCAGTGATTTTCAGGTAACGTGGAGTCAACTAATGACTCTTACATGGAGATTCTCATTCATCTTGACAGAATTTTTAGACTAGCAGACAAAAATAGTTTCCACGTCAGTCAGCTGGACAAACATATGCATGTTTAAAATAATATTTTTAAATTAAAGCTCCACCAGGCAAAATTCATCAGGTTTTAGTAAATAGTGTTTTACACTAGTACCAGTAGAAAAAAGAATCTTGAACCAAGAAGGGAAATCACTAGTTACTTTAAGATGACACTGAATAGCAGCCATCTGTTATTTGTAATACCATCTCTATTACCTGTAGTAAAACTCAGTTCACAAAAAAAAAAGGGAGAATTAAGCTTTCAGTACATTTTACTGAGACAGTCTAGCAGAAACAGCTGTGCATGAGCAACATCTGAGACATACTCATTTGAGAGAGAAGTGCAGTGTGACTACAGTCAACAGACACTTACCCGAAATGCGGCAAGGATGATTCTAGTTACTTTCTCTTTAACAGATTCCTGAAGAATATCCGACAGCACTGGAACAATATTATACCGACGGAGATATTCACACATTTGAGGGCTAAATGCCAGCAGCCACACACAGAAAATCATCTGATACTGGAGCTGGAAGCCACATTTGTTGCTCAAGACTCCCATGATACTGAAAAATTAGCATAATATACATTTAGCTTTTAAATCATGACTGTATAGATTGCATTGCTTCACCCTGAAACATAAAAAGGGGTTAACAGGAACTTACTGGAAAGAGCTGCTGAGGATTAGTATACAACACACACTTCACAGTATCCTGCACCAGCATTTATCACTGTACAAGCAGCTTGTTCAGAAAGCCATCTTTTAAAGATATAGTTGTTTCCTCCTTAGCCCTACAGCCATAAAGCACCTTTTCCCATGTGAACTGATGTGGTACTGTATCCATCTTCAGGTTCACCAAGGCTCTTTTTCTACTGGCGTGTTTAGAGCATTATTTGTCATTCTAGGAGAACAGAGAAATGGAGGTACACATAGCCCCTCCTTCAGAGTTAAGAGAGAGAAGGAGTAAATAGAACAAAATCTACACAAGTTGAACTTGTTTCCTTAATTGTTACTCTCCACAGGAATGTCTGAAATGAGCTGAAGTAGTTATTACATAATGAGTGAGTTCTCAGAAAACAGCTTATAGATATAACACATCACAGATATACAAAGCACTACTAGAGAAGAAGTAATATCAGATCTCCAAGAAGAAATCATAATGAAGCTTTGTTCAGCTAAAGTTTTGAAAATTTAATAAACAATTTACAGGTCCACTCCAAAAAAGCCTAATTTAAAAAAAAAAAAAAATCTACTTTCAAGATCATTGCTATCAAAATGAAGATCAATTCAAACTTGAAACACAGGCTTATTGTAATGCTTTAATAGTTTATTAAAATACTTTCTTGGTGAAGAAGTTTTTTTCAATAATGTCACCTTGACACACATGAACATCTTTTGAACTTTCACTTCACTGGCAATTTTGACTTCTCTCCACTGCAGAGTACAGGGCTATTTTTTCTTAAAGTGCAAATTGTACAGCCACCATCCCCAATAACGCCTGCATGGCAGAAAAATAATTTCTAGACGAGCATTTTTTAAATAAATTGAGTGACATCCTAGCCTCATGCAGAGCTATTTATGAAGAGAATCTGGATAAAAGAATGACCTACTTGAAGCCGTATGTGGGGAAAAAAAAAAAAAAATAAAAAAATCGAGCTTAGCTCTAAAACTTTCACTAATACTTTCAGACTGAACAACTCCAAACTGAAAGACAAGGAAGATTACAGAAGTTCATTTCATTAGTTCTTGTTCTATTAAATAAAACAGACCATCTTCAGCTGAAGACAAATAACTATATAAGCAGTTCTTCATGAGTAAAGTAGCATTAAAGCTTCAACACTGGTACCTTTATCTGCAAGTTTAATTTGTCTGTTTGACTGTATTAATGTTTGAAAACAAGTAAGTTTTGTACTCAAACAGAGCAGCTGTCTTTCAGAAGAGTTCTATTCCAGAAGAGGTCACTAGGGAACGTGCTCTTGTAAGTGCAAGTATATCCATATAAATTGAAATAAATGCTCACCAATTTACTCCATCTGCTTCTACCCACGCAAAGCGATATTCATTGACCCTCAGCATCAGCTGCAGACATCCAGCAACACATTGTACATACTGGGAACTCTGGGTGAAAAGAAGAACACATCACTTTGTACAAGAAGAGTTAGATAGTGTGCTAAAGTTCAGTTTTCCAAACTAGGCTTTACTGGCATACTTCAACACACACTTCAGTGACACTTCTGAATTAAACAGGCTCACTCTTACAATGCTTTATATCCTGCTATGTAAAAAAAAAAAAAAAACCCACAAGAAAAAAAACTCTCACAAGAAAAGGTGAGAAGCAAAATTAAAATGGAGAAGAACTCTGAATAGGAAAGAAGTGTTATGAAAGTGATACCATTTTACATCACCATAACAGATTTTTATAGCACATTTGAACGTGCCTTCTTTCAGTATCTAGGAATGAAGCTGTCTTCTGTTCGATTATACCACCAGAGCCCTTTCGCCCACAGAGTCAATTGTTACTGCACTAAGCAAACTTTAGGAAATAAATCAGCAAACTGGTTACCAAGCTTGAAGAAGTTTGCTATAGGTCATCATAGAAAAATGAATCTTGAGCTCAGGTTCTTCTCACATTCTCTAACTCAGAACAGCAGTGGTGCCATTTACAGTTGTATATTTTCCTAGGCATTTGCTACACAGTACCATGCTTATCATAATGAGATGTATATTTATACAAAAAAAAAAAAACACTAGAAAAACGAGTATGCAAAATCATGCTCAAAGTTTATCTTTGCATTTTAATTTTTTATTCTTTTCGTTAAAAGCTTAGCACAGTATATTGTACTAGGAAAAGAATAAGTCAACTAAAGCTTTTCCATCAGGAAAACAGATATGAACCACTGAATTTATTTTCATTCAGACTCCTATATGAACAGCCACAAAGACAGATTCATTAAACAGCTTTTCATCTCTGGAAGTATATATTTTATGTGCTGTAACACATAAGAAGGGCTGCAGTTCAAAAATGGGCTTCAGTCAACACACTGTCTCTCCCACTATGGCAACAGAAAGATTCCCAAGGTGCAACAGAAGTGGCATTTTTTTCCTCTCTTGCTCAACTTCAACTAATATACTCAGACATGCTGCTGATAAAATGTTGGGGGTTTTTCTCCATAAACCTTTTTCTTTACTAAGTGTCTTGAAAGTCTTATGGTAGATCACTCACATAATGCAAGGTCAAACCCTTCAAATGGAGTAAAAAGGTTAGGCAATCCCAGTTGCAAAGAGACAATAAAGCGAATTTAAAATAAAGATTAATCAATCTCTGATGAGAGACACAGAATTAAGACCTTTATATGAAAACTCAGTCTGAACATCTGGCCCCAAATCATCATCATTCATTTCCCCAGGTTGGTACTTACTCTCATACACCATGCAAATAAAACAGACATAAGCAGACATCCAGACCTCCCACTCTGAGTAATGTATTAATTTATCTGCACCACCAACCTGTGGTGAACTACTGAACTTGGAGTTTTCTTTTTAATGAGACTGTCATAAAAGCATTCTCTTCCAACACTATAATTGAAATTTCAAAATAGATGCCAGCCCTCATTTCCTGTGTAAAATGCTACAACTACATCTGTAATTAAGTCTGAAATAAACTAGTCAGGACCTCCTTGGAAATCCTGCACAAGCTAGATCTGAAATCAGAACACTAACAAAGTCAAGACAACACCCAAATTAATTGTCCTAGAACATATCTGCACTACCAGTTCTGCTACTTTGGGACCCTGCAGTGGTACAGTACATCCATGCAGTGCTACAGTACAATGAATACAGATTTATAAGCAAGTTAGAAGAGCTCACAGCTCCATAACAAGTGGTGTTGCATGTTGTAGAACTACTTACTCTTTTAAGGTTATATGACTGAGGGCTGTCAGCCTAACAAAACCTAACAGAACTGCATGTGAAATACTGAAATACTTTAACTTCTATGCTCAGGACATAATTTTACCCCCCATCCATGGTCACGTATAATAGTCTTTCATCTTTTCTATTTTCAACCCCAGTCAGATGGTAATTTAAGAGGCTTTTCTCTACAGGAAGCTAACACTTCAAAGCAATGACTACACTTAGAAGAAAAACAAATTGCAGGTTCATATTTAAGTCTTCTGAAAAACTGAACATGTTCAGGTTGCAAAAGTAACAAAAGACCCAACTGAATTCTACTCCACATTCAAAAACCACAATAAACTGTCTCGTTGTGCCACAACAAAACAGAAAATCCAGTTATGATGATCACTAGCGTTTGCTATACTGCCACAGTTCATCTCCAAGCTCAACAGCCATTACAGCTACATGAAATCTTGTATAAATAAATACTGATGTGAAAAGGGCAATCCATTTCCCCCTGAATTCAAGTTATTCAAACATGAAAGGCTTAGAGCTTTGAAAGCACTCTTGTGTATCTTCGTGCTACAGAGGTTGAGGGGCAATGTTAGCTTCAATATCTGATGTACCCTAAGTTCCGTAAATCCCAAGAGCCAAAAGCTTCTTAGTCTCAGGTTGCTTCTACAAGTCCAACAGTTCAGTGCTAATCAGACAATATATTAATTCAAATATTAATTTCAATATTCAAATATTAATTGCTAAAACTTGAAAAAAATCATACGCAAAGAGAATGCTACATACATCTACAATTTTAACAACACAAGATGACTTGTAAAATACGTACTTCTAAATTCTCTTAAACTGGTGGTTTAAAAATACTTTTGTTTCTTGGCGCCATCACCTGGCACTCTGCTGTCATACAGTTCTGATTCCAAGTACCTTCTATTACTGACACTACACAGAACAGCTCTGCACTTTAATCCAAGGAGTGGGTATCACCTGCCCAAAATCTAACATTAACAGATTTCAAAGATATACTCACATCGCTTGTGGAGACTGCTCCTGCTTCCACAGAACCCCCTGTACCACGTAGCTTCTAGCAAAACAATAAAAGTTTAAAATCAGAGCTGTCCTTCACTTTCACAGAACAGTCATTACAAAGTTTCTTTCAATTCTCCAAACTCTCTAATCATAAAAAGATGAAGAATCTATTAGATACTTTTCCTGCTCAATATATTATGATAGTATTGTGTTTAATTCACACACACACCATCATATCTAAAATAATCTCTCTGGAGCTGACCCTGGTATATCAAGATTGTTTTTATTTATTTAAGTGTGGATTTACTCAAGACTTTTATCCACCTTCATCTTGGAATGTGAAGACTGTTCTCTCGAATCTTTCTAGGAAATTCCAACTGTAACATTCTTCTTCCAGAGGAAAAAAACTTCTTTAATAAACCCAGTTAGGAAAACTATGAAAAATATACCATTACTAAACCTAGTGAATGTTTCTCTGCTTTCCAGAATCCACTTCTGCTACAACACCACCTTATAGAATGACAAATCACCAGATTTTGGTAAGGATTGAAGTGAAATTCTGCAAAAATGAATACAAAGGGAGAACAATTCATCTTTCAAGGACAAGGTAGCAGTAAGCAGTTCAAATTGAGCTAATGCCATAAAACTACTGTTCAAGTAAGTCAGGATTTATTTTGTTCCAAGAGACGGGACTAAAAATAAAAGCTCTGTACTACAGTAAACTGGAAAAAATCTTTGATATTCACTTCCTGCTGCCATGTGATTTTTCTTCCCGGCAAAAAGCTCTTGGAAACAGAACAATACAGGGCAACAAAAAAACCTCATCACATGTTTTTTCAGTGTCCAGAAGAAAAATCAATGTTAAACAAAAGAAAAGACAAAAAGCCTTAATTTCCTTTCTAATTTACATTTCAAATACTATGGTAGAAAATAAGAAATATTAAGGTAAAAATTATGTGTTTGAATAAGGGAGGTTTAATTTTAAAAATTAAAGTAAAATTTCATTTTAAAAAAGAAACCCAAAAATGTACCCTTTTCTGCACATCTATAGATTCATGTTCTTTTAAAAGTTTCAAAAGTCACTGTAATGTTTAAACAGAAGTAGCTTTTTACCTGTGAACTGAGTTGAGTTTTAATCCAGTTGAAATAGTAATTCAAGTCACTGCCTTCCATAAGTTCCCTCCCCCAGGCAGCCAGTTTGGCAATAATTCTTGCTGCCTGAAAAAGAATGCAATAAACAGATTTTTCAAATGCAACAACTTCAGGATTCAGTGAAAAGTCCTATAAGCTCTGGAAACCAAGTTTATGTAAAAGATGGCCACTTACAGAAACCTACCAGTTTTCTCTGTAGGAGACTCTTCATGCCTAGTAATTTTGTTTCTTCAGCTTTCTTCTGTTTCTACTTCCTAGTAACTGGTGTATTTTCACAATGTTCTCAGACATCTGTAGCTGATGAAGTTCACAAGGCACCAGCAAAGAACTCAAAATGGGGTGGAAGGGAGCTATCAAGGGACTACTGCTGTAGGACTCCATTAGAGTCAGAAGTCCACCAACAGTAAGAATGGCCTACCACATATATGAGTAGACTTACTTTAACCAACTGTGGCATATGCTAACACAAATGATTGTAAAGTATTGAAGATTTTTGTATTTGAACTGAAGCAAGTCATCTTCAAGAAGGGAGAAGTTTCAAGCCCAGAAAAAAAAGAGTGGAAAACCAAAAGGGATGGTAGAATATGAGTGAAGCTGAGGAGTAAAAATGTAGTGAGGTGAAGGATTTCCATGATGCCTACGGCACAAGAATAGATATAACAAGAGTATATTTCTATGACATCCATTCCAAATTATGTTTGAATTAACTCTGCATTGCAGCCTGCAGCTTATTTGTAGAAACATTTGAGCCAGCTTATATATAAAGAAGTAGTCTAACCAAGAAACTACTGAATTAAGAGTTCATTTGCCTGCATACAGCTCCATGATGCAGTGAGGGGACTATTCCAGGCTCCTTTCCACTATAATGCATTCAGATGCACAGCACCACCACCACTGATGTATAGAGGAATTATGAGTGAGAGTCTGGAGTAACGATCTCTACACTGAAATGTGTCAAATTCACTACTGAATGCAGCCAAGTAACCCTATAAAATCCCTTCATCTTTAAAACATGAGATAACAAGTCTCTAGCTTACCATGCTCCTGAGTTTAAACTGCTACCTGGCCCCTGAATGAGAGGCCATTCATGCCTAGCAGAATTTGAGCCTGGACACAAAGGTCAAGTACTTTTGACTGTCTATGCAGATGCAACAATGCAGCATCAAAAGTCTTCCAGTGTGCATACTAAGAAAGGGGAGGAAAAAAAAAAAGTAAAAAAATTTAAAAAAAAAGTAAAAACAACACAAACCTACAACTTTGTTTCTAAAACATTCATGCTGTTTAAAAAAAAAAAATATATATATATATATATGCGCACACACAGTACTAAAAGGCATAATAAGGGAGCAAACAGTGTTTTAAAGTAAATTCATGTCACATGAGGTTCTCTGTGACTTGTAGTTATTTATTTCTGCAGTACCTAAAAAAAAACCCCAATATCTAAATAATGCATCTGTGAGCAGAGAAATACTGGATATGGAAATTTTTGCACTATACATTTGAAAGTCACTATTCCAGGGAGACTAATCAGTTTGCGCTGCAAGGGTCTAAAAAAATACACTTTACCTGCATACTTGAGAAGTCAATGTTGTTTCTGCAAGATGGGTCTTCAGTGGCAATACCATCCAATAAAAAAAAAACAACCCAGACCCCAAAACACCTCACCAACCAAAAAACACCAACAGTCTCCTCCTTCAGCTGCACCAAGTAACAATTCCACAGCCATGCAGTGAATCAGAATTAAAAAAAAAAATAATCCAGCCTGACATTTTTCCTTGAAAACTGGCCAGCTCACTGTTTAAGTTGCAGTACAGCCCTCAAGAGAGTTACACTGACCACTCCTAAGGGCAAACAGCGTGACTTGCCAGGAATTGTGCCACTACTGCCACCACAGCATAACACAGGCCAGGTATGTGGTTTTGTAGTCTGAGCCACTGATTTGATTCTACCATACCAGGCCAATGTAAACATATGCAGTGGAGAACAATTCAGAGCTGTGCAGTTTTCTCTCTCTTCAAGCCATAATGCAAGTTTTATTGGAGGAAATTATGGTTTCAATTAGGAATTTACAGTAATATAACTGTATGTTTCCCCCCACAAGGAAGAAAACTGCTGAGACTAAATGGCCAGTTCTCATCACAGATCACAGAATAATATTAAAAATTCCAGAAAAGTTACTCCATATACACTAGCAGCATCCAGTTACTCAGGGCACAGCAGATACCATACAACACAGATGGTTGTACTGGGTTTGGCTGGGATGGACTTAATTTTCTTCACAGCAGCTCATATGATGCTGTGGTTTAAGACTGTTGACCAAAACTGTGTTGATATACCAGTGTTTTAGCTGTTGCTGAGCAGTGCTTGCACAATATCAAGGACTTTTCTGGGTAAAAAACTGGCTGGATGGCCGGGCCCAAAGAGTTGTGGTGAACGGAGTTAAATCCAGTTGGCAGCCAGTCACAAGTGGTGTCCCCCAGGGCTCGGTTCTGGGGCCACTCCTGTTTAACATCTTTGTTGATGATCTAGATGAGGGGATCGAGTGCACCCTCAGTCAGTTCACAGATGACGCCAGGTTGGGTGGGAGTGTTGATCTGCTCGAGGGTAGGGACGCTCTGCAGAGAGACCTGGACAAGCTGGAGCGATGGGCCGAGGCCAACTGGAGGGGTTTCGATAAGGCCAAATGCTGGGGGCTGCCCTTGGGCCACAACAACCCCCAGCAGCGCTACAGGCTTGGGGAGGAGTGGCTGGAGAGCTGCCAGTCAGAGAGAGACTGGCACTACTGATTACTCAGCACTGGTGAGGCCGCACCTCGATTCCTGTGTTCAGTTTTGGGCCCCTCACTACAAAAAGGACATTGAATGACTCGAGCGTGTCCAGAGAAGGGCAACAGAGCTGGTGCAGGGTCTGGAGCACAGGTCGTATGGGGAGCGGCTGAGGGAACTGGGGGTGTTTAGTCTGGAGAAGAGGAGGCTGAGGGGAGACCTCATCGCCCTCTACAGCTCCCTGAAAGGAGGTTGCAGAGAGCTGGGAATGAGTCTCTTTAACCAAGTAACAAGAGGTAATGGCCTCAAGTTGCACCAGGGAAGGTTTAGACTAGATATTAGGAAATATTTCTTTCCAGGAGTTGTTAGGCGTTGGAATGGGCTGCCCAGGGAGGTGGTGGAGTCCCCATCCCTGGAGGTGTTCAAGAGTAGGGTTGACATAGCGCTGAGGGACATGGTGTAGTTGGGAACTGTTATTGTTAGGTTAATGGTGGGACTAGATGATCTTCAAGGTTTTTTCCAACCTTGATGATTCTGTGACTTCTCTGTTTCTCACTCTATACTTTCAGTGAGTGGGTTGGGTGGGGGGCCAGGAGGCTGGGATTGGACACAACCAGTACAGCTCACCAGGCATCAGCCTTCTGGTGTTATGTGACTGCTTCTGCATCATTTCTTTTGTTGGATTTGTTTTGGGTTCCATCCCCTTTCCCTTTTTTCCCCTTCACTTATTAAACTGTCTTTATCTTGCCAAGAGGTTTTTTGCTTCTGCCTTCCCAATTTTCTCCCCAGTCCCACTGTGACAGACAGTGCATGCAACATGGCAGGAGCCTTCCTGTCAGCCAGGGTCAACCCACCACAACAGCAGACATTATTTCTTCCTCTGTATGCTTACAAAACATTTTAAGCAGATTTCAAGCAGCATTGTAATAATTTGAGCATATGAGAGAGTAAGTTAAAGATATTTACCTTTCACAGGATGAGAACTTAAATTCTAATATTTGTACAGCATGAGGAACATTGACTGGCAGTTGTGACAAAAGTAATTTTTCTAGTTATGTCTTACTGTGCTTAATTCTAAAATCCTTGCTTTTCTGAGCCTTTAAAACCTGCTCTAATCTCCAAGAAAAAAAAAAGTCAGTAAACAATGTAATTTCTTTCTAAAACATGGTCAAGTGAAGCTTGTATTTTATGACTCATCTAGACTGCAAGAGAAAAAAAAAAATCTTTCCAATACAGGCAGTAGTTTAGCTTCAAGCTCCAAAATCTTCTGAAGAAAAATAAAATCAACATTTCTCTCTACAATCTTTAGAGACAGGTTCATTTAAAACTTACCATATGCACAGTGAAAAGATCTTGTCGATTCAACATCGGCAGAAAATAGGACCATGCAGTGTTTTTACCACGTTTTGCATAATCAAAGAAGATACAAACACGCTGATGATTTTCCTGTAAAAATTGGAAGAGTGGAAAAGATAGACTGTAAAAGTATTCTAGATAAAGCCATTACTTGTTCCTCATTATGTTGGCATCCACTATCAGAGCATACCCTGGCTTGTAACAGCCCATGGAAACGGCAGCTGGAACTAGATGATCTATAGGATCACTTCCAACCCAAACTATTCTATAATCTATGAAATTTTTCAGTTTGACAGTTACTTGTGGATACAGTTCAATTCAGCACTCTAACATTACGGTTAGAGATTTTGGGTGGAGGGAAACAAACTTTGAAACCCTAGTTGTATCTCAGTACTCCAACCCCTGCTTGAGTAAAAATGGATGTATCCTTTTGATCAAGCAAGCAGAATGAGAGAAATAAGAGACAAGCTAAATACTGTCATTTCCCAGAGGAACACTATTCTTCATCCAGTCAGTTATGACTGGATAAAGTCCATACTAAGTTTTCCACGTACTGCTACTTTGACACAAAAGCCTGTTTTTCAACTTGGCTGTGTGTGCTACAAATGAAACTTAGGAGGCATAAACTAGTCCCATCTCTCCGTTCCTCTCAATAGGAAGCAAGCTCTTCTCTCCCAGATGAGGCTGCAACAGGTTCAGCTGTTATCTCAGGCAACCTTCATATGTAGGAGGGGACACAGCCATAGTCTGTTCTCCAGGGCTTCTAGATTGAACCACAAGAGACCACAAGTACTGAACCTGGGCACTGTGCACAGTTTCATCAAGCATCTCACCTAATAACCACTGTGAAAAGCAGCTATTATGGTTCTCCTTAAAGCAGACCAGAGAAGAGGCCATGAAAACCTGAAGGAGAAAGAGGAGCTCTGCTATTTTCTAATAGTCTAGAATACAGCCAGTCTTCCAGAAGATCTGATACCTGGATTCTTGCTTTTTCTCAGCATTTCCAAATACTTTCTAGCCTGGCAGATAGTAAGCTTTTGTTCTAAAGAATTATCTCCCCACTGAAGTCAAGCTATTACAACCATGTATACAACTCCTCTCAAGGAAGGCAAAACTGTTTGAAACACTGTAATTGGGAAACTTGCTTAAGAACAGTACCTCACTACCCAATGAATTTAACTTTCAAACTTCCCTAGCTGAAGAGCTTTCCTCTGTCAATTCAGCACCCAGTTATTAACCCTATGGACCAAGATTCAGCTAGGCAAGCCTGCTTGTTGAAATACAATCCATTAAGCCCAAGATGACCTGGACACATCTTACTAAGTATCAGAGTTGCAACCAACATGTCATTGGAATTATCAAAAGTTACTGCACCACACGGGCTGCAAACTGCTGTCCTGATCACTGACTGGGAAATGTCAGGTGTTACTAGTTATCTGGACAGTCATAACCTTTACAGTGATAATGCTCTATATGGCATGTGTCAAAAAGCACTGAACAACCAATTTTGAGAGGATTTTTGAAACTACAAAAATAAAAATAATTTTAAAAACTAAGTTCTCAGGAACCCAGTGCCTTGGTGGAGAGCCACTGCTCTGTGAGGGTTAGTTTAATGAAAAATAGCAGTTTGATCAAATAAATGGCTGTCAGTATCTACACTTGTGCTACACAGAGTCTAGCTAAAAAGACCGAAAATAACTGGATTAATGAGTTGTTTACAACATAACTAAGAAAGAGACAGACAGGTCTGAACGCAGAAAAGCTGAAATAACTTCAACATGCTGTCAATCAGAAGACTGGTGTGCTGTTAAGGTGTGGGGTGAAGACAGGAGGGAAGGAGTGGAGAACTGCCTACAGCCCTGAAATATGTAGTGCTGAACCTTCCCAGGCAGCTACTGACTACACCGATAAAAAGGAAATCCTGAAGCTCTCACATCCAACAGTTGAATAATTTAGCACCTGTCATTTCTGAATTTATTTCTGAGAAAGCTCTCTTAGGTGGTACTGCTACCTGCTATGGTGCAGGTTCTTAAAGATTTCATGAGTAACAGAGTATGCAGTGTAACAAGGTCACTAATCCAGAGAAATTGTTTCAAGTATTTATCATATGAATATGAAATGTTTCCTCGGGGACTCCAGTATGCTAACACTCTCCACCTTCAGAAATAAGTGGAATGGTGACACTCTAAGGCAATCACTATATCAACTTCACTTCTGCCAGCCTCCAAAATAAATCTCTTTCTCAGAACAATGATCAGATCCGTAAGAACTGCTGGAACAATCCTAGACACCCAGGTAGGCTTTTGGTGTGCTCAAAACACAGCTGATACGATTTTTACAACCTCAAAAGAAAAGCATAGCAAGGTAATAGAAGAACCACAGACAATCATTACCAGCACAGACAAGATACGCTATCTATGATAGTTTCTAGAAGCTTCAGCTATCAAAAGTAGCTTTCAAATATTTGTTCATCTTGTGAAACTTCAGTGAACATCCATACTCAAAAGAATTTTACAGAAAGTCAGTGGCACCATGACAGGCCATGTCTTTGAACAATTTTTCACTTAAAGTCTTCGCATGTACTGAATTAAGACTCCTTGGGTAAGGACAGGAGACTTCATATCCACTACTGTGGTCCATGCAGTCTGAAGAGACCCTGCACTAAACTCACAGGCACATAGTCAATGGCCCATATGCTGCTGACAAGAACCTTACACCTTAAAAATGTGCAACCAAGGGTTCATAAGGCATCACTGACACCATGTTCTACTGTCTGATCATGACCAAAAGAGAACAGAAGTCCTCTTTCAGCCTTGCCTAGTGGAGACATGGAAGGTTAGGAAGCCCTGGGATGATGCCATGCAGATGCCTGCACACAAGCCCTCTATGCCAGCAGCAAGATAACCCTGAAAAATGAGATCAGAGAGCACTGCAAAAGCCAGTGCAGTCTTTCAGACACTGAAGCAGAATTTCTAAAGCGAAAAATGCATCAAATTTCAAATAAATGCAAATATATACTGTGCTCCAACATCTCTATTCTTCTGTATCTATATAAAGCCTGGACAATTTAAAGTCATTATGTTTTACATTAAGAACTCCACACATGCCACTTCTGGGGCAGGGTAAGGTCCTGAATAGAGAAATTTCAGAACATGACCATGAAGTCAAGAAAACACATCCATCTGGACAGACATGACAGAAACAATACAGCAAATAAGAAATTACTCAAAAACTAGTTTCTTGTGGCCACCTAGAACCAATGCAATTGTTCAACAGTGGGCCAGAGAAAGCCTTTACCTGTGGGGTATTAATTCCACAGCACAGAAAATATCAGCTATTGCATACTGTAGCTATAAACTATGTCCTAATGTCAAAGCATGTAAGCAAAACAAGACCTACTAACACAAAAAGTTCCAAAGAAGTGGAATGATTACTTCTGTGGCCAACAGAAAATGAGACTGATTACTCACAAAAGTAGCCATAATAAACAGAGTTCTCACACACTAAGACTAAATTTGGTATCAAATGTGTAATCCAAAACAAAGTACTCCCAACTCAGCATCCTAATCAAGGGTCCCTTTGGTCTTCTCTGCATCTTAATGTTTGTGTCACACTTGAGAAAAAAATAAATCTAAAGAAAAGAGGAAGAGGATTAGAGTGACAAATCTGCAGATGGGCATGAATAAAATGCCACCACCACCATTAGCTATTATTCTAGCAGTCAGGGCACGCACTCACTCAGGGGTCTAATGTGCAGACAGGCACCTGAAAGAACACCATAATCCCCACATTCTATGTACTGTGGAGAGGTTCAAGCTTTTCAACTTGCTTGACAATCACAAATACTCAAAGCTCATAGTCCACCTCCTAGGGCAATGTCCTAAACCATTTAGTAATCACTAGACACATTTCAGTGCAACCTTGTATTAAATATAACATAAAACAGCAGAACAGAAAGTGTCAATGAACACCAGGAGAAAACTTCACACAACTCGACCCATCTATTTACATCATCAATCACTTTCTCTTAGTCTGATAAAGAGCAAAGAAATGCAAAAGCAGAATTATCTGATTGAGTACAGTCTCCTCCTGACTTGTTCTGGTCAGCACAGCAGTCCTGACACCAAAATTAATAGCCTACTTTTATAAATCACTGTATCGCATAGCTACAAAGAGCTATATATTTCATAGAATAAAAAAAGTTCCTGTTTTATAATTAAAGCATGCATATTTTCAGAACACGTTGCCCTCAACAGTCTAACTTATGTTAGAAACCTGAATCTGCAGAAACTACACCTTCTTGCTAAGGGTGGCCAAATCAACACCTTCACAGGAAAAGCTTCAACAACTTCCAAGTCAGAAGCCATACCCTACCTACACAACAGGAAAGGGCTGAGGTCACAAATCATTCTTTAACATCCAAGAATTGCATTAAACATGGTTGAGAGCCGACAGCCAAGCATACAGGTACTTTTTTTTTTTTCAGAATACGAACATATACATACAAGACTAAGTTACCCATACAAACTTAGGTCTAACATCTAATTTCTGAAACCAAAATCTGAAAATTTAAAACAGTATTTTTAATACAGTATGACAAACACCTGAAGAGACCTGAATTAGGCTAAGGAAACATTGGAGCATGCATTTAAAGATTTAAAAATAAGACAGATTATTGACCTACTTGCAGCATATCATCAACCATAGTCAGAATGTACTGAACCGTCTGTTCCTTAGAGATATGAGTCATCAGATTTATAAATGTTTTAGCACACTAGAAAAATAAAAGATACATTAAAATTAATATCAGCAATTGTCTTCATTCCTTTTGATAATATAAAACAGGACCTCATTAATTCACAGTTAAGTCTCACATAACCATTGAGCATCCCAACATCTTATTTCATTGCAGTAAGAGATAAATACATTTGACATTATATTACAAAGAAAATTTTCTGTCACATTGATCATTACCCTTTACAAATTGTTTTATGGCTTTCAAATGAAATAACAAGTACTTGCTAGTGAAAGTCAGCAAGGTTCTTTGTTGAAAGACTGATGAGAAAAATCTCCATAAGCATCCTTTTTTATGGCAGTGAGGAGAAACAAGTAAATGACAAAACAGCAACAAACTCAGACATGGTATAAGAAACGTTCAGCAACTTGGATGGAAGGGAGAGAAGACAGGTCACTCTCACCTGTTCACTTCCTATACCTTGTAGGCAAATCTTTATATTTGAGCTGTTTTCTGCCTCCTGAACAATCAGCAACAGATATAATAGGCTGAAACAGTCAAAACACTTTTACACTTCCTCCTTCCCCTTCACCCCATTCAACTAAAACTGAAAGAAAAATGGAACTCTGAACTGCTACATGATAATTAAATAGTGGCATATAATATTCACCAGATATGCTTTTGTCACCATGCAAAACATAGTCCATTACATAGCAGTCACACAATACAATGGCAGGGGGGGAACCAAACCCACAGAACAGCCTAAAATTAAACCAGAAAAAAGGGCTGGAAAGTTTTGTGTCTTGAGTGCATCTCCTTCTCTTCACCTTCCCCCCTGCCTCCCTCAATCTTCCTGATGTCTGAACTGCTAGAATCTCAGTCTCAAAGCCTGATACTACTTCCAAGTATCACTAAAGTGTCTTTGGGCATACTGCCTGGACCCCATAAGCCAAATGGCATGGGTCACCTATCAATTTTATATCAGCTGTGTCCAATGCAGATGTCTCATATCTTACCATGCCTAAAATGACACTAGACACCTTTGTTTAACTGAATCCACCTTAGCAGTCAGAGGACTCTATTGCTGGAACTTCACAATTGTTCACCTAAGCTGAAATTTCACTGGTAGTAGCTCTCATCAATTAACTGTAACGATAAAAACTAAAAAAAAAAAGTGACTCAAGTACAAGTGCGCATGATTAAGTAAACTTGGATGAGAAAAGACTTGAGTGAGCTTGACCAACAACAGAGTCAAAAATCAAATGACATTTAACAATTAATACGTTTTTATAAGAATTTCCAACCAATATCTAGAGAAAAAAAATAATCATAATAAGAATTAATACATTTTTATAAGAATTTCCAACCTATAGCTAGAGGAAAAAAAAAGAATCATAACACCAAGTTTCATACTTTTTCCATAACATCTTAACTACATACAGCCCACAAAATAGAGTTGGTACAAAAAGTTCCTTCCATCTTCCTCCTCAAAAGATAGATTATTAAAAGAAAGGAAAGTTACTTGATTGCCTTCTGTTTGCAACAACTCCTGTTTTTCTTCTGGATTTCTTTTCTGTTCAAATCTTTGAATAAATTCACAGTCTTCACCTGAAATCATCTGTCCTCTGAAAAGTAAAATATGAAACGGTAAGTGACATGACCTATAAATTATTTCAAACTGTATTTAGTCTATGTGGCAAAGTTTTGGTAGCAAGGGGGCTTCATCTGCAGCTTCTATGAGAGGACACCAGAAGCAACCCCCATGTCAGACAGAGCCAGTTCCAGCCAGCTACAGAACAGACTCACTGATGGCCAAAGCTGAGCCACTCAGTGATGATAGTAGCACCTCTGTGATAATATATTTAAGAAGTAAAAACTGCTGTGCAATAACAGTCAGGAGAGAGGAGTGAGAATTTGTGAAAGAAACAACTCTGCAGACACCAAGGTCAGTGAGGGAGGAGGGGGTGAAGGTCATGGTGAAGCCAGTTGTGCCCCTGCAGCCCATGGAGGGCCACAGTGGAGCAGATAGCCACCTGCAGCCCGTGGAGGACCCCATGCCAGAGCAGGTAGATACACCCTAAAGGAAGCTGCAACCAATGGAAAGCCCACACTAGAGCAGGCTCCTGGCAGGAGCTGTGGCCCTATGGAGAAGAGCTCACGCTGGAACAGGTTTTCTGTGTCGGACCTACGCTGAAGCAGTCCATTCTCACACAATGTGTTCTCATCTTTCCTCTTACTTAAATGATTATGTCTTGAGGATGGCCTCATCACAGAGCAGGACTGCACCCTGTGGAAAGGACCCATGCTGGAGCAGTTCAAGAACAACCATATCCCATGGGTGGGACCCCAGGCAGAGATGTAGCATTATGAAGCGACCACAACCGCTGTTCCCCATCCCCCTACACTACTCAGGGCAAGGAGACAGGGAGGCTGGGAAGGAAGTTGAGCTTGGGAAGAAGGGAGAGGTGGGGAGTAGGTCTTTTTTAGATTTGTTTTTATTTCTCATTATCCTACTCTGTTTAACTGGCAAGAAATTAATTTAATTTCTCCAAGTAAAGTCTGCTTTGCCTGTGATAGTAAATGGCAAGTGATCTCCCTGTCCTTATCTCAACCCAAGAGATGTCATGTTTTTTCCCGGGTCCTTTTGATGGAGGGAAGGTAGTAGAGCGGCCTGGTGGGCACCTCACAGCCAGCCAAGGTCAACCCACCAAACCAACCTTAACTTGAGATCTCAACAGTATTGCTTTACCAATCCTATATCCCACAATAGAACATATAAAGCTCCTTTCTACAAAAGGCCTCGTGTCCAAACAATTTAAAACTAATGATGGAACGGTTTCTCTCAAGCCTTTGCTACACATCACCTCTGCTCAACACCATTCTCTAAATAATTCTTAAACTTCCAGTGGCTGAATCCAACAGTCAGTGGAAACAGCTCTAAGAACTGAAATACACAGTTAGCATATTATGCAAAATTATAACATATAATACAAATAATAGTCTAATCCAACCTGAAATAAGTGCTGAAAAATAAAATTAATTGTTATTTTAATGTTTGCCATAAGCAATTAAGGGAATTTTAAGGAGTAGAGAGAACTTGGTTCCTAATGTATTTTTAGCTTTCAGTAATTGATATTTCAGCTTTTTCTGGTAGTTTAAAAACTGATATGCATGCAACCTCATCCAAACACATAGCAAGGGGGTCTGATATAGTGAACTGCTGTGGACACCAATAAGCTAACAAGTTCTCCACTTGATCTTCTCTAACTTAATATTCAAGAGGTTACCGCCATCATCAGTGCTATTTCAAAAAGCTGTTGACTCAGCTGAAGAGCTGGCAGAATATTGTTGGTGTTATAATACAAAGCTTACCATCACAACAAATAAGAAAATTGTCAAAATAGTACAGTCAGGTACTCTTCAGGTAAGAAAACTAATTTTAAACCACATAGTTCTGAAAATATCCAAGACTTTTAATAGGGCACTAGCTTTACTAGTCAATATCAGGAGTGCTTAAGAAAAGAAGGAAATTGTGCACAAATACAGAAGTCACAGGGGATGAAAGTATTAGACATTGGCCTGAGTTATTTCCAAGACTCATCTCCTCTTACATTTCCACTGAGTCAAATGCCTCTTCCACTTTGCAAAGCTATGTAGCACAAATTCTTTTAATCCATCTTTTCCATGTTCTGGGTCAGTTTCCAGATGTTCCATGACTAGAGATTCCATTAAAATCCTTGTAAACTTACAGGAAATGTTAGCTTTTTTTTTTTTTTAATTGGCTCACCTGGATTCTTGAAACACAGAAATATAAATAAGACCTACAAGTGTTCTCATTTTTCCTCTTACTTAAATGGTTACATCTTGAGGATGGCCTCATTACAAAGCCATCTTTCCCTATTTACTTTTCAAGCAAAGAACATCAGTAGCGCTGTACCATATACACTATTCGTGCATTCTAGTTGCTTTCTAAGAAATATCCTCATATGCATTGAGGAAAGACATTTAAGACTTACTAGATGGAAGATTCATAAAGCCAGTGGTAGTCCTTGACTAGTTTCTACTAAAACTAATTATAGATGAAAAAGTAATTAGTCAATGATGACCATGTTGCTACCAATTCGTTCTGGATTGATATGTGTTCTTTCTCACCTATTAAAGACAGATTTGAATAGCTGTTGAAAGATGAGGACAACTGATCTGCCACAAATACGGGACTTAATGACCCATAACTAGAATCCTCTCATGTTTCAATCCACGCTGGCCAAGCCAGGGACTCCTGGATGATACTGATATAAAAGTAACCAGATGAGCTGCTTGTTTATAAGAATATTGCCATTTAGGAAGCATTTCAAAGATGACATAAGGTGAACCCTTAGTTTTCAGCTTTAATGCTTGAAAAAGCCTTAGCCTAGGAAGAGAGATGCTTCTTTATAGCCAGGCTATTAGAAGAGGTCTACCAGTTGCCAGGGGAAAAATTAAAAAAAAAAAAAAAAAAAAAAAAATTTTTAAAATCTTTCAAGCTTTTGCTTTCATCCTACATTAGACCACAAGAAAAAAAATAGGGGGAAAAAAAAAAAAAAAAGGTGTGGGGATTGATGTTGCCTTGAGAAGAAAAGACATTAGGGTTTACTTTTTACTCCTTTGGAAGTGCCATTCAAAAAGACACTTCCCAACCCATACAAAACAGTACAAGGGATTTGACAGATTTGTAAACAATATTTTATCAGGGATCTCATACATCTAATTAATAGTTTTAGTAATTTCAAATGCATCTATTTCCATTCATCTCACTTTAAAATTTAAGTAAATGATTATGTAGTAAACCTTAGCAACTAGTGGGAAAAAAAAAACACACACAAACCATAACAAAAAAAAGCAAAGCAGCCTCAGACAGCTGGTCCCAGCTACCATGATGCTATTTCCACTTTTTCCTCAATCCCTCTTCAAAGAGACAGTAATTTCCAAGCACCTTCAAGCAAACAATGCAAGTAACCAAAGCTTCCCTCCATCCCTCTTCCTAACAGCTATTTAATTTCTTATTTTCCAGGATGTGTCTTGCACAATCTTTCATCAACAGACAAGACATTTTGACTGAGCTTCAGCTGTCTGGCTATATCAGGTTTAGACCAGGAATCCTGTAACCATGTTTTAAAGCTATGAACTCAAGATAATAAAGCCTGCCTTTGAGAGAACTAAAAGTAAACCGAAGCTGTATAAGATTTAGAAAGCATGAATTTGCAAGACCACCATTTTTAAAAATTCTTGGTCTCTCAAGATGATTCAGAAACTTGTGATTCCTTCTTTTTATTATGCACTTCCTCCAGCAGCTCTTGTTCCTTTTTTAGTTTCAATGATTTAACAAAAGCCATTCTGGAGGCTAGGGAGTTTTTGTTTGGTTTTTAATTTTGGAGCTTTTTGTTGGCTTCCTTTTATATAAAAACAAATTACTACACCTGTAGCAAATATGAACCTCATATGAAGCCATCATGTTAAGGCATACTCTTGTTTATCCAGGTATATACAGTACTTTGCACATACCTAAAGGACATTAATTTTATCCAATTGCTCAGCAGTTTTAACACTACAAAATTAAAACAGTAAAAACCGGCTGAGTGTAATCTACAAGACTGGAACAAATTTAAAAACCACACACAGACACACTACAAGTTAGAAAGCTTCAATCTTTCTTGTAAGATAAGTTTGGCTTTTAAAGTCCAAGATATTTAACTCACTTTAGAGGGTTCCCCCACCCCCAGGAAAATAAAATAGATATTTTAACATCAGAATTCACAAACATATGTAAAGTACTTGAAGACACATAGGAAGATAAGTACAAATTAGCCATCAGGTATCTCACCTGATTAAATATTGTCAAATGCTATCTAGAAAACCTACAGTGCAGCGAGATGCAAATTAAACTGAAAGAAGTTTACTTTTCCACAGAACTCATTTATTACCCTTATAAAGCAAACCCAAACTTGCTTCAAGCAAGCTAACACACCCTCCCAATGGCATTCCGACACAACTGAGGCTAGTGCTGAAAGCAACCGCACAGTACGCAACAGAGATGCACCATATTAAGGAGGTTACAGAGAGGTGGGGATGAGTCTCTTTAACCAAGTAACAAGCGATAGGACAAGAAGGAATGGCCTCAAGTTGCACCAGGGAAGGTTTAGACTGGATATGAGGAAGTATTTGTTTACAGAACAGGTTGTTGGGCGTTGGAATGGGCTGCCCAGGGAGGTGGTGGAGTCCCCATCCCTGGAGGTGTTTAAGAGTCAGGTTGACATAGCACTGAGGGATATGGTGTAGTTGGAAACTGTCATTGTTAGGTTAATGGTTGGACTAGATGATCTTCAAGGTCTTTTCCAACCTTGATGATTCTGTGATTCGTATTTTCAACTAGCAGAGAGCATCAATCCCTCTAAACTGCTACAGGTCTCAAGATCTAAAGACAAGGTACAGAACTAATGACCTCAATTACAGTTAGTTTTTATAAGGTAGGCAGACCTACACATCACCTTCCACTGTTCCAAGTTTTGGTACTTTCTTCTCCCTCAGACAACAGACCCTATCTGGAATTCAACACAAAAAAAGTATAAATTTCAGCATTAAAAAAATCTTTTTCCACAGCCTAATTTTGAAATGAGCAGTGAACACAGTGGCAAACCAGTAATACATACAGTTGTCATACCTAAATATTTCACTCATGCCAACGGTATACACAGAAAACATCAAAAGTCAGCAGGTGTGTGGTAGCGTAGTTTGAAGTTTACAGTTATAACCTTCAGAGACAGAATAAACAATATTGCCAGTTAATATTTAGCCTGAGCTGACTTTACATGAGAAGTCAGGTTACTAGAGTTTGACCAACTATTAGTAAACCATTTTACTTCTGCACTGAAGAACATAGAGAGCAGAAAAGAACTTCAGAATGTCTTCCTATGTGACCCAGACTACAAAGCTGTTGCGACTGATGCAGTCCTTAAAGCACCTTTATACGACTGTCACAGCCAGATTTAAAAAAAAAAAAACAAAAAAACAAAAACACCAAACACAAAAACACTTCATCAGAATTTCCTGTGAAGTTCTTTAATTTCAACTACATAAATAGTTTAAGGAACACAAATTATGGCATGCCCGAGTTGATGTGTTAACTTAAGGAAAACAAACATAAGAATCTTTTCTCCAACGCAAAAAACATCTGAAGACTTGAAGTACACCTCCACATCCTTATCTGCACGCTTACCACACCAAATGCACAGACCAGAAGAACAAGAGCTTAAAAGAAAGCAGTAGAAGCGTCCTTCAAAATCACCAGCACCCCACCTTTCTTCTACTCTACAGATCAGAACAAATCACCCTGATCTGCCTCTAACAGATGCATCAGAAGCAAGCAGTTTCCACTCATTTCTTAATATGCTTCATTCCAGAAATGAGTCAATATAGCTTCAATAATTTTCAACAAATCCCTTAAAGCACCAGCCTCAAAGACACCATCATGTCCAAAACTGCCAGTTGTAAAGACATGTCCAAAACCAGGTATCATCTTATTTCTTCTTTAGAAGCACCAACAGTTCTGCTGATGTTTCCCAATAACTAATAATAAAGAAACTCCTCAGCCAAGTAACTACATTTATCTTCACAATGCTCTACAATCCCTCTGACACCGCTTAAGCTCCATCCTTGAAGCTATCTTAGCCAGACAGCCAGGCTGTTATCAGTTAATACAAGACAAAGATTACATTTATTTCAGAGCAATAATAAACAGGACAAACTGCCATTGACATACAGAGGGCACCAAGCATTGAACAGTTTAACAGGATCACAAACACTACCCAGATGCACTGCAGTAGCCTTCAAAACATGGCTAACCCATCAAAGAGAGGCAATAACTACTACATCCTTCTTTCATAGATGCCAGAACAAAATAAAGTCAAATTCTACATCTAGAATCTGAAAAAGAACCATCAACCCCGCCTCCTAGTCGATAAAAGTTACACAGAAGTTTGCTGACAGATAACACCCCCATCCTTATTCAGCAGCAGAGAAACCCAAGAATGAAGGAAAATTATAAAGGGTAGACCTCATAAAGCCCAGTCAAGCAATTGACACTACATACATATTCAAAATACAACTCCTTGCCAAACAAAACCACTCCCTATATTAACAAAAGTAACAGATGAATCTCAGCAGCCCTATAGTCTGAACCACTAGAGAAGCAGTGAAAAAGACCTCTCATATTCACTTACATTGACAATGAACAACTGTACTTCCACTTCCATCTTGAATAACTGCAAATAGCTGTTCACTTGACACTAAGACAGCACAGAACATCTGCTCAGGCTTCCTCAGGACATGTTTCCTATCAGATGGGTAACAGGGCACACAGTAACAGAAAACGCCACTTAGACTTTTGAAAAGTGCTTGGTAGCTGCCACTAAGTTACCACTTTCAAGTTCCTCTTTTGCCTGCAAAGCCACTGTAATGTCACACTATAAACTGAACCAAGAACTGATCCATCTGAAAAGCGGCCTAGAAAAAGGAAGTTGCCTCAGCAGATCAGTTCCTTAATTCATATTTATCATGCAGATATGCAATCACAAAGAGAAAAAAAATAATACAACTGAATGAATGGAATAAGCAAGACTGAGCTACATACATAGCGCAGGGCAAAGCAAGTAGTCATTAATAAGCTTCCAGCAGGTTAGCATTCCTAAGCTTGCATATGTACAGTTTTGCAATGTTATTTTAATATATAGCATATATTTATGTATGTATCACAGCAATCTGAAAAAAAACCCTATTTTTTGTGAACTGGTGTAATGTTGCTAATTACAAAGCACCATCAGTATGGTTTGTACCTCCAGAAACACCAAGATTCCTGCCACTTCAGTTACATAGCAATGAACACTGAAGTAATTTGCTACTATACATGGACCCTCAAAAGATAACAGTAATTTATACTTTGCCATATTTTTCACAGGTACTTATCATGAGGAATGCAGGGCTGAAAGAATCTCACATTTCACTTCAGAGTACAGAGGACCAGCAACAGTCTGTTTCTTCTCCCTATTCCCTACCACGTGCACAAACCTATTTTCTTCAGCTTGTCCCTATATCCTCTTTGGACAATGTCCTGGTTCAGCTAGGATAGGGTTAAGTTTCCCCAGCAGAGAGAGAGGGGGAAGGGATCTCCAGCCGGGTTATTCATACCATGCTGAAGTCAGGTCCTGGCGGGGGAGCGCGGGAACTTTGGTTTTGGTGGCGGGGAGCACGTGGCGGGCTTGTTCTGTAACCATTTACGGTATTTCTCTGTATATCTTCTGTCTTGCTTACTGTTATTGCTGTTTATTGTTGTTGTCATTGCTACTGTTGTTGTTCAGATTGTTTTATCACACTGTTGTATTAAATTTCTTCTTATTTTAACCCGGGGTTTGTGCCTCACTGCCAGCCTGACCGGCTGAGGGTGGGGGAGGGGCAACAGCACCGTGGTCTCTGGTCCCAGCAGGGCTTAAACCAACACAGATAATATTCTTCTCACTACACCCAATGCTATTATACATATTCCAATGTAAACTTTGAGTTTATCTGAAATCGCAGCACAGCTCTCTTCAGACTAAACTATTTGTTTGAGCCAACTCCCCGATTTACGTGCTTCAATTGCTCTCCAATGTTGTTCTTCCCTTAGTTAAGGTACAGCTTATTTTCCTGGACTACCAGTTCAGTTTTGCTAGTACAATTTGTATTCACACCAAAGATATTTCAGCAATGGAGACAAAATACCTACATATAAGACAACTCTTACTGTTATCTTTTCTTACTTCAGTACTCATCCAGTAAGGCTAAAATTGAGAAGGGTGTTTGAATGATGAGGGGAAAAAAATGGACAGTTTTACCACACATTTGTGCAAACTTATATTATTTGCTATTGTAGCATTCAGTTCAGAAAAGTAGAGTTCCCCTTCTGTCATAAGTCGTAAGAAAATCTTCCCCAACCACTTCCATTTAACGTAAACTTTTTCCAACTACTTCTGTGGGATCAACACAGAGTGTTCCTCACTGTAACCTAATGTTTCAACATAACCCAAAATCCCAAGAGGGAAGGGAAAAAAAATGTAGAAAATTTTTACTTACTGGAGATATGACTGCCAGTTTACTTTGTTTGCCCGAACTTCAGCAGCTTTGGCAGCAATGATGTTTGTCGGGACAGCAGCATCTACAGCACCTTGGATATCCATCTTAAGTGATAATTAAAATGTACCTAGAAACGCAAGTCAAGTAAGTCAGATTTTGAGCAGAGTATCCATCTGATATTTTAAATAAATAAAAAGGAAAACCTGCTTTCAGGTGTCTCACCCCCTAAAACGGTGCTCAGTACTTTCTGAGAAATCAAAGTTTCATAAAGCATCTAAAACATGACTTCCCTGAAACAAATAAAAATAACCCATACCTACACATTAAACTGTAAACAACCACAAGTTTGCTAAAATAAAAGATATATACCACTACTAATTAACTTCCAGTCTTACAAATTCTTAAACAATCAAATTGAACTTATTCAAATAAAGACTACTCTTCTGCAGTGCTCAAGTAGCCCTACAGATAACAGAAGCTGCCTCCCTTTCAAATCACGATTAAAATTCAGTGCATATCCTCCCCAACCCCACACATTAGGACTGATTTAGTTATTTGTCTAAAACATTGGAAACACATGAATTACAACTTCAGAGAAAAAACCCTACAAGTTATATAAACTAAAACCCACGTTACACAGACTAACAAGAAAATTCATGTCATCACTGTATACGAAGCAAACTGCAAAATAAATATGAACAGAAGCTCTTCATCAGGACACACTACATTACCATAGACAGTGACCTTCACCATTTCTTTCTCTGTCCTTTATGGTTCAATTTCCACCTGACTTTGATGCCAAAACAAGAAGTGTGTTTGCAGAGACTTGAGACCCAGATGGAGCAGCAATTCCTTACAAACTAAACCACCTCAAGCCTCTCCACACAGACTATTTCTGGACTTCTCTGGCTGCCTTTACAGAAGCAAGACCAAACTGGCACATTCTGCCCCATCTCTGGAAAGCACTCCTTGTTTGTACAGCTGAATGATGACTGATATGATTCTAACAAAAAAAAAAAAAAAAAAAAAAAGGAACTACCCTGAACAAATGGAGCAAGAGAATTGTCCTCCCTTTGAAACTACTTCCGTGAGCTGGGACCCAGAGGCACCATTTACTATGTCCTTCAACGACCACTGAACGTGTCCTAACTCTTACATGACCCAGCCAGAGCCATTTAAATACTCCTCGAGCCACAGAGGAGGGCAGGGTCGCTAAGAGCGGTTTCAGGAGTACGACAGCTCTACAGGCAAGCCGAAGAAGCCGAGAGGCGCCAGGGACAGAAGGGAGGAAGACCCTTGGCCCCATCCTGCCACTCCCTCCCTGCAC
>NW_020799095.1:111496962-111524242 GCF_003259725.1 Athene cunicularia
GAAACTAAGCAAAGCAGCCTGAGAAAGCAAAAGTTGAGGCTGATCGAAGAAATGTCCCAAACACTCACAAGACAAAACTATGAGTCACAGGGTGGACAGTGTGGAGGTCGAAGCTGATAAGGCTGCCCCAATAACACAAGGTGCAGCTGGAGGGGGGAGCCCTGTGGAGACAGGTCAGCCCTGCTCTGGGGCACCTGGGCAGATTTCAAGGGCCATCTGTCTGGTGAATGACCTTTGCTTCATTATCCACGAAATGCATGTTAAAGTTAACACCCCTCAATATGCTAACACAAGCCAACGTGATCATGCTAATTACAGCATCCCATGAAACACCTTACCCCTGCCCATACACGGGATATGTAGGTATGTGGGTCCACCTAAGGGACGGACCCAAGGAAAGTGGATATAAATCAAGGAGGGGGAAGAAAGGGGGGGCCCTGGAGAGTGCAGTGAAGTGAAGAAGACGGATGCAAGCAGGCTGCTGCCTGTCGGAACCGTCGCTGGCAGGATCAGTGCAGGAACACAGACTGGTGATCTGTATTTCCCCATTCCCTGTCTCCCTCTTTTCCCTTTCCCATTAAGAAATGCAAGGCATATTGTATTGCTTGCCACAACTTGCTATATACTTAGCCAATTATCGTGTGTTCAATTAGTACATTGTGGGTAGTTAATAAATGCTTGGACTTGCAGACTTGTTGTCCACTCCATTGGTGATTTGTGAATCTGAGTCACCTGTCTCCCTTGTCTGAGCGAGACATGACACCACCTGAACTGTGCACTGGCAAGAAGCGGCCCAGTGTTTCCACGGAGGGAACACAAGGCTGGCTGGGAAGGGCTGAGAGGCTCCCCAAGGTGCTGCCCCTCAGGGCAAACTCCTGCCGACCCCCGAGAGGCCCCTGCGGTTCTGCCCTGCGACCCTCCAGGGCGAGAGGCTGCCAAGATGGGGAGGGAGCCCTGGGAGGGGAAAGGGCCGGGGAGATGGAGGGCAATGCACCTGGCACTGAAATGCCTCTCTGGCATCTGCAGGTCTTTTTCTCATCACCCAGCATTCTCTTGCTTTGTGCCTCTCAGACTGCCACAGGGTGAGTCTGTGCTTCCCTGCAGCTGGAAAGCAGGCAGGTGTTCCTGGGCCCCCAGCTTCTGGTAGGGAGCCCTGCCTGCCAGTGCTGCGTTGTGTCACACCGTGTCACATGGCCTGCTGTGTCTCAACACCTCCCCCTTGCCTCATGAACTGCACCAGGTTGTGCAGCAGGGGCATGCCATTTTGTTCTTCCCAAGTTGTATCTCAGTGGGAGTTATACCCTGATCAACTTCTTCCTTTTTAAAAAAATGGCCTGTGTATGTTGGGCTTTTGTTTCTATAAGCGAAAGGAGCAGGAACCTTTTCAGACTGAAAGCCCAAGTGTTTTGGAAACCACTGGCTTATATTTCCATGTTTCTGAGAAAAAAACTTCTGTCTTTGGGTGCTGAATGAAGTTTTCCAGTCATACTGTGATGAAGTACATAGACATATCACTCCTAGTCAGAAATGATCCTGAAGAGTAATTCTGCTAACATATAAGGAGGAAAGGCAGAGAAAAGAGAAATAGGTCTGATATAGAAATACTGAGAAATTAAGCACATGATTAATAAGATGACTAATAATATTAGGTTTAAGAGTTATCTGTTCAAGTTAAGGAATGTTAAGCTCTGGGAACAAGATTCAGGCCCACGAAGTCAGAGACCCAAGGTCAGAGGAGGTTGAAACCATGGCAACAGAAGATAACGGGCATTTTTTGACCCAAGTGATAGAGCTGAGGCTGAAGGATGTGCAACATTTCCTAGATAAGGGGGCCAACAAGCAGGACAGCCAGAAGAAACTGGTTCTGAGTCTTGGCACTGTCGAAACTGGGGAAAAGGTGACGAGGAAGACTACCAGCCTTCCTCCTGAACACCCCCAAAGATGACCACCAGGAGGCAATACACAGGTGCAAAGATGACATAAACATTCCAGAACTGCTGACACAGGCCTTTTGAACTAAACCCCACCTCAGTTATGTATATGTATTTTGTACTGTGCAACCTTATGAATATGTATAAGGTACCTACATTTAAGATGTAACTTAAGGGGCTTGGGTATGCATGTTAGGAGAAGAGATCCCCCGTGCACCCAGCGCTGCAATAAAGAATGCCTGATTTCTAATACTCTGATTCTGAGTCTTAGAGAGTTCTTCCTCGACCAGCTTTTTTGGTATCACGTCAGAGAGTTTTGTGTGTGAGCAGATCAAGACAGACAATGTAGAGCTGGCCTAGAGAAGTCTACAGTTAACTTTGCATTTTGCTAGGGTCTCTGTATTTTCTGTTTAGAGGATACACTGTTCTTTAATTATACCTGGCCAGTACCTGTATTAGTGGGGGGTTTTTTAACTCAAGGAGGGTTTTCATTACTGTACCACTTAATCATACTTCCTTCATAAGAATATTTTCTTTAGAGCAGATCTTTCATCATACCACAATAAAACTTGATTTCTTGTTAACATGACCATTGAGCTTAAATCCCAGGCACAGTCCAAGTAACAGCATTTGCATTTCTTTGTGCTTTAGCAGAAGAAAGTTCTCTAACCCATGTGTAATTTCTGTCCCCTGGCATTCTGCATTTCCTGCTTCCAGTCTACCTTTTTTGGGGCATGTCTTGTTTTGAATCCAGCATCAGACACCTGGAATAAACATAGTCACCTTTTTCCACAGTCATTTCAAACTACATACCAATGATGATACATATGACTCTACCCATTTTATAAAGAAACCAAAGCACGAAGGGCTTGCAAGATAATCTGAACAAGGGTTGAAGCTTTTTAAATGGGCAGAATGAAGGCATCAAAGGCTTATAACAGGGATCCTGCAAGCTACCATTCAGCCATTATCTAAGCTGGAGACATGTCAGGCTTTCCTTCCGTGAAACTTCCTCAGTTGTCCACAGTGATACTTCTGCCCAAACCCCAAACTGTCCCAGCACTGAAAATGCTGATGATTTAGTGCCTTCTCTTACCTAAGCCAGGTATGGTATTCTTTCACCTTCACCCTTCCATGCTCAGTCCAATAGTTGTTCTCAGAGTTTAAGTAAACCCATGGAAACTGGATCAGCACCTCTGAACATGCAGTCCCAGCTGCCAGTTTTAAGACACAAATAGTGTTTCTCCCCATCACGTGCCCCTGTGTCTTGTGGAGTAATGTCCCAAATACTTGCTTAGGCATTCAAAGCCATTTCTTTTGCTGGAGATCACCTGTTTCAAGGAAATAATCTGAAACACTGGATTGTAGACTGCGTTACACAGCATCATTCTCCCACCCCTTTAGCACACTTCTGGCTTAACCTGAGTACAAGTACCTGAGTACTCTGGATAAACCCAAGTACCAGTATACACAGGATTGTTGTTATCTCACTTCTAGTCGCTGCTTCCAGTATTGTTTTAGTACTTTACAGTAAGCAGAGAAAAATACATTCATGGTTTCAATTTAGTGCCCATTTGAAGCATACTTTAAGTCATCAGTGGTCCTTTATTCTCACAGCAGACTATTTTTCTTGCCTAATTGCACCACCTGCAATTGCAGATGCAAGTAGCACCATCCATTCAATCTGGCTAAAAGAAGACAGAATGCAATTTGCAGTCGAAATTTTGATACTACAGCAACATGGTCATTTTTTTATAGAAAAGAACTTTGAAAAGCTGTGATTTGGCATGTTGACTTCATCATAGATGGCAGACTCTGGCTTTACTATTCATTTCACAGGGAGAGACTACAGTAAAAAACATTTTCCTGTAACTTTTCTGTAACCTTGGAGGGAGGCATAATGGATGAAAGTATGCATCCACTGAATTAGCAGAAAGATAAAAGCAAAGAGAGGAGAAATAATTGCAATAGTAATTACATTGGGTTTTTTTAACAGGAGTTCCAGGAGGTGTTTAAGCAGCTACCAAATGGTAAACATGACATCTATGCCAGGCAAGTTAATAGAGTCTCTAGCAGAGGAATCAAATTAGTGAACACAATGTACCATATTAGAGAATGCAAACATCTTGTTCCTGAGTATACCTGTATAATAAAATACTTAATTTACATATTCCTCTATACCGTGTAAGGGAATAAATGCAAAACATAAACAAAAAGTCACTACAGCTCTGAAAGGAACAGTCACGTCTCACACCTTTGCAGGACTTCTTTGTGTGTGTGGACAAGGTGGTACAGGTAGATTCCATCCACTTGGATTTATGTCCAAGAGGTATTTGGTGAGATTCATCTGCAGGTGCTCTTAAAACAAACAAACAAACAAAACAAAACAAAACAAACAAAAAACCAAACCACCAAAACAAATAGCTCTCCTGGGTTAAAAGGAAAGGTCTGTGCATTGATTCATAACTCTTGAATGATACGTATACAGCAGAGGGTAGGAGGAAATGATCAGCTTTGACAATGCATAAATGGTCTTCAACAGAGTACAAAAAGCATCTGACTGGAGTCTGTGCTGTTCAGCACACTCAAAAATGTTTGAGAAAGGAGGTCAATAGTGTAGTGAAGACTTTGCCAATGATAGTGCTACTGCTTTGACTAGCACACAGTTAAACTGTGAACCACCTTGCCGGAGAATGGTGCGTATGCTGCAGATTGACTGCACTCTTATCCCCCATCTGTCAAACTCTTGGGCACATCTGAAAATTTTCACTCAGTGTAAGTCCCATGAGGCACTCTCTGTGCTAAGGAACTTCACTGCATTGCACGGATACGCTTTGAGAAAGAGAAACATTATATAGTTATTACAGGAAACTGTCTCGTGCCTGTCATCACTATGACAGCAAGAGGCGATCCTTAGCAACCAATACAAACCCATCCTGTGTCATCATCTTTGCAGAGGACCTCATGGTGCCTTATTCCTGCTGGTTGATTCTCTGAACTGGATCTTGCTAGAGGTTATGACTGGAAAAGTGCTATGCTCCTATTCTTTTGGTAAGCATCTATTGTTTAGGATTCAGGTGCTGCTAAACAATTCTCATTTAGCTAAGTTTGGTCATGCCAGTGCTTGTCCATTAACTCCTGGCAACAGAGCTTTAGCTGAAGCTGCTATATTTAGATGACTTTATCAAAGTGTGAAACAGAGAGAAAAATGAAAAGCAAGCATATCATCATGCAGGATTAAAAGTCATGAAATTGCCTGGATCACAAAGAACAAAAATGTTCAATAGTTTAATACTAGAAAAAGTAATGCAGATGAGTCATCCTCACAGTAAGACTACAGATAGCTGGATTGTGAGACTATTTTTCTGTTCTCCTTTGTAATAAGAGCAATGTGTCATTGTCTCTCACATATTCTGCAAATTACAGAAGTGGTTTGCACACCTGCCATTTAACTTTTCAACATTCTGTACACCACCTGGCTGACTCCTGCACATCTGTACGAGTTTTTAACATCTATAGAAGAAATGGCTTGGAAAGTTTATCCAAGCAAAATAGACAATTAGGAGAAGTGAACACACTTCTCCAATTCACAAAATATTATTGGCAAATGAAAAATCAAAAATGGCAAAATTTGTAAAGGAGATTTTCAAAGTATATACACTAGAAGAACACAGAAGCTAGCCTCAATTTTAAGAGCTACCACTCCTAAAACAAGTACTTTGTTTTACCCTAAGGTTATTCATCGAAGGATTCAGACCAGATCTTCTGAGTGCTCAAGCTTCTACTTTTCCAAGGCTTAAAACCCATTCTCCTAGGGCAATGTGGAAAGGAGCAGCATATACACTGCATGACAAGGGATGGATGCGAGCCATAGGCATGGGCTTTTTAGCATGGCTTCTTTCAGCATGAAGTCCCCATGGGTGCATTGCAAGAGCAGGACATGTTTCTTCTATCACAGAGCTAAGTGCCAGGTGCACTTGGTCAGCAGACCCTAAACTAAACCTGCTATTTTTTGGCAAGGGGGATTCTATAGCAGGAGAGGGGCAACATCAGAGAAAAATAAATATTTGCAATTTAGGTCTACTTGTGGGTTGCAAGAAGGAAACATTAAAGGGAATCTGGCTGGATTTGTAATGTATGAAACTTGGAAGTTTTTTGAGCATCGGTAGCTAAGTTCATGCAACACTAATACAAAGTAAAAGGGTCTTTGTTTTCTAGATAAACTGGGGCAGTGAAATATGAAGAAACTAGCTCAAGGTCACATGAATCAGGAAAACCAAAGAACATGTTGTTGTAAATCTAAAATACTCCTTTATGGAAGAAGACAACAGGGCAAAAAAAGAAATGAACCTACACTAATCTTTCTCTAATGCAAGGAGAGAAGAAATATGTCAGAATGTGTCCATCTTTGTGTCTTCCAGCACCTTATCTCATACACTATGTCTTAAAGCCCGAAGATGAAGACTGCTAGTTGTCTCCCAGAAGACATGATTTTCTCTTCTTTTCCACTGGTTGGAAACTGGGTGTGTTATCTCTAAATTTAAGAATAAAAGAAATAGAGCTAATTATTTAAATACCTTAATATTTTGTATTCTATATGTTTATTTATTTAGCATTTTAAATATATCTTTCAACCAGAGATAAGAAAAATATATTCACTGACTTTCTTAATCCTTTTGACACATTTTTGCTAAAAAAACTTCACACCTGAGGTGCTCTTTTGGCCTTTTTAAAAAATCTCACTGAATCTCTAAGTATGTTTTTAGGTGCCCAAATGATCTGAAACAAAATCCAGCATGATTTGATATTGTAAGAAAGTATAAAAATTACTCACATATTAGAATAAATCCCAGTGATTCCGGATGACCCGCTGATGCACAACTAACTTCTTATTCTGGAGAGAAAATGCTGTGACATTTGTAACATTTAAATTTGTAACTTTTTTATTTCAAAATGCTGGTTTCTCCTTATATTTATCTCGTGGGTTTCCTATTTAATCCATCTCCCCCAGCAGATTTCATGTTTGCTTCACAGGCATCAGTGAGGACCTGTGGGACAGGGGAATGGGGAGCTTGAGATTCTTTTCTCCTGTCTTAAGAGTGGAGGGTTGTCATGAAGAGGCTTCCTTTCACAGAAACAGAAGTGACTTTTCAAGGTGAGAAGATACAGAGTGCTTCACTCAACATTTTTCCTGAGTAATTATAGCAAGATTGACCCACTGTGAACAGGATTTTTACTTCGGCTGTCTTTGTTTTATCCTCTTATTTTATCTTCATTTTAGTGTCCTTGTCATGGTGGGAGAACATTATTGCATGAGTATTTTTTTAAACAAGTAAATCTTGCTTCCTGCAACAAGTATAAGTTTATCTGACTTCTAGGTCACAGAACTTGGATAATTTTTCTTTTAAATTAATCATATTCTGGCCCAGAGGATCTGGTAAAGCTAATATACTACAAGTTTGCAAATGTTGTACCAGGCAATCTTCTCATCGCTCCACCACCCCTTTGAAATTAAGTTTTGCTTGCTCAGTTAAGGAACCGCACATATCTTTTCCTCAATAGGAGCAGGTTTTTTGAAAGAGAAATAAACCAACATTTTATTGTGATAAATACATCTTCGATTTTTTTCCCTGGAATAGAACAATGCTATATTGTCAGAAAATTGCAAGTGAAGTACTGTGCAGAAACAGGAACAGAGAGGTCAGTGCAAAACTTACTATTTATAGCTTTGAGAAATAAATGCAGCTGGTGATAAAATAGTAGAGTACATTATTTTAGGGAGTGTGGACAGGTGTCTCTGCCTCACGAACATGCATTCTGTATTGAAAGCTGGAGGGTCTCAGAGTCTCCAGTCCCTCTTTGCAGCCTACAGCATGTCTCCTCTCACTGTCAGTCATCTCCTTTGTGCCAACAGCTCTTGTCTGGATAAGGGAGTCTGCACCTGAGTGTGTAGAAGGAGCACTCTTCTCTGGGAAATTGTTGCAGTACCAGGTGAAATAAAGCCCACCCCTGGCCTAAAATTAAAAAAAAAAAAAAAAAAAAAAAAAGCAATAGATCCTCTAACCTCATCCTCTCTCACAAGAAAAAGCTAGGTCAGAGCAATAGCTTCCTGGGGAGAAAAACAAATGCTGAACTGTCCCATGATGCTGACAGTAAGCCTGGCTAGAGTACAGAAAAGAAGGCCATTGCATAAACCTCAGCAGTAACTGCCAAAGTCAGACTTATTACCAGAGCTTATTCAACATCTTTATTACTATACAATGACTTCTAGTGCAATTCAGCTTGTCAAGCCAAATGCTGGAAAAATTGTTCTCTCATTCTTTGTTTTTCTTCTCAGCACTTACTGTTTTTCACTGAAAAAAGACAGAGATGTGACCAAAGAGATGCTATGGGGGCTGATGGCATTACATCTGCCTTATATCTACAGTGCTGAATTGTCAAAACTTTTGACTCTTGGCAGAAAAAAATATTGGTTTAGGCATACTTTTCAACTTGGAAAAAGATGTTTTTAACTTTCAAAATAGATAAAGTATCCCATCAGACACTTTTAAAATGGAATTTCTCTTGGCTCAGCGTTTATAGTAACTTCTCATTTGGAAGTTTCAGCTAACTAATAAAAATACTAACTTAAAATATTAAAATATTAAAGCTGGAAGTATTTTGAAATGATCAATAAATTAACAGATTGATTCTTTTCAGTGCACACTAACATAGGTATGAGTTTGACTTTCTCTGTCTCTAGGATATGTTTTAAAATGCTTCCAAATGCTTTCCCACAGAAGGAATATTATTATTCACTTAGCTCTTACTACAACAGCAATGCTAATGACCAGAACTATAAACAATGTTTACATCATTATTTGAATGAAATTTTCACAATAATTTAATATTCCTCCTAATTTTTCTGTGTCTCTCCCATCTGTATTTCAAAAAGCACAAAAAATAAATGCCAACTGAATGTTGACAAACAGAAGGCAAAAGCCTGGCAGCCCTCTATAAAGCGAAGAGAAATCTATTAATAACCTACCTGGAGTCTTATTCTTTATATTTAGTTTGTCTCTATCCGCAGACATGGCTGCTGCTCGTGTGGTGTTTTCATTAGGGCTGGAAGGATTACCAGTAGACCATCTGTTCAGTCACAGAGAAAAAACGTGATTGACAGGTGCCACTGACCTAAGACAGACACCTCCATTTGGTGCAGCCTGCAGAGTATAACTACATGCTGAGTTGCTTCTTCCTCCAAGTTGTAAATCAAATACATTCACTCTGAGGTGATAAAATGTGTTTCATGATTGTTACAGCGTGTTTCTCTGACATGTATTCAACTGCCATATGCCCGTTTTCCTCCTTTTCAACTTACTAAAACCTCCAAAGTCATAAATCTAATCTCTAAGCTGGCATGATGCTGAGGGGATGAGGCACCACAGATAGCTAAGGACAGATAATCCTGTTTGTCTCCAGAACTGTGGAGGCTGCAGGAAGAACTGGCAAGCTGCAAGAGGCCCTGACTTTTGCCCATCGGTGTAAGGACGAGCCATCTCTATGTTGTTGTCATTCAGCCCAATGTCTGGGATTTGGTTTTGTTTCATCGTTAAATAAAGGTGCTTTTCCAAGAAAAGTCATCGTAAAATTGGATTCGGGAATAGCTTTTTTATTCCTCTATGTGGAGACAAGTTTTGCTCTACTTCAGAACTCACAGATATCATGCAGACAACTGTCAAGCAAAGGAGACCCTCCAAAGTGGAGATGACGAGGATATTAAAGCAGCAGAGTGGATTTTTGAGGTAAGAAAAAATCCAGGGTTATCCAAATGTCCTGAAGGAGTGGGAAAATGGTATCTGGAAAGAAGCAGCAATAAAGTGTTAATGTCATATATGATATCCATAGACTATTTGTCACCAAGACCTCAGTATTCCTGTAGTTTTCCTTTATTCCTCAGTCTCATCCTCTGCCCTCTGTTCCTCGGCATGTTGCAACCACAGTGACAAAGGAGGTGGTGATCCGCCTTCCTGTTAAGTGTCTGCTTTCAAACAGCATACTAAACACATCCATCTAACTCATAAAAATGATTCATACTTTGTGGAGCTAATCTGTGGTTAAAAGGGTGAGGAAAAATATGTGGTTCATCATGTTTAGACACTGAAGAGGTCTGCATTTTTACTGTTGCTACCTCAGGCGATTTTTATTGGTAGTTAACAAAAGATATCCCAAAGATGTCAAACACAGCATAATACTAAAATCTATTAGAGTGTTACAGTAAAAGCCCTTTAGTGAACCTGTAGAGCTGAACCATTTTCCTTAATTAAAAACAACAGTCATGTATCCTTTAGATTTTGTCAAAAGCCTGAAGGCTGCCTGAGGGGTGAACCAATGTTATTTATGGCGAGCAGCACACTCCTGCGCAGCTCAACAGAGCAAGACCGACAGGTGCAAGAAACCATATCTTGTTAAAACTTTGGTGCAGAAGTGCTGCACCCTGGTGTGTAGTAGGGAAGAGAATGTAATAGCAAAGTCACACACTCTTGGAACCACAAAGTTTGGGGGGGGTTCAGACTAACTTAGCACCAGAGTGGAGAGGGACTAAGTCAGCTAGTTGAGGTTGTTGGCAGGGTTAGTGAAAGGCAAGACATGGGAAGAAGCCATTCCACATCTGTCCTACAGATGTTCAAGTTAAAGCAAGACTTGGCTTCTCCAACCCATCTCCTTAGCCAGTGCACATCCATTTCCAGGAGGCCATTTCACTTGAATTACAGGAATACGCTCTTCAGAAATCCTAAATTACTTTCCCTGCTTTTGCTGAGAGGAAATACTCAGCCCGCTTTACCACTATCAGGAAACTCTTTCTGATAATAAACCAAGTACACTCCTTTTAGAATTTCATGTCATTCTGTCTCATTATCTGTCCATTTGGCACAAGAGCCTGGGCACTTCTTGGCCCTCTTGAAGGCAGAGGGGGTTTTGTGACAGGCACAGTGGTTCCTGAATTTAATCCTTGATAGTCATAGATTCTGAAACCCATATACTGAGTTCTTCACAGCTCATGTCCCCAGTCATTTCTCATTTAGCCATCCTTTTATTCATCCCAGGTGAACAGTTCTTTTCAGCTTGGTAATCGCTTTTGTGGCTCTCACCTGAAACTAGTTTGTTGTCAACTCTGTGAGAACATGGTGCACAGGACTGAGTCAGGGACTTCACAGAGGACAGCTGATTATTTCTCCGCTCTGCAAAGAGATTTATCAACAGAGGGACCTAAATGTCACTGCAAGGTTTGGGACCACTTACTCTTCACGGTTCCTTAACACCAGCGCTGCCAACTTCCTTTCTTCTGCTGGCTGTCTGTCCCATTTACTTTGTTCTGTGCTTATGTTTGTAAATGCTGCAGCTCTGCTGGTGTGGCTCTCATCTCTGGTAGCAGGGACAGCCTGGGAGATGCTCTGTAACCACTTCATGATCTCAGCTGAGGTGAAATTGCTGTCATGTGGAAACTCTTGTATGAGGCTACATGCTCTGGGGGAACATGTCTTCAGAAGTTCATAAACCATATCAGCAAATGATTCTTTCCATATGTAACGTAAGCAATGTTACTAGTAGTTAATGAGTCTACAAGGACTGTGTTAGTAATAGGAGGTTAGAAAACTTACCCATCTAGAAATGGGTACAGCCCTTAGGCTGGGGCATTAGAATAAACTGCAAGCTTTACTTCACATAGGAAAGAAATAACCTTATTTTTTACTGATAGGGAACCCAGGCACAGAGGATTTACATGATTCTCTAGTACTTAGGAAATCAACTTGAAGCCTGTAAGGTTCAAGACCAGCTTGTCACTTACTTTTTTTTTTTTTTTTTTTTTCATTTTTCTGGTGGCATTGAAGCCTGCAGAAAGTTCAGATTCTTTCCAGTGAGATGTTTCTATATGTGACACTGGTCTCTATAGACATACTGTGTTCTGAGACCCATAATTTGTGTAACTGACAGGGTCTTTGTTCAGATTCCCCAGTCCTCATTAATTCCCTTGTTCCCTTCCACCTTAAGTGAGCTTTTGATGCTTTTTGATGCTTCTGAATGTGAGCAGTGACTGCTTCTGAGAGCAAGCTGACATCTAATTGAACATGACAAATAGTAAAAAAAATGAAATATTAAATAAATCAGGTTTAAAAAAAAAAAAACAACACAAACCCAAATCTTTTAACAGAACACTTGAGTTAAGTTTATTTATTCTTGAACATGCTTTCAAAGAAACACTGAATTACAAGAGAAATGTTTTTGAAAAGTGGTAGGCAGTTTAAAGACCATTTAAATTCTCTTCATGATATTTAAATTAACCCAGTGAGTTGTTTATTTCTAATCTCTATTTGCATAGTTTAAGAAGCCTTTCCCTCTGACATGTTTGCATCTTGATTTATAAAAGTGTTAAAAAGCAAAAGTGAATAAACTGCTTTTTACCAGTCTCAGCACAAAGATGCAAGGGCTTACTTAGCCCAGAGCTAACACAGACACGTTCTTGTGTGCTCCCAATGAGCTTTTTGTAAGTTAACAAAATAAACACCCCAGAAATATTACACTGCACAGGGAGATAGTGTGAAGTTGCAAATCTATCACATTTTTTTCCTAATGATAAAATTTGGCCAAAGTCCTGTTACACAGAACTCATTGCCATCGCTTCCTCAAAAGAGGATGAGAACATTCTCGTCAGAGCAGCCACATTTCAGTTCATGTCCAGTTTACCTCTGCACAGGACCTATTTCACTTCTGTAACATAATTATGATTTCTAAGTATACAGGCTCCAGATTTGATTGGGTTTACATGAATAATATGCCTATGGACAATAGGTGACTGGGCAAGTGCAGATAGAACAGCAGTGTCCGGGCTCTGAGGGCACTAGTAAGTGTTAATGGGCCCTGACCAGCCTCTCCTGGGGCCTCCACCCTTACCCATGGATCCAGCAGCAATATTTAAGCTCAGCCCCGAGGGCCTGTTCCCTACCTCCTCGAGCTGTGCTGAAGGAGGGCTGGTCTCCAGCAGAGTGACAGCCATGCTCCATTTGGTGATGGATCCACCTGACTGAAACCTTAACCCCCACCCTGGGCTGACTTCCTGGCTTGATCTTGGCTATCCCTTGTTAGCGAGGGCTTGCCTGATGACTGTGGGACCTGATCTGAGGAGCTGACTTCCACCTTGCTGTGACACTGCCTTATGATCTGGACCTTGCTTGGATCATCTTCACCTCTGCTCTCAAGGCATGGAGCGCAGAGATGAAGAAAAGCATAGTGCTAAGTGAGGTGTGTGCCAAGGAAAGGCAGAGAGCAAGTCTCCTTAAATATCAACCTGTAGGCTGAGGCCCAATGATACCCCGGTTATACTAGTGTTGTCTTTTTGCTTGACGGTCCTACACATTTGAGTTCTGTGTGGGAGACCAGGCAGAAACTGAAATATCCACAAGCATGCTGTTGGAGGAGCAGCCCAGGGGAAGTATGTCATCCTTTATCTTTCATCGACCTAATCCCTGCTCTGCAAAATTCCTTTGGGTTGGAGATTTCAAATTTCAACTCCATGACCTGCATGTAATGTGAAAGTCACTCATGACCATGCATAGCTCATCTAAATTATTTGACAACTGCTGTGAATTATGATTTCTTTGATAAAATAAAGATCCATTCACAAACAACTGCAGAAGGATCATAGAAGATATTATTTGCAAAGGACAACATGACAACTAAATTATTGCACTGCTTTGCAAAGTATTCTAGTGTCTTTAGGTGATGAATGTTGTCAGTCATTAATTACTGTTAACAGTCCCTCTGAAGTCAGATATTGTCTTTATCTTTTACAAGAGTAGGAAAAGTCCTGATATTAGTAAATACTCACCCTCTTTAGTCAGTATAATCTCTCCCCAAGTACATTTCATGTCAGGAGTGTTTATTTGGTGAAGTATGTATTTCATACTTAGTCACGGTAGCATTTGTGTGTCCTAAAGCGTGTGATGGTGTCATAGGGTGTTAGGAATGAATCAAGCAGTAACTTATACCAAGAACACATTCTTTCTCTTCTTTTGAACAGGTGTTGTGCTTAATTAAATAGGCTGAAACCTATTTTAAAAGTCACATTTAATCTAATTCTTATGTTTGAGATGGGCAGGTGATGCAAACTATATGGTTGTGGGTTGAATCACTTGGCAGCTAACATTCTTCATCTTTGTCAAGATAGTTATTCTTACACAGCAGATGTAAAATTTGAGACATATTTGATGCTGTTTTATTCAGGCGCAACATTTCAAAGGGAGACAGAATTCTGGGAGAGAAATAGGAGTCTTACATAGTATTTAGGATCACCAAATTATAAGCATCTAGTCTTACTGACAACTGCTTTAATAATATAGTATACTTTTAGGTAGGAAATAAGTGGGTATTTTACTGAGTAAGTATAGATTAAGATAATGAGCTAAAACCATATGCAGTTGGTTTTTAAGATAAGCAAAATCATTTCTAGAACAAGCTGGAGAACATTATCTCTCTGTGGTCTTCTGTGCAGTTGATTTTGCTTTCTTGACATGTATCCTTTATAACAAAGGTTTATCTTGTCCCTGAAGTGTTTTTACTAGTTAAAAAAGGTCTACTTCTGCATATTTTTACACACTGTATCAATCCTGAAGTACTGATCCTTTTCAGACGTGCAGTGTCCAGCAAAATATTGGCGCACATCTCATCAGCAGACCTATTAGGAGGATTAAGGCTTGTCAACCCCCAGCACTGCAAGAGGGGTCAGGCAGAAACTGGAAGTGGCTTCTTTTGTTTACAAGAGAATTCCTCCAAGGAAAAACTTGTTTTATTAATTGCTGCTTTCAGAAGTCACAAAGTACTTTTGGGGCACAGGAAGCAGTATTTCAGGGTTACTCCATACCCAGGTCTTTAGCACTTATAAGGGTCAGGTCATCTATGCTGTGAAAAAGACTGTACTAGTCATTTGGGGGGTTAGAGTCCTCCCTTTCATCTGGTCATCTGAGATGACCATGGGAGATCTGTTAGTTTAATTATAGTACTTGTAACTGTGGTAAAGACATTTCATCTTCGAATGATTTATGTTCATCAGGGTATGAATCTGTGGGTCAGGTAAAGCTCCTACAGTTTTCTGTATTGGGTGAGGGAAGTAAAACAAACCAATAAGGTGAAAGTAAAAATTACAGGGCTGGAATCCAAAATAAGCATTAATAACTATTAAGTAATTACTCTCATAGCTAAAACCAGCACAATCCACAAGAGGTTGTGGTCACCACAGTGACCAGCATCACTGGGTGCTGCATTTAGGTGGGTTGGTGTCCCCGTGTGTCTGAGCTGGGGACTAGGTATCTGCATATGTATGAGCATATCTGAGTACATAGGGATAGGATTCAACAAGCCATCATTCTGGAGAGGTGGCCATCAGCAGAAACACCAAATGACATTAAGAGATAGGCCTCTCCTTTCATCTGGGAGTCACGGACCCAGACACGCTCCTGAAATTAGGCCTCCGTGTCCTGACACAGAATAGAGGAGTGCTTTCTCATTTGACAGCCCAGAATTTACTGCTGTTTCCCAGATTATGAGAAGTCTGGTTTCAAAACCTTCCCCTGAGGTGACTTGAAACCACACACACTAGAAAAATAAGCTAACTACTTACTGCAGCACGTCTATGAGAAGAATAGTAGGGGTCTCTTCCTTCCCTTGTGTTGAAATCATTCTTTGTGGTATAATAATTTAATATTCCTGTATAAAGGGAATATTTACTGTGTTTAAGGCACTTACCAGGCAA
The DNA here is from genome assembly GCF_003259725.1 of Athene cunicularia. Classification (NCBI taxonomy): domain Eukaryota; kingdom Metazoa; phylum Chordata; class Aves; order Strigiformes; family Strigidae; genus Athene; species Athene cunicularia. Next base: position 111,512,680 of record NW_020799095.1, read on the forward strand.
GGGTCTGAGATTCTGTGAGAAATACTTCCATTTTCCTTTTTAATGGGTGTTCTGTGAGGCCCCAACAAAAATCCACAGGGAGGTCCCTTACAGCTAGACTGGAAAATCATTTCCTTTCCCCTCCATCTGGTTAGCTGAGACCAAGCGAGGGAGGGCACTTCTGAAAGCTGAGGCTGACAGACCACCTCCAGTGGCTGGGCCACCACTCTGGGAGATCGACCCATGCACATTCAGAGTGGAAGAAGGATCTGAGCCTTTATCTCCATCAATTATGCTAACAGCAACATTCAGACGTGTAGGTCTGGGAGTGGGAGCTGGGTGGTGTCTGGGCCTGTGGCTCCCAAATGAAAGGTGATGAACATACAGTGCCAAATCAGTCCAATAGCTTCATTTGAAAGATGCAGCATATATGCTTTTTCCTGGGATTGGGAGTTTCCTCAGTCCTCGTGAGGCAGCTGCCCATGCAATGTGCTGGTGCTTTTTCGACGGCATGTTTAGATACCAGCCCTGCCCACACAGGATGAGGGAAGGGTTCTGGTGCCTAATTCAGCTCTGTGGGTCCTGCTGGGAGCTGTGGAGGAGCACAATGTGCTGTGAATGGGGCACCCCTTAGCAGGCCTAGCCCTGAAAGACATGCAGCAAGTCACTGGTTTAGCCAGAATCGGTGGATTGGGCTCATTTTCACCACTTGCTTGCTCCCCCTGGGCAATCTTGCAGAGACCTTTCATGTTTGGTTTGGGATTTTCTTCTCCGCATGTCTCCTCTGAGTGTCCATAGCACACTAGTCTGCTCCAGGCAGATCAAACCACTAATTATAAGTCCTTTAAATAATAGAATTTTTTAATCTTTAGCATCATACATGAATATAAGAAAAGATTAATGTGGTTTATGCAGGAATTATTCTATCAGGCAGAAAAAAGTTGTTTGTTCTTTCACTGTGGGACAGGTTACCCGGAGAGGTTGTGAAGTCTCCATCCTCAGAGATATTCAAACTCTTCTCAGCACAGTCCTAGGAAGCCTGAGAGCAGCAGGTTGGACTAGACAACCTGCAACTCAACTATCTGTGAAACAATCCAATCTCAACTATTCTGTGAAACAAAGAGCTCTTCACTGTGTCTTTCCTTTTAAACTGTTCTGTAATTACATGGCATAATAATTTTTTTTTTTTAATTTCATAAAAGATTTTTCTTTTGCATCCAAAACCACTGTTCTGAGAATAGCTAGCTGTATTGCTCAGCGTTGTCTACAATCCAATAATAGCTGCACAGACAGCAATCAGAGGGCATTCTATTGTAAAAGTTGTCAAAATAATAATGTACTACACATTAATAGGTGAATTACTTGCATATTAATGGTGTGCAAATTTTCTAGTCCTCAGAGATAATTTGTACTAATTTGCAATCATGTGTTTTTCCAATTTAGTGATTTACATATTTTACCTTTGAAATAGCTCTAAAACTTCCTTTTTAGCATGGCCCTTTGAAATGGAAAAATGCAAAATCCTGGGTTGATTAGGATATTACTGTCAGAAAGTTAAAAATGTGAAAACCAAAAGATAAATTATTTTTACACTACTGGAAATTTTTCAGCAAAATAATCCTAGACTGACCTGAATTACGGAGACTGTTTTCATTAATATAAAATGACCTTCTTTAACTGGAACAAAATGTCATGCCAGTTAATAAATAACCCACTCAGCCTCAATCTAAATCAACTAATTTGAGATATGGGTAACTTCAGATTTACAAATATATTAATTTAGGATATCCTTCCACCACCAAGAATCAACAGCTTAGATAAAGGATACTGGGGAAAAGCAACATTTCTCTAGAAGCGCATGAAGGCCTTCTGAAAAAGATGCCTAGTTTGTGTGACTATGAGTCGGGAGGAATTGTCCTTTACTCCATATGTCTGTCACATCTAGACCAAAGAAAGTAAATTATTTCCAGTAAAATACAAAACTAAAGTGAAGTACTTCTGTGCATCACCACCTCCAGAGTGGTAAAACGTAATACAGTTGGTGTTGCTCTCATTTATGGTTTCTCCTGGAGGCCATCATGTGGCAGAGATCACCTGAGCACAGTGTTTCCATCATACCCTGCTTTATTTCCAGTACACCTCATGTCCAATTGAAAGAGGAATTGTGATGTCGGTTTTTTCAGCTCGGATTTCCCAGAGATTTCTGATCACTTTGCCTAAGTGCCTGAATAAGTCATGCCCAGGTTGCAGGCATCAGCCAATCTACTCTAAATAGCAAATCCTTCCAGAGACCAGGGGAATGACATTCAGCATCAAAGGCAGTTCTGGGTGGGAGCTTGAAAATGTTATCTGACCTTTGCTGCTGGGATAAACCATCCTCAAGCCCTTCCTGGCACAGGATTACCTCGCCTGCTCTTTAAAACCTCACTAACATAGACTCCACAGTCTAGGCAGCCTGCTCCAGTGCTTCACCATCCTACCACTAAAAACACTTATTTCACCTAAATATCTCTCCCTGCTGTTTAAATCCATTACTCCTTGCTGTATATGTAGTGAACATGAAGAGTAATTTACTGCCTCTCCTTGCCTGTTTATATACAATACTTGCTACCTGATATGCATTTCCCATGAATAGTGCAAAGACACAAAAGTCATGAGTCACATACACACTTTTTCACAGCAATTTCTTTCCACAAAAATTTTAAAGATTCTAGGGGAAAAGAAATGTTCCTTTCAAGCCATTTAGAACTTACTCAGTCCTGCATTATGCTGGCCCCTTCTGTGCAATAACAGTTCAGTTTTTTACTCCCATTTATTTGCATCTCTTTATAAATCAGCTTCATCCAGTCAAAAGAAAGATGCAAAAAGAGATCAGAATATCCTGCCACAAATATCTTTGCTTCAAAGCCCAGCTCCAGGTTGCTAGGTGAAAGCTAGATGCATCCTTCTGAGAGCAGGTCAAAGCCAAAGCCCCACCAAGCCAGGGAATGCAAGGGAGAGACCATCACTCTTCTCCCAGGGGCCAGACAGGGGATGAAAGCACCTTAGTTATGTACAATATAAGTAACTGTATCTTTCATCACAAGCATTAAAACTTAACACTGAGGCAGGCAGAATGTTATTTTTCTATCAGCCACATGCGAAAGGTATGCTGAAGGGTAACCCTTGGGAAATGGCAAGGATCTGTGAACAAGTGAACTGGCAAAGCCTGTCTGGCACTGAGTCTGTGCCTACTTACCAACTGATTTTGATGTCTGAGAAGGCTTGGCCTTTCCCACAGCTTGACCTCAGTGCTGGGTGCTGACTCCAATGAAACTTCCAGGAACTTAGATGCTGAGATCTTTAACTTAACAGATCTTCCATCTACCACCAGATGTGGTTGGAAACAGCTCAGGAGGCTAACTGTCCTCAATATTATACTTCTAGTGTTATTCTCAAAATAAAGCTAGTCTAAAATACCGTATCAGCTGTTAAAGGTCAGAACAGACTGCAACAAACCAGGAGCTGCCCAGTGATGCCATCCAAATAACAGCTGATGATCTTACCAAATGTCATATCAGTTTTCCTGGTGCACTATTGCAGGTACTTAATTATGCTCACAAGAAGGATGAATATTATTCTCAGGAGCCTAGAGATGTCAGTTGTAGGCTGAGAAATTCATATAGAAAAAAGGGAAGGGATCAACTCTGTTTTGTTATTCATTCAGTTCTATTTCTGAACACAGACCGATTTCAGAATTTTTTCCTGTGACATCTTGTGTGATTTACTTCAGGACTTAGTAAAGAAGAAAACAGTTTTTACTGTTCTGCTGACTTCACTGTTTCCTTTGAGAGTAATCAAGTTAAGAGCAAAAACAGTGGATCAGACTTACACCAAGACAAGATAAGGTAGTTGTTCTTGAATCGCATAATGATTGGCATTTATTATGAGAGGTAGGAGGATTATAAAGTATTAATTTTCTTGCATTGTAGTGCTTGATTTTGTAAAATCTGTTGTCTTCTCTTTTTATTACCAAACTGATTTGTTTAAACACAAGCATTCTTCTGGGAGGGATGTTTTGGGGGAAAGGAAACTCCTTTTAGAGGTCCCTTGCCAATCCTGGAGTTCAGTATCCCAGATAAGCTTTTGCCTTTTGGTACTTGGAATTTGTGTTCACATTTGCACAAGGTGCTCAAACTGTACCAAAGAATTGGCTGAGTTGCTCTTCTCTGTCCCTTTGTCCTGTTTTTCCATTTGCAAATTCTTGATCCATTTACTGATCCACATTACCCAGAATTCTGCATGTCAGTAAATGGAACATCTATATTTAATGTGGGCTCTAAATAACAGAGCTAAAGGGTGTTTCTCAGTTTACATACAGATCTTCTGGGTGGTTTGGCATGGAATAGTTGGATAGTTCTCAAATCAGAAGACTGATAAAGTGAGTCACAGCCTTAAATGCCAGGGACATTTCTTCAAACTAGCATTTCTTGATGTTCAGTGAATTTTTTGATTCTGAAAGATGGTTACTATTTTTATGACAAAGTAGCCTTCCTCACTGTACTGTTTATTCTGTTCATACAGACCCTGTGCAGATAAATGCATGTGCTTCATTTAAGTACAAGTATAGCATCTGCTTGAGTGATTTACCTGACCAACAGTGGCATGCTCAGACTATAAAATTGTTTCAGACTCATAAAAAAGCTGTGCTTGCTTGAGTATCATACATATCATCATGTAAGCAGGCACAATTTAAACAGAAAGAAAAGCCAAACTCTACTGGTCTCTTACCAGCCTTTTCAAATGTGGTGGTTTGACTTCGGCTAAATGCCAGGTACCCACCAAGTCACTCTATCACTTCCCCCCCTTTCCCTTTGTTTTCTCAACAGGGCAAAGAGGGGAAAGAAAATAAGATACACCAACCCTTGTGGTAAAACAAAAGCAGTTTTAATATAAGCAAATCTAAGCAAAGGTCCGCGCACGGGCCTTCTCAGGAAGCCGGGCTCCAATACGGGTAGTGGTTGCTTCGGAGGACCAAGGGTCACACACACACACACACACACACACACACACACACACACTTCCTCCTTTCTCCCAGCTTTATACTGAGCAGACATCATATGGTCTGGAATATCCCTTTGGTCAGTTCGGGTCAGCTGTCCTGGCTGTGTCCCCTCCCAAGATCTTGCCCACCCCGTCCCACTGGGGGAAATATCAGAAAGAGCCTTGGTGCTGTGTAAGCACTGCTCAGCAGTAGCCACAACACCAGGGTGCTATCAACACCCTGCCAGCTCCCAGCATAAACCACAGCACTGTGAGGGCTGCTGTAGGGGAAAAACCAATTCCAGCTCAGCCAGACCCAGTACACCAAATAATCAAGAGAAGTAAGTTAAAGGTGCTAGATCAAAGAAAGTATATGCTATTGCAGACAGGACACTTTGAGTCCCACTTTGTCTTTCCTCTGTTCAGCCAGGAGGTAGGTTTGAAATGAACTGCAGAAAGGAGATTGGGAGGGAGGTTTATTCTGCCCAGGAGGAGGACATGATCTTTCAAAACAGTAGTGTAACAGAGGGAAGCCACCACAAGTGTAGTCTGTTAATGATTTGTTTTGAACAATGATGCATAAAATGGGGTATAAAAATAGGTTTGTCCAAATTTCTACCCATCTGAACTGCTGTTCTTGTCTCTCAGGACACTTCTATAACCACAGCAAAGTGCAGTATCTTTCGAATTGCAGGGAAACATAACAGCCCTGGAGTGGCCAGAAGAGAAGATCCAGCCTGCAGAAAGTCGTGTTGGTCTCTCTGAGCATCAGACAGGAGAAACATGGTTTCACAGGAGCACATCAAGTGCCTGCCCCAAAAGCTCAGTAGCTCTGGGGTTTTAAATTTTTTTTCTGCTTTTTTTCTTGATGTCCTTTGGATCTATAACCTGTAACTTGGTATCTGTGGTGTCAAGGGAGACGTTGGGAACTGATACCATTTTTAAGTCTGCTCCTAAGCCTAAAGTAAGCATGACATTTAGCCAGTAATTTGTGCTGTCTGCAATCACAGTCTCTCTAATCCAGGCATGCACTCCTATATGGGTATGATCGCATAAGGCATCTCTGAAAAAAAAATTAGTAAGAAATTCTGCAGCGAAGCCTCAGGCCTTTTTGCTCACTTCCACAAGGGTATCTATAATACATAACAGGGATAACCTGACGTCTCTAAATCAGTACTTGTTCAGTTCCATTGATAACTTAGTACACTGGTGTAGATATCACCTGAAGTTTTCCCATTTCCCAAATATGTTCACACCTTCTCCTCACCATCATTCTTATCAGATCAGCTCTTCTTCCTCCCATCATCATTCAAAGGTCTTTTTAAGATGCTAGAGAAATACTCCTGGTCAACACCTCCAACTAGTGCGCAATAAGACAAATAAAGTTTGCTCTTCATACCAGCATCTATCAGCCTAGAATATTCTTGTTTCTGATACTGTTCTTTTTAACCTCATACTTTTTTAGCAGTTTCTCATTGTCTGCTCTTTATACTTTTGTTCTTCTTTTTCAAAGGAATTATAGTGTAGCTCTGATGTCTTTCCATGTCCTCCACCATATCCTGTGAGTTATATTTTCTCCCATCAACCTTTTGATGTGGCTGCCTAATTCCCCCAATTCCTCCAGATTTTCTAAGAACCAAAATCTGATTAAAAGTCTGGCAGCAGTCACAGTGGCTTCCTTAGGAATCTTGTCAAGCTCAAATATTACTGTGCAGCCATGTTGTGCAACCAGGCTTTCAGATTCACTGTGAACTACTCTGAGAACTCCAGCTGTTCAGGAACATTGGTTCCAAATTGCCCAATTAATCTTCCATTCTGAATCAGCTCTGGAATGTAACTACAAACTACTTTCTAGAACTAAAAATTGCAGTCGTGTCAGTTTTTTATTATTCTTTAATTTAACTACATTTATTACTTCCACCTGTGTGGTAAGGATCCTGTGTAATAATTACAGGTTATGTGTGACTCAAAATATCACGAATATTTCTGCAGATCGTGGTTAGATAGGTACCTCTCGAGTGACATTGATGCTATGAAGATATTTTTCCTTTGCTAATTATGAAAAGAGGAAAATATTTGTGTCTCCAGCTTCAGTTCATTTAATTTCCATTATGGGCAGAGAAGAGGACCCCTAATAGCACAAGGAGGAGTGGTGCTGTGGCACTAATCCTCAACTGTTGAGGTTCCCCATTCAACTTGTAGGTGCACAGTGACACCTGCTGGAACCTGGTAATGAGAGTTACTGAGCAGCTTCCTTCCATCGTCTGGAAAATTCACAGTTTATCTAAGCAGATGCTCTTTTTCTGGTCAACATTTTGGTACAGGTTCTATGATGTCGTCGGGACATACAGTAACAGAACATTGTTGTGATGGGATGTTGGAGATTTTTTCAATCAACTCAAACCTGTAAAAAAAAAAAAAAAAAAAAAAAAAAAAAAAAAAAAAAAAGATATAATTAGAGATGTATGTTAACCTCATGATTAAAAAAAAAAAAGGTACTTGTACATTTTTCACTATTTATTGACATACATAAGGTGAGGGAGTCAGAATATAGTGAGGCTTCAATTGTCAAACATGGCAAATGAATGACATAGTTTCTTAATGCAGTTGTACTTCAGCAAAGAGTTCATATTTTGTATGTGTCATATTGCAATTTCTAATTAGACCTTCTTTGCCCAAGCTGCCAGCTTCCTGGATAGTCTGTCAATCTGCCAGACACTCTGAGTCACCAAGGATTTTAAGCACACGAGTTGTGCCACAGAACTCTGTCTGAGGGCTCACGAACCCTGCAGTGCCTGCGTGCACCAGCTGGATCAGGGCCAGAATGGGGAGCAGAGTCATCACTGAGCTGACTCTGATCCTTTAAAATCCGGCATTCAGTCCTATTACTGGAAAACATCTCCTGATTTCTAATATTTAATTTCTCTCAAAGATTATTTCTCTTTAAAAATCCCTCTCTTCCTTAGAAGTAACAAAGATGAAATATGTAGGAGTGGAAAAGAAGCAGTGTTGTGAGTGGAGACAGCGGAAGCTAATTTCCAGACTTCCTGAAACTTTGGAGTAGACTCTGACTATTATAAATACTGGAGGTGAGAGTTTTGGCAGAACATACATCTGGGATTGGCCAACACTGAGAAAGTACATCACCCTAGAAAATAACCTGATGGTGCTGAAATAATTAGCAAAGTACTAAGCAGAGCCATCAATAGCAAACAATTCTGTCCGCACTGAGATCTAAGCCAAGTCTAACCATTACAACTTTTCAAGCATTAGACCTAGCGTAATGCAATCACAGGTTTTAGCATAAGACCTTGAGGAAACTTAATCCTCCAGCAAAAGGCTAAGAGAAACCCTGTGCTCTACATATGTGCTGCTGAACAGTTACATTTTGACTATATGAATGATGTGGCACTGGGAGGAATTTCCCAGTAGGACTTTCACACTTGGGCTTACACAAAATACATTCTACTGGCAAATTAACACATTGCTATTAATGTTGATGAAATGTTGATGAAAAATCAAGTACTAACAGGCATCCCTCCATGTGGGACAGGTTAGTTAATGCTCTGTGGACCCATGCAGCTCTATGGTTAGTTCTACATGTTTGAAGACTCTGGGTTTATTCTGCCCCGCATCAACATTGAACCTACATTTTCTATTTGAAATCAATTACTAATAGATCCATTAACAGAAGTTACTTAAACCTGTAAGAAACTGATGTTGAATGAATACAAATATTTAAAAGTTCAGCAAAGCTGTTTCCCATAATATCACTGGCATTATGTTTACTTCAAAATATGGTTACTTAAAAACCATATTTTAAAAATATATACTGCTGATATATAAAGCAAATTGAAGTTCAACTAAAGTCCCTGGAATCTCATTTTAATTCTGAAAATATCTTCTCTCCCAGAAAAGCCTATCAGTCTTCAAAGTAAGTGATTTATAGCAAGTGCACTTTCTTCATATAAATGAAAATAGTCAAAAATGGATTCTTTCTGTTTGAATTGCTCTCTAATTCACTATGAATCAGCTCCATTCAATGGTCTATAAATTCTCTATTTAACAATTGAAGTGAGCAGGAAACACTTAAAATAGACTAGTACCTGTAAGCCATCATACAAATGTGTATGACCTCTCCTTGGGCAAGGAGCAGAAATTCAGGTATGAGGCCCAGCAATCTTTCCTAACACCTTAAAACAAAACAGGCCCTAAAAGAGCTAATATGTGCACTATGTCACCCACTGAAGTGTGACTGCAAGAATGCTGGAATACAGTGTTATTAAAATACAGATACATGTTCTATATTACCTTTCTTATAACCTGTTCTTGACATTTTCAGTGAGAACAAATTTTTAAAATACAAGTTTCCAGTAATAATAAAATAAAAATAATAATTTTAAAAAATAAAAATAAAGCAGGTTTCTTCATCTTCAAATGACAAAATTAGGAAAATAAATTAACTGAACAAGTCTGCAGAAGGAGAAAGGCTGGAGGCTGAAAAATGTGCAAAGGGACAATATTGAATATCGAGGACACCCTTAGATAAAGACATTCCTTTCTGATGTAGAATAAAACTACTGCTTGCTGGATAGACTTGCCTCCTAAAAGTTTATCATTAACTTATGTAGACAATGTGAAATGTTCAGGACAGTCTAGTAAAGATTTTTTTTTCCTAATGCTTTATATACTAAATAGCTAATAACAATATTGAAATTTAGTCCTGATTTTTGTATGTTACAAAAAAGATGTCACTATATGGGACAATTTTATTAAATACACTGTTCACATGTAAACACTCCATTTTTCATAACATTTTTTTTTTTAACAGAAACAAGACGCAGGCCCAACGTCCCTATGCCTAACTAGATTTTCAAGATGTTCATAATTTGCTTTCTCTCTGTCCTAGTGAAGTTGCATTAACCTGTACAAAGTAGGGCAGCAGTGGGGACCAAGAGTAAGGTCACAGACATGGATGTGCAGTGCAAGATACTCTGATGACTGAGGGAATTTTCTTTCAGACATGAGAAATGCATGGTCAAATGCCTTTTATGCAGAAGAGGGGGGTCAATTTGTGTCTCTCAGCTCTTAAAGTCCCTCAATTTTAAACTCCATTTCAGCAAAGTCCAAACACTTGTTTATGCAGTTCTGTATTATGCAGCTAGCTTTCAGCCTGCATCCACTATACAGGGAGAAAGGAGAAGAAGATGCGTATGTTACCAGTGTTGAGAGGACTTTAGGCCTCCAAGCTGTTCAGCTGTTTCAGGATTCGGGTGGCTGTGTACATACACAGTGATGAAGATGTACCTGCCTGCAGAGCTAGGTAGAGTTGTCTACAAACACCAAGCACTGGAAGACCCTCAGTTCAGGCAGCTTTGTTTATCTAACACCATTCATGCTACGAAGCATGAGTACCATCTTTTTATACAATACTATGCACTATCACTATTCATCATTAATGTTGAAAAAACAGCCATAAGGTGTTAGTTGATCATGGCCCTCCTGAGAGAAATGCAAAGGAGCAAAACCTTCCAAAAGGGTTACACTATGCCAGCATTTTTAACCTGCACTTGTTCAAGCATTACTGCTAAGATTTAGAAAGCCACCTAGGACCATAGTCTAGGGAGGGCTTAAGGGAATCACATCCACTCACTGCTCTGAGAGATGACTGCCCTTCCTGGCAGAGTGACTAGGAGCTGGATTCAAAGGCCAGTGGTGTTAACAGGTGTTTTGATCTTGGTCTCAAGACACATGAAGAATCACCTTGGTACACTTACTGAGACTTTCTTCCCTTTTCTCTGCCAGGGAGTGAGACAGTATCATTTAATCCTAATTGTCAAGCCTATAGGTCATGTCTGGGCCTTAACAATTGTAATTCAGCAAGGAAATGGATTTAACATTCCAGTCATGTGCTTTGTGCCACGACCAAAAGGGCAGAAATTTGCAGAAGGGCTCCTTACCACCAAGCAGGAGAAATACTAAGTGGGGGTGGGGGTAAAGAATCAACCTTTCTATTTTTTCTGCTCTCCTGGGAACATTGTCCAGCTTCCACTCTAGTTCACCTCTCCAAACAGACCTAGGGGAACTCTCTGCTGCTAAGCAACAGCAAGCTCTCCTTATGTGCAGGAATGGCAGCTTTCTCCGCAGGTCTCAGCTCTAATGAGCACCTTCCCCTGGCACCAACGGCACCACAGCTGTCTTCTCCCATTGCAGCAGCAGTGGCTTTGGGCTTCAAGGGCGGCGCTGTCACTGTGGGAAGAGCTTTCTTCACACTGTGCAGACTTCAGCTCCTCTCTGTCTCTTTGCTGTCGAGAGAATGGCTGTAGGCCAGAAATGGGAAGATGTTTTAGGAAGGGCTGGGCCTTGCTGAAAGAATGGAGCCCTGAACAAGAACGGACAGAAATTACTGCTAGAGAAACTGGAGACAGAGCCTATTCCGATCGCCGGCTCTTGCTCTAGTAGGATGGCTTCCTCTCTCCAGGACAATGACACTCGGCGAGGAAGGGGATGATGGTGTCGCCCCGCCGCTCGCAGAGCAGGGCGGGGTCCCCGCGCTGCCCGT
>NW_020799095.1:111524292-111553951 GCF_003259725.1 Athene cunicularia
GCCCCAGCGCAGTGAACGCCTCGGCTCGGCTCCCGCCGTGCGCCCACGGGCCCTTCGTCCTCTTTTGACGAGCGAGGATCAGGATAAGGCAGCATCCATCACCCCCGCCCCTCCGCGAAGAGAGTCCCGCGGCACGGCCGTTCTGGGGGCCCTCGGCTCCCAGTTAAAGTTAAGAGAGATGAGCAGCAACAAGCCCGTGTTTCCATATAGACTCTTCCAGTATCAGCCTGCCACATCACGCCTCCTCGGGTGAGAAAAGGAGCTCTTCCCGAGCTCCGTCCTTAGCTAACGTCAGTAGGCAAGAAAAAAGCAGGTAAAGAAAATCGGACACAACTGCAGAAAGTGAGATAAGATTATCCTTGTATATGTCAGTCAGAATCAAGGTAACTTAATACCGATAGAATTTACTTGATGTGACTATTCCCTTATTTCATTTTTGCTGTCGAAAATGTAAGATCAAAAATTCTCACACAGTACTGTCAGCGTGACGTAATGGTGAGGAGTCTCCTTGTACCTCTGTGCCCATCGCACAAGGGGAGCGTTGGCGTCAGGTCCAGCGCTCTGCCGCCCCACGGACTGTGGTGCCGGTTACGCCATTGCTCTACGCCGGGACCCAACACCAGTAGCCACTAGTTAAACTGACCAAAGTGCCAAAATCACTATCAGCTAAGAGAGCCCTGCATGCACCCAGGTTAAAATTAGGAGCAACGTGTTAAAACTAGGAGCATCCTTCTAAGCTAAACGCATATTCAAGCCAACTGAACGCAAAACTAGTATTGCATTTTATAAAATGCTCTAAGATGAGAGAACAGTTACTTCATTTCCCATTTAATTTCTTAACTGCCACCCAGGGGGATCAATACTTATTTTGATATCTTTGCTCTGGGTCCCAAATAGTTAATGATGGAAGCACCTCCTTGGCAGTTACACACCTCCCTAGCCCTTGGAAAGAACAGTGCACATTTGTCAGAGTGAGTAGCGATGTTTGAGGGCTCAGCTTAAAGTACCAGGAAGAAGTTTTCAGACTAGAAGGTTTCTGTGTCTCTAAGCAGCCCAGGTCACATGGTGATGCACCTGAAGCACAGGCAACTATACCAAGTTATCCCAAGGAGGCAGCAGGTCTTGGAAATACTGCAGAGGCCCCTAGCATCCAAAAGCAAGAGTATTTTTTGTGAGAGGTTCATGACCCTTGTAACTTTCTGTTTATAGGCATGTTTCAAAATTTGTCATAGCCAGGTGAAGCAAAGAAGTCCAGAAAGTGTTATGACTGAAATGATGGCGTGCTAAGTCAAATTCTGACCTTTCTTCAGCTTTAAAATTGACTTGAATACTCCTCCTGGCTGATGCTGCTCCCTTTGGCATAACAGGCAAGCTGGCAAGGCAGAGGGCAGCTACCTTGGTGCCTGACCTGCCAGAGCAGCCAGATGCCGGCATAGTACAATCTGAAGTGAATCGCAACAATCGGAATCAATAGGAAACGGTACGTGAATCAGTGTTCAACGTGCTCCAGGGTGAGTCATCCCGATTCAAACCAGCTTTCAGACCAGTACAATGTCAGTCAGCTCCTCGCACAGTTCGATATGAGTCAGATCTCAGCACTGAGTACAATATGAAATGAGTCACTGACTAATACGGCGCCATGTGACTCCAGTACCCAGTGCGAGTTGTCAGAGCTTCTGCGTGATATGAGTCACTTCATAGTACAGTAAAATGGGCTTTCTGGAGACCATTCATAATTAAGCACAATGCAACCAAGCGCTCAGTAGATGATGGGAGCGAGCAGTGCAATCTGCTACATGCACCAGTTTCACTGTTTGCATAGTAAAGAGGTTTGTAAAATATTAGACTGAATGAATTTATTTTTTTATAAAGCAAGCTGCATAAAAATAACTAGAAGCACATACTTCCTCTGACATTAAAGCCAGCCAAAGCAGGGCTGAAGCAGCAGTAAAGCTCTCAACACCGACAAAGCCTGGGGTTTGGGGTTTTTTTGGCTTGTTTTTGCTTCTGAGAACTGATCAACCAGTGTGAACTGACCAGCCAGTATGAACTGACATCCATGTGCTAAGGCTGACTCCAGCTGCCACAGATGCCAAGGCAAGGGATGCCAACAGTCTGTGCTGTGCAGAGAAGGACTTGACACTGATTTAACTTAATGACCTGGTTTCTTAAAGGAGTCAGCATGGGACAAAGTTATATCCATACTTGCATTTATACAGCTCCACTGTCATGGCAGCTACAAACAGCTGTACTGGAGTGACAGGTTGCTTTTGTTGCTTTTTCTATGCAACAGGTAAAAAATTCTTTCGCATCTTCTCCATATTACAAGAGAAATAGTGACAGTGACCCTGCTAATTGCATGTTAGAGTAATATTTTCAGTGAAGTCTTTTGTGATAAAATCTAAAGTAAAGAAATACATTAAAATACTACCAGAGGAGATATAGGGCATCCCTCTAGGGGGGAAAACAAACAAGCAAACAAACAAAAAAGCAGCCACCCACAAAAATACCACTGAAAACTTAAGTAACTATGTTTCTTAACAAGAAAGTGAGATTCTATTTGGAAAAATATTTAGTGCAGGATGTTTTTTGCAGACAGTGGGCTGATCTGGCGGCCAAATGTGCAGCACTGAATACCAAAGGAAAAGGAGCAGAAGACAGTTATCTAAGTCCTCAGGAGACCTCAGTAACAGGCGATGTGATCAAGGCATCACTACTTGTTATTAGATGGGGTGATACACTTTCAGCCCTTCCTTTTGAAGTGTAAAGCAGTCCTTCAATTTGGATAGATGAACCCTGCTCCTCTGAGCTGCCACTCCTCTGGAAAAAAAATAATTAAATAAAACGGGTAGAAGGCACTCAATTCCTGGACATGTTACAAAAAAAGCATCCTAAAATTGTTCTTTAAACTCATAGAAAGATAATACTTTCTCTTGCAATTTTATCCACTTAAGACTTGGGCACAGCAGTGACATAAGAAGCTGTTTTATTCTGTGTGTCAGTCTCTGCTAACCTCTGTCTTGCATTCATAAATGCTCAACCATTTCAGTCACCTCACTACAAGATGCCAAATCTCCAATAATACAAATAAAAACTGTTGTAAGAGCTCTTAACTCACTAGGTGGGCAATCCAATAACTATGCCTGAAGCATGTGCATATGTGTGGGTAAGTTCATTAACATATATTATAATTCTTCTCTATCTAAAATAGTACACTGCTTGATGCAGAAAGCCTGTGCGTCAGATTTGTCAATGAAGAGGAAGAAGCACGAGCATCAAGCTTCCTGTTTGTATTTCAGTTGACAATAAACTGCCACAGGCTTCAGTGGGAATATTCTGCAGCCCCAAATATTTCTAAATTAATAAAATATAGATTCGGAGATTTACTTGGATCTTGACCCCAGTTGCAAGCCTCTTACAACATCAGTAGATAAGGACAAAACCTCTTTCTTCCAACTCCCTGGTTACCATTATCAGGGGGATCCAAAGAGAGAGCAGCAGTTGTAGGACTTACATAACCTCACCTAAAGCTCACTGAAACCCATAAGTAGTTTTCATTGCTTTAATGGGGGTTGGATCAGGCCCAAAGCATTTACTAAAAAATAACTGGAATATGATGATCCACATCTGTGCACTCACACCAACTGGCTGTCAGCTAGCATTATAGCACAGGGCTTCACAGGCTGCGTTGTTACTAGGAAAGCTTCATGCCGTGGCCATGCACATCAGCCCTGAGGACAAGTTAAGGCTTGCACACCTGCATGACCATAATGTGTATGAGGAGGAAACATTATGTCTAAGTAATTATGTTAAAGTAATACAATCTTTGCATTTTGAGCTGAGAAAATGTCATTGTCCTTCAGCATAAAATGAGAAGCATAAAATCATTGCCTACAATCTTCTGTGTATTATTGTGTTCAGTTTTTGGTTTTTTTATTGGTTTGATGGTTTTGTTTTGTTTTTAAATTTGACATTTGTGGCTTAGACTTTAAATACTGCTCCTTTGGGAAGGCTATTTTCTTGGTAGCCCACCTTTCAACTGAGAGATTAGTAAATACTATAAATGTTACAACTAAGCCAAGTATTATCTGAGGTGCTTTTAACCAAGGAAGTAATTTTCATTCCTGACCTTTGCATTTATAAGGTTACAGAGATGCCTCATAATCTGAATGTCAGATAGGCATGCCTTGGAGTGGAAAAGCTAGGACAGACATATTTATTCCAGTACCTCAGCATTACTCCTAAGGCATACACTAGTTTTTCCACTATTGTCAGAAGTAGCTTTTCAGATGCTTGCTTAAATCCCTGGACTTTTTTTTTTTTTTTCTCCAAATACTTACTAGCATTCAGTAATAGCAGCATGTACTTTTTATATGAATCATAGATGCTATCTAGCAGGATAAGCAGTAAGAATGTGTGCCATTATTTTTCCTCTATTTTTGGTTCATTGCTTGTTAGGGACATTTTTATAATGAACTAAATTTGTTGTTATCATTATATAGAGAAGGGCCTCTCTCTCCTTGGGAGATCCAGAAACTCTGCACCTGAGCACCTGCATAGAAGCTACATTAGGTGGACTTGAAACAGTGAACCAGCCAGAGACAAGCTGATCAACTCAACTCCTACTCCCCTTGCTCAATCAAGTATTTGACTAATTAGTGCACTCCGTGTGGGATTTGGACAGTTTGGTGGATTCCTCCAGGCAGGACCCGCTGTGCCTAGTCAAGTTTCTTTATGTTTCAATGTGCTGATTAACATCTGGATTAGAGAATACAGCCATTCCAGAGACTCCAAGGTTGCAAAATGGATCAAACCCTACATAGTTTGTAGGTAGTCAGAGGAGACTTGTAAGTAGTCAGAAGAGAAACTTCTTGCAGATGCAGAAATGATTATGTAGGACAGTCTTTTGTATACTAGGTAGTTAGATTTTTTGTAAGTAGCTCAAGATAATCACTAGGGATGGATCATGCATGTGCTGGAGTGGTCCCAAGGAGCATGGGCCAGCTGGATGCAAGAACTGTATAGTAAAGCATCATTTAGAGTCTCATCTGGTCCAGGCAACACCATCACTACAAAAACCTTTGCAACAGAAATTCCTGTTGCCATCTGGACACTGACTGTCCTGTTCAAGGATGTAATTCCCCACAGTGACTTGATATTATCAAGATCAGATTTCAGTGACTACCCAAGAATCAGAAGAGTAGCACCTTTTGGTCCTTCCCTATCCATATAAACCAAAGTAATATTTTTTCTATTAAATTATGGCTACCCAAGCCCTCACCAAGCAGACATAGTTGTCTCCGATAGTGGCACCATTACTTTGGACAGTCAAACTAATATAATTGGACGTAGAGATACATTTCATATTATGTCCAGCAATTGGCTAAAACTGTACACAGGCCGGAGTTAAACAGTGTTGGAGATGGTAGAGGTTGAAGTCCTTTCGTTAAGGTATCTCACCTCATTTCATCAGTAGTCTAGAAGTACTTTTGGATTCTTTAAACAACATGTACAAGATAGCGATCTATCTCAGTTTTCAAATCCCTTGTGTTTTCTTCTCCAACCCATTTTCAAACAAGGCACGTAGCTGTTCCAGATGGTGGGGACAGAGACAGCAGACCCCCATTTACAAAGGGCAGAGAGCATCCAGCACAGAGGGTTCTCACACAATTTGTTTATTCTCATAGCACCCTCTGAGAGGTCTGGAAATCCAAGATGATAAAGGAGGCACAGGGTGTTCAGAGCAGTGAAACTTCCATTGTGGTTTGAGGGAGATAACCTAAAGAAAGATGAGCAATTTCCGATTTGCTTATTCTTCCTCAGCAAGGCAAATTTTAGGGTATGGATCTCTTGTAGTACAGCAATCTAGTTTAAGGTAACAGGTAATTAAACAGCAAGAGACCAAGGAGCATCTAAGGTTTTTAAAATCCAGGTGTATTAGGGGATAAACCTGTTGCAAACTAGGTTGATGAATCACTCCATTGGGGCTCAGGGACGAGTTCTTCTCTTGGACTCCCTCTCTTACCTTGAAGAAGCAATATAACCATGCCTCAGTCTTAGAGGGAAAGCACTAGAGCTCAGTGGGACTACCCAAGTAACTTAAAAGAAAAAACTTCACCAAAAACAGAGCAGTAATTTGAGTTTGAACCTGTGAGATGTTGGTCCTTCCTGAACTTGCAAGGACCTCAATGAGAATAGGAGGAGAGCACATCTCATCGGTCTGAGTCTTTAACTGCTTAAAGAAATATGTAAAAAAAAAAATATACACATACTTAAACTACCTTGGAAAAAATAAAACCATTCATCTCTAGTTTATAAAAACAGTAAGAGTTCTCTCAAATAATAAATACAAAACTATTCAATTAGAGCAGAAATAGAGAAGAACAGTTTATGTGCACTGATACACACACTCTGTATTCTCTTAGTAAGAGGGGAAAAAGTCACTTTCAGTGGGTACAGAAAACTGACACTGTAGCCATCTGTGTAAATGCATTCAGGAAGCAGAAGGAGGATTTTTAAACAAAACATTTATACAAATTTTGAAGCAAGATATTTCAGACAATTCATAACACCTCTGCTTAGCACCACCTGGTACTAAATCCAACCCAAGATATAAAGTCAGTTTTCTCGGCAGCATAAATACAAGTACCAGATCAGATCCTCAGCTGGTATAAATCCCCTTGTCTTCACTGGCCATAGTGAAGTGATGTAGCTTTTCAGCAGCTGAAAATATGCAATCAGCATTAATACTTCAAAACTGAATGTATTAGAATGGAATTTTCTCTCATCACAAGATCTTGATGTTCCAAAGAAAACATCCTCTTTGTTGATGGACACACTTATATTTGATTGTCCAGGGAAATGAAACAGAAAATACTTGACAGTGTCCAGTAAAAACTCCATTTAAAACCAGATAGTAGTTGCATGTCATGAAAACTGAAAACCGTAGAAAGAACACCTCCATCTTGTTTTTATTTCAGTGTCAGCTGACTACATAAGTGGCTGTCCTGGGAGGCTGGTGTGACAAGCTGCATTTACCAATTGCCATTTTCAAAGTGCATACCTTGTAATAAGGAACAGAATATTTTGGCTGATAGAAGAACATTTGCACTGATGTTTACAGAAGATGCACCTAGCTGATCCATTTTTTCTAACTGCATTATGAAAATTCTCTAGCAGAAGAAATCTGTCCCATTCGCTCACAGGTTCTTTCCCACTTCAATACCATATTGACTAAACAACAGTCTCCTGTCAGATTTCAGTGATCTACCTGACACTACCAGGTGTAGGAGGATGGCTGTACATTTTGTTTTCCTCAGGAAGACACCCTTTTGTCCTACAGCCAAGTAATAGCTCTGAACTATCCCTCACCTTTGAATGCTCTTACAGGGCAACTTGAGCTCCAAAGTCTTCCAACCAATTACTACAACTAATGGTTTTCCTGCCCAACTCTACAAGCATTACTCTCCAATGTCCTACTACTGGTTTAAGAAAACAGAAATCATTATTTAAGCATCACAGTCAGATTTTTGGGACAAGTTTAGGTCACTTTTTATGATACTTATGAAACACAGTCAGGAGAGCAATACCCACGTGCCCCTTATCCTACTTACCCAAGTCACCACTTGTAGATCTGCCAAATATATTCTTAACTACCACAGGGAAAGAATATTTAGCTAAATATATCAACAAAGTATCAACACACGTCATTCCCTTTAACAACTTTAAGGTAATCTATTGGATCAGAATGCTGCTGATGATTCAGATTTTTCATTATTAAAACCTGATGACCCACAATATCAGTCTAGAAAATAAGGAAATCCCTTTTGCAAAATCAGCAGTCATGCTTCCACTGGTTTTGATCACAGTTGGTTGAGGCTCTTTGGCCTAATACTGTGGGATAATAAAGTTGAAGAGGTTGCCAATCACTGGTACCGTGTACTATAGCAATAGGGGCCACCTGTGAATAATTTTTCAACTAATATATACCGTCGATCTCATCACTGATGCAAAGAACACAGGCACCAGAGTTTATAACTGGTTTTACACTTACTACATGACCCAGTCAGACCATGTGATGTCCCAAATTAACAACCATAACATGATACGAACAGGCTTTTTTACTGGGAGGTCTAAAAATCCTCTCCTTTTCGCCCTGAGCACCTAAAGTCTACTGAAGGCAAATAAACAGCCACCTCCATTCCCACAGATCTGCAAGTCAGTCAAGCTGCTGTTTAAGTTATTGCCAATGGGGGTTGTACTGTAAAAAAGCAAGGAGTTTTGTAAATTCCTACAAATAATATTCACTAGACTTGTTAAATCTAGTGTCCATTCCTGCACACAGTACAGCTCAAAACAGTAATTTGAGCAGTTGTCTGGAAAGGTTCATTACACAGCTATGGTGGCTGCAGCAAGAAGCAGCAAAGTGTGATGGAGAACTTCGATGACCCATAGTGGAATTCTGTATATACTAAAAGTAGCAGAACAACAACAACAGACATAAAACAAGGCTTTTCTGTTTGTGTCCCATTAGTGGCTCTGTCATTAGCTCACTGCATGATCTCAGACAACTTGCTTATCTCTAACTTTTTTTCCCATACACCTTCCAAGACCATTATACTTCCCTGCATACAGTGAGATAGGCTTAATACTTTTTAAGGTACTTTTCTCTGAAAATGTATCCTTAGATGACTTGCAAAAACTCAGTGTCTGTGCCTTTGCCTCTGTTCCAGCCAAGGAGCAGTTTATGGGAAAGCAAAAGGAGCTTCTTATATCACCACAGACAGCTGCAGGATTGCAGTGTTTCTGTTTCCCTGGTTTATTTATTTATTTTTTAAAAAGCAAATAAATCTAGAAAGCCAATATATATCCATGAACATACATATGAAATTATGACATATCCTTTAGGCAGAGCCTACATCTTACTGTGCATTAAGGCCTCATGTCTGGCATTACAGTCTCAGTACAACCACAACTGTGATATACATTTGCAACAAGTTTTGCTGCAAAAATGAACATTTAAATTTATTTTGCAATTCTGATTAGAAGATGAACCACAAAACCCTGGACTTTTAAAGACATCCACTTATGTGGGCAAAGGGAGTTGGTCCAGGTAGAAAATTATATAGAATGATGCACTTGACAACAGTTTGATCTAGACACAGAGCTGGGTGGGTTGGTTTTTTTTTGGGTTTTTTTTTTTTGTTTGGTTGGTTGTTGTGTGGTGTTTTGTTTTTTTTTTTTAAAAAAAAACCAGCCTGATATGTTTGTCTTATGGGTGTTTATACTATGTGTGCCAAAGAAGTTTGTGACTGCAGAACCACTGCTCAGCTCTCTGCCTTGCCATCCTATAAAATCAAGCCTAGATTTTATTTAGCCCAAGCTAACTCATTAGTTCTCTGAAAGAGAGAACAGTAGAAAGAACATCATAACCTTTTACTGATCAGAAGTTTGATATGCTTTTGAGTTCCCCTTTCTAGGTTAACAAGCCAAACTCATACAGTTTTTCTGCATAAGTCATGCTTTCTAAACATCTTGTTAGATGCTTTATCTTTCTTGGAATGCGATACCCATAGTACTTGCACAGAGAAGTAAATTACTTCCTGTATCTTACCACACATAATACACCACAAAAAGTCACAGCCTAGTTTGTGATCCACTGCAAACCTCTACCAAATGTACAATGTAACAGTCAACCACCATAGGAAGTACATGCACGATAATCACTACACAGCTCTGTAATTCAAAAGCTTGGCCTGTCTTTAAGCCACCAGATCTATTCCAGCCCTCTTTTGTTTATTTCTCATTACTCTAATACAGCTCTGCTATCATGAAATCATGCTCTTTCTGCTAAAAATATCTTTCAGAAAAAATCTTCATCACACAAATGACCAAAACCTACTTGCTTATTCAATGAGAAAGTTGGTATACATCTGCCAAATTAAAATGAAAATGCATCATTTAATCTGAAAAAAAACTGTGTCGAATTTGTGTAGCTCAATCCTTTATTTTCTTTAAAATGCGTGAGAAGTGATGCAATGATGAACATTCATAAAAACCTACAGTACCAGAAAACTTCTAAGTAAGGTATATGATTCAGAAGGGAAACAAAGACACAATGCAGCTGGGCAGTTTTTGCTACAGCTACTTGCATGGCCTTCCCTTTCATTAAAGATGTCAAAGAACAGTTCTGAAGAACCTGAAATGGTAACAGCAGATCCAGAAAGATCTTTTGAATTAAGCTACAGTGGGATGAGGTGGGGAGGAAGAGTTTATTCTTCCTACTTCCACTATCCTTTACCTTTCTCCTTGTAAAAAAGCAAACAGGAATCAACTTTCCTACTCAGACCACTATCAGTCCAATTGGGATATGGATTAGAGATATAAATGTGTGAACTATCCACATAAAACATCTCACATCTGAATCCAAATTACACTTTTTAATCAATAATTGTTTTGTCCAAAGCAGCCTGAAATATTCCAAGATACATTATCATTCCAATAATGTTTTATATGCTAGTACTTTCTAATTGAAATACGAAGATGGTCTATTTTTAAAAGTATAGGTATCTAGAAGGAAATTAATACTTAGTGCTTTGTTCTATTTCTGCAAATCTGAAACCCTGAAGGAAAGAAATCTGAATCTACAAATGTATGCTACATTTCACATTTATTCTTCCACGTTTTAAAAGAAGAAAGGTTGTGGGGGTTTTGGAAGCTATACTCTTTTTCGGATTTTCTATTTCTGGACACTTAGGCATTGCTTGTCAGATTAGGTCTACAGAGATATAAAATGAGTTTATAATTTTTATCTGTATTGTTGTTCTTATATTCTATTCCTCCTGCAAAGCAGGTGCATCTTCTGCTCAGCATGTCATGCATTTTTCTCTTGGGAGAGTGGGTGGTTCTCAGGAAAACAAAAACTATTAAGCTGTATAAAAGAAACAAATCCAGCATAAAAAACCCTAGCAAAATGTAATGCTGCACTCTGCTACAACAATCTCCTTTCTTCTCCTGACACTTCTGTCAAGTTCGTGACAATGTCTAACATTCTTCCTCAAGTTACAATAGTATTTCCTCAACCTAGCTGAACATTTTAGGAAGGAAGGCAGCTTTTAACCCTCCAGTATTCAGCTCAGATTTTGAGTCTGGTATTCAATAATCAATTAAAAAAAAATCAAAATAGGTAGCAGCTAATTTTAATTCCACTACAATTTTCATGGCCTCAGAAGAAGGTTTAGCAACCTGAAAAAGCCTACACACAAAGGGATCTCATGACACAGGAGTATTATGCATCCAAAAATCAAATACAAATTAAATGAAGAAAGATGTATTCATATTGTACAAACTGGCATTTCACCTATAAAAGACATCTGTCACTTAGATATGGCACAACCCTCAGCATAATAGGGAGAGCATTACTAAGTGTTGTAGAGCAAGTTGGAAGCTCAGAGAGAGGACAGAAAGGGACAGGGATTTCAAGGGGACTTGTTATTTCATTAACACCATTCCTCTATGGAAACTGCAGAATTCAGGCTCCAAAAAGGTTTCCTAGAACAGTGCAAAAACCACAACCAGTGTTTCCACCAAAACGTGTTTCATGCCGTCTTCAGTTGGGGAAGGTAACCAAAAACCTGCATATTCAATATTAACATCCAGTCATGTGTTTTCTCCACTAGTAATTCCTCATCTTCACAGAAGCACTTGATTCCTTCTTGAGAAAAACTTTAAAAAGTGGTGGCAGACCTATAATGGGCAGATGAGCAGTGGCCCTTCCCCTTTGCTACAGGGCAACCAGCAGGTTTGAGACATTCTTAACACTCACCGAAGGCCAGATTTTCAGCAGAGCTTAGGTATCTCATTCAAGCATCACTAAGCCTGTGCACTGGCTAATCAAGAGAAACAGAGAAAAGAAAAGAGAGAGGCTTTAACTACCTTTGTTCTGTACCATTTTCTTTAGGACTGGCTTTGAAGTCAAAAACCTTGTGAAACCCTTTTCAACTCCACTGTGACAAGAGCTGCAGCTGTGAGACCCCTCACTTCCACCTTTTGCTCTCTGCATCACTGCTCTCTCCATATTCCTACCCATGTGCAGAATTCATTAGCCCCTTTACCTTCCATCACAGCACTTAAAATGAGCGAGTCTTCCAAAGGATTCAACAACTAAGAGCTTCTGTGCAGGGAGAGAAAAAAAAAAAAAAAAAAATCAAGCATTTAGCTTTTCACTTCCTTTGGAGCTGTGGCCTTCAGCACTTCTCGGTAAGACTTTTAAAGCAAAGAACAAAAAAGATAAATGTTTCTTACTTCCCCCTTCTCCTTGTGTCTTGCAGCCCATGGGATCAGAGCGGATGGAGATGCGCAAACGGCAGATGTCTATGACCCAGGAGACCCCAGGCACTGCACAGACTCAGCACGGCACAGGAAATCGAGGTTCCAATGCCTGCTGCTTTTGTTGGTGCTGTTGCTGCAGCTGCTCGTGGTAACCCCTCTTATTCTAGTCTCTGGGGAACAGAGTAGCAGGGGAGGGAGGCAGTAACCTGTGTACAGGACAGCATAAGCCAAACAGACCACCTGGGTAATTCTGCAAATCTGTGACTGAGATGACTGTGCTCTAGTACAGGACACAACCTTCTACTCCATTTATTCTTTTTCCTGCCACTGAAATAACAGACTTTTTTTTTTAAAAAAAAAAATCTCTGTACAGTATCTCTGTTAAACTTTTCTTGTCAATACTGTGTAATGAAGGTCTGTGTTGTGCTGGACTTGTTCTCCTCAGCCTTGACCTTCACCAGCACTTCCACTAAAAACTGAAAGCAATACCAGAATGTCACAGCTCTAGATTTAAGGCTGGGACTTAACAAGCTGCACAGACTGTGTTAAATGGAGTTCAGAGAAGGTGGAAGAATTTGTAGACAGAAAATGAATGACGAGGTCCACAGAAGTGTTCTTTTGTTTTGAAGGCAAGTGGATCAGTAGTCATTAGTGTTGCCATCTCATGGCACCTGCAACTCAGATGAAGTTAATCCTTAGGATCACAGACTTTAAACATTGTGGGTAATTTGCTGAAGATGAGGAGTTAAGCAAAACATAATTCAGAAGAACTCCCATTACAAGGTGTTAAGGGGGAAAAAAGTTATCAGGGGAGCAAAGCAAAACAGGAAGAGGAGTCAGTCAATTCCTTAATGGGTTCACCTTTCTCTCTCTTACCAGCTCCTCCAAATCCAAGTGACTTAATTGAAAACTGAAGTAAAGCTTCCCATACTCAAAAGACCTGTATCTGTTTGGGGACAACTGTTAATTAACGGGCAAGACCAGAACTTAAATATTTCAATGAAAAAAAGCCTTAAACAGCCATAGGACTTCAACCAAAACACTGATAGCAAGCTGAGTGCTTCTTATAAATGCACTATGCACCACAAATACTTCAGAGAAAGCAAACCTGGCACTGAGGTGAACGGAGCAACTCAAATAACCTTACAGCCCAGGCTAGGAATCTATTCCACCATTATTTTTTTTGCAACGGCAATTGGTAGCAAATGCTTTGAAGAACACACTGGAAGGCAAGGGAAGAGCTTCTGCTTTTGGTATTCAGCTCTTCAGAAGCCAATTCTGCCCTCCCTAATGTAAATAGTGAATAATTTGAAAGGACAAAACGCGCTTGGAGTTTTCTTGCAAGTTGGCAAGAACTCTGGCTCTGATCCTAGCAAGCTTTTCAGCTGGTGCTTAGAGGTAAACTAAGGTAGAGTACTGTGCCTGTACAGGATCAGTTTACTACCTTGCAGAATGGCATCTCTATTAAAGCATCCCATAGAGCTTCCAGTGTCATCTGAACAGTTGTCCAGTGCAATCAAAATTGGCTCGGTCTAGAGCTGCATTACACAAACACGTATCTTTCCATAAAAAGAAAAAATAAGGCATATTTATCTACTACGTTAGATACATAAAATATCTTTAGAATTGTTGATAAAAGTACTTTTTTTGTCATTTTACCTGTTATTTTTCAGGATGCTCATCTTCTGTGCACCTTGCTATTCAAACAATTCAAAGAAAGCACTTTACTCAAGGGTGTGTGAAACTACCCAAATTTCATGATGCTTGAAATTCCTATTTGCACTTCAGAATCATCTGGGAAACCAGTATAGGCTCCAAAACAGAGCAGCTTGTTTTAGCTTTAAAATAATTTCTGATTTTTTTTTGAGAACAATTGTTTTCTAGTAGCAAGAAATGCAAAACAAGCCATAATTAAGCTATTTATATTCCCTGTTCATAGAGCCTTTCCTCAAAATAGCTCAAGTACTTTGAAGAGAAAAATTATGACTAGGAATAAAAATAACAGTCTACATGAGTCATGCGGCTGAGTTGTTGAACATCTAATATTCAACATACACTTAATAGTAGATTTAGAATGAAGACACGGTGAAATTAGTCTCTCAGCTCAATACTCAAGAGCTTGTGTTCATTCCTAAAGCCACACCCAAGCCTCCAGCCTGTTACTCTTCAGGATCCTGAGATGCAGTGTTGCACTGGTGTCTTTTTTCTTTACCTGTACATTTCTAGGGAAAGCGCTTGCATGCAAGTCATTTTCTGAAGCATGACATGTTCTCTTGAGGAAGCTTTTGTTACTTCTTTTGTCTTTTTTGTCCTTTTGTGCATTTATCTTATGAAGACTGCAATCCTTCCTGTCAGATTGGTTGGTTCCCCTCAATTCAGTAACTCCTCTAACAAGCATTTCACTTCTTGTCTGTGCATAAGGAATAGATAATCTATCACTGTTCATATTTTAAAAAGGCCGGAATCACTGAAAAAAAAGGGTAGTAAAGGATTGAGACCTATACACACCAAAAGAACAGAGAACTAACATTAACTACTTCCCCCCCCCCCCCCCCCCCCCCCCCCCCCCCAAAAAAAAGTGTGTGTAGTATCTGCTCTCAATCTTAGCAATAGGAAAGCTTTCCTACCTCTTCAATGCATGGACTGCCTTGGCAAAGAGAAAAGCAGGTCTCTGCAGATTATGGACTAACACTAGAGAAAGCAAAAGGAGGAGATAACCAGTAAATAGTAAGGCTGCAAATAACACAAAGCCATGAGTTTAGAAGGCAAAAGGGAGAGAAAAATCAACTGATTTAACAAAAAGTCTTACTAGAGATAAATGAGATTCTTAACAATTAAGGCAATTAAACTGTTATAACATTAGCATTAAAGAAATTTAAGATAGAAATTAAGAAATTAAGTTTTTTATTTTCCTAGAAGTTATAACTGCATTGCTTTATTTCAGCTGGAGAACCCATTTCATATAAATTACAGGTTGTAATTCACCAGGAGCTTTTCTTCTTGAGAAATTTTAAGCAGCCTTACCAATGACATGAACGCGTATTTGTATGCATGTGCATTTCTCACTACACTACAATAGCCTAGGAACTGGAACAGTCCCCACTCCCTAAAAAGAAATATGTATATTCTCAAACCCAGTCTCAAATGAAAAAGAATCATGTGCAACTACAGAAGGAATTTTAAAAAAATAGTTATTTAAACTAACATTTGATGAAAGCGGCAGAAGTTTATAGCTACCCCTCTGTGGGACATGAAAATACTCTGTGATCACTAGTGATTGCAGCAAACATTTTTCTGCAATGCTACAAACAAACTAATACTCATTTCTAGTCAGACATAATGAAAATGATATTCAGCAACAATATATCTGCTCTTTGTGTGCCAGACCTCACATTCTGAAGCACATACTTTAAGTTGCAATCAATTACCACACAATCTGGCTATATCCACATTTGAAATCTGAAAGATGCTTACACTTCCAACATCACATACAGAAGTGTCTAGCTTGCTTAAAACCTGTGGTCCAGCTTCTGAACTGTGGCTTTCTTGTAACATGGTATCACCATTCTAAACCAGTATTGGCCCTCATTGTACCTTATGGATATAAAAAATAGCCAAGGAGGAAAAAAACCCCAGAAACCAACCTTGAACTCTAACCCACATAAAACCTGCATCTAGTGAACCTCAGTAAAAACACTGCATCAAGCATACACATTATAATAAGCATCGATGGAGAAAAGATTC
Source organism: Athene cunicularia (assembly GCF_003259725.1). Lineage (NCBI taxonomy): Eukaryota > Metazoa > Chordata > Aves > Strigiformes > Strigidae > Athene > Athene cunicularia. The sequence continues at coordinate 111,540,367 of NW_020799095.1, forward strand.
AGTATGTGATAAAGGGTACTCATGCATATATATATATATATATATATATATATACACACACACACACACACACACACTCATGTATACTATATATAGGGAGTTGGACTCAATGATCTTTATGGGTCCCTTCCAACTCAATATATTCTATAAATCTATAGTTCCTGTATAGAAAATTTGTGATACAATACTAATCATTCATCTACATTAAAGTTTACCAGGTAAAACTGATGTCAGAGTATAATTATGGTTAATGTGACTACTTGTTAACTTGTCCTATCAGTCAATTTATTTTTTAATATTGGAGGAAAAGCAACTAGTGTATGTTCAGCCTTTTCCTCTATGAAGCCGACTAAAATTCTGTTTGCTACCTTGTAGTCTTACAGTTAGAAATCAAGAGGAGGAGAGAGCAAGAAGAACATCTCACGAACTCCAAGCAGAGAGTATTCCAAACTGTGAGGAAAGGTATGGTCTTTACCAAGTGTACTGTCAAGCTAAAATGAAGAAAACCCAAACCATACTAAATCAAGTGCATTACTTGAAATATGTAAATAACCATTATCTATTTGTCATTTATGCTGAACTTGCAGTCCTCTGTCTCTTTATCTTCTAAGGAGCCAAAGGTCTCATCTGTAATCTTTTACCTTATTTATACGCAGCATCTAACCACATTCCCCACTTTCATAACATGGCAGATCAAAACCAGCATTGTAAACACAATCTCCCTTTTTTCTGAACTAGTTTTTAAATACATCCTGTTCCCAGCCAGCAACTACATAATGAAGATAAGTGTCAGTGCTCAGCCTCACAAAAATAATAAAGAGAGCTCAGATCCTCCCAAGAGGCAGGCAACTGTCTCTTCAGAATTGGTCAAACAGGTAGGAGCACCTGCAAAACTGTAGTAGACAGGAGGGTGGGTACCTTTTATAAGGTTTGAATCATTGCTTCTTTCTACATATTTTCATTCAATTTTTAACAACAATTCAACAAGGACTATTAGATATAAAAAAATGCTTAGCTGTTGCAGAGGGACTTCTCTGTTGCAATTACTTTGAGCAGTAAACTGCAATTTCTGCATCAAAGTACTGGCAAACATCTGCATCAGAGCTTTTGATAAGCACACTTTTAAAACACATCTTATAAATACGTTTATTAGAGTTTGCATTTGGGTAGTTCTGGTGAGAAATTAAGAGCCCCATGAATCTTGCAATTTTGTTCCATCATGATGGCAGATGCCTCCAGTCAGCTGCGAAGAGTAACATTCATTCATTTCTCTCTTGTCCTCTCGTCCTTCCTCAAGCCCTGCCCCTACTCTTGAAGAAGTAAACGCCTGGGCTCAATCATTTGACAAGTTGATGCTTACTCCAGCTGGCAGAAATGCTTTTCGTGAATTTCTACGAACAGAATTCAGCGAGGAAAACATGCTTTTCTGGATGGCCTGTGAGGAACTAAAACAAGAATCCAACAAAAGTGTCATTGAAGAAAAAGCAAGACTGATTTATGAAGATTATATTTCTATCCTTTCTCCAAAAGAGGTATATTACTTTTCCCAGTTCATTATTCAGTGTTGCTCTCCACAGTTAGAACTAACATGCATTTAAAGCTTCAACAATACCCAGGGAAAACTTTTTTCTCCCCACATTCCACTGCCAACAAGTAGAGATTTAGGGGAAAAAGGCCCCACCCATCACTGAGGTGAGATAGTCAAAACTAGCTGTAAGAAAGCTCTTCCTATGCTACGCTGGCATGCTCGTGTAAAATCTTTAGTTCAAGGCGCAAATATACAGATGATCACTTATCCTGGCTCAACTTAAAATATACTTATTGGACAAATCAGTTTCTTTTTCCTTTGCACTAGGAAGGTGGTGTGTGCATCTCTCCAAAAGCACAGTAACCACAAATAAAGTGTTTGTGCTTGCAATACAAGTTGCTCAAAGATCAGCAGAAAAATATGGCATAGAACACACTGACTTCCTGAAAGTTCTCAGAACTACCTATCACTTTGCTGTTAGAAAATATGTCAAGTTTCGAAGACACCTCAGTTCAGTTTGAGTATAAACCTGGCAAGCAGGCTAGAATTTTAAACCTTCCAATATCCTTGCAAAACTCAATTGTTTGCAGTGCAAGCTATACTTTCGTGCTTATAAAAATGCTGTTTAAATCTAAGCAGTCTATCCTAGTAATAATGATACCATTCTACAGAGACTAGAGTCTTGCAGGAAAAAAAAGACATTACTTGTATGTCGTATGAAATCATTATATAGCCGTACCTGTGGTTCATATCAATTCACTCTGCTTTTTAACAGGAATTTGATTAATCACCAGCTTCCCAGGTTACGGTTTTCATCTGTGCCACATTGTTTACTCTCAATTCAGTCTCTTTACAACAGTGCTAACTCCCAAGGAAACAAACTGTCACAAAAAAATTAAAAGTCTTCTACTACAGAGCAGGAAGTTGGTCTGGAAATAGTCTGCCGGTCTCTCAGGTTTCGGCAGTAATGGGATTGCAGGCAGTCTTGGTCAAAGTAAGGTTGCCTCAGTGAGAACATTTCTCTATCCATACTCAAGAGATTACTACTTTCAAATACCACAGTCATTTTTTGCCTATTTAATTTTTACACTCTTGAAGAACACCATCTGAAATGGTTAAAAAGACTGCTTTTTCAACCAATAAAATCAACCTGAAAATCCCCATATACTATTAACCACTATTATTTATCTGACTTTCTGTTTTAATATGCAGGTCAGTCTGGACTCCAGAGTAAGAGAAGTTATTAACAGAAATATGCTGGAACCCTCGCAACACACCTTTGATGACGCACAGCTTCAAATTTATACCTTAATGCACAGAGACTCCTACCCACGGTTTATGAACTCTGCTATTTATAAGGACTTGCTTCGGTCCTTATCTGAAAAATCCACCGAAGCATAGAATTTTTTCTTAAATGTATTTATTTTGAAACAAACTGAACTCTGGGCTACACCAATCCACAGGGCATATAGAATTAATCAGATATTTACCTGAAAATAACTCAGGCAAGTTTTACTACAGACTGAATGATTTGAACCTGCACAAGGCTCTGACACAATCATCTAACTACAGTTTCTGATCAAATTCAGTGTTACTTTGCAAAAGAGAATGAAGAGAAAACATTGCTGTTCAAAAAAGGGAGTATTTTTTCAAATGATGCAAGTTACAATGTATGTCTGAGATACAAATACCAACTGAGCATGAAAACTATATTTTATTTTCAGGTGGAATGTTAGAATTTTCTTGGAAACCAAACCAGTTGCCCCACCCACACTGTGACTCAAGTAAAAACAGTACTGTCAATACCTGGGTTACACTAGACAAAGTTTCACATACTGTACCTGGCACAGGTACACTCCACTTGTCTTGGTATATTTAATGCATATATGGTGTGCTAATGGAAACTGGTATGGCAATCTCAAGTTTATGAAAGCTAATGGTTGAAATAATCCTGCCTATAAAAATCTTTTGCTGAAGAATCGTTATTTTACTACTGGAGTCTGCTGAAAGCATTTTTAAGTTCATACGGTTCATGTTTATAAAAGTTAAATTATTTACTTAAGACGACGAAGAGTCTGGGCATTTAAATTCCAAAATAAAGCACAAGAGTTCTCACATAGTCTTCTCTTCCCTCAGTAGTAAGATTGCTCCTGAGAGGACAGCAGTATCAACCATCTTGGTTTTATACATATTAAACTCTCCCATTACCTGACAGATCTTGTAAGGTTTCTATTACAGATATGCACACATTTGACACAGATACAGAACTATTTTAGACTGCCCAAAAGAAAAGCAACAGCTCTATCCACTAATAAACCACGTTCATTTATGGTATCCTCAAAGCATTACACTTGATTTCTGGTCATACCTCAAAATCAGTAATCACAGGAAGTGTAGGAAGAAAGTACATTGAATCTGCATCGTCTATGTGTAGATCTGTTATTCTAATAACTTATTTAAATAAGATTCACTACAATTCCACTATATTAAACTTCAGAGTTTATAGTGGACTACTACTGAATTGTACTTTTTCCTGCACATTTATTTAAATGAACCAAATGAGACATATAGGTAGGAAAAGGAGATCTAAGGAACAGGGGAAAAAATACTTTAGAAGGGAAGAACCAGACAGGCATAGATCAGTGACATCTACTGTAGCCTTTCTAAAACCTACTCTTCACTTAATTTCAGCACTATGAAATGCACAAAATGGGGACTTTCTCTGAAAAAAGGAAATGGGAATAACAAGGCAGAATTTAGGAGACCAATTAAATTGTTTCCTTGGTGCACTCAGCAAGACACATGTTCTCCCCTTACTTGTTACTAAACAAACAATGAGATTTTTCATTACACAGCACCACAGGAGATGACCTGATACACAGTAAGTTAACAATAGATATGGACCAGTTTCATAGAATCATAGATTGGTTTGGGTTGGAAGGCACCTTAGAGATCATCTAGTCCCAACCCCCCTGCCATGGGCAGGGACACCTTCCACTAGACCAGGTTGCTCACAGCCCCATCCAGCCTGGCCTTGAACACTGCCAGGGAGGGGGCAGCCACAACCTCTATGGGCAACCTGTTCTACCTAGTGTCTCACCACCCTCACAGTAAAGAATTTCTTCCTAACATCTAACCTAAATCTACCCTCTTTCCATTTACAGAATCACAGAATCATTCAGGTTGGAAAAGACCCTTGGGATCATTGACTCCAACCATCAGCCTCACTCTACAAAGTTCTCCCCTACACCATATCCCCCAACATCTCATCTAAACGACCCTTAAACACATCCAGGGATGGTGACTCCACCACCTCCCTGGGCAGCCTATTCCACTGTCTGACCACTCTTTCTGTGAAAATTTTTTTTCCTACTGTCCAGTCTGAACCTCCCCTGTTGTGGAGTTAAAGCCATTCCTCCTTGTTCTATCACTAATTACCTGTGAGAAGGCACCAGCACCAACCTCTCTACAATGTCCTTTCAGGTAGCTGTAGAGAGTGATGAGGTCTCCCCTCAGCCTTCTCTTCATCAAACTGAACAGTCCCAGCTCCTTCAATCGCTCCTCATAAGATCTGTTCTCCAGGCCCTTCACCAGCTTCGTTACCCTCCTCTGCCCTTGCTCCAGCACCTTGATATCTCTCTCGTATTGAGGTGCCCAAAACTGGACAGAGTTCTCAAGGTGTGGCCTCACCAGGTTTAAAACCATTACCCCTCGTCCTATCACTACACTCCCTGATGAAAAGTCCCTCCCCATCTTTCCTGTGGCCCCCTTTAAGTACCGGAAAGCCACTATAAGGTCTCCCCAGAGCCTTCTCTTCTCCAGGCTGAACAACCCCAACTCTCTCAGCCTGTCCTCATAAGGAAGGTGCTCCAGCTCCCTGATCATCACCCACTTGTATTTCTATCATCTTCTAAAACCAAAATACTATTCTACACATCAGCACAAAAAGTAAACGAAAAAGTGAGAGAGACAGCGAATCAAAATGCTTCTGCCCTCTGTAGCATAACACTGGATGACTAAGTTAAGAGGAAGCTCTTCTATATATGACTACTTAAGACGGCCCAGTTAGTGGTCACCACTGCTTAATGTACCAATATTGGTTATCTCAGCTGATTTTCCAGAAAAAAATACCTAAAGCACTAAAGATACAGTTTCAGTTTATATAAAATATTACGTGATAGGTAGTAACTGCAACAAAACAAACTAGATATCAGTAAGGCAGCATTCCTGAGGAGCTTGCAGTAAGACTGATAATGCTGTACTTGCTTTAAACAGGGTAGGTAAGAGTGCTCTAAAACTCTCATTTGACAAAATAAGTTTAAATAGGTCAAATTCAGCTTACTGGTAAGATCAGACACACATCCAAAACAGATCAAAGTGTGTTATTTCATTAAATGGAGGATTTAATTTCTTTCAAGTTAACTTTCTTCCCTGCAAAGATACCTCATTAAGAGCTGGAAGAGAGACCAAACACTTGTATTTTATATCAAATATATTCTAGTTTTCTGCAAGAAATAGATGCAATGAAATTAGAGGGGAGAGTAAGCTATATTGGTTGAGGCAGTTCTATGGTTAACATTAGTTTATTACAAGAGGAAAATAATAATTTCTAAGCTTATTTTCGATGTACCACAACTTCTAAGCAAGTAAAATTCTCTAAGCAATTTTCATTTCACTTCTGCATTACAATATGCTGACGTTTGAATGCCTATCTTTCCTGAAAAGTGTTAACAAATTTTAATGCTGTGTTTTAGGTTTAAGCTTACACCCAACATCAATGGCAGAATGCTGGTCCCTAAATACCCTGACAGTATGTCTTAAAAAACCCAAACAACCAACCCACTCCCCTAAATATCCTGTTATTTTGAGGCTGTTTAATATAGGATTTCATTGAGGTGGGGGGGGAACAAAAACCCATCTGCACAGAAGACAGGTTTTTAAGTACATTTCATTACTGTATATTTACTCATAATGCAACTTTTTTCAGGACAAAACTGAGTTGCACTGAAAAGCAGAAGTTACTATAGACAAGCTATTACATGAATAGCAGGAGAAAAATCATATTGACACAAGACATTATTTATAATTCATCAAATAAGAAATTATCACAAAATCAATTTATCCTAGCTTGAAAATAAGTATAATTGGTTTGTCTTGGCATTTATCTAACTGCAGGATATCATTAAGCTTTAACAACTTTCCAGTCCACTGGTATTCTATATTCAATGTCTGCACTTCAAACACCAGTAACTCCTACAGAACATGCATACTGTTAAAGACTGCTCTTTTCACCAGCCTGCCAAGCATTATTAAAATTGCATGGGCTCCTTCAGCCAACATATTGTGTTTTACACTGACCTTTAAATTACAAAGTCATTAGCACAATACAAACAAAGATTTAAAAATTTCATATATATCCTGAAGGGCTCTACTGTATAAAAATAGATTATCACACAATCATGTATGTATGTGCTTAATGATTACAAAGGCTATCTGAAAAAGAAAAGTGATGAGAAAGACTATCACAATGTGAAGTAATCTTTAAACAAGTTTGCTCTGAACAGTACTTAAGAACACATCTTCTGAAATAATACTGATCCCTTTCATGGCAATGATATTAACAAAAGATTTTCTATACTAACATTGCAACTAAATTCATCCCAAGCCTTTTAAAAGGGTAAAACAATTCAAGATTAGTGATGATGTAGTGAAACAGAGTTGTATGAAATTGTAAAGCAGTGAAACTCCTCAGGTTTATTTATGCAAATGACTACTAATTACCTATTTCAAAAGGCAGGAGTTTGAAAGGCAATACAACCACTTTTTGCAGAATGAATGCTTCATGTTGATGGATTTAAGTTCCACCTCAGCTGGTATGGGTTGTAGGTTTCAATTTAAAGTTCACATACATGACCACAAGTGGAATCCCTAACGATAAAAACCAGGCACTTCCTTTGCAATGCTTGTAAAGTGCTATAGGGATTCAAAGGGGAATTCACAAAAGCCAGGATCACTGAGCAGATACTTACCTTCTTAGTCAAAAGAATCATTAAGTACAAGATTTTTAAAAACCACACTTTCTCCTGAGCAAGTTAACAGAATTATATATGAGGATAATACCTTCTAATGAAGGATCCAGATGCAGTGTTTTCTGAGCAGCTGAAACCCCTAGCTTTCCTTACAGAAGAAAGGTGGCATCCTTAAAGATCTACACACACTCTTACTTTCTCTACTACATTAGTGTAAAAACTACCTTAAGTTGCAGTGCAACTATGTTCCAGTCTCTCTTTTGTCAAAGACGATTCAAATATCCATCAAGGTTATAAACAAACCTGCTGTTCCCGGATAGGAGAAATTCATCACCAGTTCTACTGGCATCTTTCACTGCATAAAATATCCAAACGCACTGGGTCAGCTGTAGCACACCTGCTGCTCAGCTGGTGAAATGAGAATCAGTCTCAGCCTTGCCTTTACATCCTTCACCCATACATCCTTCAGACTTTACATCCTCTCACAGTGGAAGGCAATTTCAGACAACTGGGAAAGCACCTGTTGAACAGAGATGCATTCAAAGCTTACTGATGGGCAGTTTTATTTTTGGATAGCCAAAAGCATGAACAGTATTCTTTTCTAGATCTAGTTCTTGGACTTCATCTTTCAGTGCAAGAAAGAAACTGGGCTTTTTAACCTCAGGGACAGAAAAGAGAAGGGGTAAAAGCTATTGCTAGGCCATCAGGTAACGTGAGGTGAAAACAGTGTTTTATTTGCACTCCTAGTTGGATACACCTACATCACAAAGCACTACCTCAGTTCTAGTTCTTTAAATAAAGTCCAGATAAACTTCAGGAGGTATGGAAAGATGATTGCTGTGTTTTCTGAAAAGGTAATTCTCCTAACTGTCACACTGGGCTTAAAGACTAAAGGACATATAGCATAAGGAAGGTAATGCAAAACAACCTGTGCCTGCCCTGTATATATACTGTGAACAGCATGGGAGATTTAGGTCTACTTGGCATCCGATCTGAAATAATTTTTAACACAATTTTCTGGACTTGTTCCTTTAGAAAGCTCCCCAAACAAAGTGCTGTAATTGATATTTAACGTCTGTCATTGGTTTGTTGCTGCCTTAAACAACTTGGAAAAAAAAAATCTTAAAAAGCAATCCTGCCAAAGGACCTACACACAGACTAAAAATAAGCCTATTCTGTTAGTAGAAAAAAAATGTTTTCTCAATCAATGCATTAATATCTAATAAACTGAGTTAAAAATATTTTTATATGAAGTTATGCAAGAAATTAAATGCCAAACAATCTCCTTCATAAAAAAATGTTTGCATCTAAACTTCTATTTTAATTATTTTTCCTTTCAGCAGAGGAGCCACTTTTCCTTCCTTGCACAAGCTGACTGGAAATGCTTGCTATATAAAGAATTTACCAAACACTTCTCATCTTGCAAAGCTCAAGTGTCATCATACTACTTCCAACTCATTTGTTTGATTGCTGCCATCACACAAAAAATATTTAACATAAAAAATAATGTTTTTCCCTTTACGGCCAAAGAATTATTTCTCCAAAACACACAGGTACTCTTCCCATTCCCCCCATGAATCCTTTATACACTGCCAGGATAGACCTTCTCAGCACCAGGCTTTGATAAATTAAATAACAACTTAGATATAATGAAAGAATTTAATCTCTTCTAAAGATGTTAACATGTTTTTCCTTGAAGGTGCATTTGAAAATACTTCCAAACATGTGCACTGTTAAAAAGCAGGCTCTAACAAAGCAGTATTTCTTTCTATCATCCCACATATGGAAAAGACCATAACTTCAGTAATTTATTTTCACCTGCAGGACTATGATTGACATCTGATACTCAACATCTCAAAACTCAGTTCATGAACAAAATTGATGCAATTTATATGAAGTGAATTTAGTATTAACTCCCCAGCCAGTTTATACTGTGATAAAGTGGTTGGCTGGTGTTATTAGGACAGCCAGTGCCTTTGCTTATGTACAAAGTCTAAACCAAACCTGGTTGTCAAGCTCGTTAAGTGAAACTGAACACTCAAATCAGATTTAACCAACTATTTGAAGACATTCCTAGAAATAATACCTACTGATAGAATGTAAAATACATGCTCTGGGCAATAAAATATATTGCACTGATGAAAGCTGTTTACATAACAAAACTTAGCCAACCATTGCAAAAGAGGTCATCATATCCACTAATAAATTTCCAAGCTCTGTGACCACAAATATAGTCCTAATTCAGAAGCAGTACATACAAACTAGAGAGTTAACTAAATTGTGCTTTAGTTAACAACTGTTTAATGTAATCAGATGAAGTTACATACCTTTTCTCTTTGCAAAACTAGAGAACACAGCAGCAAAAACCAAAATTCCATTCTTACAACTGAACAAATGTGGAGAGATAAAATACATATCGGAGGAGCGTGTATGTTTCAGACCGCAAAAAATAGGAGTACATTACTCACATAGTTAGAAAAAACCAAGCCAATTACCAAAATGTTTAATTGGTAAAAGTTTAATGTAACTTACTTATAAAAATGAAAAAATATTTTAACATTCACCATACAACTGAGCAACCTGGCCCTACCGACTATCAGCTATAGGAAGCCATTTAAGGAAATGATGGTTGTGTCAAAACAAAAGCTAACTTCAGGCATGTATGCAGCTTTAAAAAAAAAACAAAACAAAACAAAAACAAAAAACACAAATAAAAAACAAAACCCCAAAATCCTCTCATTTGCAGAAAGCTAGATGCTTAGCCTAGTTTTTTAAAGCTAATTACAAAATCCTCTTTCATACTGGTCCAGATGTCTTGACAATTTCTTCTTCTAACAGAACTGTCAAAAGAAAAGAATTTTTATGAGATCTTCACACAGCTTATTTCTAAATCTTTGCAAGAAGAAACAGAAATACAACACCATACTCAGGATATGGAAATGACTAGTAGAAGCATTTGCCTATATCATAACCATTCCTTCACTCAAGCATCTTTATACGGACACTTGTAACCACCACCTTACAGAAGGTTTCAAGGACAAATAAACTTTTCCCAGTACTGCATCAAACAATTTCTAAGCTTTATAAAGTATTTAGATACCTTGGAGTATAGATTTGAAAAATATCCAGTAATAAGACACATAAAACAAGATGCATAAAATACTTTCATGTAGTAATCTTAAGGTATGCCGTGCACATGGTTCTGCAGAGCAGCATTCTTCATGCAGAAAAATAACGGAATGAGGATATCATGCTTCATATTGCATGCTATCACATGTTAACCTGTAAATTTTACAGGCCATTTCAGTGTTTCTCCACTTCACTGGACTACTGGTATTCCTCAGAAGCTTTTACAATTCCCATTTCCTGAACTTAAAAAAAAAAATTTAAATTAAGCGATCAATGCCCTACACTTATCCTGACAAAGGAATATGGCAGCAGTCATTGCTTCATACCCTCTTTTCAGAGTAGCAAAAAAAAATGGAAAGAAAAAAAAAAGGTCCAAAAAGGCCTATTCCATCAAACCAGTGATTAAAAAGTTAGAATATCTTTGGGTCAAGAAAGGGAAAAACACAGTGACTAACTTACCACTACTTTGTATGGCAAAGCAGCATTGTAACTATATGTTACAGGACTAAGTCAATATCCTGACTTCTCTCCCCCTTTGCCACTGCCCTTCTTGTGTGATCTCATACCTTCAATCAAAAATACTTTTCTAACCAAAAGCTATTCTGCAATATCAACATGTAATATTATTTGTCATTTACTGTAAACCAAAATTAAGCACAGAGCCTAGCTGTCTGCTATCAAATATGCAGAGCAGTCTAACAGTCTTACCTTCCATCTGTTTCCACATTCATTACAGACAACAAATGTTGTCATGGGTTCATCAGCACTGCGGGTTTGAACCTTTGGCAAAGGCAAGAGCCAGAACAGAAGAGGAAAATTAGTATCTTCAACTTTTGTTAGTATGTGCTCAATGCAAAGGTTTAAAATTAAAGTTTAACATTATGGAAACATATTTGGATAAAAATACACATTAACTTTCCGTAACAGTTGAAATTATTTTTTTGTCTAGACTGTAAAGTGATCATAAACCTGTGTTTTGACAGATTTAGCAGCATTGAAATATCAATTTCGGCACAGAAACTGTGCACATACTTCTAGGAAAAGGTTCTGCAGTAAATCTACACATTCAATACAGTTTTACATATATTTACTGATGGAAAGGCTTAAAAGTCTCATGATTGAAAAATAGCTATTTACTTAAAGAATCTGATATATAGTATTAAATTACAAATGCAGCTGATCCTATGACGAAAATTAAATGCCTTGAAGCACTGCTAAACAAATTAAAGCCCTTCTTGCACTTATTTCCTAATTAAAACAGAAAAAGGTTGTGGGAATGATTGTAAATTAGGGTCTATTGATAGTCAAATGGTAGATTTTATATATATATGCATATATTTATTATATGGATGTATCGTTATCTTCTGTTATTTGTTCCCTCTGTAAATATGTTTACACACCTTAAAAACAGTAAATGTCAACATTTACTAAAAACAGTATGTCAAGTTCTCCTTGACATAAAATCATATTAATGTAAGATGTAAGAGGAATCAGCAAAAACTCAGCATTACAAAGAAACTGACATTTTAGGCTATATAGCTACTCAGCTTAGATTTACCTAAAAATCTCTGGTAAATTAATACAACAAACAATCTTTACATAAGCTCACCTAAGTAGCTCCAACTATCTTCACATATTTTGTAATTTGTTAGCATTTTGTTAACAGTTCATTTTGTAACTAAAACTTCCTCTGACAATCTTTATATAGGAATTCAGCTTTGAAAAAGGAAAACTAAGAGTCTGAATAACCACATACCTGTGTATATGTACAGTTCTTCTTTTTGCACTTGCCGCATGTAAACAGATCAGTTTGGGTACCTCCTGTTTTAGCCATCTGGTGCTCTCTGATAGCTTCTTTGGTCAGATTTTTGCGCATTTCTTTCAGCTCATCACTTGCCATTTCCTGTTATGGATAACAGCAGAGTTTACTAAGGAGTTTTAAACAAGTCATTACCACTGTGCAAGCATACCATTTTTTATTTAGAATCCATGAACAACAACTCTATTGAAGGGCAAAGTAATTCTTTCTACACATTTTCAATTTTACAAGATTTAAGTTGGGATATTTCACAGCACAGAAGCTACAAAAAGTTTAGAATGCTGGGGCTTTTTATGCAGTGGAAAAAAAATCAGTAAAAGTTACACAATATCAAACACATAGAAACATTTTTATGCAGAGACAAGATAGAGAAAAAGAGAGGAGGAAAAAGATCCTTTCCCTAGGTTAGATCCTTCAATAATCATCTTATTGACCTATTATATAAGATTATTATAGGGATAATTTACATTATTTTGACTATTTCCATATTTGTACTGAGAAATACAGTATAGCCGTCATTTACCATATGTTACCAGAAATCGTATACAGTTAGTTGCAAAACACTAACTGAAGAGCTCAGGTTCACCAATTTTCTTCTTTAAAACAGTTCTAGTGTGAAGGATCTCCACAATGTAATCAAGTGTACACAGCAAAAACAAGTGGTTCCATTTTTCTTCAATAAAATTTTACTCCAGGTACCATGTAGATGTGGAATGCAAATCTTGTATTAATACGGTTTCACTTAGAAGTAACTTTAAAACTGAGGGGTGTTTTAGCCATTAAAATTTGAATCCACGAGAAAAAACAGGCACTGGACAACGTAAAACATATGTCTGTGCATATGTACATACACACATGTAGAACTAAAAACCTCACAGTATGTACTGAAGAGACAATTGACTATTCTTTACACATTCCTTTATGAGCATGTTTGCCCTAACCTTTAGGTAAAGCTATAGAAAACAAAAAACAAAACCCTCTTTCCTTTAGAATAAAGCTAATCATGATTTTCATTATTTGATCATGAATTTAATTCCTTTCTATCTCCAAGATACTCCTGTATACCTGAAAGGGGGGGGG
>NW_020799095.1:111555333-111583088 GCF_003259725.1 Athene cunicularia
GGGGGGGGGGGGGGGGGGGGGGCTAGAATCCAACACGTACAAGCAGAACTACAAAACCGAAGCCAGATGTTAACTGTGCTTTTGTTTTTCTCTGCCATAAAAATCTAATTTTTTTACTTGACTTCCTAGATTTATTTTGATTTGTAAAGACAGGGAGCATCTTAACAGGAATTTCTATTTGAGTGTCCAAAATGTCCTTTCAATAACATAAATTTAATTTGATTTAAAGGGCAATTCTCTTAGCTCTTTTCTCCAACCATTTATGGTTGTTAAATTTCCTTCAAAAATCACATTTATTGTTATTGTTACGCTTCCTTCAAAAGGTTTTATTTATTGTTAAGTTTCCTTCAAAATCACTTGAAGTATTCAAGAGATAGATTCAAGAGATGAGCTTTAAATTAACTGAAATGACAACAGGAGAGGGACTGATCTTTAAAACAACAGTGCTATACCTTGCATAGGAGTATAAACAGCAGAGGTTAGCATTTGAAAAATAAATTGCAAGACAGGCTAACACACATATATATATCCAGGAAGGTGAATGGGAAAGCAGCTTGGAGTCACTAGCCAGTCATATTTACATCTTCCTAAACTTAAATAACTCACTGATTTATGACATGGCCTTTTAAAAACTGCACAAGAAACCATGTTTCAGGAAATTTACATGCAACAGCTTACCTGCCTTCTGACATACAGACAAAATCAGATACTTAAGAACCATTAGCAAACACAACCTTCATTCCCTCTGCCCCAAAACAGCCCTGTAATTCAGACTGTGCAAGCCACAGTCTTTCAAAAATGCAGGCAGCTTATATAATTTTTTATGGCTAATAAATACGAGTCAGGATGTAAGTCCAGTAAGAAAATAGTTCAAGACTTATGTTTTACTTACCTCTGCTGTCATTTTGGCAAACTTGTCAGGAGGAATGTTCCCACATAACACATTTTTCCTTAGATTAGGATTCTTTGCATCCTTGAGATTTGCTATTCTACTTCGTACCCTATTTTTGTATTTCATATCAGTGTTTTTTAATTCTTGAAAAATAGGTGCTTTGGATTTAAGGAACAAAACATTAACAAGTGAAACAGAGCACTCTAAAGGATTAATTTTTGGGGTGACTCTTCCAAAACAATGTACTTCACTGTTGATCAAGTTCAACCCCCCAACCCCAACCAACAGTTACTTTCCTGTTCAACACAGCAGACTTCACATCCTTCTGAAGCCTAATCATAGCTCAGCACACGGTCAGTGAAATGCAAATTTTTGGGTAGTAGGATCTCAATTGAAATTGTAAAAAGTCACCCATAAATTTATGTCTAGTTCCTTAACCTCATCTTGATTAACTGATTTCTAAACCAATATTCAAACACTGGCAGCTCACTGACAGAATTTTAAAACAGACTTGCAAGAGAAACAGGAAAATCCTGAACAGGAATTATGGCTGACTAATTACCAAAGGACATTACAAGTTAGAATCATGAAGCTTAGACTACTTCTTTCTTTAATAGCCCCCCACCAGCTAAAATAAAAAGCCCTGACCTCCACTTTGTAATTATGCAAACAATGCTACCAGAACAACTCTTTTGAAAACTACAAATTCATTTAGAAATAAACTTGCAGAAAATAAAGACATTAAAAAAGGATTAAAACTGTTAACAAGAAGAGATTTAAAAATAACACAGAAGAGCCCAGCATTTTATGTCAGAATGCTGCAGTAAGATACAAGATTGCTGCTGCAAGGAAAACATACCGAACAGAACAAACCCACACACACTCACCTACACATTCCTACATGTTTTAAAGCAAATCATTTAGGTTATGTTGTTTTAAACACTAAATTTCTACACCGATGTGTTGAACAGTTTGCTAATTTGTTTAAATGAAATTAAAATTATTCAATACATAGATCAAGTTAATCAAACATTATCAATGCTTTTAAAAAACACTCATTCTAGAGCACATATATGTACAACAAAGGATATCTTCTTCAATCTGAGAACCCAACTCTTCTTCATCAGCACCAATGGCTATGTAATCATCTGAGGAAAATAAGCATTGAAATATTAGCAACCTGACAATCTTTGTGTTCTACATCCCTGAGAGCCCATTCAACTCTCCAAAAACTCAACAAATTACAGAACAACTACAGTGATTTTTCCCTTTTGTATAGGAAAGTTTAATTCACTGTCTTCTTCTCCTTTCATAACTTTATTACTGGGAAAAACAAAAATAAGTGAAGAGCAACAGAAGTTTAAAAAAATAGAACAACCCTAAATCTTTTACAAAACCAGAAATTCTTACCTTAGTTGCAAACAGAAATAGTGACAAAAAACTTTGATATAAGGAAAAATTTTAAAGATTCTAACAGGCATGGCAAATACTCATCTCCACAGCATATCTATGCATAGAACAGACTATTATGAAAACATTTTGTACTGTGTTTCATGAGTTCTCTCAGTCCACACAATACAAGCAAAACAATTAACATTTTGCATGCATGCAAGGATTTCCTTAGAAACATAGTAATTAAGCAACAGAAACAATATTATTAGATGTTTTTAAAAATGCAAATTCGAGATGTATCATAAAACATGTAAATTAGAATAAATAAATTATAGCAATCTAAGACAATGAAACACGACCTTTATAAAACGCCCAAGATAATTGTTTACTGTTTCTGACCAAAACCCTTACTCATAAAGACAGCTGCCTTTCTAAGATAGCTTAGGACAAATTAGATACAGTATGTTTTCCTCCTTCTCATTTAACATGGGTGTACTTCAGTGAGTAATCCAAATACCATTTCCCCTTCGATCTCATGCAGAAGGCCATAAAACCAGAAAACAACCTTATTTTTTGAGATTGGCATTCAACCCATGGATGATCAGTTTATATGTGCTGTAGAAAGTAACACAGCAAAAAAAGCCCCTGGAAAACTAACTACAAAATATGTATCCAATGACCACCAACTCGTAGTCTTTAGTCAGCTTTGACTACTGTCTGTATCTGAATTTATGTGAATTAAAAGAAAGACTAAAAGAGAGAAGAGGCTAAAAACCGAATGATTCAGAAGTCTGCTTACACTGGGTCAGGTTGCACTAAGCTAAGAAAAGAGGAACAGGACCTGGGTCATAAGTTCTGGCAGAAGAGAAGGACCCACAAGAAAAAAATTCAGGTCATTCTGAGGAGTCTGACTTATAGTTTGCTCCTTATCTAGCCTGTCATTCAATTTATCACCGAAGTGTACATGAGGGGGAAAAAAGAAAAAACCCCAAACAGTCAACGAATTTACAGATGCCCAAGAGGCATGAAGATAGAGCATGCAAGACTCTTACTAGGATTATGTCAAGATTAAATCAAAACAGAAAGGCAGCCTTCAAAAACCAAAATCTGAAGTCCCAGAGGATCTGATGTAAAAAAGGGCAGGCATGTATACACTGGCACACTCAATAAGAGATAAGACAAGAAAACAGCTTCCAGAAAAATATTTAAATAAGGCATTAAGGAGGCAATAAGCTTCCTGAAAAGAAATTCCATTGCAGGCAATGTATCAGACAAACAGAAGCCACAAAATGTCCCATATCATCAGCAACAAAAAAAATGTATTTCAATACATTTCCATGCTGTCAAGGTTACTCATTACTTGCAACGTGGGTGAATTGGCTTATGGACATATACACACAAATGGACATAAACAGGGTTTATCCTACCCTATCGGGCAGGAGCGGGAAGGACTGAAATAGAGAAGAAGGAAATAGTTAAACTTGAAAATATAGGCTACAAAGCTCACCTCCCGTCCTGAGAGCTGCAGAGAGCATTTCTCTACATTTCACTCTTACAGAATCTGAAGTGCTTGGAGCCCGGGGAAAAGAAGGGATGAAAGAATTTGAGGAAGCACTACCCTCCTCCTTCCTGCTGCTGGAATTGCTGCTTGAACTGCTAAAAAAAGGCAAAAAGAAAACTAACATTAATGTTTTTTCTCCCTCTTCAAATAACTTTGTTCCAGGGCAAAACACAGGCTTTTTGCTATATTCCTTTGACGGTAATCCAAAAAAAAATAACACAGGCCACCTTTTTAAGACTAACTGAATTCACATAAATTTAAAAGTGTTTTTAGAATATTCACCAGGGTATTCCACACAATAGAGACACAGCTTGTATTTCATTCCATTACACTGCATATAAGTTTCAGTTCTCAATTCTCTACCTTAACATGTAGTCTTTTTTTTCCCCTCCCATGGAACTTTACAATAAGAAACAGTGAAGATACATCACACTAATATTCACTCTGCAGTGAATACATTGCATTGTCTGTTTACTGTACTGAAGTGGTACCATGGTCACAAACAATCAATGTAACTCTAGACCAAAAAGTTTTCAGCTTGCATCAGGACAAATGGTTACAGGTTAAATTTCAATTTGAAAATGGCTGCTGGAAACAGATTCATTAAAACCAGTAATGTACAGAAAAAATGGACTTGCAGTTACTATTTTGTACATATTTTTAGCTCCTTCAGTATCATTAATAAGCTCATTTTTTCTGAAAATATGTATCTTATTTACCAAAAGGAGTGCTGAATGAGATTGTTTATTAAACATAAAAGCTAACAGACAAAAATATCTTCTAAACCTCTAACACATGCAATTACCACAAAGCTGTGACAAAGTTGTTTTACAGTTCTCAAAGCTCAGTGCTAGCATTGAGAGAATAACGAGTATTTGACCAATGAGACAGATGGACTAAACAATAACTGTCTGGCCATATCTTGCCCTGTGGCTTGCTTGGTTTGTGGGTTTTTTTTTTTTCCCCCCATGTCAGCAGCAGCACAATTAACTTCCCTAACAGACCATTTTTTGTACAATAGCTTGTATTTCACAAAATAACGTGGAAGCTGTCTCCAGTATGACAAATTTGGATCAAAGAGTTTAATGTTAATTTATACTGAGAGAGATTATTTGTGTAGTCATGGAGAATTAAGCACCTTTCTTCTCTTGCTTCAGGGCTGTTTTGTGAGGACGACGCAGCCTCCTTTTTCTTTTCTTCAGAATCTTTATCAGTTGAAGGTCCATCTGGAAATACAAAACATGAGAAACTCTTTTACCCAGAAATAGTAACCAATTTAAAGCAGTGGCAAAATATCTTTGATGATTTCTCCTGAACCAGTTGGAAATGCTATCAGCTCCCACTCTCTGCTTTGACCTTCTCTTGCAGTACAGCCTTCCACTCCCCAACACAACACCCTCCACAACCCAGAAAATGGAAAATATGACAACATCTCAGATCCTTCGAGTCAAATCCAGCTTCTGCTTAAACTGGCAATGAAGATATGATGAAAACATGGACATTTATGACTTGTTTTTGCCAACACTGCTGCATGAGGTAGACAACTTGTAAACTACTGCATCAAGTCTCTGGAGTTTGTCTTCCATGCTTTAAATGTAAATTCCTAAATACATGCCATTCTTTTTAATTATATTCACAGGACTTCCACCAAAGGACTAAACCAAACAAAACTGTGGTGTGAAAGCTATGATTGTTGCCAAAAAATATAAAGATCATTTTCATACGCTTTTGAAGGAGTTTTCCAGACACAAAGTGTTTTCTGTGATAGCCCTTAAATAATTTGTCATGCTGTTTAAAAATATTTGAATGTCTTCCCCATATAGGCTATGTTTAATGATGATTTTATAAAGAAAAGAGACAAAAGCCTTTATTAAAAAGGGCAATCACAACATTTAACTTTAACCTACCGAGAACACATATACCCTTCTATTGTAAAGAAGAATTCAGAGTGCCTAATTGAAGCTCCTGCTTTGATTTGCTCTCTAGAAAGGCTGACTCCCCACTGCCTACAGAGAGAACCTAGCAAGATTGGCATCACTCACTGACACTTAAGATTTTGTGAATTCCTCTCTCCAAGCCCTTATAAAGCTGCCATTACACTTCTAAATCCATACACTGTATTATTTTGATAAGCATATATTACGAACATTAAAAAGGACTAAAAAAGGTCAAGAAAAGGAGGGAAATCTGAATGCCCTGAACTATGTATCCAAATCCTTCTTTAGGCATCTAAAAGTATCCTCATTTCCCAAAAAGCCCCATTCCCACATTTCTCAGGGGAACTTGGTGGTATGGAACACAAAAATTCATGTCTCTTACTCAAGCACTGAGCTCTTTTTTCCTTTCCTAGAGAGTAGAAAAATTACTGTTCTGGCTTATTTTTAATAGGAACGATTTACATTTAAAGCTACACAGGAAATATATTAAACTGAACAGGATTTTGCTCCATTTCTTAACTTTTAAGGAATTTATCAAATCAATATCACTTCCTTAAAAAAAGCATCATCACCATAGAAGGAGACCAAAGACAGCCATACTGGACAAGACCAAGCAGCCATCTACTATTCATTCTCCAGCTGTACCTAAAAAGAAAAAAAAGATGCCTACCAAACAATAAGAACCAGACCAAGACACAAAGATGCCTCTCCAGAATATTTGCCCAGCCTTCAAGAACTTAAAAGTTTAGTGAGCTCCTCACCCATTGGTTGTAACTTTTTATTCAATTCTTGATAAATTGCTTCATTACAGAAAAAAAGGAAAATTAAACACAATGGCTGATGCACTTGGACCGACTGTCTTTAATAAGATAAAGGTGTTATTAAAAAAATCCTAAAATAAATTTATCAATTATTATTTATAAAAAAGTAATTTCACTAAGAAAGCAAACAAGGCTATAAACTGAATGGATCACAGAAGTTCTTTGCCAGAACACCTGAAACAAACAATACAAGAGAAAGAAAAATCCCATTTTTATTGTGCATATTCACATGACTACTCTATGACAACAAATGTTTACATGATATATAATGTCTAAAAAGATTCTAAGTGTGCATGTAATCTCATTTGCCCTCATTTTTTTTCAATTACATGATCACTTTTGTCGCAGGCTTTAAGACAAACTGATAGATCAAGCAGTTATCTTGGGGTACAGTTCAAGTTCTGCAAATCAGCACAGCTGCCTTAGAGTTGAGCTCTGTTTCAGCCCATTTACCTCCACATTCTTTTCTGGCACACAACTTGTCAAGTTCAGAGCTGACCTGGCTATCTCATGCTTATTTGGCATCAAATACACCACTACTGTATAGCTGCAACATGGTTTTAGTTTATTAAACACTTCCCTTTAGCCCAGCACTATTTCACCAGAGAAGACAGGCACCTGAGAACACCTGCCAATACACTGATTGCTTCTTTCAGTTACAGAGTGCAGGGTATAAGTGAGGCACAGAGATAAAGCAAGAGGTAAAAGCACAGCTCTTCCTACACCTGCAGACCAGTTTATGCAAGTAAGCCAAGGTCAAACTCCAGTGGCTGAGACAACTGGATCATCTTCAGTAAATGTCTTCAAAATGACAATTTCTTTAATCACTTAGAGTTTATATATGCTTTTGTTTAATCCAGTTTCAGAAATCTAAAAATAAAGAATATTTTCTGTTTCTTTGAAATATTCTCTTAAGTCATTCACTCTTATGTATTATAAACTGGAAGGCACCGAGAAGTGATCCAATGTCGAGCAGTATGTATTCTTAAACTCACATATTAGGAAGGATTCCTTACTTTATTAAAATACTGTATTGACAAAAGAACAGAACGCAATTAATAGCCTGCTAGACAGCATTTCAACTACCCTCTGGGGAAAGGAAAAAAAATTATCCTTGAAAAACTAAAAGTTCTTACTAATTAACTTATTTTATATTCAATGGCCAGGCTCTAACACAAAGGAAGAATGACAGCTAATGGGAACTATAACCAATCACAGAAATTCTAATGAAATGGAAAAAAAGGCCCTCTGAAAGATATTTAAAATTTGTAATGAGCAAGTGATTCACATCAGGAAGTCTATAGAACATCATAATATTTGCATAATATAAATTACAATTTGCTTTAAAGGAGTACAATTACTTTCTCAACTTAGTACAGCTATTAAAACTCACCAAAACTTTTTTTCAGAAAGAAATTAAAATTGTCATCAATTTCAGGACTGAAAACTGTAACTTCACAGTTTTAGCTACACAGCTTCAGAAGAAGGCCCTAAAAAAATCGTTAAGATTTTTTTTAAACAATATAAGCTAGTTTATGTTAATGTTTCTTTGAAATACAAAGAACAAGCTAGTAACAGGAATTGACTATTAGCCATTGGAATAAGACTATCTAATTCTGACTACTGCATTGCAGTTTCTATCTGGGACTTGCAATTAATTTGAAAGATACCTCTAACTCTTCCAGTAAAATAATCTATCTGGATAAAACATGACATGACAGTGTCATCCATTACCAGAACAAAGTTTTTAATATAGTAATATATAGCCAGTGATAACATAACTAATACAAATGTTAGAAGCCATTAACAGCTTCATTGTATATTATTTTAATTATATTACAAGACATTTGCAACTAACAAGAAAAAATAGAAAATAAAAAGATTTAGTGTTATTAATTTATGTCTAACTAAGTTTCAAAATTTTTAAAGTAAGTTCTTCAGAAATGTTAATGAGAGGTAGCTAGTTATTCCCTGGAAGCACATGAGAATTTACTTTAGTGGGTTATCATATGTTACCGATTCAGATATTGCCACCAAAACTTGGAAAGTGTCCTGAATATTCAGTTTAAATAAAGAAAAAGTTTAAATAAAGAGATATGAGAACAGGTAACAGATGGCATAGTCATTAATTTAACAATGACCTTCATATTTAATAATTCTTTAGGCCCCATTTTCCAAACCCTGACTGAAATAATCTTGGGATGCACAAGAAGCTACACTTGTCAGCAAGTCCTCTGCAAGACATAATAAAACATGAAGGTAAAATCCAAAAAGCTTTTTCCTAGTAGCAGCATAGGGAGGAATAACATCTAAAATCTATAAACAACAAAATCATAAACTGTGACATTTTAAAAGATTTTATCACAAGTGATGGAAGAGCATAACACTAGCTTCTTTGTTATACATGTTTTTTCTCCTATACAGTATGATACAATTTGCATCATGTATTATTATCTCTCTATTGATAATCCCAACAAATTATAGATCTACTAATAGTACATGGAACAGTTCCAAATACACATTTGACCAGAGGTGATTTCCACAGTTCATACTTAATATGGAAATCAAACTACTGAAATTATTTTTGCACTTGTTTCTACTTGATATCTTAAAGACACATACTCTTATCAATCGTAAACAATACTCTTAAATACAATTAGACTGTAATTTAGGAACTTTTGTCAATAACAATTTTTTGGACAAGACCAATAGGTTACTAGATGGATGTCCTTGAACAACTTTACCTAATGACACTGTTAACGTACCTGTAAGATAGTGCTAGACTGTGCCAGCTTGCTCCAACAGAATCAAACCCAGGTTCAAAATAACAAAGGATAGTATGAACAAAGTGATCAGAGTAGAACACTTCCGTTAAGTTCGGCTGGTGTTACCATCTCTTGACAATATTAAGTACTTAAATATTGTTTAAAAATAAAATTACTCAGACATGCACTTTTTTGAAATAGGCATTTCAAATGTTCATGGACCTGTTCTTGGTTTTTAATACTGGCAACAGATTATCACACTTGCACTTGATGTTAATACTATCATCCAGTCATTCTGCACTTCCAGTTCAGTACATAAACTTACTAGAGCTAAGTATAGAGGTCTGGACGTTCTTTTTCACTGTATACTCTTAGAGTTCAGTAAGTATTGTGATGGCAAACGTTAAATTCCTTACAGAATTTGTTGTTTTTAATATAAAGGAACACTCCTCATAACCTAAATGGGTATGCATAGGTTCATTATCTTCATAGCATACTCTGTATACTCAGCTACTTGGCAAAACAATCATTATTTCCAAATCCCGTATTATAACTGAAGAGTATTTTATTCCGAGGCCCAAATTTGCTTCTGTATGTAAATTGTGACCAACTCAGCTGTGTGGTTTAACATTCTTTCAGCAACATCTGAAAGCAGTCTTACACTGTAGCTCACTCAGCACTCAAGTCCTTTGCTGGGCAGCTTCCAACCCCCCCTGAAAAGCCACTGGTAACCTAGCATGGCTATAAAAGCCATAAACATCTAAGGATTCACAACCTTACTTTGATTTCTTCTCATGTTTCCCATACATTCTTAAAAGATAAGTTCCAATAGCACTGAACTTAAATAGTACATGCAGCCTGAACAGTCAAGAAAACTTGCCTAAATTCAAAATGTCATTTATAAAAATAACTCACAAAGACTTCAGCTCTCTGAGTACAATGCTTGGTACGATTAACAGCTGTCCGCTTCTGTTGCCATCTTTGATCCATACCATTTTACATGCACTATAAACAGCATAATCGAAACTGATTTCTCAAGCAGCTCAACATATGGTATTTCGTATTCTTCTGAGAAAGTCAAAACTAATGATAAAACAGAATAAGAGTACTTTGTAAGATTCCCACCCATATTTCACACAGCCCAGATACCCTATCTTCCACAATTACAAGATTTTAAGTTCTAATGAATTACTAAGCAGTGAAATGAGAAGTGAAACATCTGCCCTAGTATGATTTATTACAAGGTTTACATTACAATCAAGGAGAATTTAACCACTTAAAAGTTTTGAATACAAACAGTGCTGTATTTTCAGGAATAATTTGATTTTATGTAAGTGCACAACCACAACTATACGAGACCTGGGACAATAATGTGCATGCAATGTCTGCCCTGTAATAAAAATTACTGCATGAACAAAGGTCACATATCACTGCCTCAAGAAGGAAGTATTCAATTACGCTAATGTCAAATACATGCTATCTACTTTCCAGTTCCTTACATTTGACTTCACCTGAGGCAAGCAGCCTCAGGTAGATTCTCTGAACTGTCTGAAAACAATCTGAATGTAGCAAGCCATCAAAAGGGGAAGATCCACCATGCTCCAGCTGTACATTACTGCATCAATTTCTGTGCAGGGAACAGTAACTACAAACAGGCTGGACCAAAGAACTGACAAAGCTGAAATTTAAACCAGAAATGAACAAAAGAAATACTTTCCAGCTCTGGTTGCCTGGATAACCACTTGAGCACGAGCTGCAGCACAGGAGGGAGGAAGGAGGCACCTGTGCAGAAGGGAAGCCAGGACCACCCCTTTCAGCAGCACCCTACACTCAGATTGACCTGCCATGACCATCAGGCACTACAGACTTATTCCAGACTTCTACAGCATGAACACTGTCTGGTCCTCAGGTAGAAATAATACTCCTTATGTTTCACAGTGTTTGAACACTTAAAGATCAGTCAGCTATAAGTAACAACATAGTAAGGCAAGAGCTATAACTAACAACATAGTAAGGCAAGAGCTGTAAGTAACAGCATAGTAAGGCAAGTTTGACTGACAAGATACTGTGTTAAAAAGAAGACAGAAAACTATTTTTACTGTCTTAACAAATAACAATTCCTTTGCTCAAAGGACAGCAATATATAGAAGGGTCAGGCTCCTCCCCAGAAAAAGCAGCATCTGAAGGCACTTGCAAAATTTGAGAATTCTGTAGGAAAAAGGAGTATTTCTTCTACTTTGTTGCCTGGATTAAGTTGCAGTATCAAAAATCTGAACTTTAGAAAAAAAAAACCCTCTGATAGTTCTTTTAAAAAAAAAATTTAGATAATAACGTGAGAGTTAAATCACTCAATCCTGCTGCTGCTTTTAGAAGTCTTCAGAGTAACTCAATATGCAAGTTGATTTCTCCACTTCTGTATCTTATCACTTTTATGCATTGGATACAACACAGCTGGACTTAAAAGTTCTAAGTGGAAATTTAAACATAAACAATACATGTTTTTCACTATTTATCAGTGAAGTCCAATCAGAACTTTTACAAAGCAAGCATGTAATTTATAAATCAATATCATGATTTTAAAAGTATTTTTATCAGCATATCTACCTAAATTTAATCCCTAAAACTAACCTAATTAGTATTATCTATTTTTTTTTTATAGGTAGGTTAAAGAAATACGTCTGCTGTAAAGGTTGTTGCTTCTTACTAGAAGTTAAAAGCTGTGACAAATTTTCAATGTCCACATAAATGTACTGTCAGATGGATACAAAGTAATTTCTACACTATCTACAAGAAAGTAAAGTATCTGATAAAATACTTCATGATTAATAAAAATGAGGCTGACTTCAAATGCCAGAGGACTTGAACACCTCCTGGCAGTCAGCATATTTTTCTAGACAGAATGGCAAATACTTAATTCAGTAGAAAATGAACCATTTTCCATTTCAAAACGTTAAGCTTCCTGAATTTTTACGTTACATAAAGTTAGATACAGAGAAACAAAACAGAGTACAATACAGCTTATGAACAAAAATACCTGAACACAGTTTGAGATTTTAGTGTTTTCAAATACATTAAAGTTAGGTATTACAAAATACTCTTGAATAAAACCCTGCTAACAGAAAGGTTTCGTTAACTGTACTCACTGCTGTAAGGGAAATTAAAAAGTATTAACTCAATAATTAGCAAGTTGTTTAAAATTATGAAGGTTTTAGAAAGCACAGATCTACTTCTCAGTACTTTTAAGTTCTAACAGATTTTTAATGTCAATTTTTTATTGTTTTTTCTATCCACAAATCACTTTATAACCAAACTTCAAAGCCTCCACACTACATGAGATTTTGCACAAGTTCTTCAGAGTGCCTGTTATATCTGACAAAGGAAACAGTCAAGAACAGGTTCGTTAGTGCTTAGTACTGCAGTACAGTCACTCCAGCTCAACAGCAGGCAGTAAGACTTCAGAAATGAGTCATGTCACAGAAGCTGGCTTCCTACTGCTTGCCAGACCCAGTAAAAATAAAACTTTTTCTCTGAACACACTTCCACAGCAATGCACTGGTGATAGTCAAAAACAACTACTTCAGTGCAGAAAGTTTCAATACTTAGAGGAGCAGAAATACATCAAAAGGAAGGCGGTGTCAAGAATTTGCATCAAAATTGTGTAGAGTTTAAACATGCAAGAGCAGGGAAAGAAACTTTATGTCTTCATACCTAACAGTTTCTTCCAAGACTTGATAAGAGATTTTGCTAAAGATGTAACTTCTTCATCTGTGCTTTGCTTGCGTATCGCATTCACTGACATTCCAATTCTGGTAGACTGCAAGGGAAATAAAAATGTACACTATAGAAGGTGACATGAAGACAATTTAACAAGTAAACATATATAAAATTGTACTTTGACATTGTTTTTTTAAGAAGTATCTTTTTTTTTCCTCTTCAGTTTTTGGGGGAGGGGGGAGATTAAGAATACTAGGGTGTAACGCTGCAAGCCTTTACAAAACTTACTTTGACATGGACGGTTAGAAAGAACTACAACAGTATTACCATTTCTCTCCATCACAGAATCGGGGGGGCGGGGCAGCACATAGGCAGTCAGGAGTGTTAAGAGGAGTCAATTGGAAGATTTTTGCTCAAAAAGCATTTCAAAAAGTTCTGCAAAACTACTTACCTAAACTAAGTACAACACTCAAAACATCTCACAACGTGAAAATGACATACATCTTAATTTTATATACAGTTTTTAAAAAAGGTTCTAGCCTCAAACCCTTTTTTTTCTGTGAAGTAATGACAACACTTAATATTTTGGCGTGATCAGAAGCTTGCCAACTGCTTCAGTGACTTCATACTCTTAGAATTCCTGTTTAGTGGCTATGGAAGAAGCTGTAATATCAGTTGGGAGCAATCACGTTTTAGGTGCCTAATAATTCTGGCAATACTGAGATTTTTTAAAATCTTAAGCACATAGTGTTCTGCTTTTAGATAGAAACAATAAAACTAGGCTACCTCTCTGAAAAGGCCAAGATAGTAACAGGGTTTAAACCTTTGGCGCTACTGCCACCTATAGACTGAAAAGGAGATTAATTTACAATTCACTCCTTTTAAGACTAAGGGAGATGGAGTATGTAAATTTAGCTCAAGAGAACAGAAGTTTCATTTTAGAAGACTACTAACATGTTAATCTAACAAGTAGAACATTTCCACACTTTTAGTTTCACAAGAGGAAAAAGGGTTTAACAATACAAATTAGTAATTTATTATCATTTTGTATTTTGATTGATGACATTTTTTAAATTGTTCTTAAAATGCCCAATTTTGTTGCATTTTCTATTTATGGGACTCACTAACAAATTATTCTACTTACTTTTACAGTAGTTCATCGTCAATTTCCTTCTCCTTTAAAGGAAAATTTAAATCTTTGTGGCTCACTAAAAATGGAAATGATTTGTTCCTGTAAATTACTCCTCACAACCCACACAACACTTTTTGGGGCACCATGTATGTGCTAAATGACTGGAAATGTACTGAAATATTCAGTAGCTATTTCAGCAAAGGAAACACATCAAATAACTTCAGGTCTGAGCATCAGCTCTACAGACATATTTTGGATTAAAACAGATGGCTACTCACCTGTAACTAAAGTGTTTTGAGATGGACTCTGCTCACTCAGATTGGCCACCTCTCTTGACATTTTTAAAACATACCCTCAACATTATGTTCAGATAAGAAAGAATAACACATGCTTGGAACTCCATAAAATACTCACCATGCCTGAATGAGAAAAAAGGATCTACAAAAAACCCAACTCTCCATTGATAACTGGGCACAACCATAGCCTACTCTCATCACCAAAAAGACACCACCTTACAGACTTACTTGGGTAAGTAGAACACAAAAGCTCAAGTAAAACTCGAAATTAATTGGATAAATTAATTTCTTCTTCTGATCATACACGAGAAACAGATTATGGTAGCTATCTAAACTGCCAGCTTTCTTTAGACAATACATAAACATAGTTAATTTGTTTGCTTTATAAAGCACTTGATCTGGCCTCACCTGAAGAGAGGTCAGTTTATTTGTCTACAAGACGACACAGGTAATCACAAAAGATCAGAGTTATATTCTCAAAATTACTGTGATTTAATCACAAACCAGCTGTCAGCATTTGAAATTTCCTCAGTCTGTTCTCATGAGAACCATTTTCAGTGGAAAAACTCCAGTGTTTTTGCCTAGCCCGGTGTAACCTGTGGAATTGCTTTATATCTGTGCCACTCCACATGTGTGCAGGTGTATGAAAACCTTCCTCAAACTGTCCAAAATGCCATTTTTAATGGATTCTTCCTCCCAACTTCAAATTCTAGAGCACTTTTAATCTGCTTTCTGAGAGTAATGAGGCTCAGAGAGAGTGTAAAACGGTTGTTTCCACTCGAGGCATTCAAGCTGTAGGCCAAGCAGCCTTCAGTTGATATGAGCAACTGTTAGCATAAGTAACCTATGACTGAACCTGAAACAAAGCATATAGTAGCATATGTGTGTGCTGCGATCAGCTGGATGACCTGCTCAGCCTAGTGGCAGAACTCAAAGAAGAGGTTGAGAGATTAAGAAGTATTAGGGAGTGTGAATGGGAAATTGACTGGTGGAGTAACACCCTTGAACCCCTGAATCAACAGGAGATAATGGAAGCTCCAAAAGAGGCAGACAATCCTTCATCCTCTTGCTATCAGGCAGAAGGAGGGGCCCTAAGAGACGAGAGAGGCTGGAAACGGGTCCCTGCTCGGGAAGGCAGGAAAATCCTCTCCCCACCTCCCTCACCCTCCATGGTGCCCCTTCACAATAGATTTGGGGCCCTGGAACTTTTGAACAAAGAGAAGGAGGAAGAAAATGAGACAAACAAAGACGACCAAGGTCCACCAAGGCCAGGTCACTTCAGACCAGGTATTAAAACCAGCTCTGAAAAGAACCCCAGAAGAGTCATTGTAGTGGGTGACTCCACTCTAAGGGGTGTCGAAGGCCCCATATGCAGACCAGATCTGCTTCATAGGTAAGTCTGCTGCCTCCATGGGCCCCGCATCAAGGACACAGCAACACTCCCTACCCTAGTGAGACCAAAGGATTACTACCCTCTCCTGTTTTTTCAGGCAGGTAGTGATGACATCACCAGGAGAAGGCCTAAAGCAATGAAGAGAGACTTCAGGTCCTTGGGAAAACTGCTTAAGGGGTCAGGGGCACAAATTGTGTTCTCCTTCATCGCTTTGGTTGGGGGGATGGATGAGGAAGATTACAGGAGAATTCAGCAGATGAATGGGTGGCTCCAAGACCAGTGTTACCATCAGGGCTTTGGATTCTTCAATCATGGGTTGGTATACAGGGCACCTGATCTTTTGACATTAGACGGGATGCACCTGTCCCGGAGAGGGAAGGGGATTTTGGGGCAGGAGTTAACTGGGCTCATAGACAGAGCTTTAAACTACATTTGAAGGGGGAAAGGGGCAAAGCATCGGCCCATCTGAAGTGCATGTATACAGATGCACACAGCATGGGTAACAAACAGGAGGAGCTTGTAGCCATGATGAAACAGGAAAATTATGATGTTGTTGCTATTACAGAAACACGGTGGGATGTCTGCCATGACTGGAGTGTGCCAACTGATGGCTACAAGCTCTTTAGGAGGGACAGACAGGGAAGCAGAGGTGGTGGGGTGGCGCTGTATGTTAAGGACTGTTATGATTGCTTCGAGCACAAGTGTAGTGAAGACAGGGTTGAGTGTCTTTGCATTAGAATCAAGGGGAAGACCAACAGGGCAGATGTTGTAGTAGGAGTCTACTATAGGCCACCCACCCAGGACAGAGAGGTGGATGAGATATTTTATAGGCACTTAGGTGGAATCTCACTTGCCCTTGTTCTTGTGGGAGACTTTAGCTTCCCAGACATCTGCTGGAAATACAACACAGCAGGACAAGACCAGTACCAGAGATTCCTAGAATGTGTGGGAGACAACTTCCTGACGCAGCTGGTGAGTAAACCGACCAGAGAAGGTGCCCTGCAGGATCTCCTCTTTGTGAGCAAAGAAGGGCTGCTGGACAATGTGGAGGTTGGAGGCCGACTAGGGCACAGCGATCATGAAATAGAGTTCTCTATTCTCAGAGAGGTCAGGAAAGAGCTAAGCAGGACGGACATCCTGGACTTCAGAAGGGCTGACTTTGTCTTGTTTAGGCACCTGCTTGAAAGGATCCCTGGGGAGACAGTCCTGAAGGGTATAGGGGCCCAGGAAGGCTGGGTGCTCTTTAAGAAGGAAGTGTTAATGGCTCAGGAGCAGATGGTCCCCAGGTGCTCTAAGAGAAGCTGACACCAGAGAAGACCACCCTGGCTGAACAGGGAGTTTTGGCTACAACTCAAGGAGAAAAGGAGAGTTTACAGCCTTTGGAAGAAGGGGCTAGCCACACACAGTGATTGCAGAGAGACTGTGAGGCTACGCAGGGTGGAAATCAGAAGGGCTAAAGCCCAACTGGAAATTAATATGGCCTCTGTAATCAAGGATAACAAGAAAAGTTTATGTCAGTAGCAAAAGAAAGTTCAGGGGATGGAGCCCCTGCTAGATGCAGGAGGAAATTTGGTAACAAGTGATGAGGAGAAGTCTCAGGTGTTTAATGCCTTCTTTGCCTCAGTCTTTAATAGCAAGGTTAGTTGTATTGATGAAATCCAGCCTCCTCAGCCAGAATACAGAGACTGGGAGAACGACCCCCTGCAATCCAGGAGACAGTCAGTGCCCTGCTGCATCACATAGACATACACAAGTCTATGGGACCAGACGGGATACACCCGAGGGTGCTGAAGGAGCTGTCTGGGGTGTCAGGCCACTTTCCATCATTTACCAGCAGTCCCGGCTGAGCGGGGAGGTCCCAACTGACTGGAAATTGACCAATGTGATGCCCATATATAAGAAGGGTCAGAAGAATGATCCAGGAAATTACAGGCCTGTCAGCATGACTTCGATGCCCAGGAAGCTGATGGAGCTAAACACCATCATGCAGCACATGAGGGACAACCAGATGCTCAGGCACAGTCAGCATGGGTTTATGAAAGGCAGGTCCTGCCTGACAAACCTGATCTCCTTCTATGACAGAGCAACCTGCTCATTGGATGAGGGAAAGACTGTGGATGTAATTTACCTTGACTTTAGCAAAGCTTTTGACACCATTTCCCACAGCATTCTCCTAGCAAAAATGACTGCTCGAGGTTTGGACAATCGCACGCTTCACTGGGTTAAAAACTGGCTGGATGACTGGGCCCAGAGACTTGTGGTAAATGTAATTAAATCCAGCTGGCAGCCGGTCACAAGTGGTGTCCCCCAGGGCTCGGTTCTGGGGCCACTCCTGTTTAACATCCTTATTGATGATCTAGACAAGGGGATCAAGTGCACCCTCAGTCAGTTTGTAGGTGACACCAAGTTGGGTGGGAGTGTTGATCTGCTCGAGGGCAGGGAGTCTCTGAAGAGAGACCTGGACAGGCTGGAGCCATGGGCCGAGGCCAACTGGAGGAGTTTCAATAAGTCCAAATGCCGGGGGCTGCCCTTGGGCCACAACAAACCCCAGCAGCGCTACAGGCTTGGGGAGGAGTGGCTGGAGAGCTGCCAGTCAGAGAGGGACCTAGGGGTATTGATTGACAGCCAGCTGAACAGGAGCCAGCAGTGTGTCCAGGGGGCCAAGAAGGCCAATGGCATCCTGGCTTGTGTCAGCAATAGCGTGGCCAGCAGGGACAGGGAAGGGATCTGACCCCTGTACTCGGCACTGGTGAAGCCGCACCTCGATTCCTGTGTTCAGTTTTGGGCCCCTCACTACAAAAAGGACATTGAATGACTCAAGCGTGTCCAGAGAAGGGCAACAAAGCTGGTGCAGGGTCTGGAGCACAGGTCATATGAGGAGCGGCTGAGGGAACTGGGGTGTTTAGTCTGGAGAAGAGGAGGCTGAGGGGAGACCTCATCGCCCTCTGCAGCTACCTGAAAGGAGGCTGCAGAGAACTGGGTTTGAGCCTCTTTAGACTAGTAGAAAGCAATAGGACAAGAAGGAATAGCCTCAAGTTGCGCCAGGGAAAGTTCAAACTAGATACTAGGAAGCATTTCTTTCCAGAACGGGTTATTAGGCATTGGAATGGGCTGCCCAGGGAGGTAGTGGAGTGTCCATCCCTGGAGGTGTTCAAGGGTAGGGTCGATTTGGAGCTTAAGGATATGCTGTAGGTGGGAACTGTGCTAGGTGAACGGTTGGACTAGATGATCTCCAGGGCCCTTTCCAACCTAGACGATTCTGTGATATGGTGATCTCCAAGCCAGACCAAATGAGAAAACATAAGGAACACAGTCCAGAAAGAAAAGTAACCACTAAAGCAAGCAGAGGTGTTACCAACTTCAAACTGTAAGAGAATATGAGGACAGCAAATTGGTGAGCACCTGGATCAAAGCAGAGCCAAACCAAACCCCTGAATAACTACCTTCAGGTTCTAAGGTCTCCCTGGCTCGCCAATGAACTGGCAAGAAGTCATTAACACAGACTGTACACCACAGCCTAGTTCCACAGTGTGTGTAATTCCCAGTAAAACCTGTTCATTAAAATAAAGACTGTCTCTCTTGCTCTTTAGCTGTGTGCTACCCACAATTAGCACCACAGATATGATGCCTTTAATACTGAGTGGTTGCTAAACAGATTTGCAATTCTGACCACCAGATAAATCACGTGTGAGGAAGGCTACTGGCTCCCTGCCTAGCTGAGCAAGGATCAGCTTGCTTCCATAAAACTTGCTAGATATGACAGTTGTATTATTGTCTGTAACCACTTCAAGCTTTCTCTGACCAAAAAAAAAAAAAAAAAAAAAAAAAAAAAAAAAAAAAAAAAAAGGTGAAAACCATACAAGCACAAGTCCAAACTACTAACGCTCTCTCTTTCCTATTCCACATACCTGTAAAATTTTTCAGGGGACCTCACCGGCTCAGACTGAAGCAACAGTCATGTTACAGGAAAAATTGTCATTTCTCTTTAATGGAACAATCATATCAGCTAACAGTGCTTTTCTTAACGTAGCCAGCTTTTAAAACTGCTTAAACATGGGTGTGGACATACGCTTTTCACTTGTGTCCTGTGTTTCATCAGTTGAAACACATCAATAGATACCTCAATCTACACAGAGGGAGTTAGTGCTCCCACTTTCTCCTGATCATCACCCTTTTTGACATAAGCACACTAATGATCTAGTACCAGAGCAATGCATATGATTACTTTGCATTTCAACTGTTCTCCAAGTCCTCCATTGCTTAAGCAATGAGGCTAACAGAAAATTTATGGCAGACTTTACCTATTTATAAGGCTCTCAACAAATATAATGTAAATTTGAGTCTAAACGTGGTGCTAAATGCAACCTTATGCAATTGAACTGTTTTGAATCAGCAGTGGATATTTAAGAAAAACGTCTTAACTAATCTACAGTCAATCTGCTATGCAAGAGTACACCAAAATACCAGATCCCTTTAGACCTACTGTAACACAGATAATTCTTCTTTACAAACTCATACAGTGCCCACACCAATACAGATTAAAACCAATCTTTTACTGGAAATATTATTTCACTCTAAGTACAGGCACCCATCATATGGATGAGAATAAATACACTTCTTTCAAGTAGGATAGAAAACTGGACAGAATTAATATGCAACCCTATTATAGATTAAGTCAGAATTACACAAGTGCCCAAAAATGCAGAGAGCTGAGTTTGTACTTAGCAAGATTAAGAGTCCTTCTCTATTGATAACTTCATTAAGGTTTTTGTTGCAACTAGGAAAATAATG
This sequence comes from Athene cunicularia, assembly GCF_003259725.1. Lineage (NCBI taxonomy): Eukaryota > Metazoa > Chordata > Aves > Strigiformes > Strigidae > Athene > Athene cunicularia. The sequence continues at coordinate 111,576,028 of NW_020799095.1, forward strand.
TTATCTACTTGTACATTCTCCAAATCCTCACAGTTGAAGGCTAAAATTGTTTTGCTCTTCTCTGTAAAACTTCTTCTAATCTCATTCTTCTCACTAAGCAGAACAGGTTTGCATAGCAGCATTTATAGAATTTCTAGAGCACAGGCAGATATATTTTTTATTCCAAAGGCAAAAAACATTATGGCACAAATACTCTGTATTAAGACCTGCACAAAGAAACTCAGAAGAATCAGGTTAACAGAGGGTTTTTCTGGATGTTGTTTTTGTTTTGTGTGGGGCTTGAAGAGAGGTTTTGGTTCAGGCTTTTTTTTAAGGAAGGAGGTTGGACATAGGGGAGAAGGTTGCAGCATCAAATCAGCCATGCTCATTCATGCATTAAGGTAACACTTTCAAAATCCTGTTTTCTGTCACAAACAGTATTAGCAATAACATAGCACATACATTCTGCAAATATTTAGGATGCATACATCAAGAATGACATTTCTACTGACACTTAAGATTTGAACTTTATAGCTAATTCTGTATGACCATTAATTGTCACTTTGAAAAAAGTTACTTTTCAGTCTCTTCCAATTTAAGTGGCTATCAGAGCAAATCAGGTCTTACATTTACTTCTGCCATTTGAAAATTTTCAGAGATAGGAAATAACTAGCTATTTTGGAACAAAAGTTGTTCATCGAGGAATTACATGATAAACTCTATGTTAGAGATGTAGAGACAAGTAAAATTAGAGAAAGCATGCATGCAAGTGAGAAAGATTGTATCACAACATCACTTCTGTCCAGGGGAGTAAATGTTGAGGAAGAGTACAATTACCTCAAGAAATTCACTACTCGGAGTTACAGGGGTGGGGGGTGGGGGAAGGAAATTGTCAAATACAACTCACCTGAAGGTATGAACTATGCTACTCCTCACTTAATCCCAAACCAGAACTAACTACATAAGAAAGTATTAGCAGTAACTGGGTGCGTTCTCCTTTAGAAGGAAGGAAACGCATCACATTTGTGTTAGTAAGAACCTAAGACTGTATGTAAGGTAAGTTTATAAGCAGGTCTTCCCCTTCGTCCACAACAAAATTCACTATTTTCAACTTAGAAAGCTAAGCTTTAAGAGCTAGCTACTGGAAGAAAACACTTAAGATAAGTGACCTAAATCAAAGTGAAATAAGATTAGTTACCCTATAATAACACTGATTCTTACAAGGAGTTTCTACATAGGGATCTACTTTAATAGTGCAATTGCATTCCAAATTTGCTGGCTTCACTTTCATCATTATGAAGTTAATATTTGCAATATAACAACAATAAGAAAATCGTACCTGTAACAATTCAAGGGTCATGGGAATATTCTTAAGCTCCTTCAATAAATCAAGAGCTCCAGCCTGCAAAAAAAGAAAAAAAGGAAAAGTAAATTTAGTGGCAATTGGATACTTTAAATACAATACCAATATAATCCCAGACTGGATTCAAACCATCAGTTCCCAGTTTATCTACAGAACAACTCTAGCACAGGGAATGTTCTGCTTCACAAACTCTAAGCATTAACAGGCCTTAACTCAGAAATCAAAGTATTCACTCAGACTAGAGAAGTTCTATTCCATATAATTCAAATGCCAGTTAAAACATTCTGTCAATTACTACTTCACCAACACACATCCTCATGAAAACAGTCTCAAAGGTACTTCACTTAACAGCAGCAGAAACAAGCCAGACAACAGCAGTAATTTTCAGTTCAGAACTTCACCTGTTTTATCACAAGAACCTGAAGCTGAGAAGCTCTGCGTACTCCATGCAGCACATATAACTATATATATAAAACATAAATAGCCAACATTCTTAACTGTATTTGCAGTGGTGTGGTAAAACAAGTTTAGTGGTTTAAAAACTGTAATCAGATTACACTGTTTTACTAGACACAACTACAGTTTCCCCAGCAGAAAAAACAACTTAGTGTGTCTACCAACAAACACTCAAATAAAAAAAGTTGAGCAAGATCTGCTTTCAAGTCTTATTTTCAACTATTAAGTTTAAATATTAATTCAATGAAATACATAGATCAGGTTGCACAGATTAGTGTGGACACTCTTCAGCCTATACCAGACTGGCGAAGCATCGACACGTTCCAAACTAGAAGCCAGAGCCCATCCTAATGTGCTGTAACATCTGGGCTAATATATCTGTTCTATTCAGCTGTCATGGGTTTTTCTTTTTGCCTTTTCCCCTCCTAAGACCATAAGGAAAGGTACAAAAGAATACTGTGTAAACAGCAACTCTCTAGATAGATGAGTCAATTTTCAGAGATTGTACCGTTAATAAACTCTACATACAGCTACCCTAACTAACAATTCATTCCTTAGCAATGCTGCCCTTAAAGTTTTCATAAATGTGAGCTCCATAACTTACTTTAACCTCTACATTCTTGGATGATTTACCACCTCTACTTCAGCAAAGCTCTGCACCATCCACTTCTTACTGTGCAGACTACAGCAGCTTCCTAAAGGCTGAGATGATTTTGCTGTCTTTCAAATGCACATGGTTCTGAATTTGTGACCTATGAACAGCAAGGCACCAACTGCCTTCACATATGAGGCCACTCTACCCAGGCTAAGACCATTACCTTCCCACTTTCTTGATTCATAATTTTTTTTTCATTTGGAAATACACCCCACAAAATTTCCGTCTTGCTAATCTTTGCAATTTGACTACTTTTTCTTTCCTTACCTCTTTCTCAACCCATTCAATTTTGTTTAATGTGTTTTGCTTGCCCTCAGTTTTAAATTCTCCCTAATCAACTTCTAACATGACACCTGTTGGAAGGAAACTCTTGTAATCTCCTGCTGCATCTGCAGGTCTTACAATTTAACCACTGAAGATAGCACATAAAATAACCACCAAGAGGCTAAGATGAAAGTGGAACTTCTGTGTCACATCCAAACAGACACAGCTTTGGACACTTGCAAATCTGCTACAACCTCCATTTTTTAAAACAGATCTGATAGCAAAGAAATCTCTGAAAATAAACATTTCACTATGTCCCACATCTTACACAAACACGATTCACTTATAAAACTAAAGTTTTATTATTTTGTCATCATAGCAAAAAGCCTTATTTAACTTTTATTCATGATACACAAAACTTCTCCGGTTTTAATTTTAGTAGCAGTGATGCAAGACTGAGAAATGTCATGCTGTTTTCAGGTGCTAAATTGAGTTATCACACTAAACCATTTATTTCTCTAAAGTCATAAGCATGATTTCTTCTGTGAACACACAGATCTAAGTAAAGCAAGTTAACTATCTCCACTGCTACAAAACAAAATCAAATTCAATAACATCTTCTTAGCCAAACCAAAACAAATGACAAAATTACAATCCAGTAACACTTACCTCCAAACCAGTTATTACCAACTGTACACAGCATGATTTAAAAATACAGATTACTGTAGTATGCAATTTCAGCATACCAATGATACTTTAATGCAAAGTACCACTCTTCATCTCATCTTAGAAATAGTCTAGTCAAAACTTCTTTGCTTCTAAAATCCCTTTCTAATTGTACATGTCAGAACAACTGTATTATTCCCAGTCTACACATTTCCGAAAACTAGTAACTTGATATATAGGAGGTTAACAAACCATGCAACAAGTAAAAAAACCCAGGTACTCACTACACAAATGTTACCTACATTTCACAGATTTCTGTACCAAATTACCAACATTTCTAATGCACTAATGCTTTCTAAGCCTTCACTCTTCTCTAACCAATTATATTAAGTGTACCAAGAAGTAGAAGCCTTAAATTAAAATTGAGTTTGAACTCACAGTAACTAAACAGTTTTTCATAACCACTTTTCTTAGTATAAAATCAAATGCCCTTCTTTCCTCAAAATCGGAGTGGAATTTGCACAGTAAAACTTGTAGTTCCTATTTTTCTAACGTAAGAGTTCTCCATTTAAAAAAAAAAAAACAAAAAACAACAACAACAAAAAACAAACAACAGACATTAAGAACATTATTTTAAATCTTCTTTTAAAGGCACTTCTATAATTTTATAGAAAATGAATGGCAACGCCCCGTTCCACTAGGCTTGTTTGCATCCACTTTACCTTGTTACTTGAATTAGCAGGTCAGCTTCATACAGATTTAGTAGACTACTCCTCTCAGCTTTCTCTCAGTTGATCAGATCGTTAACACCAGAATGATATTCTATATTCATATTTTAAAGCTATGCTTCAGATGATAGACAAAGGAGTACATTTCTGAAGACTGCAGAACTAACCAGTTAGAATTCTGTTCTACTTAAGGGAACAAACATTTAATAACATGGACAGTTTTAGAACTTCTTCACTAAACTTACTCAACTGTAATTGATTCTTTTAAATCCATGAATGCAACCTCATTTTTCATACCTTAATGAAAAAAAAAAAGTGTCTTTACACACAACAAAAGCTATATGGAAGGCACTACATGTGTTCTAATCCAATCAGTTATTCTGAAGGAGTAACAACTATTTCAAACATGCAACCAATATTAGAAGTAAAAAAAGAAATATGTATATCACAGTATAATAAATACAACGTTGCATTACTATTTCGTCCTTCAAAACAAAAGAACTGCATACATCACTCCACTAAAATAGTTATGAAACCTGCACAGCTACAATTAAATCTTTAGTCAGGGCAAATCACCAAGAGTCTGACTCAGGAAGGGTGTCTGCACAGCCTGCCTTTTCAACTCTTCAAAAGAAACGCCAAACAGCACTTTGCCCCAAGCCACAGAGTCACCTTTTATATGAGGGATGAAGCATCTCTTGCCATCTGAGTCTTGACAACTTCAGAGTGAAAAGGTATCAAAGCTTTTTTTTTTTTCTTCCTCTTTTAGTGATGGGTTTCATCAAATCATTCTCATTCAAAGACATACATCAAATACCTGTTCTTGTTGAGTATAAATGAAAAATGAATACAAGAGGTGGTCAGGAACATCATTATCCAGCAGGTACTTATGTAAGAATGCATTTCTCAATTCAGTTTCATCTTTGGGAGACAATGAAGTATCTCTTCATAGAGATGATCTTAATTTTGCTAAAGTTAGCATTTTAACTGCAGGGCAGGATTAAGAAGGAAATCACATTGTGCAATTAAAGAAGAAATACCTTATGAATGACAAAGGATAGTAAGAAAAACACAGAGACTATCCTGGGTTAAATAGTGATGTGCTTCCTCTCCTATCATACAACTAAGGGTTTTATCATGGTACACACATGCACTTTGGATAAACTGTCAGATCTCCACTACTGGCCACAGAGGCAGCTCAAGCCCTCAGCCTTAGGTTTTTGAGACTGCGTCAAACTAACAACAGAGCCACTCGTGTGCAGTAACGAGCTGGAACAAACAAGCTCTTCTCTGACAAAGTACCAAAACACAACTGCTGCTGCCCAGACTCTAGTTCCTGGGGCAGGGGTGAAGATGAAGAGCCAGCCACTGGCTCCAGCCAGGCACAGCCCAGCCCGGCTGTGTACGCTGCCTTTGGCCACATCAGACCTATGCTGACCCCAGCAAAGACACTGCACTGCTCCCTAAAGCTTTGAAAGTCAATGAGGTTACACATGCTAGAGTGTGAATACACGTGCCCAGCTGCTGCAAGGTACTACATCTAAACTCCTAAGCCTCCCAGATCACAGAGAAATACGCTGTGGTCACCAGGATCATCTCTGGCATGGCTGCAGCACAACTCCCCAGCACCAACACTAGTTCCCGTATTACCTGGGAGTTGCTTACTTTCTTTCTACTCCCAGAAGTCTTCCAAATAAAATGTAATTGACTGCACTTGATCATTCTCATTACCACAATATTTAAACATTTCACACTATGTTTTCACTCTTTCAACATCTCGTAGGAAAGAGCCACTACTTCAACTTTAGAGTCAGGAAAGTGAAACTGAACTTTGTGCTGAAAAGCATGGGGAATAGAAATAAAAAGAGGGGGGAAAAAGAGGAAAAAAATAATCAAAAGAGTAAACGCTGGTTGTAACAAATTCTTCCCACTAGACAAGGGTCCTGCCTCCGCAGTGTATCATTACAGGGTTCAAATATATCAGAGCTAAACAATACAATATCATGGAACATCCAAGAATTCTGAAACACAGCAAAGCATGGTCTTTGTGGACTTGAGATTAATTTGTCTGGATTTCTAAGGAAACAAATTTAATTTGTTTAATGCAATTGCTATTTCTATAAATATGAAAATCTTAAAAATGTTATTTATCATTTCCATTGTCTTAAACAGCAATAAAGACTTCTAAAAACTGACATTCCACACCACTCAGTTCTGAACTATCACTAATATCAAGTGTTTAATGCACTATCAAAACATACAGAAAAAACCCTTAGCTTTATTTACTAAAACAGTAGCTTGCAAGAAAAACTGCAACCACACTACACAAGTTACAAGAGAATGACAAAGTACCCACCTGAAAAAGAAGCAGCAAACCGAGTTTACAATTTACCTGTATGCTTTTTTATGTGTAACCACAATCGGGTATTTGGCCACTGCTGCGCAGTCATTTTTTTTTTTAATGTCTTCAGAGCAATAGTACAGATGTTACACACTGTATCAATAAGTTCTACATCAAGGGCATACATGAGAATAACACTTGCGCTAACCTAACTGAATTCTACCTAACTCATCTCCATTCTGAGGCTAAAGTTATTCCTTGAATTAATAAACACATTTAAAGTTATATTCATGCTTTGTTTCAGGTTAAAAAAAAAAAATAATAGCGGCTCACATCCCCTTACTTGCTTCCGAAGTTTGCCCACACAACTCAGGCCGCCCTGCCGAAGCAGAATTAGGGTTCTTCATTCATATTTTAAATAACTCCACTTTTTTTTTATGCTTGAAGGCGAAAACAATCCATCTGGAGGAGACCGCCTCCGCAGGCATTCTCCTCTAGCCAGCTGGGCTTCCCACAACACATCCTACCCCTGAGCGAGGCCAAGACTGAGATTTTAATGAATGGGAAGCAGAGCCGCGGCCGGTGCCCGGGCACGAACCTGTCTCTTAT
>NW_020799095.1:111583138-111595162 GCF_003259725.1 Athene cunicularia
CGGGGCGGCCCCGGCTGGGGTTGGGGGCGCCGGCGAGTCCCGCAGCCACTGATACAGCGAAAGGATCACTTGGAGTCACCACCCCGTCCCCCCAAAACCCCACCGGAGGAGAGTTAAAGGCGCTGAGCTCGTAAAATGGCTCGCCCTCGCCAGCTGGCGGCGTCGCTGCTCCCGCCGGCCTGGGGGCACAGCGCGGCAGGCACCGCAAAACACGGCACCGGGAATTCGCTTCCCGTGTTCAGGCTTTTCTTCAGCTGTCACAGGTGATTCTCTTATCTTGAAACAGGTGGGTAATCCCCTCTTCCCTGTAACGGAAAAGGTGTTTCTTAGTCTCTTCCTAAAGAGTTGCTTTGTATAAAACAGAGCGAGGATTTCAAATTGCAGGTTCAGACGAAGTTCAGGATTTACCAGTTCAGTCAATACGAGGATGGAGATAAACTTTTGCTTTGGCCAGGTATCATACTGTAGTGTGCCACAGTGGTTCTAAATCTTAATCCGAATCTTACGTATGTTCCAGTGGGACATACCACGCTTATAAAGTCTGATAAATTTACATTATGTACCATCAATTAAATTCTGTTCATCAGTTGAGATACATGCCTTGTTACTGTGATTCGTTGTTGAAAAGAGCAGCATCATTAAACCGTTTTTGTTGTAAAATAGAACTGTTTCCTTCAAGAAAATGGTAAGCATATCTGAAGGTTACAGAAAGATTATCCCCTACTAAGATCCAGGAGAGTGCTTACACATGCTGCTCAAATCTATTATGAGTAAGCAGCTGAATGCTGTGGATGCCCATGTTGTAAACCGAGGACTGTGAAATACGTACATCGGGAGAAGAGATGAGATAGGCCTTTTCTTTGCAATGACACTCAAGGAAGCAATTACAGCAGGAACTCCCACTGCACTTATGTGTCACGTACTTTGTGGCAAGACTGTCTTATGTTTTGATGCCATACAGAGACAGATGGTTTTCAGGCACTTCTGCATCATGCTCAATACACACAACGGTTGCAGCATCTGCCAGCTGAAAGGCTTGCACATACAGAAACATATTAGAAACAATTAAAATTTGGGACCTGGATAGGAACTTCCCACAGGTTAGATCTGGGCCATGAACTGGACAAGCATACAGAAACTTTGCAGCTTTTTTGTTTGTTCTGCCCAAGGGGGGAAAAAAAAAACAAAAACAAAACAAAACAAAAAAACCACCAAACAAACAAAAAAAAACCAACCCAAAGGAATGATTTCTTTAATTAAAGAATACCTTTTATTTCAGGAACATATTTTGGGGAAGGAAAAAAATATAGCAGTGGTGGCCACACCATTTAAGGGATCCTACCAGTTCAGGTTTAATTCCATTTTATCTAGATGCAGTAATCTAGTACCTGTAATAATCAACTCAGGTTAAATAAGATGCTAACCTCAAATGAAGTTTATCATAATTTTTCCCACAACCACATCACTGATAAAAGCAGACGCTGTGTTAGCAGCTGAGAGCTATTGCTACACTATATGGTAAACAAGCTTGTATGTGTCCTACAGTAGGTGCAAGTTAGATCAGGGATAATGATATCATAAAACTCGAAATTTCAAATCAGTCAGTATGGTTAGTTTGAACTTACTTAAGTTCTGGAATGAAGTCTTCCAGTATTAATTTCTTTAAAAAATACAATTCAACAACTTCTTCATTGGAAATGCATGGAAAGAGTTAAAAATGCAGATAAAATTTATTAACTTCCAAAATGTATCACATACGGAAAAGATAATTGTAAATTAAATACTACACAGCACTTATGAAAGGCCTGCTGCAGAACTGTAAGGGGAAAGCACATCACACTTGTTTAACATCTAAACTAATAAAAGGAGCAGCAGAGAAATGTTTCAGCAGGGAAATCAAAAACTAAAGAGATGGTAATGCACATCCCTTTTTGCTAATGGATGCCTTAAAACTAAATACAGCTCACATTATTTGTACTGTATGCTATGATATCAGAACAATACTCAATTAGCTGCACCAATACTAACCTTTATATTAGCTGCTCTATCATCCCCAGGACAGCAATTCTTTATTGCAAAGAAATAATACTGCCCCCTCTGTGGTTATTCGCTTTTAGCTGGTTCTAAACCAAGCAGCTTTGTACCACATCAATCTCTGCTATAACACACCGCTCTAAGTCCCAAGAACAGTAGGAGAGGGAAAAGAGATCAAACAAAAGTTACACTATGTAACCTTTTACTTTCTGTTTAGTTTCCTTCTCCTATATAAACCCATTGGAAAGAAGAAATAACATACTATCTGTTGCACAGCATTTTCCTGTTACAGCATATTCTCACCATTCTTTTACAACATTTTCTAAAAGGTAGCATATACCTGCTGCTGCAAAGATCCTGTGTCTAACTTGCTAGAGCCTGTCATTTGCTGACCAGAGGGCCTTCCACAATACTGAGTTAATAGGCAGAGAGCTCCCCTAAGAGGGTGCATGTACAATATGTAGATTTTTGCAAACTATTCTCACTTGATATGAGACAGCATCTTAAGAAATCAGGGGGGCAAGGGGGGCAAACAGTAGCACACACAAAATTTGTAGTGAAGGATCTATGAACTCCTATCAAGGCACTTAAAATCCTCCATTTTCAGGACTGACATTCTATATGGAAAAACTCCTCTAATCAAATGTTAACACAGCTATGCGAAATATAACATCCACAGCCTTCCAAAAGGTTTTATGTAACCATGTGTTATCCCCATAATGCCTCTCCTCTTTATTTGAGCCGTCAGTGTAACAATGACTTAGGTCAGAATTTCAGTTAGTCTGAATCAGCCAACTGATCCCTGACATTTGCAGGGGAAGAAGCAATGAGTCCAACCACAGATACATGAGGGGAACTGTAGCAAATGGAAGTTCTGATTCCTCGTAATGGCAAGATTTTCCTCAAAAATTTCTGAAACAGTAACATGCATCTTGATTAGCTGTTTCTATGGTTATTCAACAGATGGGTTGGGTGGGGTTTTTATTTATATCCTCACACTAGCTCTAGATTATAATGGTATGGCCTGAAGTTACACCAAGCATCATTTTCAAATTCCAGTGTTTGTAGTACGTTATTAAGTTTATTTTCAAGATGTCTTCACTTTTTTCAACTTAGAAGCAGTAACTGGAGGCACTAAAATATAAAAAATATTAAAGAAAATGTTTGGGTTTTTTTTATTTTTAAGGTCACATTATTAGACATCTCTATCCTGGGGAAACCTCTTATTTTTTGTATAGAGACTGAAAATCCTGAAGCCTTTTAAAGATCCCCCCAAATAATTTTAAATACTACAACACAGCTAGCAATTTTTTTCAAGCAGAAGCCACTTTAAGAGTTTGCTTGTATTCACAACCAGGGAACATTCAGAGTCCAACTTCTAGACTCCATCTGCTCCACCGTTAATGCAGACAAGTAGCCTTTTAAAAGAAGAACTTTGAATGAATGAGCCCTTAGGGAAGCCTATCTTCTCCCCAGGGAGAAGCTAAACCTCCCACTTCAATGCCTGAAGCAAGGTTCACTACACCTCAGCAAACTGGCTAGAAGTTTTAAATTTTGTGAGTTTTGCAGAGAAAAAGGAATCAACGGGTTGCTCTCTTCCAGTAATTGGAATTAAGAGAAAAGCATTATCTACTAATTCACTTTGTGGATGTCCATTAAATTATACAAGTACTTAATTTAAATCAGCTTTAATCAGCTACATCAAAGGCACATGTTTCACTCAAAGAGAATTAATAAAACCTGCTATCCCCAAGGCAAATGGTAGTAACATCAGAGTGGCAAACAATGAAAAGAAAAAAAAAAAAGAAAAAAAAACAAAAACAAAAACACTGTTCTACATCTATTATTCTTCAAAGAATCCTGTTTTCAAGTTAACCAGAAGACATTCTGAGAACTTGTTGAGAGTCACCTTCTTCCCTTAAGCCAGTGGTCCCATATTATATTTGATAAAGTCTAATACAATAGTACATTGTAACTTCTTTACTATTGCTAATTCTAGGCAATGTTTCTCTCCTTGCAATTACCTCCTCAGGGATGTCAAGTGTGTTGGGTCTGTGGGTGTGTGGTGGGGGTTTTGGTAGTGGTGAAGGGAGCTACAGCAGTGGCCCCCCTGTGAGAAGTTTCTTGAAGCTCCCCTGGTTCCAAACTGGATATGCCTCTAGCCAAGACTGAGGCAATTAGTGATGGTGTCTGTGCTGTTGGAGAACGGCTTGCAGAGAACAAGGCCATGGGTCTCTGCAGAAGCTGATTGCAGCCATGTGAGGTAAACAAAGGAAAAAACCCACGGTACAGTTATGCTAACAAAGGACTGTTATGTTAACAAAGAGAGAAAATGAGGTACATTATGGCCTTGTGTATGATAAAGGAACGGCCCTGGGAGAAAAACAGGTTCAGAAGAGGGAAGATGTTGCGACATACCTGAAATGCCACAAGGGGCTGGGATATTATAATGTAGCCTTTTACATGTATCCAATAGATTTGTGAGTAGTATGCATGATTATTGTAGCGTGCTTATATAAGGTGTGATTTCTTTCAATAAAGTTGAAGCTTGCTCTATCATTCACACTGAATCGGCTGCTTGCTTCCTCTGCCCGCCGCACTGTGCCTCTGCGATAATGTATTTAAGGAGAACCTGGGAGGAGGAGTGGGAGTTGTGAGGGAGATACCTCTGCAAACTAGTGAAGTCGAGAAGGAAAGAAAGCAGGTTTGCCAGAGGAGAGACTCCCCTGCATCCTGGAGTGAGAGGGCAGGCTGTTCCACTGCAGCCTCTGGAGGTCCACGGTGGAGCAGATGCCCACCTGCAGCCTGGGAGGACCCCATACTGGAGCAGGTGACTGCACCTGAAAAAGGATGGAACACTGTGGGAAGCCCACACTGGAGCAGTTCATTGCTGGGAGAACTGTGACCTGCAGGAGAGACACACACTGGAGCAGTCTGTGAAGAACTGCAGCCTGTGGGAAGGACTCATGTCAGAGAAAGTTCATGGAGGACTGTCTCCTCCGAGAGAGGAACCGTGCTGGAGCAAAGGAAGAGCATGAGGAGTCCTCCCCCTGAGGAGGAAGAAGCAGCAGAGGCAATGGGTTATGAACTGTCAGCAACTCCCATCCCCTGTGCCACTGGAGGGAAGGAGGGAGAGAAATCAGAAGCAAAGCTGAGCTGGAAAGAAGGGAGGGTGGAAAAAATGTGTTTTTAACATGTGGTTATACTTATCACTGTCTTACTCTGTTTGACTGGAAAATTAAATGGTGGTGGTGGTGTTTGAATCAAATTTTTTTTTTTTTTTTTTCTTCCTTTAAGGAGTCTGTCTTTTGCCCATGACCATATGGGTAAAACATCCCTCCTTGTCCTTATCTCGATTCCTGAGCTTTTTGTTTTATTTCCTCCTTCCCATCCCTGAGGGGGAGGAGTGAGTGGCTGTGCAGTGGTCAGTTGCCCTCTGGGCTGAAACCATGACACCAGGGCTGAAAGTAAATAGAAACTAAACATCACAAAGTTTTTCAAAAACTATAAACTGACAAATTACTCTGTATAGCATTGCATCTTTCTTGTTACTAGCTATTCTTATACCCTTCAGTTGCCACAATATATTCACATACAGCACTGCATCTGATGTGCATTTCCACACATGAACTTCAAAACTGTACTCCTCACTGACTTCTAGACATCAGAGTCTATAGAGAGAAGTGGCCTTTTAGTTGCTTTAAACTGCTCGAGTGGGAAAGTCTCTCTTCACTATGTGTGCAACTGATTCCCTTTCAAGTTTCTCCAGCATCTCTTCCCAAATAACCTCAAGTTTTCTCTAGAGTGCCCTACACTATGTGTACAAGGCATCAGCCTCAAATATTACGCTTAACCTAAAGAGCATATGTAACGCCTAACGTGAAAACTGCTTCTGTAACAAATATGCTAAGTGCTACGTATGCCAAACCTAATATAACTTCAAAAGCTTCCTGACACCACAGAACCCCCAGAGAAAGGTGTAGCAATACACAGTGAGAAGACTTTGGTTCTTTAGTGTCCTAGAATAAGGCTACTAGAAAATACTTTAATTTCTTCTACCTTTCAAAATTACTGCTAATTCCAAGAAAACAAGTTAAAGCAAACCTCATGAAGTTCAACAAGGCCACGTGCAAGGTCCTGAACCTGGGTCAAGGCAATCTAAGCAGATACAGGCTAGGCGATGAGTGGATTGAGAGCAGCCCTGCAGAGGACTTGGGGTTACTAGTGGAAGGAAAACTCAAGTCATTAGCAGGAACTCACAGCCCAGAAAGCCAATGGTATACTGGGCTGCATCAAGTGTGGCCAGCAGGTCAAGGGACAAGATTCTCCCCCCCTGCTCTCCTCTTGCAAGATCCCACATGCAGTACTGTGTCCAGCCCTGGGGCCCCCAGTATAAGAAGGACATGGACCTGCTTGAGCAGGCCCAGAGGAGGCCACAAAGATGATCAGAGGACTGGAGCACCTGCTGTACGAGGACAAGCTGAGAGAGTTGGGATTGTCCACCCTGGAGAAGAAAAGGCTCTGGGGAGATGTTATAGCAACTTCCAGTACTTAAGAGGCCTACAGGAAAGATGTGGAGGGACACTTTTTAGAAGGGATAGAATGATAGAACAAACAGAAATAGGGCAGAATTAGGTATTAGGAAGAAATTCTTTACTGTGAGGGTTTTGAGGCACTGGCACAGGTTGCCCAGAGACGCTGTGGCTGCCCCCTCCCTGGCAGTGTTCAAGGCCAGGCTGGATGGGGCTGTGAGCAACCTGATCTAGTGGAAGGTGTCCCTGCCCATGGCAGTGGGGCTGGAACTAGATGACCTTTAAGGTCCCTTCCAACCCAAACCATTCTATGATTCTCTGAAGAAGGTAGCTAAACATAATTTGGTCTTTTTTTTTTTTTTTTTTTTTTTAGTAACTACAAATCATTGTTACTTTGTATTATATCATAATGCATATATTACCATGCAATTTATTTGCAAGAAGCCTCAAAAGTGCCTGTTTCACAGCACATGAAAGCTCAACTTCTTTCAGGTAAGTATGGAAAAAGTCTTTAGTACTTTCCCAAATGCTGATTGAAATTTATTTAACAATGATAAAAATGGAAAGATTTTACATTTTCCCTACTACAGAAATAATTTCCAAAATTATGATTTCTTATAAATAAAATGAGTAAACTACTTAAATTACATCTTAGGTGTTTATATTAAATATAAATGGCTTATACTTCATAACAAAGAAGAAGCATTCAGTATTTATAAAATTTCAGATACACAGGCCTTGTACATATGGCTTCATTAACATCTTACAATTTGTTCTCAGTCATACCCATCAACACAAATAGCACCTCTACAGAAAAGATGCATCCTAATTATTTCAGTGAATTGCTGTATAGTCCATTAGCGAGAACATGTTTTAATTAACAGTTCTAATACCAGTTACAGTGTACAGTACTTTTACCAACCTACTGTGTTGTAATTATACAAGATAGGAGGAAGAGACCAAATCATACAGCCCTCACCACAATAGACTCCAGTACAGGATTACTTTAGGAAAAGCTGGAAAATTCAGCTTATGATAAATAATTCAACATGTTTATTAAGTAGTGGGCAACATATTCCAACAAGAAGTCAGACTTCTGGCTGCACAAAACTGCAGTCAAATTTAAGTGCCATTTTGAAATTAAAACCACATTAGGGAGTTAAATACCCATCAAAACTAACTGATCTGCAAGCAAGATATTTTCATATCAATGCTTTCGCAGGTTTCACAGACCTCATCCCCTTTTGGAGAAAGTCTAACAGTACAAAAGATAAACTTAATTACTGAACAGTTTCAAATTGCAGTTTATGAGGATAGGACATTCACTTTTAGAACACTGACAGCCCAACTTCTCCATTGTAATAGAGTATTATGAAAATCCCCACACCAGACTGAACTATTGTTCAGTCTGAAAATACATGCAATTATGGAAACGATCCCAGCATCACATCACTGCAGGTAGTGAGGACATTCAGCTAAAAGATCATACAGACAGCCCTCCAATCAGCTGAGAAGTTACAAAAGACAGGAGCTCAAGATGTACACTGTAGTATGGGAGGAGACAGGATACAGCCTTGAAGTTTTGTCTAGCTTCTGGGCTGTTTAACAACCCCCAGCTACAACATACATACACTCCTGCAAAAAAAGACCTGAGGGAAATTCTTCCAACAATACAGAAGTTCAGAGTAAGTCACATTTGCTAACATATACTTTGGTAACACAGCTCTTTGCAGGTAAAGCAAGCAGCAAAACATCAGTATGAAAAAAATCCTGTTATGATAGCTGAATATTTGAACAAAGTTAGTACATAAAGCATTTCTGGAAAAACATATGAAAGCACCAGGACAACAGTTGAAGCTGACTTGGGTTAAAATGTGTAAGTACTAGAAAATCACCACAAGCTCTGAACACAGTTCACCATATTGAAGAAAGTGTTATGAAGCTAACAGAATAAAGCTAGGACTAATCTCATTTTAACATCTTAAGAAATATTTTCAAACTCATTCTAACAGAAGAAAGAAAATGCGAAATGAGTACACAGTCAATTAGAAGTTGAACATGACAGCTGAACAGTATTATCAAACAATTTACAAACAGAACAAGAAAATAATAAAGGAAAAATTACAAGCTTGTGCAAGAACTTTGGAAACATGCCAATATTCAGGGAATTATTTAGACAATAGGGGAATGAGGATAAATCTAAAAACTAGGAGAAATAACATGTAGCTTGCTTACCAAGTTTGCAATTCAGCAGCACTGCAAAACTAGCTAATGCAATTTGGGAATGACTCCAAGGTAGGACACATTTTTTTCCTCAATAGAACTTTGGCACAACTACAATAAGAATATTATGGTTTCTTCTGTGCACTAGATTAACTGAAAGACAAATTGGCAGATCTATAGAACAGAGTGACTGAGGGAAAAGAATAATTAAACTTCAAAGTTAACAGACATGCCCTCTCAACCACACAGATGGAATTATCTAAGAGTGTTTCAACACCATCTAGGAAAAAAACTCCTTTTCAATTTTACATATTAAGAGAAGTTCAATAATCCAGAGGAACTGCATTAGAAAAGAAAAACAGCTTCCTAAAAATGAAGTGCAAATGCAAAAAAGCACTGAAAACTGAGAACTCACACTAGGTTAACAAGTCAGACTTCTGGCAGCAGTTGTGTTAAAGAAGGGATATAAAGCCATAATTTCCGATTTATACATTTGTACTGGCAGATGCCTCAGTTAAGACAACCATTTGATTAAGATGGGATAGGAGAAAGTACCCTAATGCAGGCATAAAGCACAGTGCTGACACAGCATATGCATCCAAAATAGGAATATTCATTGCTTGCAAAGATATTACAGCATAGAACATTGTTTGCAGCATATTATATAGTAAAAACTGTAGTGTATTTTTTAAACATTCCTAGTGTGGTGACAGCCTCTGAACTCTACAGAAGAACAGCTGTTTGCAGAAATAAATTATGGCTCTTAACTGCAAAAAGTTCTTGAGTGTGCATCAATTTCTGTAACCCAGTGCATTCTAGAATTTTAATTAATTCTGAAAGAAGAGACATTCTGTATATTGTAGATTTTTTTTTCCCCCCGTAGTGGATCTTCATATTCCTAGGCTACACTGATCTAGGGAAATGTAGAATGATACATTTGAAAATGAAATTCTTTCTTCTTTTTCAGAAAAAACTCGAGGCTCAACATACAATAAGCGTTAGAAGATATCAATTTAAAATTAGATTCCAATTGCACTCAAATTTCTATTAAAAAAGAAATCAAATTAGACAATGTCTGTGTTACAGATAAGATATCAACAATACACAGAACTACACAGCTGCATTGTTTTCAGTTACTCCAAAGCAGACAGAAAAGTCAAAGCTATATGCTGGAATTGCTCATGTGAAATTTATCAACATTTCTACACAAATGAAAGCTACAAAGACTAAAACACAAGATGGACATTCAGTACAAAAGCAGGAATTTTTAAATGAAGCTCAAATTAATCCTATACACTTCTTCAGAGTTCTGTTCCAAGTCAGCATTTGATATGAGTTTACACTAAAAAAAAAGACAGTAAGTGACAAATGACTGTCTAACAAGGAATGAGTCCCTTTATAATTTCAACAATATCTACCTATATGAAAAGTTAAAAATCGAGGTGGTTTAAATATAAGAAATACCTTCAGTGACTTCTAGTCATTATAGGAAAACAACCCTCCTCATCGGGAACAACAATTAACATTTAATATTTAAAGCTTCGTCCTTTGTAGCATTTATTCTACCATCATATGCCCACTATGTTACATGTTGTGTACTTTATGCATCCATTACATAAAGGAAACGTTTTAATATTCTTTCAATGCGCATTAACAACAAATCATGTCTCAAGTATAACTAATCATATTTATGTTGCTCATTTAAATTTAGTTTTTATTTACTTGTACAAATAGTTTGAAATTCTGAAATAAAAAAAAAAAAAAATCAGATATCTTAAAATAGTATGCTTCGGTTACATTCTGTCATTGTCACCTAGCTGCCACATTCATATAGCCCCACCAGTGGATGATTAATACTAACAAGATTATCATTTCATGTACATGTGTATTATTTAATCCTCATTCTAAATATAAATTTGCAACACAGTAGTACACCGCAGGTACAGAAGTAATGCTTCCTATCAGGCATGTGAAAAGATTAACACTCTACCACAGTTGATGCTGGTGTATTTATATAGAAGGCTCCTCATATCATTTCAGTCTACGGGAGGTAGATGTTTGTCTATGAACTGTTTTACATCCATCATCTCCTGTTTAAAGATAAAGGTATGTATTAGTTGATATTCCCTACTAATACATATTCAGCTACACTAAACCATTTCAGTTCTAATGAGCAGCTGGGCTACAAATATTGAGTAGTTACTTGATAAAATCATACCACTTTGGACATTAACAAATAATTGCTGATAACTCTTCAAGGCACTATGTACTCAGCAAAGACTAAAATACAAGAAAAAGAGCACAGAGGGGTTTTTTTTTTTTCTCTCCCTCTCTCTCTGAAGTGCAGACGACAAACTACATATTAATCATCAAGAGATCTGAATAGCACCAGGCTGAGCATGGATAGGATTTGAATGTAGCTAAAAACCATAGATTCATGCAAACTTTTGCATGTTACTAGCAGTGTGAAAAGCAAGCAGCTCTTCCTCCTAACCATTCAGTTTCACTTTCATGATGCTTCCTTCCTTAAAAAAAACAAGTAACACAGCAAACTTCACTGGGGAACCAATCCATGTAAAAAATAATTTTTTTTATTAAGTCAGTGTTGTAAGAAAGAGCACATTATTAGTATTTGTGTGACAACTCAATGCTATTACTGCCTAAACACAATACAACTGTGTAAATGTCCCAAAGAGGTTGTCCAAAGGTACAGGTCCCACAAGATGCAGCAATCCAAATTAACAAAGTTACTGCTGCTGACCAGTGGCAGATCTGTTCCTTACCTCATCTTCTGTTTCTTGCTCCTACCACTTACTTTGTGTGAGTTCTGATACTTCATTACGGCTGCAAAAACTAAACTAGCGGCTTCTGACATTTAGCAAGTTCAGATGATTCAAAGAAGTTCCTGATCAGTTCCAGAGCTGGTGCAAGAAGGAAAAGAGGGGCACAGAGTCATGAGCAGAGGGAACTAGTTCACCTCTTTCTGGAAGCAGCAAGCCATTACATCAGCTCAGCTGCCTGCTGAGCCAGATTCATAAATAGACGTTCAGAGGCTGCCTCTTCCACAGTGTCAGTCCTGCCTCCTTATTTATTTGATGTCTCCATCCATAGAACTAACAGGATTCTTCTCTCCAAAATCCCATGTTGTATTTATGCTGTCACTGTGAGGATCTGCCTTCCAATTCAGTGTTGTTTTGTTTTTTTTTCCAGTAAACAATTAAGATTGCGGGGGGGG
>NW_020799095.1:111595212-111604549 GCF_003259725.1 Athene cunicularia
GGGGGGGGGGGGGGGGAAGTATTTTATAGACCAACTAGCCTAGTCCCAAAAATAGACTTATGAGGAAGTTCCCACTAGTCATATAAACTTTTGCCTTGGATGCTTTTTCAGACAGGCATTCAGTTAAAGTCAGTAGCATCAAGTACTTGCTATTAAAAAACAGAACAAAACCAAAACCCCCACTCAATACATATTTGTTTTCAAGGAAAAAAATTAACGGTACTCAGCTAAAACATTGTAGATTCAGAAAATTACCTCAATACATGAGCTATGCATCATGCCAGAGTAAGTCCTGAAGGTTATGTTGGCTGGATTTAGCATACTCTTTAGCTTCTCAACAGTCAGAGAACCAAACATTAAAGGAACCAATGGGTCACAGTCCCCATGGCACTGAAGAACAGCAATCTCCTTGTTAACACCACTGATAGGGCCCTGTTAGGGGTGGAATTAGAGAGAAGAAAGAGACAGTAAGTGAAGGTAAGGCTAACATCTTTGAGATAAAATAACCCCATGCACTATGCCCTGTGGCATGACAAATAGGTTGAATTTTGAAGGAAAAAAACAGTGTATAGTCTGCAAGTTCCTTATGAAGTAA
The DNA here is from genome assembly GCF_003259725.1 of Athene cunicularia. Lineage (NCBI taxonomy): Eukaryota > Metazoa > Chordata > Aves > Strigiformes > Strigidae > Athene > Athene cunicularia. The sequence goes on from NW_020799095.1 coordinate 111,595,808, forward strand.
GCTCTGTGCCTGACAACACATTAAGTTCAAAAACCTGCAAATAAGATTTTGGCAATAATTTCAGGAGAACATGATATCTGGCCGAGTAAAAAACATGATGCTTTGTTTAAATACCTAGTTATTAATAATACAGTGCCTTGCAGATTTGAACAAATAGCAAACAGAAAATTCATCTTCACAGAAAATTTGTTGTATCCTATAAGTTTCCTAGGAATGTCTTTTTAAGCAGAGATAGCTGCTGAGTATTTCTTCATTTTCCCTACTTGCCAAACTCTCAAACTCCAGGGCCCTGTTTTTAAAACTTCTGAGTTATCAAACAACTATCAATATTCGGTAATAACGATGGCCACTAATACCTGCACAAGATACAATCACAGAATCATGGAATGGTTTGGGTTGGAAGATCTTAGGGACCTGGGGGTCCTGGTGGACAACTATCTTAATATAAGCAAACAGCGTGCTGCAGCAGCAAAGCAAGCCAAAAGGATGTTGCATCAACAAGGGCATCACCAGCAGAGATAAAGAAGTCCTCATCCCACTCAGAGCTTGTCAGGCCACACCTGGAATACTGTGTTCAGTTTTGGTCACCACCATACAAAAAAAGACGTGGACAGGCTGAAGAGGGTCCAGAGAAGGGACTGGGAAGCCTGCCATATGAGGAAAAGCTGAGAGAACTGGGTTTGGAAATCTTATCACCAGTATTTACAGGGTGGCTACAAAGAACATGGAGACTCCCTTTTTATAAGGAGTCACATGGAAAAGATAAGGGGTAATGGATACAAGTTACTCTTGGGAAGATTCCAATTGGACACAAGAGGAAAATTTTTCTCAGTGAGAACACTCAGCCACTGGAATAATCTCCCCAGGGAAGCGGTTGATTCCCCAACATTGGACACCTTTAAGATTCAGCTGGACAGGGTGCTGAGCCATCTTGTCTAGACCATGCTTTTGCCAAGAAAGGTTGGACCAGGTGGTCCCTGAGATTCCTTCCAATTTGATATTCTATGATTACCTAGTTCCACCATCCCCGCCATGGGCGGGGACACCTTCCACTAGACCAGGTTGCTCACAGCCCCATCCAGCCTGGCCATGAACACTTCCAGAGAGGGGGCAGCCACAACCTCTCTGGGCAACCTGTGCCAGTGTCTCAACACCCTCACAGTGAAGAATTTCTTCCTTATATCTAATCTAAATTTACCTTCTTTCAGTTTAAAGCCATTACCCCTTGTTGTATCACTACATGACCTTGTAAACAGTCCCTCTCCAGCTTTCTTGGAGGCCCCCTTTAGGTACTGTAAGGCTGCAATCTTCAGATACACTCATTCCCCAAGTACAAACTAGCTTAGGAAAGAAACATAAATACCTGAGGAAAAGAAGCCCGTAGAGGAAGCCAACAGCTAAGGGCTACAACACCTGCTAATTTTTGTTGTGTTGTAAGAGCTGTATACAATGATAAAGCACCTCCCTAAGAAAGAGATTAAAAAAGTATTACAATGCTGATGGCAATGTTCCTTTTAACACTTGTTTCAAGATCTCTAGTTTCTCCTTTAAAAGTATTTTTTCTGTTCCAGTGTATTCTTCCTTAGAAGCAACACTAAAACCAGTATTCTTGTACATTTAGTTTGCTTTTTTCCCCGCTCCAAGTCTGTATGATCAGTTCAGAAGTAAACCAGCAAATTTACCATAACTAACAGCTGGGGAGGGGGAGGGAGAAAGCAAGCTCTATCACTCATGACAGTATTATCACTACTTTAATATTTTAATTTATTTGCATGCAGACTGGGGAGTTAGTGTATGGAACAACTAATCTGTTAACCTACCTACCACAGATGTCTTACAAGTACAAAGGAAAGAATTTCCCAAATAAATCCAGAACATGAAATGTCTACCAAATTAAATTAAAAATACCAGCAAGATTTTCAAGCAAAGCTATATAGTCATGTGCGTAAAGACTTTAAATAGACTACTAATTTTAGTACCTTTTCACGTGCATGTTCATTTTTCAATGATTTCAATGATTTCAATGATTTTCAATTATTTGCATAGAGCTAAAAAATTTTGTTTGTTAAGGCAAAGGAAAATTGACACCTTAAAATTTTAGAAACTAGTATCAGCTCTTTTCAATTCAAACGTCCGGACTTCCCATGTTAGGAAAGCTAGGTTACTTCCCTAGAAAAAGACACAGTTCCTTCCAACCATACCTTACCTGAGAAAAGCCTCCTAGAATAATTCGATTAGAAGGAATTCCATTTTTTACTTCTTGATCTATCAGTGCTTTAACTGCAACATACATAAAGGCAGTAGTTAAACAACATTCCATTCTACATCTACAGAAGGTCTAGAAAAGGAAAGAGACCTTCCCCCTGATGTCAACAGAAAGCTAGTGAAAGGATAATCTAGTCTGCTATATATTAAAAAGTATCAAAAGATCTAGAGCATGATCAGAAGTTTCAGTACCAGAGAGAAAAACATGCAAGCAAGTCTCACAAAAGCCTCACTGCCAGGAAGGTGGTATCCTCTTCTAACTATCCAGCATCGCAAGTGGATGCTTGTACAGCTCTAATCTGCTGTGCTACCTAGAAGCTCTTAAGAAATACACTGGTTCCCATGTACAGTTCATATTTGAGAGTATGAAGTGTTTATGCTGGTGAGTTACTCTATTTACTCATCAAGTTAAAAACAACCCCAAACAATACAAACAATGCACTTCACTAAACTTTGATCAGCAATAATACAATACATATATATTACTTTCGTTAGTAATTTTGTCTTTAGAAAATCTGTTTCAGACTGATAATTCATTTTTAAGAATATATGGAAGTACTTTTAAGACATAAAAAGTATTTCTAAGCATACCGTTCTCTGCTGCCTGCTTGATCCCAACTTCATCTTCCTGTGAATCTGGAGAAAGTCCAATGATATCAAACCTTACAAAAATATCAACAGCATTACTCATTAGAGTACCCATTCCACTTCCTTAAAACACAAATAATAAAACTGGAATATTTTCCAAATAAAAATGTAGAAGTAGTGGACAATTTCTGAGTGCGGCTAAAAGGCTAGATCTAGTCAACAAAGCTTTTCTGAGTTTTAATATCTTCTGTAATTTAGTGCAGATTAAGCAGCTCAGTTTTGATATTTGCTCCAAAAATATCAGCAGGAATTTCAATTTATCAGTTGCATGTACAAAATTAAAATACTGTTTGAAGAAATATAGGAAAACCAAACACAGTTACTTGAGGAAAAAAAACACAAAAACAAACCACAACACAAAGAGGACTAGTTTAAGACCACTGAAATCTACTGTTATTTTTGTTGTTCTCCATTCTGAACGGATGTTCTAAAGAAGAGTTTCTAGGTATCCTACTGACCCACCAAATATTAGTCAATAGCAGGAATAATACTTCCACTCCAAGTCTCTCCTGCTACTATGAATTCATACACAATACAGACGATAAAGTGGGGTTTGTGTTTTAAAACATACAGGTTAGTCCTGAGAATACCCATTACTACAGATACACAAGGAGAATTACAATGTACTCATGAGAGCCTTTTTGTAAGAACAAAACTAAAGCAAAAAGCTTTTTATACTTACACGTGATTTAAAAAAACAGCCATTCAGGTTGTTCAGGATTTCTGATGAAGAACAATGAGTTGAAACCCCCAGATCTTTTGATTAGAATTATTTGCAGTTGAACAAATACTTACCATGATGGCATAGCCATGTTCATGTTCAAAGAAACCGGCATAACTGGCCTAGAAATGAGAACAAACAATACTGACATAAGAAATATACCGAAATTTAATAATGCAGATGCAGTTAGGTCATGAAATTACATATCCCTAATCCTGTTTTACTTTTAAACCATAATTAACTTAGCTACTTTGTAGTGTCTCTTCAAGAAATCTCTCTTGAAACCTGCCAGCCCAAACATATTTAATATTCAGGGATGAATTACCGCTCTCAATGTAGAGCAAGGAAAACATTAATGGGTTCCTTTTATATATATATATATACATACACATATATATATACACACCTCTCTGTGTGTGAATGTATATTTATCATATCATATACATATTATATATATATATATATATATATATATATATATATATATATATAAAAAATTTAGTTATTTTCAAGTAACAGTTATTTATCACCGTTCCATACACATGCTCTGTGCATGAATGCACCTTACGCAGCAACATCAGCAAACCTAAGGATTCAGCCAAACAGCACAGAGGTGGATGTGAGTCTGGCCACACATGCTTCTCAGCAGCTGAATCTGCTTAAGCAGTGCCGGCCTTCACCGCAGGACTCGCTCCCACCCTTAAGCTGGTGTACAGCGTCTTTTCAGACATACCAAGACAACTTCAGTGGACCATACCATGAATTAAATCAGGTTATAGTTTTAATCTACCGAAACTGGGGAACGTAAATTCTGTGGGGAAAGACTGAAAGAAGACAAAAGGGCAAGCAAAGAGAACAGCATATATTGCTGAATTCTTTTTGAATGGCTCAGCAAAGCATGGCCACGTTGTAAAAGAAATAAAATAATCACAGCCTAGTAATACCTCAAAATATTGCTTACTTATCTCCCTACCATCCCTGCTCCACGTCTCCCAGACTCCTGGAACAAAAGACTATCTGAATTTTGTGTTAAAATAAAGTAAGATTATACTTAATTAGTTTTTCTATCATTAAGTAAATACTAGATAGATCTTAATGCTTTATTTACTGACTCCTGACCCTGCTCATAAGTATTTCATTTCTCATATTTCACGAAGACAGCTCAATTTGCTGAAAATATGAATATTCTGTGAATCTTTGGAACTTGTTGTAAGTAACAGAGAAATGACATTTATTACACGTGCATCTAAGAAGTTCATGTACCTAATACAAAGTATATTTAATGGGTCAGTAAAATATTAAAAAAAGCATTCCTTGTTAAGACTGGCTTTTAACAAATTACTGTTGGGGGGAAGAAAAAAACAACAAACAACTCAATCCAGTGAAAACACAAAGTCAAAACAATCTAACTTTGCACATAAAACTTTCCAAATATGTTTTCAGTCTGAATTGGTAACAAAAGAAAAATACAAATAAAACCATAGTTTTGCCATAAAGTATATCACACAGCAGTTCCTAAAAAATAATAAATTATGTAATGCATCAACATTATTTTAGAGTTGGTTTTAATATAAAAACAAAATGCAGAGACATCCAAATATCATCTGACTTCATCATCTGTGCAAGTGTCTTAATAAGTAATTCTACAGGAAAATGTAAAACAAGAGAAGTTACAAACTTACGCATGTGGGCAAATGTATTTTACATGGGGGCTTTTGATACCAGCAAGTGCTTCTGACCATCCATGCCTGTTAACAGAAAATGCATTAAAAGGCATTTATGTTTTGGCTTAGCTCTTATTTCTGTGTTGGTGCAACAGCACAGAGCAAGTATGAAATATGCTGAGCTAGATCAGTCTAAATACATTCCTTGAAAATTTTTACATCAACTATAGTATGCTGTGAATATAGTACTAAACTTAAAAGGTTTGTTCTGCCTCTGAATATTTATTGCATATGTACAGCCAGGGACACTTTATCTGATTTGACTATCATAGCTGCAGCACAGCTGCAAAAAATACCACTTTGGCTCTAGGCAAAGCCTGCTCTGTATCTGGATGGGTTTATTAACTTGGATGCTACAAATAAGAACACAGGTAACCTGCTTCCAGGCAGCTCTAGCCCAGAGGCTGCTTTGCTGCTCCTGTAAAAGCAGCTTCTTTCTCAGACACCTTTGCTTTTTCTGAACCAAACTTATTGATGGGGGAAGAGTAGCGAACTGACATCTAACTCCACATGGAACCAACCTAAGCAATCAGACCTATTAACTCAGCTGACCTGTAAGAGTTCAGCTCAAATGCTCTCAGATTCAGGCAGTCCTGAACAACACTCCAGATTGCCAGTAGTTTTTTAATCTCAAGCACATACTGTATGAATGCACAGAACAACATGCAATCTGGAGAGCAGATCAGTTATCAAGTGTCTTACAAACCAGAAAACTGGAAAGCATCATTTAAATAAACAGCTCTGAAAGGCTCACTCCAGGGCTAGATGATCCTGTCTAGATGATCTAGACATGAACTGAGATGGACTCAAATCCGAACCTGTCTGGAATCACTGCCTGTGCCTGCACTTAGCTTTTCAGAACACTCAATAGTACCTGTACTTCCTGGGTTTTCTCATTATTCAGTATTTCTAACTCACCCACTAAACTAGATGATGGAAAGTTGATTCTAAGCAGAAAACACCTGTAACATTCACATTTGTGAAACATGCTTTTATGGCTTGCCTGCTGTTGTCCTGATTACTTCAGCATGTTTGCTTTAGTTTTAATTTTCACATCATCCTGAAAAGTTAAATGTATCCTACCTAAAGACATTTCAAACACACAGACAGGACAGATATTTGAAATGCTGGCTGTGTATCTCAGCCTGCTTCCTACCAATACATTTATAAATACCATTAATAAACTGTGGGTGACATTACTTGCATAATATTTGCAGTATCATGGAAGGCCAAATAAGAATCTACAGGAGAAATATGACTGAGAAAAACTATTTAGGTAAGAATTGGGGAATTTTTTTTAGCCAACTATAAACATTAATTTGAAAAGCAACATTGTATACATATTTATGCAGACTCTTTAGAACAATCCTCTGTGTTGTACCTTCTGTTCAGATTTTGACAAGTATGTACCAATCACTAAGTGTCATTTATATAGGAGTTTAGAGGGAAAAAGAACATAACCTCTGTTAGACACTTCTCAGAGTAAGAAAGATACTGTTGGTAAACTGAAATGAGCAATTCAAAAATTCACGTGAAGTATAACAGGTTGGGTTAAACTGTGGGCAATTAGTTTATTAGTTCTCTTCAGACAATTCTTTTTTGGGTCACTACTACGGCCTTTTAGAAAAAAAAAAAAGGCAGTATGTCAAAGGCAGTTGTAGCTAATCTGAGCTGCAGAGGACTAGAGGAACAAACGCAGCTAAATTGCTGTATTTCCACAGAGGTGTTAGGACTTGTTAATGCATACACTGCAGTACACCCAGTGCAACTGCAAGACTGAGATCGTGTTAGTTTTGTCACCAAAATGGAAATACCACATTCGTATGAGGAACACAATTTATGTTAAAGAGCAAATCTCTGTGGTCTTCTCCCATTGCCAAAACCAACATCAACCTGATTTGCAAGGACTCAAACCCCAAAGACTCAAAAGATTCTGCAATCACTTGCTGAACATTTGGTGCCAAGATGCAGGCAGTAAATGCCGCCTCAGCTGCATCCTACCAGCAGAAAGGAAGAGGGATTTGTGTGTCAGCACAACTGAGAGCAAACATCTCCACTTGTAGAATACTGCCAAGTGCATGGACTTGACTGGTTTTTTACTAATTAACTGTCCAGGTTATGCAAGTTTCAGTTCCAACAGCTGCCTTTTTTTTAGTTCTTCTGAAAAAGTTTGTCTTAAACATTGCAAGTTTCAACCCAGGGGCAATATTCATGTTCCAGGTAACAAAAACTTGTTAAAAAGTATGTCATTCTGCCCATAAGCAAGCACAATAGATAAAGCATTCAAGCATTCATGCTGCTTATTTTCAGTACCTAAGCGCCCATTCCTTTAAAGTCTTCCACCAAAAAAAAGTTTCAACACACTCCTAACTTGTTAATTCAATAGTTTTAATGAATATATGCTTATATCTCCGCACACACAAGCTTCAAATGGAAATATTACACCACACCTAGGCGCCTTCCAGAAATTCCCTACTCCTTCCATTTCTACTTAAACATGGAAATAACAGGAACAAGACAAACAGGGTATTTCACAGCCTGTTTGAGGTTATTTTTGGAGTCTGAAGACAATATTTCAGATAGAGAAATCTGTAGACATTAGGCGACTACTTAGCAGCTTACTTACGTTAAAATCCAGACGTACTTGATTTACCTAAGTATGACATAATGAAGAAGAAACCATGGGCTAACTACAACTCCTGGCAAGCCAGAAATCCAGAAGTCCAGAATAAACATAAAAAAAAAAAAAACAAAAACAAAAAACACCAAAAAAAACCAACGAACTCTAAATTTAGACAAGCACAGGAATAACCGGGAACCCACTCTCAGGAAAGTGAAAGATCAGAAACCCATAGGCTTCTTTTTCCACCAGTTTGACTAAAGTGAGGGATCACATTCAGACTAAATTAGGTAAGCAATTGAAAAGAAAGAAGAAAAAGCTTTTGAAGACTTATGCTGGGAAATTTTAAATAGAGTTGTCACCATCATTGCAGCATACATGAAGTTTTGTGTGCTGTCAGCCACTGCATTCAATTAAGGGCCAAACAAGCTTAAGTAACTATTGACTGCTCACATCTTTAAATCATGCAGCTTCACGCTTGAAACTGTAATAACTATGAAGTATGAAATAAACCAGAATACACACCCAGTATCTCCCAATCCGTGAAGAAAAATGACCTAAAGGGGGAAAAAAACAAAACCACAACGTAGTGGTGTAAGATCACTAAACAATTAACGCACCTACCCCCCCACCCCGTGCTACAGTCGGCCACACAGCTGGGAGCACGACAGCACTTTCTCAACAGAAAACTCAGTTCCCTTCACTTCCCACCCCAGGCCTCCCCGCCGCCATCAGCGGGCGCACCCCGCCCTCGGCCGGCGCAC
>NW_020799095.1:111604599-111650369 GCF_003259725.1 Athene cunicularia
GAGGGGGCGGGCCCGTCGCGCGGCCGAGGGGAGCCGCCGCCGCCGCCCGGCAGCGAGCCTGCCCCCGGGCGGGCACCTGAGGGGAAGAAGGTCAACGTGGCCGCCGCAGCCGCCCTCCATTCCCCCGCCCGCGGCCGGTGAGAGGCGCCGGCGGCGTGAACCGCGGCCTGGACAGGCGTGTCGGCGCCGCAGCCCTCTGGGGTGTTCCGGCGGCTGGTAACGCCTGCTAGGGAAACCCCTCAGGGGAAGCCTGGCTGAAGCCGGCTGTCTGGAGAAGTGACTTGTCTGCGAACGCTGGTTCAACGGCAGGCTCTGCAGAGCTGCTTCCATCTTTGGGCTTCCGAGGGTTTCAAAGAGTTTGAGCCGTCTTTCACCTTTAAAACTACCTTTCAAATAGCCAGATGTATCTGGCAGATTATATCGCACTTTATTATAGTGTCATTTGTGCATGTCTGGGGTTTGAGTGTTTCCCTTGAAAATCATTTTTATGCTGTGTTACAAGGCTTAGGGGAAAAGGGGAAATTACAGTATTATTAAATAGGTAAATATAAAATAGTAAGTTACGGGAAACAGGAAACGCAGCATAAATACAACAGACAGCATTGTGAGGCAGAACTCATTTGTCCTCATCAGATCAGATGCCTTCATTACCAAATCAAATCTCTTGGTTTATGGCCAAAGAGTTAATGATTCTTATTCATCTTGAGATGTTTTGGGCTATTCAGGCACTCTGAATTGAAATGACTGGATCATTCCAGTCCATTCCAAATACTTAGACCAACTCTGAATAAGTATGGCAAACACATTTCTATCAAAATGAAATACTTTGTTCTTTGTCATTTATTCCATTCATCTTTGTCAAATATTTCCTCCCAGAAAGTCAATCTATTCATTGTATTTGACGGGGGGTGTCTGCCTAACATGGATACTTTCTTGGCAGCTCAAACAGCAGCTGAAGGCACACTATACTTCTTTCACATCCTTCCCACTGGTGTGTTTCATACCAAGCAGGGATTTTTTTTTTTCACAAAGCTTTTGCTCAGCAACGCTAATATTTTTATCAGCTTGGCTGCATAAAATACATGGGAGAAACCTCTGTGCCAACTGTGTAAGATTAAACATGCAGCCTCTTTTGCCGTGATTGCCTGCTTTGATACATAGCATTTATGCCAGGGGATCCCTGTTATTGATAAAATTGGGTTATTTTCACGAGTAGCTTTTTGTGGTTTGATTTATCGCTACTTAAGTGTGTGTTCTTGCTTCATGTACTGTACCTGATTCAAACCTATTAGGAAAATACAGTTTATGCATAGATGATTCCTAAAGATTAGGAACATCACATTATGTCAGGTGCTTATCAAGTATGCTGAGCCTGACTTGCTGTAGAGCATCCATTTGGGTCATGAACAGAGACTTCTGTTTTCCCTCTCTACTGTGCTATTTACTACATAAATATCACTTCCATGAGGTGGCCTGATGATGAAGCTCCAGCCTCGGAAATCAATAGTCTGCTCATAATTAGACCAAGTTTTTAATCTTTTCATCAATATAGCTGGCATGATCTTTCCTGAATTCCCGGCTGCTGCTAGCATGGCTCAGGGTCACTGGAGAAATGCGAGCTCCGCGTGGATAGGGCACAGGCAGGTCACACAGTAGCGCGATGGCCTGTGCGGGCATGGGGCAGTCTGCCAGGTACAGACAAATGTTCAAGGAACTGAGCTGCTGGAATCCTGAAGGGATTGGTGAAATCATCTGAATTATGAGCCTTGCAAAGATTTGCAAGTTGGCTGTACAGACAGTGAGATATCTATCATATGAGTGATATTTTTCTACTCAATCTCAAGGTTCTGCTCAGAGGAGTGAGAGCTTTCCAAGGCAAATCATACTCTAAACTATGTGTTTTTCCCCCTCCTAATGGCTGAAATGGACTTGAGTAAGATGGTTGTCCATACCACCATTTCATGTGTGTTGTTACACTGGAATTTTTATTAATTTTTTTGACGGGGGTAAGAAGCTATACAGATTTCATACTGAAACTTACAAATTTCTGCAACATGATTTCCATTTCACCCCTATTTACTCCCAGAACTGGCAGAACTGTTGTGTGACCTTTTCTCCAAGATGTAAGCTGAAGCAGGCATTCAACATGGAAGAAGGTTTTGGTCAAACAGAAGTTTCAGGACTGAAAGCAGGGTATTACACTGAAGAGTACTGGGTGACTTTCACAACGGGAACCAACCCTTCTGCTCCGGAACTTCTCAGCAGCAGTTTCTGTAATTCAGTTCTTCACGCTGGTAAGCCTATACCCCTCGCCCCCTGCACAGGAGAACAACTAACTTCACACCAGACCAATATACCGATTGAAATTCTCTAGTAGGTTCACTTTTTAGATTAAAAGAATAAAAGTGATCAAGTCCTGCAGCAGTACAAGGGAAGGGTATATGCACATTTCCAGTGAGTATCCACCTTTAAACTTTTTGGTTCGATGCAGGGTGCTGCACTTTCAATGTTCTGTGTGCTGTCAGCCAGTCGTTTTTTAGATGCAGCCTGATGGTTTTAAAGGCTTGGCTTTAGAATACTTGGCTGAGACCTGTGTGAATATTAGAGAAGTAGATGCTGGAAAACGAAATGTAGTATGGGACCTATGCCTAATCAATCCACTGGTGTTCCGAGCTCAAACACGTTTAAAAGAACGGATCGATGTGAACGTTTAAGTCTCCGCAGCTTCGCCGTTCGGCAGCCAGCAACCGACACGCCGGGAGGCCCCGGCGCTAACCTGCTCAGCCCCCGGCCGCGGTGGCCGAAGCCGCACGGCCAACCCGCTCCTCCGCTCCCGCCCCGCCCCGCCGGCGGGGGAGGCTGCACGACACTGTTGGGAAGGCGCGGAGGTGCAGTTTACGGTTCTGTCGTAAAGCAGCTCGCCTAGGCGAGTGTTGCTGCCGTCCTTGGGGGGTGAGCGGACATGAGCGGGAATGGCGGGAACAAGGCTCTGGAGCTGCTGCGGTCGCTGCCCAGGGTCAGTCTGGCCAACCTAAGGCCCAGTCCAGGTTCCAAAAAGCGGGTGAGTGCCTGCAGATTGTCGGATGGGTCGCGGGCATGCTTTCCTCTGCGGTGGCAGGAGTCTGTCTCGGCAGCGGGCACACTCGGCCCCGGTGGTGGTTGCCTCGAGGGCTGTCAGAAGGCCTCTGGGGAGTTTGCGGCCTGGCCAGAACAGGCGCGGGAAGTCTGAGGTGTGGGTGGCAATTGTTACCTGTGTTTGTCCTGTTCTTGTCCTTTATACGTCTTGTAAGCGGTGTGCGTGGCCGTTCCCACAGAGAACTGGCTAATGCGTGGCTTTAGCTAAACCTCAGGGCCATCGTTGGGGGCGGAGAGAAACAGTAAAGTGTAGAATATCAAATGTTCATGGAGTGAGGTAATTCATTTGTAAAGGAAAGATTAAAAGGCTTTAAAAGAAAAGAAATTTAATGCCAGCCTACACTTGTTACTATTGTTTTGTTAAAAGCAAAACTAAATAGTCTCTTCCCTGTCCTCTTCTAAAGTGATAGAGGAGTAAAAAAAGAAACCCGCCTGGTTTGGGGAAAATATTAGTGAACAGGGGTATGAGGTTCAAGGGCTAAAGTCCTAAGAATAGGGGACTGATAGGGAGCACTGAGCAGCATTTTTCCCTGTCAGTGGTCAAGACTCCCTGGAGATGCCTGTAGAGCTGGTGAGTGCTGCATGGTTGTAACCCCATAAACCTGTGGCAAGACAAGAGAATAGAGATTCTTCCCCCCCCTGCAGCTGTTGGGGTTCCCCTGTCAAGTTACTTCACTTGGAGCTAGGAACACCCAGCTTGGCCAGGGTGAAGTGGAGCTGGAAGAAGCAACCCAGTATGGTGCTGGAGTGGTGGTTCTTAAGGTTTTTCAAACTAATTCAGGCTTCAAAATGGTATTTTCAGGCTTAGCACCCAGAAGCTGTGAGGTAGTCTGAACTTGACGATTACTAGAACTGATACTTTCATGCCAGTGTTTGATCGCAGGACTTTTTGTTTTACAAGGTTGCATAGCAGTTGGGTTTAGGAAAACACTTTTTTAAAAATCTTGAAATAAGACATTTTTCTATGCTCACTGGGTTTTTAGCAAGTAACTTGCAACTCCATCTAGGAAATGAGCATGTATTCCCCACTGTTTGCCTCTAGTTAGAGTTTGTACAAGTGACCTCAGCTCTGTTTCTCTGGTATCTTTCTTTTGGTGTTTTGACAACTTTATCCCGGGATTAATGAAGTCTCAAATAAATAGATTTAAGATTATTTGACTTCACAAACAGAAATTGCAGAAAAAAAAAAGTTTTGATTGGCTACTTTGACAGTTTAAAATCTGGTCAATATACTGATTACATTCTATTTGTAACGAGATGTTGTCAGTAGGCTTGGGTTAACTGAAGTCACTATGGAATCTGGTGTGTGTATGGGCAACCGCCAGAAAGGGTGGGCCAGCTGTGCCCTCCCTCTGCCTCCAGGTGCTCACACCTGCTCTGTGTTTTGTACTGCTGCTAGAGGTTATGTGGTGAGCCAGAGCAGGGAACTAAAACAGCTGAAAACTAGACAGACAAAATTAGTTTTCATCTAGTTTAATTTCCTGACCTTCCAACTTGGAGCTGCACAACTGCTTGTGTCAGCACAAGAGGCACTGTGAGTAAAGAAGTATAGCATGTGCGCTGGGGACAAGTCAGCTGCTTTTGGTGGCCTGAATGGTCTAGCCTAGCATAAAAGCACACTTGAACTTTATGCTATTTAGTATTAATACAGGTAAGTGCTGCATCTTAGGTTAAATGATGTTTCAAATATATTAATGCATTTTTTTCTGATGTATGTCTGTACTTTTCTACTAATATTTCAGTGCACATTAAATGCTCCATAACTTTGGAAAACTTACAGACACAATAAAGAGCATAAAACACCAGATTTTATGTCTTTGTGGTGTTAGGCTAATAATCAAGTACCGTGATGTAATGAGCAGTTTTCAGACCTGAGTTTTACTCAATATTCTGTGCTGAAGTCTTAGCTGCATAGAGTGATTTGTAGGATTAGGGGTGCTTGAAGTCTGGCTGAGTGCTGAATACAAAAAATGAAAAATTGAAGAGACTTGCTGTAGTCTCTTTAATAATTAATTATTTACATGATTATTGATCCAACAGTGACTGTGCTGTGACTTAACCAGAGTTAACTTATGAGAAGTACAAATACTGTTTAGACTAATGCGTTATTTCATGTGTTTCCCAGACTGACTGATTCACACTGAGGAACACAATGGAAAAGAACAAATGTGTGAATTGTGTTGTGCAAATATAAGACTAGTTAGCAACGTGACATTGCTCCTTCCACAGGCCTTCACACTGCAGTGAATGTTAGCTTAAATGGGGAAAACTCTGTAAGATCAATAGATTCATCAAAGTGATGCACAAGATGTGGTTGTGCCTCTTGGAGCTGAACAGTGAACTCTACTATGTGCAACACAGCAGCAAGGAAGCTTGTGGCTCTGTCTTATCTCTGACAAAGCATAAAGAAATCAAAATGAGCCTTATTACTCCAGATTCTTCAGTATATGAATTAAAGTCACCTTACAGAGAAAACTGTTAGGTCAGAGTGAACTGGTACTGCTTCATTTAATGGCAGTCACTTCCAGCTCTGTGTCCAGTCTTGCTTACTGCCTGTTTTGTAAATCCAGTGGATATTTGCACCATTCAGTGCAATTCATGGATATGCAACTGCCCTGGATTTTAAATTTAAAAAAAAACTCAAAAAAACAAAAAGGATTTTACTTTGGCTTATCTCTTCGATTGCATTCATCGTTTAGCTGTGCAAATGCTTCTGCTGGCACAGATAGGAGGTGATTGCAAGAAGATTGCTGAACTTCTACTTAACAACTGCAATGCTACTTTAAAGTGCTCAGGAAACTAATAGCTTTGTATCACAGTCCTAATTTAAAAAATAATAAAGATTAAAATGCACTCTTCTCTTTGGATTTGTAGTCAGTAGAAATTGTTGCAGACTCTTTAGAAAGTCTGAGTCCCTGAAAGAGTTACATGTGTGTATAGCATATATAGTCTGTTCCCCTGCCTCTTGAAGTAGAATTGATTTTTTATTTTCTTTTTAATTCCCTTTTTCATTGTCAGTGTTCAGAAACTTCTGAACACTGAGCAACTCTCGTGTACTAGGAGGAAATAGCAATAGTTAATGCATGGAAATTCTCTTAACTTGGAGAGTGCACTGTGTAGGAGGTAGGATTAAATACTAGTATTGCTTTTATTGCAGTATATGTTCATGTAAACTTTCAGACTATTTGTGGTGCCTGCCTAGAGCTGTGCTTTTCAAAAAATCATATTAACTGCTTTTCTGTTTTTCTCAAGAATCAGC
This sequence comes from Athene cunicularia, assembly GCF_003259725.1. NCBI lineage: Eukaryota > Metazoa > Chordata > Aves > Strigiformes > Strigidae > Athene > Athene cunicularia. Next base: position 111,610,994 of record NW_020799095.1, read on the forward strand.
ATTTTGCTCAGTTGTTAATATCTCTGAAATCTTATATATGATACTTGTCTCCAAAGTAGTTGGCTAAATGTATCATTGATTGTTTTCAAGGAAAGAAGACGTGGCCGTGGAAGATACGGAGGTAGGAAGTGTGGTCGAGGTCACAAAGGACAAAAACAAAGAGGAAATTGCCCCCGATTAGGCTTTGAGGGTGGTCAGACCCCATTTTACTTGGTCATACCAAAATATGGGTTTAATGATGGACACAGGTAAGTTTCTTCACATTTACTCAGAAATTAATCATTGCTTGCTGTTCTTGATCTTTCTTCTGAAGCCAGAATCTAATATGCCAAAACAGGCATAACTGAAAATGAGATATTCCTCTTGGATGGTGAGCTTCCTTACCAGCAGAATCTACCATTTCTTGTGAGATTATTTTTTTTTAGTGAATTCACTTATTTTCTGTTGTTTTACAACTCTGCTTGTTTACCTTTTTTTATTTTTCATAATCCCTCATTTGTAGCAGGCTACCCTTCCTCCTACAGCTGAGTGCACTTCTCTGCTGAGACCACTCCTCCACTCCCGCTTGTTTCTCTTTGCCTGTCTGCACAGCAGATAACCTATTGAACTAACTGGGAACAGTCCTGTTGACTTTTAGGCATGGAAGTGTAATCCAAAGCCTTGCTTTGTTACTTCTCTTCGCTTTATTCACCTGAAGTTCTGATTGCTGCTGGCCAAACAATTCTTCTTCTCTTCACAACTCTTCTTTTTTAGCCCTGCAACACTGCAGGCTTTGTCTGTACTCCATCTGTTCCACCTAGGATTTTAACAAGCTCTTTAATATCAAGTCTGCTGGATGAGGCCATTAAGTCATCTTTCACTATTGTTCTCCTCAGGCATTCTACCTTGTTTGGCACTTCTCTCCTCTTTTCACATTGTGCTTGTTTGTGCCATGTCCATCTTCCAGATTTTTAATGTTTAAGATTGTTCTTGTAACATGTCTTTTCTCCAGTCACTCTTCTTACCTGGAGAGCTGTATGCCATTGTTTTATTAATTTCCTTCACTTATACTGACAATTACAAAATACTGTGTTTTTTTGTTTAAAGCTGGTTTTGTTTCCTAAGGTAGTATGTATGTTACCTGGGTCACTAACCATTTTGTTGCTTTTAGGCGTGAACATGAGAACTTCTGTACCCGTGCAATGCTGTTACAGGCAGTAGTAGCAAAAACATGCCGCACCTATAAGAATGAGAAGACTAATGTGTATTTGTTTATGAATTGTTAAATTTGCAGTTTGAGTTCATGTTTCATTTGCTGATATAACTCCATCAAAAAGCTGTGCATTTTTATATTTCCATTCTTCATGCCTGCAATATAACTTACAGACCTGTCCTGGTTATTAAAAGTTTTCTCTATGAGTCTTAATAGTTTTGAAACTCTGTTTGCAAGTACTGTCATTTCTTCCTGTTCATTTATAATAAATGAGAGGCACTTGATAGCTGAAGACAGAGTGTAGATCCCCAGTCCTGCAAAGGAAATTCTGCAGAATGCAGACGCTGAGCTTATGTTAACAGTAGTCACCAGTTCATAAAAAAACAATAGCAAAAAAACAAGCTTCTGCAACGACAAGAAATTAATAGGGTCTCACTGGTTTTAGCCACATCTGACAACATGTGGAAACCAAAAAAAAAAAATACTTTGTAGTTTCTTTTTGTTGGTGTTTGCAAAATTTCAGTGTCTGTGGTAAATGTTTTCCTATACAACATTGTAATTGCACTTGAGAAGCACTGTTGTGGCAGGCTGGGAGCATGCTGAACAGTATCTCTGCATGTTTATCTTCACCTTGCTTTCTTTGTAGTGCTGTTCCTCTGCTTCTTGAACTTTTGCTCTGTTAGGAGCTGTCTGACAATGCAAATTCTGTTGCTTGTCTTTCTTACTTAGCTTGCCAATAACAGAGATAAGCTGCTTAGTTTTTCTGCTACCACTCACAAATTTCCAATAACAGTGATCAAACTGATTGTATGAGACATTTATGCTGATGCTCAAAGCTGGTGTACAGTAGGCATAGACACTGGGATTGGGAAAACTGTTCTGAGGATTGGTTTGTATAGTAAGGTTAGAACTTAAAAAAATGCAAAAGTAGATTCTACTGAAGCTGATGGCAATTGACAAAATATTCCAACTTCCTCTGGGAATATGGGTTAATGTATATTTTCACAATATCCCTCTTGGTCATATTTTGAGAAGGAATCCATTCAGTACTTCTGAGATGTCAGGTACAGCGGTAATGGACTGAAAAATCTACTTGGGTATAGGCAGCCTGTGCAGGAACATGTACAGCTGATAGTTTTTCATTAAATTTGTAGGGGAGAGAAGGTACATTGACTGTGGGTTTTGGTTTTTTTTTCCTCAGGTTTTTCTGAATGTATCAGTGAAGCTACCAAGCTGATAGCTTTGAAGCTTACTAAAAAATGCTGACACTTAAATTTCTTCATCCTTTTTGCTTTCTTAAACCAGTCAGCAGGTAGAGAGGTATTCAGGAGTAAATTGAGCTCAGCAATAGCAAAATTAATATCACATTGGAGGCGGGTGGGTGTGAGTAAACCTGAAGGCATAACGGAGTCTTGGGCTATAACTAGGGCATGTATTTGCATTGAATTAAACTTAGTGTTTTGGCTTTTGGATGGGTGTGTTTTAAACATTTACTTGGTAGTTTTAGAAGTAGGTAGAAAATGGAATACAGTGTGCTGTATCTCAGTTGACAAGTTCCTGTTAAAGCTTTTGTTTTGTTTTGTTTTTCATCTCCCTAGCCGCAGACGTCAGTATCAGCCGCTCAGTCTTCAGAGGCTGCAGTACCTGATTGACTTGGGTAGAGTTGACCCCACGCAACCAATTGACTTAACACAGCTCACGAACGCCAGAGGTGTAACAGTGCAACCTCTCAAAAGGGATTATGGTGTGCAGCTGGTGGAGGAGGTATGCAGACAGGACACTCATTGCTTCTGGCAGTACAAAGCCTGGGTTTTTCAGTTTTTCCATACCAGCATATCGAATTGTCTTTCCCATGTTTTGGAAGCATCTTTGGTTTTCTAAATGAGCTTGCTGTGGAATTTTTGTGGTAATAAATCCACTAGAGGGCACTGTGTGTTTGCAAAAAAAAAACCCATACCCACGGGATGATTGTTTTCTCACCTGAGAGACTACAAAAATGATAGTTGAGGATCACATAACAAGACGTTGAAGAGGTATTTTACAATAGAAGTCTGGAATGTACTAAAAGAAATGTATGACTGTTTTGGAAAGGCAAAGATTTTTCATTAAACCCAGGTGACTGAGTGAGAGCAATTCGGTTACCCATCTTGGTGCAGGGAGCAGACAAATCATAATATGTTGCAGGATTTAACGTTTCTTACAACTTTGCAGAGCAGAATAAATGTACGTTCTAAAATACTCATTTTAAGGTTACTCTGTGTTGAAATTTACAGGGTGCTGATATTTTCTCAGCAAAAGTAAATATTGAAGTGCAGAGGGCATCTGAATTAGCAATTGCAGCCATAGAAAAAAATGGAGGTGTTGTAACAACATCGTTCTATGATCCAAGGAGTTTGGGTAAGAATTTATTTTCATTTCTGCTCTTTTGGGTTTTTTTAATGTGCAAAGATTAAGCAATCCAATGAAAGTTTCAAATGTAGTTCTTAATGGGAAAACATCCTCTTTTTCCATTCTAGAAGATTCAACAACACATTGTTATACAAATGTTGAACTGTAATACATCTTCAGTTTTGCTTTTTTTAACCATTCACCTGTTAAGCCCTACCAGCATTAATAGGCATTTACCAATCAACCAGTTAAAGAAATCCAAGTAGCTTTGTAAGTAGAGGAACTAATAAAAGATTGTTTCTTTGAATTTTTGTCTTCTAACTTTCTCACGTTTAATAACACTAAGAAAATTCAGGGCAAAAAATAGATTTACAAAACACTGTGGATGTTTATATTTTTAATTTAAAATGCTTTTCCAGTTAAAGTGAGGAAATAGCTAAGTTACAGAGTTCAGAATCGTTCCAGTCAAAATGGCTATTGTTTTCAGAACACTTTCACTGAAGAATGAGGCTTTGCTTTGCTTGAGGCTGCATCCTGCCTAATATTCATTCACGCAGTTTTTATTGACAATAATGGAGCTTTCATGTGTGAATGAGGCTGAGAACAAGAGGAATAGACATTTTTAGTGTGCAAAATACATTACTCTGGAGTGATACAATCTCTTTTTTTCCAATCCAGAAATTAATCAAAATACTAATGTTAAAAGGATCTGGAATGTAATTTTCCAAATGCAGTAAAACTTGAGGAGGAGATGATAGTCTCAGAAGTGACTGAATAGGTGCCTGTGCCATTGATTCTTTATTTAAAATACTTATAGAAACACTAAATTTGACATTTGTTGGCACACTGTGAAAACAGCCATGCAAATGCATTGCTTCTAACCTGGAAGTCAGTCCTTTAAATAAATAAATAGCTTAGTTATTGTATCTTTCCAAAGTAGGCATTCTAAATATATTAGAAGCAATGAGTCATTCAGATCGTCACTATAAATATCAGAGTAAACCAGAGTTAAGTGGTTAAGCGATACTTGTAAACCACTATCTCATTCTGAACAAGAATATTCTTAAGATTTGGGTTTTTGCTGGATACTTTTTAATAATTTATTTAGCACAAAATACTAAATAAAGTGTAATTTATTGTCTTTATGTATTATAAAGCATAGTATCTAATTTTCTCTCATGTTTGCCCACAGAAATTTTATGTAAGCCGGTAGTATTTTTCCTGCGCGGCCAGCCTATTCCAAAGCGAATGCTTCCACCCGAAGATCTTGTCCGTTACTATACAGATGCCAGGAATCGTGGGTACCTGGCAGATCCATCTAAGGTTGCAGAAGCCAGGCTTGAACTTGCCAGGAAATATGGCTATGTCTTACCAGACATAACTAAGGATGAGCTCTTCAAAATGTTAAGCACACGCAAGGATCCTAGACAGATATTTTTTGGTCTAGCTCCAGGATGGATTGTAAACATGGCAGACAAGAAAGTTCTAAAACCAACTGATGAGAAGCTGTTAAAATACTATAGCTCATGAGTTCAGGACTGGAGGACAACAGCAGGTGTACAGGAAACATCTGGGTATGAAATAATGGATATGAAGTGGTGTTTGTTATTTTTTTAAGACTCCTGTTGTACTAGACAAAACATAAATTTTTGTTTATGTAATCTTCTGCTGTAGCTCTCAACTTTTTTTATTGTCATAATATGAAAAGTCTTAACACTTGGAAATGGTATAGAGTCTGACATGAAGTATGTGTTGGGGCGCTTTCTCTTGTGATGATTTGCCAGATATTTTTTCAGACAGAATGTTTCAATGTTGCATTTATTTCAGAGGATGATTCCAAGGCTTAACTTGATCTAATAATTTGCGGTTTGGGTTTTTTTTTGCCTTCAATTTGAAATCAGAAGCATGGCTGTACAAAACTTAGTTTTACAGTCGTGTGATATAACACTATAATTTATGTTTTAGAAAATGGTATCTTGAATACCTCTAAGAAGTGGACCACCTATATTTGGATGGGGAAAATTTAAACACAACCAGAAATAACAAAGTACAGAAGAATTAATTAAGCTATTCAATTCCATAGCAATGTTTTGGATTTTGCCACTGCCATCAATGGCTCTAGAGCTTGAGAGGTCTTGATTTTTGTCTTATTCCTTCAGATAGGATTGAGAAAGACAGGGTGTGCAGTTTAAGAGAACTTTCTATCTAAATTTAGGAGAAAAAACATCTAAAGTCAGTGGCTTTTATTGTTCAAACAATTTAAAATTTGTCCAGACACAAATGTAATGTCATTAATAAAAATGCATTTTTACAATGTAAGAGTATTCTTGGTTTCAACAGAAGTTTAGGATTGGGCATTTGGGATGATGAACCAAGCAGTAAATTGAAAGTTGAGAGAGGAGACATAAATTAACCTATCAGAACTTGCTCTGACTCCTCAGAAGTTAATGAGATGCTTCATAATTAATGGAAGTTGAATTTGGCTTTAAAGCAGGGATAATTTGGTTATTAGGATGCAGGAAACGGTCCAGAAGAGCGGAACATGAGAAATCTTGCTTTCCAATTTTCAGGTGCCTTTGGAAATGCTACTTACAGTTTCCTGTAGCTGCAAAACCATCTCATCTCCTAGGGAAAGCCATCCGAGTGCCAAAATCTCCTGTTTCTCCTGTATAACACCTGTATTTTGCTGATGTGCCTCAAGGAGGGGGAAGAAAAAAATTTTAAACATTTTCCTTTCAGAGAATAACAAGAAGCAGGTGAAGTTTTTTCATTGGTGTTTGTCAACCAGCCCAGATTTTTGCTTCACTCAACCAACTACCTTGTCAGTTAATATAAGCATCTGTAATTGCAAAACAAAATAAAAAAAAAAAATTCTGTTCTCATGCTGATTGAATAATCTGAAATCCAGAGATTAACAATGGAAAGTCACTAATTTTTGACAATTTACTCTTCAGCTTCTGTTGTTTGTTGTTGATGTGTGTTAGATGCTATCACTAATGGTGGTTCTCCTGATTTGTGGTTTAAGTATAGGTGAAACATAGCAAAACAACACCAATATAAAATTGGATTGTGAATAGCAGGAATTTGGTCTTATTGGTGTTAACATTCATATTTTATAAGGTGCATGCTTTTTTGAATCATTTATAATGCTTTTTTGGCACATTAGAATAATACTGTATGCCAAAAAAGTATAGCTAGTGTTAACTTGAATGTGAAGCAAATAACTTTCTCACTTTAGATGTATCCTGTTCTGCATCCTGATGATTGTTGGTTTGGAACCTTAAATGACAAGCAATACTTCTTTTTTCTTTTTTTTTTCTTTTTGTTATTACAATACTACTGCCTCCATTTGGGAAGGAGTTGGGGGGGTAAAGAGTATTTATTGCCTTCCCTTATTTGTGCCATAATGTTTCTGTTTTTATGAATCAATTCACAATTGTATTTTGTGGAGGTGGTGGTACTCAACAGGAAAGCTACTTAACTGGAAGCTAAGAAGGAAGTTAGTCATATTAGTGAAGACCAGAAGACAAAAGTGTTTATGTATCATTGTGTATTTTGGGGGAGGGAAGGCAACTTTGTTTCCACTCCTGCTCTTTGTATTAAAATGAACAAATTGCTCTCAGCAATTTTTTTTTCTAAATCGATTTCTTTGATATACACACGCATGCACACGCTGGTTTCTTTAGGTTTCTAAATGGTTTTCAGGTGAAAGGGTAACTCGGATAAAATGATAACAGTGAAAGAAAGAATGAAAACAGGAAACAGATGTCTGGTGACGTTGAGGGATTGGATAGCACTTATTCAGTGAACGACGTCTTAGTCACAAGGCAGCTGTATCCTGGCTCTGATACTATAACGCTACAAATACCTTGGAGCCAAAACAGCCACGTTCCACAAAATCCGGTCATTCTACTTTATAAAGGTGATCTTTTATCATCTTATAATTGGAGAGGGCAAAAAGGGTTGTATGTTGCTTTATTTATAACATGCAATGCTCGCCTTTTTTTCCTCTCTTCTGTTTACAGTAGCTGGTATTTTATAATGGTTGTTCTGATTTTTATTTACTAGTGAAAAAAGTGACAAGGCTATAGAGGATTTCCTGTTCCCTTTATCTCGTCAGGAACAAGTCTCCTGGCAACCAAATACAGAATTATCAAAAGCACAAGTAAGTTATTGACAAGGGTTCTAATAAATCTGTAATAAACAGCTTCCCAGTGGACTCTTGTTTATATGAGGGTCAGGCTCACTGATGTAAGGCTCTAAGCCAGCACTGGCATCTAAGGCCATTCTCTTTATTTAGGAGTATGTGCCATGTTTTCATGTTCATAAGATGAATGATTGCCTTGGATATCCTGTTTTGATAATGGTTTTTCATATGCAACAATGTATTACATGGTAAGAAGCACCCAATCTGGTGTAACCGGAAAAGCATTATCAAGTAACTAAGGAAAAGAAACATTTGTGCCATAAAATACTGAAAGCCGTGTCAATTTTTGTCAACAACATCATACTTTGGAATGGTTCCTTGATAAAACTGATTACATATGTGAGACTGAAATAAAAATAAGAGCCTCTGAATGAGTACACATCTTGTTGTATCATACCTTGATAATTAGAAATCACCTATTTCTTATGAGATTGACTAACAGCAGCCAGTCAATACTATACTTACAGGTGGCTGACTACAGACTTGGAGCAAGTTAAAATAGATGCATTTTCTTTTTTACTTATATGTACAACAAAGACAGGCTGGCTTTTAATTCATTGTACTTCGTATTACAGTATTTGTGTTTAACAACTAAAAGTTGACTCTACCATTCACTCATTTCCAAAAAGGGATAAATGAATAAATCAGTGGCCCTGATCTGAATCTTCGCTGGCAGCGTGCCAACATTGTTTTGACATACAAGCACAATTGATGTTAGTGTTCCAGGAAGTCATATAAAAGTGATCAATTATGAAGATAGCTTCCCATTGCTATTTTATTATTTGCTATTTTATTATTTTCTATTTTACTGCTAAAATTCAAAATGCTAATGCAAAGCTAGTTTTGCACTGTTGAGTACTTACAAGTTCTGTAAAAAATTGTCTCTTAATTTGAAATTGTTGCACAAGCTTTGTATTTTAAATACTTAAGTGTTATATTTACATATATCTAAAATAAGAAAGAAAACAGCCATTTTGGACAGACATGGCATAATGTTCCATATGCAGATTTATTTCTTCAATTTTCCTGATAGATGATCAGATGGGAATAGTTTTACATGACTCACAGTCTGTGTTTCAGTTTATTGATACGGTTTAGACTATGAAAAGATGTAGTTAGAAGTCCAGGTGTGACAGAACTCTTACCCATTAAGAGGAAAATTATGAACTTTTTAAGCTTCTTCATCTCCTAGCCCGGGTGACCCATCTTGGTGTTTTGTAGCAGAAATATATGGCATTATCTAAAGAATTATTGGTTTCTCAGTGGAAGTAGACTATCCTCAGATTTATTCTGTCTCCTTTGGTTAATATTCCCTCGGTTGCATTTGCATCTTCCCAAAGCCTCTTCTGCTTCTCCCGTTGCAGTGGTGGGAACTACAGGGCTCAATCATTCTCACAGTGTCATCCTGTCTGGCCCACTCTGCGTTTGAAAATCTGGTTGTTTTATGTGCCTCTGGAGCAGGAAAAGTGTTGATCATTCTTGCATCTGTTTATACGAGGGGGTTTTTCGTGGCTTGAGCTTCCTGGACTGGTGTTGCTTTTGTTGTTAAAAATGTCAACAGCAATGTTGTTTACTTGTTAACCTTGTAGATTCCAAGACACAGGCCAACTGGGTTGGAGGGCCCTTTGAGCAATGGATTCGGAGTTTATTCAGATCCAGGGAGCACTTCCAGAAGGGTGTCTGTGCACTTAATTCAAAATTGCACCCACAAGATATGTCCAAATGGATAGATAATTTTGTGTTCAATGCGTCGATGCCGAAATCATCTTTCTTTGCATTATTGGGAACATACTCTTTGAAAGGTTCATTCTGTCTCCACATAGTATTGTCCTGTCTGGTCTGTAATCTATAAATTTGCCTGAAAGTCTATGTTAATATTTTTATTATTATTCTTTGGGCTGGTAATGACAGCTAGAGGTTTGTGTACGTAGAACAGTCTATCAAAGATAAGTTGATGTGTAAAATTACAGTAAACTAGCTCTCTGGATTTAATTTTTTTTTTTATTCTGGTGTAGTTTGCCTTGTTCCCAATGTGGAATACCTTCAGTTAAGAAAATAAATTCGCTCATAATATCTGACAAGGGAGATGCTTTATTTACTTTGAACGTAGCTGGGGTTCAAAGCTTCAAATGTTAGAATCCAAGTTCCTTATAAAATTAGTATAGCAAGGTATTGTCTTCATTTCAAAATTAATGCAAGTCTAAATTTACATTGCTCACATATAGACAATTGTTTAAGCTCATTTCTTAGTAGTAATGTGATTGGTTGCTATAGTCAGTGGAGCCTGGAGAATCACTGTTTAGCCTGGAGCAGGTATTTGAGCAACCAAATTGCACTCTAGGCTCCACTGACTGTGACAGTAGTTTTAACATATAGCATGCTTGTATACACCCAAAGTTGGACCAGATGATCTTCAAGGTCTTTTCCAACATAGATGATTCTGTGAACTTAAGTATCTGGAGCTGAATCCCACTCTGTATTTTCAGTGCCCTGAGATGCATGAAGTTAATGGTTGGGCGTTCTCCTTAGGGATCCACATTTCACCAGTGTGGATTGCCTAACTCACCATCAGGAGCTTCTGAGGCTTGATGTACTGGGTTGTATGTGTCTCTGAAAATAAGCATTCTGATGTAATAAAAAACAAGTCAGAGGACATCTTGGTGTCACAAGAGGTGAAATGCTAGCAATCAGACAATCAGTGTTATTTTACAGCTATTGGAGACAGCAGCTTTTTCAGGTTATAGAAATCAGTGGCATACCCACTGGGAAGCCTGTGCCTCAAGGTGGATGACTCCCAGTTCCCAACCTTGCATTGGTATTGCCATTCAAAATTTGCCTGCCTGCCTACCTTTGGCCCTTGTACAATACGTTACTGATGTTTGTGCTAACTCTAATGTATGTGTTTCCTCTGTAAGCAAAGCATGGAAATTAGTCACCTGAATTTGCAAAAGAAAAACTGGGAGAGGACAGTAGTGCCCTTCTGGGGTGTCTGCATCAGCAAGTGCTTGGTTAGAGAAGGTAATTGAGATATTTAAACATAGCTGTTATCTCACTGCGAGAACATGCAGTTCAGTGTGTCTCCTAGGGTCCCTCCTACAACTACTGTGATGAATTGTGTTGTCTGTATAAAAGACAGATTTGGGACTGATCCCTACAGATTTAGACTTGCTATTTCTCCTGTTTTCAATGATTCTGGGTTCCCAAAACCTCATAATGTATTTGGGTTTAGTGAACAGACAGTCAGTCAGCCCTTTTTTTTTTTTTTATTTATTTTTTTTATTTTTATTTTGGCAAGGCAATTGCGCTAATCACCACAGCAGGCAGTCTGAGTATGGGCCATGTACTAAGCTTGAGACTGTTCCAGTCAAAATATTATTCTACTGGTTTTATGTTGGACTTGGCTGTTGGGACATTGCTGCTGCACTGACTTCTAGGACTTGTGAAATGTCTGGGCTAATTGTGACTTTGTTGTTGAATTTTGTTGTTACTGTTGGTATTGGAAGGCTCCAGCCCTTCCAGGTTCATCGTTAAAGACAGTTGTTTGTTGTGGAGTGACCATGAACTGAATTACCCTAGGGAGGATGTCAACATGTTGCAAAATTCTACCTGGGTTGTTATCTGAGGGAATCCAAGCACTGGGGTGCTATGATTTTTTTGTTTATTGTGGAAAAGCTTATCTGTCCATTAAGAGGACCTAAAAGAAAAAAAATGGAGGGTAAAAAGCTGTCAAGTAATTTTTTCTGTTTCTTGTGGAAAGTGCTTGCTTTTTCCCAGTTCTCAGCAGAGCTGAATGACTTTGCTTGCAGCATATTAGGAAACTGCAATGGTGGCAGACCACTGTGAGCACTGACATGCTGCTGTGGTACTGTACTTGGCCCTAGTGAAAGAAAAGATGATCTGTGCAGACTTGGGAACATGAGCATCAAGGTATGAAAGTCTCCATCTGGAGAGATTCCAAAATCAGAAATGTACCAGTATTCTGCAAACACCACTGAAAATGCTGCATGTTTAATTACTCTTTGTTTCTGCTGACTGTACTGTTCTGAACTGTAAGCATTCAATAAATTATTTAAAGATTATTTTAGGTTTTCTTTGTTGTCCTTAGAGTTTTCAGCCCTGCAGGGATCTTGTTTCCAAGCATTGTTCCTGTAACCAGCAAGGCTAGAAGCAGATTTAAGTGGGAGCCAGCATTTTCATGTGATGGCATTATTCCAGGGACTGGTGCTTTAGGATAAACAGTAAATACTGTGAGGCTTGCAAAACAGTTACTGATTCATTGCTTCAGAGTATATCTCCTCCGCTGTCTCTGCACTTCACCTCCAGTCACGTCCCCTCAGCATGGGAGAAACATGTTGTTGTTTCCAGCATCCAAACCTGAGGGTAGTAATTATTATATTACCAGGTACATAAGCATCCCACACAAACAACATGCTCCGCTGCTCCTTTCCCCGAATTACAAGACTGTTGTGGTCATTTGTGTAGTACTGAGAGTTGCATCTGCTCACCGGGGTGGGGAGAAGGGCCAGTGTCCTTCTGGCACGGGCAAGGCTGACACCTAGTGACCAGATGCATTTATTCCTGTGGGAATTCACTCAATTCTGGTTCAGTCACTGTTTACTTTTTTTTTTTTAAGCTCTTTCCTCAGTCTGGAAGGTTTAAACTTCAAAGTGAATAGTTAATTTATTTCATCACCACTCTTGGCCCTTGTTTTTAGTGTTTCTAGTGGTCTCTTCTAAACGTGAAGTTAAGGTAGCTTGAAAGCTTGTTCAAGCTGAATACTGGAACCACAAATGTTTTGCACTGTAGTCTCCTGGGAGCTGCACGTTGCAGCTGCTTTGTGCAAACTGTGAGATGGCTGTTAGCAATCAGTGGAAGTTCAGAATATGGTCCTTTTGTGGTCTCTCCTTCATAAAATCATGGCTGACCTTGGTAGTTGCATTCTCTTTGCTCATCTGTTTTAGAGAACATCCCATTACATTTGATTTTGGATTCTTTGAGTTGCAGAATTTTCTGTCTTCTGGTGTCTGCTGACCAGGGGTAGCATCTTAAAATGACACTGCCACCTGTTCCATCATCATTGCTGATCCTGATGGAAATGCTTTGAATACTGTGCCTTCGTGAACTCTCTGTTAAAGAGGAAAAGTAAAACCTAGCTAAAACACTTCCAGAATGCTTCTGATTTTAATTTGGTTATCTAGATTAACATTTCAGGAGTATAATATGAGAATTTTATGTGACCTTTATCAAATGGAGTAATCATATACATTTGGGGAAGCAGCCCCAACAATGTAAACCAAAGCAGTCGTCTTGTAAGAATAATCATTGACTCCAAAAGTAGATTGCAGAGGTTCTCAGTGGTTCTCCATGTTAATGGCTTTCACTCAAAATCATATACTGAAGCCCAGTGAAGCCTTCTCAGAGCTGTCCTTGGGACTGGAGGAATTTTGTCTTTTAAAAGTCTTTTTATCATTTATATGTTTTTTTTAAATATAAGTAATAAACGTTTTGGTTAATTCAGCATGACTCTTTGCTATTAGCCCTGTGTTTGGCTACACAAAGAGTCAGAGCTCAGTGTTTTTCTGTGGCTGAAAGGAAACTTTGATTCTTCCTGAATGAAATAACTGGGAACTTGCACAAGCCGTGTGTTGTTGAACGGAAAAGGCAGGTTTTTTTTCCTTCAGATAATCTTATATCTGACTCAGAACTTTACGTATGGCTCTGGTTCTGTATCTGTGGCATGTTTCTAATTAGCCCATGCAAAAATAAAGGTTCTGTATTTCAAAATCCACTGATTTTTTTATTTTTTTTTTTTTCATCCGCTCTCTGATAGGATGTACCTCTGGAGAGAGGGCTAACATTCCCAAGGCAAAAATCTCCATCAAAGGCAGTAGATTCCAGTCTCTGAGCAATACAAGCCTCCATCATAGCCATCATCTTTCTGCAAGTCTGGGACTCAGGTACTCTGACACTACACAAACCTGATTTTTTTTTTTTTTTTTCTCCTGTGGAGTAGCCCGCTTTTTTTTTTTTTTTTTTTTTTTTTTCCTCTCCCTGTCATCACAGATTTCAGAGTTTTGTTGCAGCCCTGCAACAAGGCCACCACCAAGCCTGACCATCCCTGCCTGACCCACCAGCCAGTGCCCTGTGGGAGGTGCCCAATGCCCCAGGGCTGGAGCGGCCCTGGTGCCCCTGGCTGCTCTGCTCCAGGGCTGCTTTGCTCCTGGCTGGGGCAGTGGGAGAGGATGGGCAGCCAGCCCCTGCCCTGCTGCTCCCTCACAGTGCCATGACACTAGGAATGAGGACAGCAAAGCTGTCCCAACATGCACATACAACAGAGTTCTTCCCTGTCCGAAAATCTGATGGTTCAATTTGGTGTCTCAAAACTGTCACCCGGTAATATTTGCCTGAAGGGAAAGCTGTGTTTTCTCACTTGTGTTTGCAGCTGTCCTTGGTGTATCTCCAGAAGGAGCTCACAAACAAGGTTAAAGGTAGTTCATTTGCATAGTCAACTTGAATAATTATTTTTAAAATTCACAAAAATTGGTTTCTATCTTAATTTCATTTACAGTGAAAAGCTAATGATTAGCTATGAACAAGAGTCACAGAACAGATAAAGGTGACTTTGTCCAGGTATAAGTGATAAAGAGACTTTAAATTCTTCATTTTGAAAACTAAGTAATGGGGACCCTGCAGGCCTTGAATGTGGTCTTTGAGTTTATAAGGAAGGCAGTATATAATGATTCTCTTCTTTTGCTTTTTCTTTCTTTTTTTGGGTAATGGGAATTTTGTTCATTGGTCAGACTAAGCCAATTGTTTTCATTATTTTAGGCCACAAGTGCAGGATTTCTGCCTTTGTTCAAAACGGTGTCATGGAGAAAAATAAAGCTCTCAAGTGTTCTTAGGTGAAAAATAGTTTCTTGTGCCTACAGGGAATAAAGCAGGGCATCTGTTATGGCTCTGTCTCCATGGCCAGGTAGAAATCACTTCTAGAAAACCTACTCAGAGCCTCAAGCAACTTGTATAGTCTGACAGTCCTGTGCTGCTCTACTTACAGTGGTAGCAGCAGTACCCAAGTAGCAGGTGCCCTAGGGTAGATCTAGGGCCATATGTCTGCTCCAGAGTAAAGGGTGGTGAGTGGCTCCAGCAGCACAGGCATGGGAATGTGTGCAGGCACAGCCAGGGGAAATACTCAGAGCAACCCCCTGTCCTCCAAACTCCTGAAAACTCCCTTGTGTGGTGGCCACAGTCCTCCAGTAATGTCCCAGCCTGGAGATGATGGCACACGAAGAGCCCCGTGACCCAGGCAGGTGCTGCTGTGTCCTCCTCTCTAGGGCTGTGACCTGCACGGGGAGCAGCTTGTGTGTCACCCACTCCAGGTCACTGGGTTGAACTGGTTTGCAGCTGGATTGGGAGCCAAAGGGGTGACCTGACTCCTGGTCTAGCAAGGGCTTTTGGAGGAGTTTTTTCTCCTCTGATAGCTCACCTGCAAGGCCCTCGCTATCAGCTGCCACCTGGTGATGCAGGAAGAATTGTATTTCCTTTCTCTGAATAATAGCAAACCCAGGCAGGACAGTCATGAGCCTAGCTCTGCCTGCTCATATTGCCAACTACCATCATACTAAAGAAGAGGCTGATCTTTGAGAACCACGTGCCTTTGTCAGAATTTGCATTTTAGGAACTAACAAGTAAGGCATGCAGCTCTGCGGCTTCTGATTGCGTTGTATCTAGAATTGCAAGAGCTTTACTGATACTTCTGACTATCCAAGGAGTCAGGTCGCTTATTCATACACTTTCTTTTATGTTACAAGCTTTTCTACCAATTCACTGGGATTTTACCTGTATTTTATTCATAATGCAACTGCATTTATCATACACTTGCAAACATGAAGTACAAAGTCCTGTCTGTGTATCCATTTGGCTCCCTCGCCATTTCTTTTGAAACCTTTTGAACTGTTTCAGTTCTGCTTGACAGAAGAGTTGAAGTGTCCCACAGCGCCGTGAAGATGAGCAGCCTGTCTGGGAGAGGAGGCTCATGGGTCCCCACCGATAAATATGAAATCTTCTCATTAGACACCAGCAAACATAGCTGCCAGCACCCAGACTTCAGTTAAGAGAAGCCAGGCTTCAACAGGGGTGCTGCTCATAAGCCATGGGTTAGGGCACATGTCTCCTGCTGCTGGTGTTGTTGGAAACATGCACACGAAGACGCACTGGAGAGGGAAACAATGAAATCAAATCCACAAAATATCTTGTCAAAACTAAAAGAGAAACATTTTTCCCCAAAATATTTTTCAGTTGCAGCAGTCTTAATATGACTTGTAACAGTAGTAAAAACAACCCTTCCAGTTGTGGTGTGATTTATACAAAGTTGACAGCCCTTTAAGGTTAGAAAAGCTAGAACTATAACTTTCTGCTTTCACATCAACTTTCAAAACTATTCCAAGTGCATATAATACAAATTAAGCTCAGTAAGTTGAATTTTTACATGCTGCTTTGTTCTGGTTTTGTCTCCATTTACTCTGCATTTTTTTTCACTTGCCACTCACAAATGAGATGGATTTTGTTGATCAGTGTCAGAAAAATGTAAAGCACAAACAATACAGAGAATAAAAAATACTGGAAGATATTATCAGCCTAGGAAAATATTTTCATTACCAGGACAATTTCCTAACTTTTTCTGAGATGAACATTCACCCTTTTTCCTAATTTATGCCATGTGTGACTTGGCAGTGACTTTTATTGATTACCCAGACAAATATAAACTTGTGCATAAATTTCTTTTGCAGATGTGAACTATTTTTAAATTGCCTGAAAAAGTCTCTCTCTCTCTTTCTTTGCTAGTAGTTTTCTTTGGGAGAGGAACCAGCTCCTTTTCTGCCCTGGCTGGAGCTGGGAGAGAGCACCTGTCTTTGTGACTCAGCAGGACATGAGGAGGTAACTCAGCTATGCATGGGGCCTGCAGAGCCTACTTGTGTTTTACAGCTCAAGAAAGAGGCTGGCTGATACTTCCCAGCACCTCCTAAGGGGATTTAGCCAGCGAAATATGCTTATTGCTAAAACACCAGTACCAACAAGGTAAAGCAGCCACCTGCCCTGTGAGGGCTGAGCTGGCTGCTCCTGAAGCAAAGGCCAGGGGTGAGGAGGGGAGCAGCAGCAGTCTGCAGCTTGCGACAGCGTTTTTCAGCCCTGTGGGGTTTGTGCTGTAGGTGAATAAGGTGATTGATGTCTTTTTCTTTCTAACACTGATCAACAAGATCCATCTTTGTTGTTTAGGGGTGGCAAGTGAAAAAAAAAAAAAAACATAGAGTGGAAGTGGAGATGGGTGCAAAGCTGGAACAAAGCAGCATGCAAAAAAATCAGTTTATGGGATTGAATTTGGTTTTAAGCCACTTGGAATATTTTTTGTCAGTTGCAGTGCCCGTCTGCAGAGTTTTGCAAGTATGGTGATATGTGCTGCTATCAGCAGGAAAATCCATACAGATCTATACAGTGAGAGGTACACCCATCAACGCCACTGCCTTACGAGAAACTAGAATTAAGGCTGAAGTGTGGGAGTGGTTTGGTTGTTGTTGTTTTGTTGTTTGTTTTTTTTTCCCCCGAAATTAACGTACAAAACCTTGGAAGAACTGCAGCAGCGTAGTGACCGCTGGGGGGAGATCTTATCCCGGCCACCCCGGCCCGCGGGCACGGACGGCTACCGAGCTCCGGGGCGAGCCGGTTGGCTCCGTTTCTGGGTCAAGTGTTGAGATTAAAAGTCTCTAATTTGGGAGGAGCAGTATTGGGGGGGTTCCGAAGCAGGAATATTTCAAAATGTGCTTTGTGCCGCAACAGAGTGTGCTGTTGAAAACGATGGGAAATGTCCCCCGACGTCTTTTTGTAATTAATTGCTCATGAAAGCTTTTAACACGTTCAGTCATGCGTGGAGATTAATGAGGCAACAACGTTGGGGGGAAGGAAAGGAGAGTTTTGAAAGATAATGGTCAGTAAATGGGAAAGCCGCTACTCTATTACCTTTACATTTCCTGGTGTTA
Organism: Athene cunicularia; assembly: GCF_003259725.1. Classification (NCBI taxonomy): domain Eukaryota; kingdom Metazoa; phylum Chordata; class Aves; order Strigiformes; family Strigidae; genus Athene; species Athene cunicularia. Next base: position 111,628,812 of record NW_020799095.1, read on the forward strand.
AAAACTGTAATCTTTGAGGATATCTGTAAGTCAGAAATGGTAAGATGAATGCTCTCGTTACACTGAAATAATGAAGTGGTGGTGAACCCTTTAAGATTGTCAGGAAAAAAGTACTAACAATACAGTAAGCAAAGGTCTCAGGTAAAGACACTTTTTCTTTCTCTTAATAGATTTAAATGGTGGCAGAAAGTATTCATTAAACATGACTGGACCAGTTTTTATGGGGTTTAGAATACATTATGCTACATCACTCTACAAACAGTCCTACTGAGCTGCTTATGAAGTTACTGTTTAGTGGGAGTAATTTTATTCCCCTAGTGCTTACAAATTAAAGAACTGAAGGTATGCTGAGATTTAGTCTTCCAGGTGGGAAAGCAGCGCCAAGCAGTCAAATACTGGAATGAGTAGCCTTGGTAAATCAGATACAATACAAATACAGACATTTCTATAACCAAAGTGTTATGGGAAACCAATTTTGTGATGTGCAGTCCATGTTTGTAACATGGTACTGTGTCATACTGAAAGGGAAAAAGACATCTATTCTCCTTTTGACCCTAAAATCGGGTAATGTACCATTCTGAGGACCCAAACACAAAGTGGCTAATTTGAGGATCACAAAAAGTGAGAGCAGTGTATTTCTGCCCCATAGCTGTGTCACCTCTTGGTTGTCAGTAGGTAGTGTTAAGCTAGGACAGCAAGCAAACTATCTTGTGTTTGTCATGAGTGAGTCATCTAATTCTTCTTTACCTTGCATTCAGGAAAGATGTGAATGTACAGTGAAGTAGGATATTCAGACTGCCTCAAGCTTGGGAAATTTTTAGCATAGTATTGCAATGTAGGCGTATTAGAGAAGGACTGTCTTGGTTTTAGCTCTGCTGAGGACAAGATTTTGTGCTTAGGTTTCAGCAGCCTATTGTTCCATAAACTCTGGTGCTTTCCTGAAGTCCACTACTGTCAAGTACCTTTTTAGATGGATGAGAAATACACTGCTGACTCTGAGAAGCTTTCTGTTTTCTTTTAGAAAGCACATCAAGGGCTTCAAAACTGGTTGTCCTCAACTCCTGTGGTTACAGACCTGAGGAAATAAGACAAATGTGAAGGAGAAAAGCAACCTGTGTAAGGTCAGACAGCAATCACTGTTGTCTTCCCCCCCATGCCCCAGCATGGTGTAATATCTCCTGTGACATGTTAGAGACCTCTCAAAAGAGACCTGCCTCCAACAAAGCCAGATTGAATTTACTAAATTAAAAAATGTTCAAAAGCAAGAGCCATTTTGCTTGGCTTCAGTCTTGCTGTCTATGCACACTGAGTGTAGTACGTGCAGGAATCAAAGGATCATATAGTTTATTATGCTCCTTTTTGATGGAAATAGTAATTTGCCAAAGTCACTGGATTTATTTTCTCCCGTGATGTATCCATGGAGTGATGAGCCCAGCTCTAAGGCAAGACCTCTTTCCTACACATTCACTTGGTGAAAGCTTTTTCTCTAAATTGAGTTCAGATTTTCAGTGGAAGTTTTGGGATTGAATTTTGCTACTACAAGCAGGGAATCAGTATCTATGTGTTTTCTCTCCTGCGTGGCATGAAAAACAGACTCCTTAAAGTTTGTGTCACATGCAAAGACAAAAATCACTGCGAAGTTTTTTGATTGCTTGTGTCCTATGAACTGCAATGAGCTTCAGGAGACAAGAAACTATCTTGGAGCATTCTGGAATGAGGTGAACTAAATTGTTCAAGAAGCCCCTTTGACTCTGTGCCTCTTAATTGTGAAACTCCAGTGCATGACAAAGGTTGGATGATTTTATTATTTCTCATGGATGATAGCTCAAATTTACACAAGATTCATGAGCAGTATCAGTAGAAAATGATGTTGTTCAGCACACTCAGAAGATCAGATTCTGCCCAACGTAAATATGGCCTTACGTGCTAAAGTCAAAGAGCAAGGATAGTGTCTATCTTACAGAGACTTTTCCATTCCTATTTATCTTAAACACCTGTGGAAGAGAAGAAAAGAAAGGGCTCCTGGCATGTGGAAATGTATACGCTCCCTCTCCAGCATAGTAGAACTGTATAGCCAGAGAATTGGAGAGATTTTTGAGGTGGAGTTCAATAAACGCAATTTATTGTTTCAGAAAGCAGAAATGATTCTTGTGGTTTCAATTATCATCTCTTTGAAAAGATCCATCAGAATAAAATGCTGAGCAGACTAATAAAGGACATCTCAAGCTCTCCCACTACCTGATGAATTTTTATGGTTTTGAGGTAAAACTATGGATCAGAATGTGAGACATGGCTCAGGTTAGAAGAGGAGTTCCCAGATATTAGTGAACCTGGCCTGTGAACTAAGATGAGATCTTACTGTTCAATTGCCCTGTTCAAGTGTGGACAAGAAAATAAAATCCTGTTTGTTTCAGAGCTGTCCTCGATGTTTCCACAGGTTTTGCAGTACTGCACAATGGATGGAGATTTAGAACAAAAGCACAAGGGCAGGTTCAGCTATTTCTGAATTTAAACCTTCCTCTATTCAGAGTCTCTTGTAATATAAAGAAAATTTCTGCTGAGGCAGTATTCTACTTATTTATTTCAGGATCACATGAACCAGCAGAGAATGTCCTAAGCTTTGTTCCTAGCTCCCAGTTTGACAAGCTGTCCAGAGTCAGAATAACCCTGGCCTCAAACTTCTTCCTAGAGTCTCCTGCTGAGTGTAAAATATGGCTGTCTCACAGTTTGAATAAAGCTTTAATGTGCCATGGGATGTCACGGTCCACAGAAATGGAATACAGTGTTCTGCTTGCTGAGAAACCGACAAAAAAGCTAACCAAACTGGTTTCTTCCTCCTGAGTACATAGTGACTGACTGGAAATTCAGTCACTGAGACTAAAAATATCAGCCTTGATCACAAAAAAAAAAAGAAGTATTTGACAGATGGATTTAGTCTTCCATCAGTACCAACATCTATTTGCCGCTAAAAGTTTGGTGAGTACACTAAGGCCAGATAATGTGGTTTTGTCTCCCAGTGCATCATTAACAGACTGTGGGGTAACGTGGGTGTTATTGCTTTGAATTAAGCCCTCCAAGAGGAAATGGTCAGAACTCTCATAGAAATCATGCTGTTTTAAAGGTTGTACATGAATGAGGGAAAAATAAAAGTTTGTCTGAGAATATAAGGAGAAACAACTCCTAGAAGTGGGGCTTTGTTCCTCCCCACTGCTATGCTTAAAGGAGCTGAAGTGCCAACCCCCTGGTCCTCACACCAACATGTACAGACACAGACTGCTCTGACCAGGCTACTCAGTGATTTCTGTGCAAATGTCAATGAATACAGGAGCCCTTCAGGAACAGCAAACAAGGAGTGCAGAATCATATATCTCCAGCATTACTGAGTAACCCTACAGGTTTCTTACTGCCCCCTTCTCCTTTCTTCTTCCAGATATGGTGCTATTAGTTGCAGAGCAAGGTGAGATGTGGCACAGATCTGGTCTGTCCAGCCCTAATGAAGACAGACTCGTGGAAGTGGCCACTAGCTGATGATGAGATTTCAGAAACAAAATAAATCAGAATTACTTTGGGTTGAATTTTGTCCAGTGGGCAGGAAATCTTCTCAGAAAATGCATGGTGAAGGCCATGACTGCAGGCTTTGTGCATAAATGCTGAAGTATGTGGAGGAGTTGGTGAGACAGCTTAAAGATATCTTCTAGAAATCTTTGCTCTCACTGCCTCTACCAAGGAGGACCTTGACACAGCCCTGATTCTGAGGATAATATTTTCAGTACTTTTTTGCTTCTGAGCCAATGCTGAGCTGTATTTTATTCCAAGCTTTACAGCATGCTTTTTTACGGTGTTGGACATAACCAAGGCTAGTCTCCATTTTAATAGATGTATTTTCCACAGGAAATTAATGTATTGTTTCCCCAAAGCTATTTTGGTCTGTAAACTTCACTGCATTCTGCCCAGTTGCACGTTATTTCAGCCAGCCAAATGAATCTAATGCCCCTGACAGTCCTCTTAGTAGTTTTAGCCAAAGGAATTGTGTCAGGCTTAAATTTACTACTTGGATCCTCCAAATGACAGTTTCCTACAAGAGATGTGGTGCTGAATATCCCCATTTTTTTATTCAAGAAAACCTGTGTACAGAGAGAGTACAGTGTTTTTCTAATTGTTGTGTTAGGTCTCTAACTGTATGTCTATCATGGTACTTATACAGGGATATATGGTAGATATAGACTGTATGTCTACCATGGTACTTATATATACTAGGATATATGGTGTGTATGTGGATTGTGGTACCTATAGATACCAGGATATTCTATCTTTGACTGTGGATTTTTATATTTTATTTAGAAGTCTGTTCAGTCAATATTGTTGGGATATTTTTAATTAGCATGGGTAGTTTGAATTCTTCCTTTTCTTATGAGGCATTAATAAAATGGCAGTGAGGGCGCCACTTCACTTTTAAGGTGACAAACGCTTCCAAACAACGACGATCCCTTCCCTGAGCCATTCTCTGTTGGGATGACAAGTAGCTGGCGGCTGTCAGGTCTGTGTAGGAAATCTCCACAGCGGTGCTGAGAATGTTTATTGTAGGGAGAGAACTTTTGCCCTGTGAAGTCACCTCCTACTAGTCACCAGTAGGTTTCTGATATTCTATCACAGGAAATTCCTGGTGGACCACAAAAGCAATCCCCTGAGTCCAGCTGCTGAGGGGGGGGGGGGGGGTGAGCCTCAGCCTCCAGAGTGAGGCAGAGCACCTGTGCCCTGCAAAATGCAAACTCTGTGCTCCTCAAACAATGTTAAAATGAACTATACAGGGGGGCAAAGGTCAAGTGAACCATTATTGTGCTGCATTTTATGCAAACAAAAAAAATGTATTAGAGGATGTGCTTTGTATTGTAACAAGGTACTGTAAGATTATATTTAGGCTTCATGTCTTTGAAGCCCTTGGTAACACAACTGTATAATCACAGCTCTTGATGTTAATGAGGAAGTTATATTATAAGGTACTCCATCTAACTGGGAACAGTGTAGGAAGAATTAATAACCTTTAGGAGAGCGTATAAAACCAGCTATCAAGGCCTCAAATGTTAGCTGCATTCAGGTGAATATATGTACATTTCTGCAAAGGAGAAAGAAGAAAAATAGCAACTGGCAACTACTTTTTTCACCTTTGAATGCAAAGGCCTTGCTTGTCAGATGCCAGTTTTTTTTCTTGTACAGCTTGGAGGGCACAGCCCTCATTAACACTTCATTTTCCTCTGGTCTTCTTCTAGGGTTTCAAGTATTCAATCACAGTAGCTACCTTAGTAAGTGAGCAAGACTGGATGAACCTTTATCTGCATGAGTTAGTGCACAACAGGGAAGCAGCCTGGGAAAGGATGATCACAATGTATGTGGTTGGATGCTGTAGGGCTGGGTGTCCTTTAACTAAAAGGTATCAAACTCCTCCTTTCTTCAAAAGATAGGGATGTTGTGGAAGCAAAAGACTGACCCCTGCTAAAAATAGATGACATTCTTCCAGAGGGCTGCTATTAGCTTCTAATCAATGTCTGATTTCATCTGTCTGCAAACTCAGGATGTGTAAGTCTTCTCAGAAGGACACTCTCTGGGACTTGTAGGATTTTGATGCCACACTCCTTGTTTGCTGCTCCTGAAGTGCTTCTCTGTGCCTTGATTTTTGCATCACCACACCAACACTGACTAGACTCATCAGAGCAATCCGTGCCAGTGCGTGTAGGTGTGAGCATCAAGGAGACAGTATTTTAGGTATCAGCTCCTTTAACCAGAGCAGTGCAGTGGAACAAAATTATGCTTTAAGAAATTGCATGTTTTGGGGGTTTGATGACGGTAGTGGTGGTGAGGTTTTTTTGAGTCAATGCGTGTCTCTATCTCCTATTTTTGCAAAGAATACTTTGAGGAGAGGAAAACTAGTTGAGACTGACCATGAGCACTGTGGTAGCCTGCTGCAGCTGCACCAGGTTCTTGCAATCCCAGAGCACACAGTCTCTAGACCTAGGAGGAAGGCATTATAAAGATGTTCTTCGAAGATGCCCATGTGACTTAGAAGCATATGCACCATTTTTAAAAAGTGACTTACTGAGAATGATAGGCTGGGTAGGGCCTGTAGAGAAGTCAGATGGGCATTTTTGAAAACTGTACCCCTTATTTTAAAAGAAAGGAAAACGTGAGGCAATCGCAGCTGATTCAGTATCCGGCAGTCTCAGCCAAGTCATATTTTACCTCTTCCCTTCCCTCCCCTCACAAAACTTCCAGGAAAACCTGCAAAGAAAAGGCATATGTGGGTAGGAGGAGACCTGCTTTTAATTTCTGTACCTCCTATTCAACACAATGCCACACAATGCACAGGATGCGAATATCCCAAGGCACCTTATACAATACAAGTAACAAAAGCACACACACATGCACAAGAAAGGGGGAAGCAGCAAGCATGACAGAGTTATAAAACAAAATGCAGGTAAAGCTGTCTGTAAAATGTTTATGTAAACAAGACTAATGAAAAAAAATATCCTTAGAAAGGAAAGATGGGGCAGAGGCTGAAGAAATGTTCAGGTGATCACGAGAATTTGATTTCCATTTCAGAGCAGGTTTTATCTGGTTTTCTCTATCATGTTGAAAGTAGTGGCCAGATCTTCATTATCAGCAGAGGAGGAGTCTGGCGCAATGCGTCCTCAGTGCAATGTCCACTGATGCTTCTATGATACTATTGATAAAGCAACCTGGAGCCAGCACTGAGTCATATAATGGCTGTAATGATAGCAAGCAGTAATTACTGTGGTTAGAAGCATATCATGGCTATTCCTTCTTTTGGCTACAGAGAGGAGAGTGTGTGTAGCAGCTGCTCACTCCCACAGATCCTCCTGGTCAAAAGAGACCATTCAGGGGACAGGAGCAAAGCCACTATTCTGATGAAGTGATGCAAAGTATTTGCAGAAACACCCAGCATTAAGGCTACTGTCATCACTAAATGAGTGCATCAGAGCCTGATCAAAGAAATCTAAGTTTTCTTCAACCTTCTTTCTAATGCATTGATCTACATTTCCATTAGAAAGACACTGTTGTGGCTGAAGCACATGGAGCCTTGCCTGACCTGCTCCTGCTTGCAGACTTATGTGCAAGTTACTGGTGAATGAGCTCACAAAATCTACAAAAAAACCCATGTAGCCTTGAGAGGTTTGCAGCAAGAATGTATTTTGTGTTTTCAAACAGGAATAAAAGCAAAACACTTCAAATAAAAAGTGAGAGACCTTTACATACTTTATTAAAAGGACCATTTTTCTCATGTAGAGGGCTTCATACATAGATAGGAAACACTAACTGATTTTTAGTCACAACAGTGTTAGCTGGAGCATCAAAATCAAATGTGAGCATAGAAAGGCAGAAAGGAGAAACTTCTGGAAATTATGAGTGGGATGTAGCCATGATTCACTTCTCCCTATGAAACATTGTCCCTGGAGTAACTTGTAACACATTACTCCTGTGTTTAAGAAAAAATGAAGTTGGCACTTTTTTATTACATTTGCATGTTGATGGACAGTTGCTATCAGTATAGTGTAATTAGAGTCGGCAGACAGGATTGTTTACAACATCTTAGCCACCTAATTTTGATTCCAAAAAAATAAGCAATACAAAATTCTCCCGTAATAGAGGATTGGTTACCCCATCAAATCCATGCTTGGTGTAATGTTACTGGTAAATTCTCTAAGAAGAAAGAACAACAGAAATACCAGAGAAGTATTTTTTTCACTATACAGTGACACAAGGCAGAAATTTGGAGTAATGGCTCTTGAAATTGTGACTGATAGAACCAGATAGCTCAGACCCATCAGCTGTCACGGCATGGCACCCCGCTCCTTCAGTGGGTTGTAGCACTGCAATTACTAAACTACCTAGAGCTACATGAAAGTTTTCTGTAAAGGACATGTGCTTACTATATAATACTGTATACCACTACCTCTTACATTGCACTCTGGTACTTGATTTTGTTTTTCTTCAAAAAAAAGAAAAACAACAAAGCAAACTGTGTGTAGTGGTATCTTTTACAGTAGAATGATATTTAGGGGTTTTGGAGGGTAAGCATACAAATTATTATGTGCTAGGTAAATAAACGTTACTTTAAAATTTAGTTTATCTTTTGTGTGTGTTTGTGCACTGTAACCAAAGTTTTAATGAGAGATTGGATAAATAAATAGTCCCTCCTTCAGCAGGGTCCAGCCCAACTCCCCAGCCAGCTCCTCATCTACTGCTTGTGTCGTGTTCCCAAGCAGCTCTGCAGAACCTGGCCTTGGCTGGCACCTTGTAATCCTGTCCAGCTCAGGAAAAGGAGTCACTTGTTGCCTGAACATTGGACTGAGTGGTGAAAGTGACCAGAAGTGAATCAGTAGGGTAGTTCCAGTAAGTGATTTCATTTTTCTTATGTTTAAAAAATTTTACTTGGCTATACGCCACTGTTTTGCCTAGAAAGATGCTGAACACAAATGATGTCTGCTCTGTGAAAATTAGCCTATACCATGCACTGATACCCTTTTAGCATGTTAATAGTATCCGTAAATGTGCCCTTATAAATCTATCTTTTTATAGTCAAACAGCTCCCAAAGCTTATCCCATGGATACTCTGCATATAGTTTTCTTGCAGAAGATAGAGCTCTTATCTATGTGTGAAATGTGTTGATATATTTCCAGTCATCTAGAACCCAGATTCCTATGTGGACAAGTGGTTAAATGCAGAGTTAATTTTTGGAGGGCCTTGGCTCTCGCACAGGATTGGATGGACTGAATGAAAAATTATATTTGCTTGTGACTAAAAACTTTCTGCAGTTTAAAAGTATTCTTGTTCTGCACTGATGAAACCAAGACCTTGTGGGGGAACTGGAGTTGTTAGGTTTTGTGTATGTAAAATCAGAAAGACTGAACCATTGCAAAGTAGCCTGGAGTCATGAGGCCAGGTATTTTAGGAATATTCTAAGAGTCTGGCCTGATTGACAGTGTTGTCTGCTCTGTAGAGGAGCTGTACCTCTCACTCCTGGGCTACAATTTTAAGTAAACTACTTAAAGAAAAATTTACTTTGTTGAGCAATTAATCCTGTTATTTTCTATAGATTTACATTTGAATGGAAAGATAACCTTACTCTGCATAGAGTACAAGTTGAATTGGATCTGTTGTCCTGTAATTCCAAATTTCCTCCATCAGATTCCAGGGGAAAAAAAAAAAAAAAAAGGAAGATACAATTAATCTGGAGAGGAGAAAGAGTTTTTCTATTGTGGCAGTCTGCATAGAAAGGAGGAAGCTTCGTGTGAGCAAAGGTACAAGGAGAAGCTTGCTGAGATCTTTGGAGTGTAATAAAAGACAACCCAATCACGGTGGCTACTTCACACTGTGAAACAGGTCTGACACCTCGGTGTTCTGTGGTGCATGCAGAGCTCTGATTAGATACAGTCTCATAACCCAGATGGACAATAAACACTGACATCGACAACCTCAGCCTGGCAAGGCAGTGGGAAATTGGTCCAAATCTCAAATCCTAATTTTGCAGTTAAGACTTTTCTTTCATTTCAGTTTGCTCCAGACCCACAAGTACAAACATCACAGTTTTTGTGGGTTGTTAATACATAGAACCTGAGCTGAACATCAGAGCTATAATATCTCTTTCTCCTCCTATTTTTGTCTGCACTGGGTTCCGCCAGAATCTCACCTAACAGTGGCAACAGCCATAGCAGTGATATTTGCTTGCAACTATCTCTTAATAACCTCTTCAAAGTAGAAATACCACTTTGGCAGCTTGTGACCCATATTCAGTTTTGACTCATGCTTGTATTTCCAACTAATCACCTAAAAAAATCCCAAAACAACCTCAAGCCCTTCTATTTCTATCCCACTACCGCAGCACAAACACGTCAGATGATGCCATGTTCTAACGCTGCTGGTAAAGCATCAGGCAGGATTATGCTTAGTAGCAATACAGAACATGACAGACTTCTGAGCTTGTGCTGGTTGCTACTAGGGGAAATGAGCAGGTGACCATATTACTGACTCCTGCGTCTTCCCGGAGTAAAATTCATTTGAATAGCTATGCTGTGGATTTCAATCCCCTTCTCCAGTCTTGAATAGTGAATCTTTGGAAGGTTGGATAATAACACCAAACTATGTCTCTTAACTGCAGGTGATGAGCATGGGCTACTTTGTTTTTAATACAGGTTTTGACCAGGAAGCTTCCAAAGGACATTCTCATATTTTTATATCATTAGAAAAAAATCTCAGTGTCTCTCTACAAGTGTTTGAACAAGATTTGTATGTTATTGTCTCAGCTATAATGTGACTCAGTGCAGCAGGAATGCCAACTATGAGGAGAGGAATTCTTTACATCCCACCCAAGGGAGTAAGAGGGAATCTCTGGCACATCCCTGTGCACAGTCCAACGGCGAGACAGTTTCCAGCTGTTGGACACGGCACAACTTAAAAGTGAACTACAAAGTTGGGTGTGTTTTGCTTTGACTGGGCTGCAGTGCACAAAGGACAGCTAGTTTTCCTCCTGATTTTTTTTTCTCTCTCTCTGCTTGTGTTTCATTTGTTTGTTTGTTTTTTAACATCAGGAATTTGGGTTTTGCTTGTCCCTGGAAGACTCTGTGACTAAGCTGAGATAATAATATAGGCGTGAAAGCTGAAAAATCAAATGCAAAGGATTTAGTGGTAGACATAGTAGTGTTAGGTTAGGGTTGGGCTTGATCTTAAGAGTCTTTTCCAACCTAATCAATTCTATGATTTCTGCAACTGTGGCAGTGTCAGCATTCCTCACAAGGTACAACACAGAAGATAGCCATCTCTGCCATTGCTAACATTGCACTGACAGTCAAATGCCAAATTTCTTGGCTGTGTACCCATAGGGTGCTAGGATGGCCAGTTTTGGATACTTGACAGCATTAGGTACCTTATTTTGCATCTATAAGGCATTTTTTATTCATGTATCCTGGTGCTGGACAAGAGGGATGATCTCTTTAGGTAGCTTTATAAGGATCTACTTCCACCTGCGAAATTTTTATAGTTGGGTGTACTTGATAGACAAAAAGAAGATGCAAGCTTCCTTTAAAGAAAAAAAAACAAACCAAAAAAACATGAAGAGGGCGAAGCAGCCTCTGTAGCCTTAGAAGTGATTGTTAGACATAATAATTTATTTTCTGTTTCTGTGTCATTAATTGTAGGTCACAACAGTACTCTTAAGGATAAATCTGGCTACAAAACCCTGAAAACTATCTCACAGAAGCAATGACATGTTGAGGAATCCATAGGTGAGCAGTGGCTGAGTTGGCTCAGCAATTTAATGAGCTAAGATTGCTTAATACTTCTTTCTAATGTTATCTGTATGAAACAAATAGGCTTTTGCATTTAATTTAGTGTCCATTCACTTGCCATCAGTTTAATAGTGAATTTAAGCTTTTCTACTTCACAAGTACTTGCCTTTATTTTCTGTTATTTACCCGTCTGTGGGCTGTTTTATGTACCTCCAGGTATAATGGATCATATCCAAATTATTTTCTTAAACAGTGCTTTGGGGAAGCTTACAGATCACCTGGAGGGTGAGGTCTATCATAGAATCCTCCAGCTTTCAGAATCCTTGTATTTAACCACTCTTTGAGCTTTCTATGAGATTTTTCAGGGTTTTAGCCCTGTTCTTTCTGAAGTTACTTGTTAGTCTCATCTACCTGGAGTGAGCTAATTTGGGATCTTGATTGCTCTGTCCATCTTCCTTATCCTGACTTTTCTCTTTCTAATTTAATGTGTCATGTAATGTAAAGCTCAGAATACCAATGGCATCTCATTAATAGATTTTTTTCTTTCCTGTACCTTGCTTTGATCTTAGATCTGGTAGCTGTGGATCACTACCTCTAATGAATGAATTTTCAAGCCAGAGTATTGGTTGCCAGATTCAGTGACAATGCATCTGTATTTTTTTTAGATTTAAATCAGTTGTATGGTCACTAATGACATTTGTGACTAAAAAAGTTAGGGCTAGTGTGATGAGGTAAAGGGCACACTTCATAGTGCCCTGTTGGTTTTCAGTGCTCAAACTATCATCAGGGGTATCAAACCTGTTATTTCTTCCAGTAACAGCATTCTTCAGTTGAATAAGTGTATTAAGGGAATATTAATTTATAAAAATCATTTATTAGCCACATCCAAAAAGAATCTATTGAATGGATGTATGTCTACTCTGCATGGTGGGGAATTGTGTCCCTGAATGAGAATGACCTTAAGTTATTGAAATACAAAATAGTTCACTCTTCCATATCCCTTTGAATTCAATTCAGTGGTTTCTGTCTTTATTTAGTTTGCAGCCTTATTACCTCATCCAAGGCTGGCAAGGTTGGGCCACCTGGGAACTCGTGGGCGCTCCGGGAAGTGTCGGTGATTCAGTGCAGAAAGTGGCACGCTTTCCCCTGAGTCACCATGAGGAAGTCCTTCACCACCCCACGATGAGCACTGTCTGCTGAAGGAGACATCTGTCAGAGGAGGTATAAAACTGATCCTTGGAAATTCTAGGTTATTTTCTCACTGGAGACAAAAGAACGTTCTACCTAAGGCGTATTTTTATGAATATTTCACCATTTGTCTTGAACTGATGAGATGTATACCAGCACGCTCTTCAGTAGCTTCCCTGTTCTCATGAAGACTGACGAGATTCACAATACATAACACTCCTGTGGATGCATTCCCTTGAAAAACATGTGAGGGTTTAGCACTATTCCAATAAATATAATTTGTGAGGATATACAAGCTAAAAAGCTTTGTCTTCCTCTATAAGGAAAAGTGACTGAGCTAGGTTTAACTAATATACTAATAAACCCAGCCAAAATTCCTCTCTTTTAATCAAGATAATACCCAAGGGCTCAGATTTTAAAATGTCGCTCCTAACTAGGCTGTTGTGAACAAATGTCATTAATAGGTAATGGAGCTCCTTTTTGTGTGTATTCAGTAGTGAGCATGTGCCAAAACTGTGAATGTCCACAGCATATCAAAGTGACTGTCACAGCTTACTCCCTGGTTAGATTTTGCAAATGCTGTGATTTTGGGGAAGCATGTTTTTCTTGCTTTGATTGCAAAAATTTTAGTTTCTTGACACAGTCTTCCCAGGGAAGAAAGACATCTCTGGTCCAGCCCAGCCCCATGAGCCACCTGCTGCACCTCTCTCTCCTCTGTCACCCATGGGCTGGCTGGCACAGGACATGGTGGTGGCAGGGAAGAAGCAGGCAGGGGGTCAGGCAGCCCGAAGGAGAGGCAGCCCCTACAGCAACCCAAATCCTTCCCTTCTCCAAGCAGCACTGCTGGCAGGAGACGGATTCATGAGAAGGGCAGGGGAGGGCATCCAGGGGAACGACTGAATTTGTTTGGCCTCCCTGGCTCAGCTCCCTCTCCATTGCTGACTATACGTGAGCTTGGAAAAGTTTCTGTGTGGTGGTAGGCACAGAGACATGGAGGGGCTGGCTGCAGGGTCAGCTTCTGTAGGAGGGAGCCGTACTCTTTCCATGAGTCAACAGAGAAAAGGAGGAAGGTCCTATCCCCTACATAATCTGTGCATTTTTCAGGATGTTTCTGAAGCACACACATCCAAAAGTGGCACATTAGAGCTCAAAAGCTAGAATAAAGATAAAAAATTAGATATGTGAAATAAAACTATGCATGGCAAAGAGGTTTGTGGTTTTTATTTAAGTTTTTGAAAGGTCATCAGTTCTGCTGTGCAGATAAAATGAGCCGAGAGATACAAATGACCTGAAATGGCAGAATCTGTGTGATCATATATTTGAGACAGATTTTTCTCTCTTTTACATGAACTCTGTTTATCTAAGCCTGATGGTTCCAGTGGAAATAGTCCTCTGGACATCAAGTCAAAGTGAAAGAGATTTGGTCCTGATGCCTCTGTGACACTGATAGATACAAGCATGGCTTCTGAACCGTAGTTTGGCAGTCGTATTGTGGATAATACACCTTTAACCTTACCTCCGCAGAAGGGGTTTGCATTATTCATTATTACTTGTCTCTATCCAGTTCGAGTTCATGGTGATAAATCTAGCTTATAAGGCACTTACAAAGATGGGTGTGGTGTGCTGATAGCATTCATGATTAAGTGCTTTCCTGTGTCAAATATAGCCTGTAATATACTACAAACAGGCAGTCGATTTTTATACAAACTGATCTGGCTGCTATCAGACTCTGACATTTTATACTAATACTTAAAATAAATATCGAAACAGGAAAGAAAGTACAGAATTATTGTTTTAAGCTAACTGTGAGGGCTTATCTTCAAAGTGGCAGAGTTTCTATTGTATTTAAAGAAACTGGTCAGTATACTGGTGTAAAGGTTAGAAGTACGCATGAAGCTGGAGTTGAGTTCCAGCCTCAGTTTTCACTTTTGATATAGAGACTCTAAGATGCTTTTTGTTCTAACATGAAGACTTAAAAATACTTTTGCTTTATTTTATTTTTTTCCAAGCTTGCCAACTTTGCATTAAAATTACTCCTATTGAAATCACTGGGAGTTTTGCCATGCATTGCAAAAGGACTGGGATGTGGCAGCATGCACTAAAATCTGTGTGATTTGCTGGACACTGGAGTCTACTTAGGCAAGGACCAGGGACATGTGAGTTAACATTAGCAGTCTTTTCTTTCCATGTCTTACTGCATGTAATGTCTGCATATCTTTTTGAGTTCCAAGTTTTAAAGGCCAAGAAAATGCTAAGAGTTGGGTCTCCTTGAAGATGAAGAAGGCAGTTTTCTATCTGAAAGTGCTCATCTTAATATATTTCAGAGAGTAGGCACTTGACTATAACGAAATAGCATAATGACTAGTGAGGAACTGAACCAACATCAAGCTGAAAACAAAACTGATTGAGTAGAAAATATTTTAATGAAGTTCATAAAATTATCACCTACTGAACAGAGGACACATTTCATAATCACGTTTGAGATTTTGACCAGCTTGAGGCTGCTTCCACTGCCAGGTAAGGTTGTTTCCCTGAGCCTACCTGAGACTCAGCTTGTCCACCATCTGTGAGATGCATGTCCATGTTCACACTGCTTGTAGGCTTGGTTTCAACTGTGGTGTGCTAAGGGGAAAGGTGGATCACACTCACACTGTGACATGATCTGAGCTTCCTTTCCCATAGTCTGGATAGATCAGGTGTGATATTACAGCCCCTGGAAGATAGCCTGAGTCTGGCTCATCATAAGCACAATATGAGTGTTTGGAGTTTGAGCTCCACCTGGGCAAAAAAGCAATGGTACAGACTGAATGAGGACCAGGATGATGGAGTTTTGCATGATGAGCCTGTTCTCAGGACTTCCAATAATTCTGTTGTGTAGAAGTTTCTCTTGTCTTTTTTCCTACAAGTAAAAATGACTAACTGTGGCATGTCAGTGTCAAATTCTGAATAGAAGGAAACGCAGGTCTTTAACAATAAATGACACTTCTATGATGGAGAGATAAAAATGAAGAGCTTTGAAATGTGAAAATTTGAGTACTTGAAACAATGGAGTGACAGACTGTTCACGAAACATACGTGATCCTGAAAAGTCTATTGAATTTATTATTCATAGCCTTTTCTTGTTAGTGTTGCCATAGGTCGTTACTCTTCCTATAGGCCCCAAACCTATGAAACACCAGCAGGAAACAACTTAAACCCAAGAGAAACCACATTACTACTTGCATGTGCAATGTTGCTCATTGATTTACATGTCCTTACCTCAAAAAAATCCAAACTCCGGTACTTTCTGCTAAGAAAAGACATTAGTCTGTTGGGCAGGTATTATCAGATGAAAATGGTTTTTGTCTCCAAACAACATTTGCCTAGTCTGAAAATACAACTCTGGTAAGGGGGTGTGGGGTGTCAGGTGAGTAGCTGATGGTGGAGTAAATTTTTTCCAAGGAATGTACCAGAATATTTGCTTTATTAGTAATTAGAGTATACATTCCACCAATTTAATTACCCAACATGAAAAACGCTGTTACTCCAGCCTTTCACTTTCTGAAGTCATCTGAGTAATTACATGTATGGGTCTTTATTTATCTTAAATAGAATAATTTTTACCTAAAAGAGAGAGGAGAATATTTCTAGTGCAAGTCCATTTGTTTCTTTTTGCTGGCTGGTGTTCTAATTCTCATCAGAAATAGGAATTTTTTCATAAATGGTACATTTTACTTGTGCAACACTTCTGTTTTCAAAAGTACAAATTATTTCCCAAGTAATTAAAATCATATTTTAAAAAATTAAAATTATTTCAAAAATCAGACTCTTGTTCTTTTTGTGTGGAAGTTTGCTGAGTCCTTTTAACAGGCTGAGTTTAACGCACTGAGATGTCAAGGGGTGAGGCAAAATTGAAGGAAAAAATGCCTGACTGACAGCACTCCACCCAGATAAGGCCACTGCTTACAGAAACTTGGGAATGGCTCAATGCAAATGCTGTGCCAGGAACACACACTCGGCTGCATCCAGGAGTGATTTTCAATCATCTAGCCCTTAAGAGGTCAGCAGTAACAACAGCCTGCAGGCTTGTTCTCTCCTCTCAACACAGGAAAGACTCATGCCACTCCTGACTGTGATTTAGGTCCTTTTCTTTTCAACCTCTACCTTATTTATAGAATCACAGAATAATTTAGGTTGGAAAGGACCCCTGGAGGTCATGTAGTCCAACCCTCTGCTCCAGGCAGGGCTAATTTAAAAGCCAAATGAGGTTATTCATAGCCTTGTCTAGTCAAATTTTGAAAGTATCTGAGGGTGGAGATTCCCCAACATCTCTGGCTGGGTTTAAACACTCATACCTGATTTTTTTCTTCTTATACTTGCAGAAAATTTCCCTGCATGCAGCTTGTGGCCATTGCCTCTTGCTCTTTGGCTGCACACCTCTGAGAGAAGTCTGATTCCATTTTGCCAGAAGGACACCTTTAAACAGTTGAAGATCATTATCATATCCCCCTGCACCCCCAATCTTTTCTTCCCCAGGCTGGGCAAACTAGGTTCCCTCAGCCCTCTTTGAATGTCGTGCCCCACAGTCTTGGTGGATCTCCACTGGATTTGATCTAACATGTTAGTGCCTTTTACTGGGAAACCCAAAAGTGGACATGACATATTACTCCGAATGTGGCCTCACAAGTGCAAATTGGAAGGGAACAGCCACTTCCCTCAAGCTGCTGGCTGCTCTCTTGCTAATGCAGCCTGGCATGTCCTTAGCTTTCGTTGCCTCAAGGGCGCACTGCTGACTCATGTTCAACTACTTCTCTACCTCAGGTCCTGCTACAGAGCTGCTCCTTCCCCAGCCGGTCTTCAGCTTGCATTGTTTCAGGGGCTTCTTCTGTCCCATGTGAAGGACCTTGCATTTGTTTGGTTGAACGTTATGAAGTTTCTGTAGGCCAGAAAGTATGTACAGTGTATGAAACATCAGCAAATCCATCATCCCTTCCTTCAGAGGAAGGACTTTTCTACGTGTCTGTCTTTGAGTTTTAATTTTCTGACTTTTACCAAAAACCCATGGACAAGAAGCTAGCCTGCATCCTGTAACTTTGGCTAACAGCTCTGCACCACATAATCTCTGTGCTTTATAATCAACCTGCATATGAGTGGTTAGCCTTGGGTAGTATTTATCTGGTGCCTCACAGATGAGGCTAGGTCTAACTCCTTTAGAAGAGCGTACTACCCTGTGTTAGGCCAAAAGGCAGCAGAGAGGACTGCAACTGGTTGTCCCACTGACCAAAATGAAGCAAATACCAATTAATAGAAAGGACACAACCCTAATTAAGTTATTTACAGGTCTATGGAGAAAATATTCAATAATTAGGGAAAATTTACAGAAGAAATATGAGAAAAAAAATACAATGAATGTCATACAAGCAATGTCTTGCAAGAATTGTCATACAAGAAATTGGCATACGAGAAATCGCCATAAGGGATCAGTTAGTTCATCCTGACCTTTCTGGTATCATCCCATGGAAATGTGTTATAAACAGGATGCCATTTCATTTCTTGAAAGGTGTAATAATGTCCCTTTCTTCTGCTACTGGAAAACAAGAAAAATTTCTGGACATATGTGCATGAGAAATCAGGAAACATTCATTATCTGGAAGTATTTTCTTTTTATCACAGGTGACAGAAAAAAAAAACCAAACAGAGGGCTGAAGTTTGTACTGAATGCCATGTCTCCTTTTCTGTTGATAGTATTCAAGAGAATGCTAATGGATTATATTGAGAATGCAGGACTTTGAGGAAAACCAGGACATTTCCACAACTGATGGAAGTTCTTCCAGACTGCTCCCTGGAGAAAGATAGTGGTTAGCCACAGGTTGTGTATTAAACAGCTGAATATACAAACCATGGTCTCTGAAAAACTTAGTTTAGGTCCTAAACCTTTAAGCAAATCTTGTATAATTTGTGGAAAACTCGTAGCTGTTTGCTTGAAATGCTGAGATATCCCTTGCCGTCTGTTCACATGTGCCTTTTGTATATTTGCTATGCAGTACTCTCAAAAATGTGTGGAAATATTTGAGATTTTTAAAAAATACTTTAAAAAATTCTAGATCATAATCTGTTGTGTCAGCAATATATGATTAATATCCTAATCAGAAAAGGAATGATATTCATATTAAAATCTGTTAGAGTTCTGTTGTTGAATTCAGCTGGGATAGATTCAGTGTCTAAAGCATAACTAAACTGCAAGGTCAAATAAGAGAGGCAAGCCCATATGAAATGGTTCCCTGCACTGTAATTATATCAGTGACTGTGTGTTAATCCTGGAGAATGGGAATACTTTAGAGCAGAAGATGAACACGGGAAGTGCACCAAATCCTGATGGCCTTTGTTCATGGCACTGTGAGGAGGAAATTAGGGAAAACCTCAGTGTCTGACTCATGGCAGACCACCAGTGGCAGAGTTTGGAATAAAGCTAAAAATATAGCTGTTGAGGGCAGAAAAGAGAAATCATGGTCAAGGCATTGAGGGCTCTGGCTTGGAGGTGACAGACTGATCTAATTTCTGGGATTTGACAAAAACAACACGTCTGGATTTAAAAAAAAAAAAAAAGAAAAAAAAAGAAACTAACTTATGTGAGGGAAAAAAACATAGCTAAAAGTGTCTGAGGGGCCTTTGCCAGATGTCCTCAGCAGTGCAGTTCTCACTGTTCTGGATCACTTCTTTACTGCTAATCTTAAGTAAAGCTCTTAATAATTAATTTAATACTGATTTAATCATGACAATCATAGCTGGTAGATATCCAAGGCAATGATAACAACAATTAAGCAGTGTACAGATTGCATCTATGACAAGAGATTGAAGAATAAAAGAATATTGCAGGGGCAGGTCATACTGCAGTTTTCCTATTGTAACTGCAGTTAAAACCAAACCCCAACAAGCCAGAAAGCTAGAGCTGCTTCTTCTGCAAGTATTTAATCATGATTTGTGTAATAAACTTGGACTAGTTTGTTAACACAATCCCATGTAGTGGTGAGTATTTGACAGCCACATTATTACATTGCAGCTTGGCTTAAAGGTGGTGGGAGACATACTCATTGTGGTTTAGGTCATTCATTGTTCATTAGCACGCGCAAAGTCATCAAAGCCATGTTTGCCTTCTATTAAGTGAAGCTGTAGCTCTCTCACCTGGACTCAGCATCATTCAGATATGCAGCAAGGTTGTCGCATCTGACGCCTCATCTCCTAGAGAGAATGAGTTGGGATCATGAGGCATTAGGCAGAGCTCCACTACTTTTTCAGTTTTTTTAATTACCTGGCGAGCTGTCTGCCCAACAGTAGCAGTGAATTGGAGGAGTCTTGGGGGCTGGTGGTGGAGCCACTACCTGCAGTGCCAGTACAATACTTCATCAGGCTTAGGTCTCCATCCTTCTACTAGAGCTTGCTTAGATAAGGTCACCAGCACTAGCCGAGCAAAACCCTTTAGCATGATTCATGTGTTACCTGAAACAATGTCACAGCACCATTTCAGATTAGAAAATGTAATTACCCTGATCAGTTGTTTGCAAAGAAATTGTTTGAAGCTTTCCAAAGACATTGTTTGCAGTCAGGGCAGTATCACTTCCATTGTGTGTTTTGTGTACTGGCCTGATAGATAATGATGGGAGCTCCCAGAAAATGACCCTCCCTCAGAGCATCAAAGTTTTGAAAGTGTTTGTAACCGAGCTGTAGAATCTCATGCAAGATGCAAAATGTAAGAGCCTTTAAATCCATGACTATTAAGTTCATTATGTTTTAATTTGAAAATTGAACACTCAGCTTTTCAAGGATTTATGGCCTTATCCTGCACACACACTGAAGTCAATGGCCATTTTGTCCTTGGCTTAATTTGGAACAGGATTAAGTTTTTGTGATGTAATGTTTGATCTTCAAGCAATGAATTCAAGAAATAACTAGATCTGAGTAGTTATCAAGATCACTTAGAGCTAATCAGATAAAAACCCTACAATTTTGAGGGAAAGAAGGAGAGTGCCAGAAATTCAGGGCCACTGAATGCCATGGGAAGACATAGTGGAGAGTATTTTTGTGTTGACAATATTTAAATCACAGTCAGAACCATTCTAAACTAGCCCAAGCTGGAAAAACCTTGGCTGACTTGCAGAGCTGAGCAGCTCTGAAGGACTGTCATTTAATTTTAAAGTGCAGTTCAAACTGATGCCGATCTTAAATGTTACATCGCCCTGGGGCCCATTTAAGAGTCAGATCTCTCACTGGTTATAATCTGGAAATAAAATCTGATTGGAAACATTTGAATACTGGGGATTGCTACACTTATACACAGACGGGTTCAGACTTTTTTTTCTTTTTTCTTTTTTTTTTTTTTTTTCCTTCTACAAGCTAAAGCTAATGTAAGGCTGCTGGGGTGGAGAAAGGTGGAATTGGCAGGAGCTCAACTATACTGATTTTCTGTAATGGGAAGTTTTTCTGAAAGGGAGAAGCTCTGTAAATTAATTAACAACATGGTGACAAGAGCGCTAGAATACACAGGTGAAGAAAACATCGTTAACCTTAATTGTGCTTTAACACAGTTGATTTCACAGCTGCTGTGACCACATTCTACACCGACTTCTAGTGCTTTTAGAGAGGTGATTTTTGAACGTCATTGTATCCTATGTAGACAGATCCTGGCTCCCCTTAGTCTTTACTTGAAAATGGCAAGTCTAGCACATGCAGGAATTTGTGATAGTTCACTAGTGTTCTGCTGTTATAGAGGAGCTTCAGGCGTGTGTAAAATGTATAAATTTTGGTTAAAGGGACGCCTTCAGTATGGAGGATATGCTGAATGCAGCGCATGCTGCTCAGAAACCCAGCTGAGTCCAGTTAGCTCAGACTGCCAGCAAGCTGATTTGCTTGTCCAGTGACAGAACTGGATTGTAACATCCCCTCTTGTTATGGTGCTGGTGGCTAACTGCATGCCCTGCATTGGTGTGATGCTGGCACTAAGCTGGAGCAAAGATTCACAGTTGCAAACCTGGGAGACAAGCCCAGAAAAAGTTTTCTGTCAAACTTACTGTATGATATTTATTAACTATTACTTGG
>NW_020799095.1:111650419-111682216 GCF_003259725.1 Athene cunicularia
GGGGGGGGGGGGGGGGGGGCATTTATAGCAATCCTTCACCTTTATTTGCCAGCAAAAGGAGCAGTGGTTTTAGTTTTCTCTGAAACCCACCAGATTCCCTGTACCTGTGCGGAAGTTTAGAGAGCTGTCAGAACCATGGAAGCATCACCCTGTCATCTCTAAGCAGTGGTTTCAAAGATCTCCTCCCCCTTCATCACCCTTTGCTCTGCCTTCCTCCTTCTTCAACCTGCCTCCAAGGGGTCTCTTGCTGGAGGCTATGCCAGAAGGAACATGCAGATCCTTATTTCAATTAATCTTAATGGCTGGGAGAGCTGTTGACACCCCACTACCACCACCTGTGTCAGAGATTTGCCCCATGAACATCTCTTATGTCAGAATTGTTGAGAATTAAACATTTACTGCAATTCATCACACTGGTTTTTACAAATCCAGAGCTAGGTCTCACCTTCTCTGCAGCAGAGGTGTGGAGATCTCTCAGCTGGCACTTCTGCACCACGATGCTGCTCTGATGTTGATTCTGTCATCAGTTTTCCACTCATTTTTGGTAATCAGATTGTTTTCACATGCTTTAGTTGTCAGTAAGGAAACAGTACTTGTCTCTCTGTGCTCGTGACAGCATTGCATAAAGCCACTTCCTACATACAGTATAATGAACCGGAATCTCTCCTCCTGCAGAAGGCCATATCCTTCCTCCAGTTCCATGCACAGAGCCTGGACATGTAAATGCATGTTAATCCATGGCCTTGCACTGTGTTATTTCTCCTGGTCTCCATCTGAAGTAGCCATCCAGGTGGAATCATTTGTGAAATCCAGATTTCTCTTTTCACATGTGCAGTAGCTTTCCAATATCCTGAAAATGAGATTTCTTTGGAATGGGACAGAATAAAATTCTTGAAGAACTGAACCCACTGATTTGAGGTATTTCTCCCATTCACAGAATAGTGTAGTCACAGCTAACAAACACCCATACAGGTATAAGTGTAGCAAGAATATCCAAGTGTTAGCAGCACTGGAAGACACTGAAAATGTGAAGGGGTCTGAAAAACTGGTATTTAATGCACTGATCTTTGGAGCCTTCACAATGAGGCATTGTTAGATATAGGATCTGCTAAACAATGAGTCCTTGATAGGACATAATACCTATTCAGAAGCTCAGCTTTGCACACTTGCTCTTAAAACATCCTTAGCTCAACTTAAATTTACCTTTGTTACACACAATGCATTTGTGACAGACGGTGCATTCATTCATCTACTTTATTTAGATTTCTGACAGGCTTACCTACAGTCTGCTGTAAAGCTAAGATTGTTATGGCTTCTTGAATCAACGCTATTGATAGCTAGTACCTTTTCAAATTGTCACTCTCAGATGTTTCAGGTGATGCTGAAATAACGAGGTAAAGTTGAAACTCGTAGCTCAGTGAGCATAACTTGGTTTTGCCTAGTAGCCTTCTGTGCATACCTTATATGCCGTGCTTAGACGTTTCTCTTTTTGAATAAGAAATGCAACTTACAGCACATACTGTACTTTGTCTACCAGCCTTTAAAGATCCAAATGTACTGTTTGTT
The DNA here is from genome assembly GCF_003259725.1 of Athene cunicularia. Lineage (NCBI taxonomy): Eukaryota > Metazoa > Chordata > Aves > Strigiformes > Strigidae > Athene > Athene cunicularia. The sequence goes on from NW_020799095.1 coordinate 111,651,986, forward strand.
GTTAGCAATTAGTTGAGCACCTCCTATTACAACAGGCTGACAGCCAAGCTGGCAGGTCTGGAAAAGGTATGAGAACCCAGGATGCAGCATCCTGACTGTACATAATGTACTCTGCCAGTCAAGCAGAAGTTTTCCACAGCGAGCACCCACAATTGTCATTCTCCCAGTATGATGGCAAATGATAGTGACAAAACTTGACAAAGATTTTCACCAGAAATACCTTGATCTGCTTAGGGTTCTTAACCTGCAACTGCCTTGTAAACAAAGTTGCTTTTATAAGCTTGCCTGCTCTTTCAAATTTTGCCAGTGCCTCCTACAAACACCCGAACAAAAGCGACCATTTGAAAATATAGAACTTTTTGAAATCTCATACATTGAAAAATAGAAACTTCAGGGCTCCAAAACCTATAGAAATGTGTTTTTACATTTGTTCAGCTGATATTATAAGATTTGTTAACTATTTCTGAAATCTAAAGAAAAATTTGAAAGTTGAGATGCTGCACTTCCATAGCGTGGCCAGAGAGTCCCTTGTAGTAGTTAAGGTTTTAGTTAGAGGTAAACACTACCTAGCTCATCTGATACAAATTCCTCCTAGGAGCTAAGAGGTTCACAATTCAGATTTCTGTCTGCCACAGTGCCATGCTAATGGGGGAAAGAGGGAGAAGAAGAAAGGAAGGACTGCTAAGCGAACAAGTTCATGCTTGTTCTTTGGACAAGCCTGTTCTTGCTACCCTAAGAAGACAGTCTGCACAGTACTTGAAGCAGGAACGCCAGGCAAAATTTTCAAGGAGGGGAACTTATGCAGTAGGAGAAGTAATTGCTAGTGTGATTGGTCAAGTGACCGTCAGAATGATCTGAAAAGCCCTTAAGTGTGACAGTGATTTTGATCAAGCACAAGGCTGAAGAGGAAGTAATGCCTTTGCCTATGCATGTGCCTCATGTAACAGTTAACAGAATAGATGGAAATTTAAAGTAGAAGCTGTGGAATCTCCTGGAAGCAAATTTGTTATCTTTAAGATACAAGGAACTGAAAATTGGAATCTTAGCTCAAAATCTGAGCAGAAGAGATTTGACCCATGGCTCTTGGGAGGCCGTTCATTGCTCATATTCACTGCTAATTTAGGTGCTTCGGTTGAGAGACAGACTGGCCCAAGTTTTACAGCTATTTCAAGTCCTTTGATAACTCCCACTTATCCCTCCCCTCCTACAGTGCTCTAAAATGACATTGCGTATTTACAGCTTTGATAGTGAAAAATATAGGCCTGCCTTTTCACTGGCCATCTCCTTCTGTTACCAGGCAGTCTGATTATCTGTGATTGAAGAGGGCGAAAGTCGTTGGCATGTAAATAAGGCTCTTGGTGAGGTGGCAGACAAAGGGGCTGTGGATTGGCATGCACAGCCACCAAGGTGGGGAGTCACAGGGATACCGTGACTCATCGGCTTTGCTTGGAAGGCTCAAAGTCCCACTAAAAAAGCCTTATTTTTCTTTGGTCCGTGGCCACCTCTTTATCCAAGTCTAGGAGAATATTCTTTAAAATTAGGACATCTTTCCTGTTAGAGACTTGTGTATCTTAAACATCATTCTTATTGATTTTTAGGAAGAATACAATTTCATCTAGCTGAGACTAAATGCTAATGTATGTTTATTTTTAGAGAAGAAGCTAGCTGCCTTAGAATTTGCCTTTTGATTGCTTTGTTTACACAGTGTTTTTAAGCCTGGTTTCCTAAAGGTTGAGGGAAAGAGTCAGCAAGGCAGCAAGGCTATGAGCATAAATCTCAGCCACCCTCTGTGCTGGGCTTTGCCAGCTCTGTGGCACCTTCTAACAGGGATGCCTTTATTATCACCACAACTACCTTTGCCTTGCAGTCTCTTGGTGCAAACTGGAAAAGAGGAGCCCAGAACTCACTATGGCCAGGTTTTACAGTGCTTTCATCCTGCACTGGATATTAAAGGCAATTGGAAAAAAGTCTGAATTATCAGAGCACGTCTATATATAAACAATTATCAGATATCTGCATTGTAAAAGAATCACTTGGTAGTACTGAGGAATATCACTGGAGACACATTTCATATGCTTTATGATTCATTGTTTTTCAGCTGTAATATTTGAAATGAAACCTTAAGTGTTTTGAATCATTTTTTCACACAAACTGCAAAATTTTGGGGGAGTTTTTTGGTTTAAAAATCTGATATGGGTGTATGTTATTTGTTAGGGCTAGTTAAATAGTGGTCTCATACACTGAAGTACATACAATTGTCTGATACATGGCTATAGCATGCCCTAAAATTCTATCTGAGCACTTCAGAGTCTTCTGTTAATTCTTTCACATCACCTTTAGAAAATAAAGGTGGTTCTCCTGTATCATTTAAGATAGCTGCTGTGCACATGTAGCATAGAGAAATCTGCCCAAGGTCACACAAGATGTCTGTGGTGGATCAGGAACCCCAGTATCAGTCACTTGTGTTCTAGATTAGTCCCCTGAACCAGGGAAATTAAAACTTTCCATACTGGGTTCTCACTTCTCTAGTTCGGCACACCCCTCCACCTCTCCAACTGTCCTCCCTGCATATCTGTGTGTGGCTGCTTGTGGCTCCTGGTCCTGTACCTCCTGCCTCCCTTGTACTCTTGTACTCAGTCTTTCACTGTCAAAAAACCCCCTTGTGCCTCCAACTGTAGAAGCTTTGCAACATCTTCCCAAAGCTCCAAATTACAGCATGGTGGGAACGTGCAAACATAATCAGTAATGGGTTCTATGCTTCCCTGGGGGCCATGTCAGCTCAGTGTGCCCAGGCTGTGTGCCTGCCTCCCCAGGTGCCTACAGCCACTGCAGCACCAGGGCTGCCAGCATTTGCTTCCAGTTCCCCATGTCACTTAACCCCTTGCTTATGCCAAAAATCTTACAAGGAGTCACCTTTCATACAGCAGTATGACCTGTGAAGATGTGGCTAGATGTTCTGACTGTGTTATCCTACCTGGTCAACCTGAGCATCCCCTGGACAGATCGCTGGCCCCATGGGGCTCAGGCAACTGCTGACATGTGGTTTTCTGACCCCCAGAAAGGAGAAGTGGGGAAAGGGAAGAGAGAGGTGAAGGGAGGAGCTGCTGCCAAACACCTGTCATGAGCATCTTCTGGTCTAACTCACCCCCTACTCCACCATTCATCCCCTACTCCACCATGTACACTGATCACATCAACATTGTGTGCTGGGAATAGTGCAGAGCTGGTGGAGAGGAGAGTGCTCACAGGCTAGAGGGGATGGGAAAAGAAACAGGAAAATAAGAGGACTGGAAGTGAGGCAAAATCAAGGTGGAAATGTTCAGTTTTTCTGTTGCAGTCCATGGTCCAATTCAGTGCTCCTCATAAGAAACCATATCCCACTTTGAGAATTACTTCTGCACTGGGGCATGGTTTAAAGAGCAAGACTGGCACCATGAGGATAAGGGCCAGAGCAGGCAGAGGCAACTGGCTTATTGTTAGTGCTGTGAGTCACTGGGCAAGGCCAGCATTTTGTCTGGGGAAAGTGCTTTCCTTCAGGGTAGGGAGCAAAGAAGAGCTGGCTTTATTGCTGGATCTTACATGCAGATGTCTCATGCTCATGCAGAGCTAGGGATAGAGTTAGAGAGAGCAGCATGAAATACTCCATAGTTACTTCTGTAATTCTTAGAAATCTCTATGGTACAATTAAAACTAAAATATTGGACTGAAGAATAGGGCCCAGGATATTACAGCTAATATAATAATCCTAGAGCTAGTTTTTTTGCTGCATCATCTAAAAGCTGCAGGGTGCCTAATAACAAGTTCAGACAGTGACTTTTGGAAATGTATTTGGGTCACTAGGCAAAACTGCTGCCTCCAGCCCTAACAGTAAACTTATTCTGTGTGGTTTTAGAATTGTATATAACTACTTTGTCATAGTTATAAACCAGAAACTTAATACATCTTTACCTTTAGTCACTATTTTGAGGTGATCATAGCCCTCAATCTGTCCCTGTAGGATCCTGCAATGTCCTTAGCTTTTTAGTTCCTACTGTCCTAAACTCAGAGTCCGTTTCCAGTGCTAAACTTAATATAGGCTTGTGGCATGATTGACAGACTTTGAATGACTCCTTGATTGACAGGCAGATTGCTTCCCCGTTAACAAACTTGATGTCCTCTGCTACTGCCTCAGTCTTTGCTGGGTTTTGCATGCTGCCTTCTGCTCCAGTCAGTTCTAGCCCCACATTTATAGCCCATTAAGCCAAATCCTGTCAGTGCTGATTGTTTCCACACCAGTCTGCATCTTGTCCACTTCAAGCATCTCTCTTGGTGGCTGTCCTCATCACAGACCTCCAGGTATTGTAAAATTTGGTGATAAAGCTTTTCATCTCACATTATGCCCATTCGGAATATAAGCCCAACTCTAACTGTAGGGTAAGGTACAGCACAGCAGACTCATATTTGTGCCAAAACTCAGCAGAAGTCATTCACCCTTTTCAGCTTAGTCCTCATCTTACTACTGGAGCTTTGCATGTCCAGTAACAAAATCATCTCTGTCGTGGACACAAGCTCTAACCACAGGATGAGACATTATAAGGATGATGGCAGGAGTTAGCAGAGCTATATACTTTGACATATGCTTTTTGTATCATTGTTTATGTTGCAAGCTACACAGGGTCACTAAGTTATGATTTAGCCTTAGCCCTCAGTATCACAAAGGTGAAGACAGTTCACTGCTGGATCATACAAACCCTTCAGGGCTAGGATGAAGGTTCAGACGGACAGGTGAGAATATTTTAAGGCAAGTCTTAAATTATCTTGGGTTCAAGCTAGGGCTGGGTAGAGTTTCTCACAAGTAAGTATGGAAGATGTGTGTTTGTGCTAGCTCTTGGTAGAGTCACAGTTCCTCTGCATACTGATAGAGGAAGATTTCTTATTGGAGATAGAAATCATTGGGCTCAAGTTATGGTTAGTTTAAAGTTAGTAAAAGGAAAATGAAGGACTGAGGTTGTTACTGGATGCTGTATCATTGGTCTTCTTGGGAGAACTGGGGTGAACAATGAATCAAAGATATTGGGATAGCCAAGAGTTACGTGGGCTTTTGGTTGGATTTGGGCTTAGGTATAGGATAACTCCAGCAGAGATAGCTTTATAGTTAGATAGATAAAGCTCTTAGAGATAAAGTGAAGACCAGAACCATTAACATATTTAAAGAACAAATATGTGCTATTTTAATTTCTGCTGTAGGAAGGATTTCTGGTCTGCAATGGGACTATTCTGGGGATTAGGGCAAGGATTCTGGACAGCCAGAGCTAGATGTATTTCTGAAACATTCAAATCACTACAAGGATGTGGGCTTTTGCTAGTCATGAGAAAAGTCTTTTGATTAGTGCTGGGGCAGGTACAAGTCACTGGGACAAGGTTCAAGGTTAGTGTATGCCTAACACAGCTTTATTCTCCCTCCATTTGCCTGTGGACAGGAGTACATGCGCTTCCTGTTTGTGACTTTTCTAAAAATGAGTCCGAAGGGGAACAGTTATGGTCTGAAGGGTCTTCAGGTTTTGAAAAAACTGGGATCTCTGCTGGAATATGTGGTTCTGCTCCCATTCATCTGGGATTTGGGGATGTTAAATGTTGAGTAGGAAAATATCTAGAATGCAGTGCCCTGCTTAAATGCTTGTTTTTGATTTTTCAAGAGTAAGCGTTGCAGCAGAGCTGTAGCTGTCCTTCCTGATGCCTGTTTAAGCCATGCTTATTTTGTTAGAAAACAGCTTAATTGCCCAGGGTGAAGAGTTAAAGTTTATTTTTATGCTGCTCTGTTTTTAGCTGCAGCTTGACATAACTGACTAGTAGTGGAAGCCCCTTTGTATGAAACATCCCTTATCGTATTTGTCCCTCGAGCATATTGTGTGCCAAATTATCATTCCTAATAGGCTGGGTGACTTTCTGGACAGAGGAAACATCTTGATAAGTTTGCTAAATATGTTATGTCAGAGAAAGTGTATTGCGGATCTTTTATCATCTGCATAAGGACACACTCGGTACAGCTCTGAAGTGCCAAATTCCCTAAGCTCACCTGTTGAGCAGCATGCTATTCACAGCATCTGATTATCCAACTGTGTACACTTGGCTGCCATTTTTTTCAGAGACACTGACGCAGTAGCGTTTTGCAATGACGTCAATTCTTTTCCTGTCTGACCTAGAAGACTACAGTGACTCAATGTTGGCTAGGCAGCCTTAAAGATTAAATCGAGGACACTAGCTTAATTACTTTAACAGTCCCTTTAAAGGATTTCCCAAGAATGAGAATCATGATAAATTGTAGCTTAGGGGATTTTAGTAATTCCTAAAACTGAAGCTAATGATGCAACCCAAGATATGCTCTGCGTTCCTGTTGATACACTGCAGATTTCTTAACAGAATAATCAACATTGTGAAGACTTTCATGCTACAAATCCAAAATGCATTTGGACTAATTCTGATGCATGAATTTGTGAAATTTGTCCTATTAGCCCAAATGGAATATCTTATTCACATAAGAGTTGCCATTGAGATTTGGCCATGGTGGAGTATTTGCAAAGTATATTCAAAACTTCCTTATATCTAGAGTAACTTGTGAAACATTAAAAATAATTATCACTGTTAACCTTTCATCTAAAACTATCTTCAAGTTTTATTTTCATCTGCAGAACTTTGCCATGTAATTTGAAGAAGCTGTATTTGCAGTTGTTAATAAAGCCTCTGCTTATCCCTTTGTTAATAAGCACAACAAACTAGATTCTGATTTCTGCTACTTCTGCATAAATGTGAAGACAGTGACTTTCACCCTATTGCTCAAGCAGTTCTGTAGCTTTTTTTTTTTTTTTAATAATTTAACTTTGCTTTTGCTATATCTGAGCAGAAATACTGTAGATTTTTTAGATTTTTCACACTAAGAGATTCTACATTGGTGTTATATCATCAAGAAACAGAGTCAGACCTTTGCCTCTCTTACAGTCATGTATTCCCAGAACAACTTTAGTACAGTTAGTGAATTCACTCTACATTTATACTGGAGCAAATACAAGAGAAAATTAGCAACATATTTATCACTGTGATTGGAAAAGGGAGTCCATCACAAACTTGATATTCACTAATTCTTCATGGGTTCTCACTATTTACAGCTTGCTCCAGCTTACAACATCAGATCTGTAGGAGGAAGAGAATCTCCTCTTGGAGACCTAGACAGAAAGGAGGCTGAGTAAGTCAGAGGAAATTTTTGGGACTTCTATGCAATGCTTAAGACTTGCTCATCACCTCAGAAAGGTCTTGTCCCTCCATAGTATAGTTCTAACCACAGCTGAATTTTCCTTCCCGTAGACTGTAGAACTGCTGAGGAAAAAAAAGCTAAGGATTGTTTGTAATACTACTACAGGTAGTAAGTCAAAATCCAGGGAACTCAGAGTAACATGCACTGGAAGGAGATCCCATATACTTGAAGCTGAGGTACCAAGATTCAGATCCACAGGGGGAAAAAAAATCTTTGAAAGATTTTTATATTTCTGCAGTTAGTTTTAAACTAAAACTTTGAAGTTGTTTTGCTTTTAATTTAATGGTAGGTATTACCTGTGCTATTTAAAGCACAGCTTCCTAAGAAACAGAGCACAAAGTGTAAAAAGGACACTGAGTGGGAATATTCGCCTGGCCGTCAGCGGCATGGCATGTCCATAAAAAGGCAAAGGAAAACCACTAGTTTGGTATCATCAGTTAAACGTGCATTTTTTTCCTCTCTTTTGTTAAATTTACTAATTTGAAAGGATGCAATATTGAATTTATGATAACCAATCAGATACTGAAATGATTTACAATAGTTATAAAACCTAGATATGCATGTTTTAGTTTGGTATCAACCTACCTCTCAAAACTATCTGAAGAAGAGATACCTTTTACAATGTGTTAGCTTAAAAAGTAGCCCCCCCAAACATGTAAAGAGAACAGCCTCTCCTCCCTGGGCTGAGGTCCTCTGGCTTGACCAGATCTTTTAAGAATATCCTCAAAAAACCCTAGAGTACTAAGAAATACCCAGCCTATTTACCTTTGATAAGAGCAACAAGAAATGCAAAGAGGAGTTTGCTCTAGGGGAGAGGCAGAGCTGGATGATCTGAAGAGTTTTATAGCCAGTTGTGTGTATGGCGCATCCTGAATTCCACAGTAGCCTCATTTAGCAAGGCTGGAGGTTGCTTCTTTCCTAGTGCTAAAATCTTACTCCCACTGACTGCAGCTTCTTTCATCCAGAGCAACCACATACAGCCCCCTCGGTAACACTTTTAGAATGTATACTATTAAAACAACGTGGTGATCCCATTAATCCCATTAAAGTCAGGTATCTTGGGCTTTTTATTGGTTTTTTTAGTTAAATGACTTATTTTGAAAGAATTAAGTCTGTGCCTGTTTAAGGGCTAAGCTTGGCTTTAGCTTGCTTATGTTGAAAACAATAGGGGGAAAAAATTTTCAAAGATGCTGTTCTGAGAGTCAAAGGAGTTGCCTTGGACTTCTGTGGAAACGGACATAGAGGAAAGGAGGACTTTTGAATAGTTAAATACCTTGGGAGCACAGCAAAGTATAAAAACTAGCTTTGAAGAAATTGCTGTGTCCTGAAATGCAGCCATTATTTCTAAGTAACATGAAAGAGTCACAAGGAGATGGCTGTGCATTAAGTCATGAAGGTAGCATTCACATGCCATCTTGGGGGAAAACAGATTCTGCCTGAAAGATCTTTGCCTTTCTTTCTGACTTGTCATACAGATGTGAGGTATTAACAAAGAGTAATCAAAAGGGACTTAAATCAGAAATAAACTGATATATGACTCGTCACGAAGTATTCCTATCTTCACAGCTATTGTGCTCTTTATCAAATTTCCCTAGCTATCTGATCAGAGCTGTTTCTTTCACTGTTGAATTATTGCTGAAGTCTGAGAGGGCGCTGCTTTAAACAATGGAGCTGGTCAGCAGTATCAGCAATTAATTTCCATAGTATCTAGCCCTGTATGGATCTGCAAAGTCTGGATTTGCCCTTGGAGCTTTCTCTCATACCAGATAGCTTTTGTAGATATGAGCAGAACAGCACTGGAGTTTAATGATGGCAAGACACATACTGTAGTGGGCTTTTCTTGTGATGAGTACACTTGATACAGCTTTGGGATATGTATTTGCTACTGGTGATTGGTGACTGTTAAATTTGAACTATAAGGCTGCTTGGGTCCCAAGAAATAAATGAGAAACTTCCAAGTGATTTTCTGGGCACTTTACTGAATAGTTGTCTCATGGTTTAAGGAGCAAAGAGTTGACAATAGAGAGTTCTTGTTGGAAGCAACCTTTGTTACTGAGTTGGCTTCCCTAACTCCATCTCTAAATCCTGTATTTACTAGATGTGCTAAAGCTGTATTGCCATGATGACCATGGAAGGGAGGGACAGATGGACCCCCCTCCTTCTTGATTTTGTGTAGATATGACTAGGCAATGTCACTCTCACCTTAAGTCCTGGACTAAGGGTTAGGAAATTATTGGGAACTTAGCTGTATTTCCTCTCACAACTTATTACCCTGTTATACCTGAATCAAGAAACAGACATTTTATAACTGGGCCTCCTAATTCATGATAAGGAATATGTCCATGCTGTAATTACATGCACGATGGCAAGATACTCAAGCTACAAGAGATATCAGAAAGAAACCGTGCCGCATAGTGAAGCGGTGACCCAGTTTTTGCTTTGGGCTGTCCACCCTCAACCTGCATCCAGCCTGTGCTGAAACCCAGGCCCCCAGTGTGGGACTGCCCTTGGCCTGGCAGCTCTGCCTGTGCTAGTGTAACCTGCTCACGTCTGATGGTGAGGTACCTGCATGCAGAGGGCGTGGAGAGCTATGACAGGGCTGAGGCTGCATCTGCCTTTTGCCTGACTGCAGTATTATACAACATGATGCTCAGGCTATTTTTTTTAAAACCTGGTGTATCTGGATAATATTCCTAGTAATAACTGGTTGGTGCCCCATTGTTACCACTCTGAAAAAATACAGGAGCTGCTAGTATGTGATCTGAGGCTTTAAGCTGCTGTAGATGAGGCACCTAGCAGATAGCACCAGAGATATTCGTTTGTTCTCAGTGCTGGTCAGCCAAGCCAGGAGGGATCATCTGCCAGTGGTTTTCCAGTTTTCTGTGAGCTTGAAACTAGCAGACCTTCACAAAGTGAATGTGTGTGTGTGTGTGTAAGGTACACAATAAAGCTATTTTGATATCTTATTTTATCAAAGGCAAGCCCTCTGAGGTTTTCATGATTACTTTAAACCACAGATGGGCCAAGGCAGTCACTGAATACACCAGTTGCTGCATACAGTGAAGCAAGCATCAGCTGCAACCGACCTCTGGGAACACATTACAGGAAAGCTGTTGGCCTTGGGTTGCATGCCTGGGCCATAGAGCAGGCTCTCAAACTGTTGTTCTCAGTGAAGGGACATGTGACACCAGCTGAGAGGTTGGCTCTCAGTACAGCAAACAAGCTCCCGGAGGGAGCTGAGCCCTGCCAGTAAGCTTCGCTCCCTGCCTGCGGTGCCTGGGGAGACCCACTGGGACCTCGTCTGTTTGTTGTTTTATCTGTGTTGATCTGACACCAGAGCCGGGCTGGGAGGTACCATTTCTCAGCTATTCTTAGGGATTTTGTCACCTGTTGTCATTACCCCAGTGGTCATTTGGGGTGGGGGTGGTTGCTGAATGCTGCATATTTGTGCGTTGTTCTGGCAGGCAGTGTCGGCTGCTTCCCTGGACATATCCAGACGTAGTGAAAATAGAGGGGAATTTCCATAAATGCCACTAAGGTTGCATCCTCGTTAAGCTGGGACTGGTTTTGATGCTAATTCTTTCTTGAGGAAACTGTCAGTGATAATCAGTGCTGATCTGTAGCCAACCTTGCGCCCTACCCTGTGCTGTGCCGGCATCTTCTCTGGTTTTGGGCAAAAATAAGATTTTAATACTATCAGTAAAGGAAATTTAACTGGATTTACTCTGCAGATGGAGAGCAATAAGTGGGTTTATAAAGCTTGATTTGAAAGTCTGATTCCTCAAAGAAGCCAAAATTCCTGAAGTTTTCCATCAACGAGATTTCAAAGGTGCTCAAACTAAAACAAAGCAGGTAGCTCCTGGCTCCCATTTGTGTGGATGCAGAGTTATTTCTATGCACTGTAAGCTCAGGGCGACGGCCACACTACCTATAAAATTACATCTTTGGGAATTACCAAGTAATATCTCTTGTTTTTCATCCTGAACATTATACAGTACAAATAGGAAATAAAGTATTATTATTGGCAGTGAGAGACGACAAACCTTGTTTTTTTGCTTGTACACAAATTGTTTCCATGTTTCATTAGCTTCTGGAGGTATTCTGCTTCTTTCCTCTCCTTAGGGACAAAAAGAGGAACTCGAGCATAGAGTGTAACCCCTTCCATACCATCCTCTCACTGACTGCAAAAATCCTTTCAGAAATGTAAAGACCTATCATGACTTGTCTGACTGTTGCTTTACTTTATATTCATGCAGGATTTAGGAAAACATCAGGCAGGATGGAGATAATTGCAAGCAAATAATTACAAAGAATAGAAAGGGATAGGTGGGTAATTACAGAACTTCTCTTAGGGACAATATTACTTGTCATTAAATTTGATGGACTGATTTTCTTTAGGATAAACAGGCAAATGTGCCTTCCTAAACACTTGAAGGTACTTCCTAAGAAACATATATTTTGTTTAGGCATAATTAACCCTTCCTGAAAGGAATAAAATATTGGTAGGAGTAAAATCCTTGACTGAATTTCTAAGAGTTATGTGTGGATTACAGGAAGTCAATCACATAAATTTTCATCTCTCTGTTCAAGAAATAGGACAAAAATGGTCCTGATTTTTTATTCTGATTTCATAGGAGTGTGTTAATTTCCTTGTATCTCAGTAATATTACTTGTTTTGTGATGATTCCTAAGATGGGATGACCCCAGGCTCTTGCATCTGAACAGTCACAAATGTCTGAGGAATCTGAACCCAGATGTAGATCAATATTTTAAATCTGAGTCCTTTTGAACTGAAACCAAACCTGAACTTTCCTAAACTTTAAAGAAGTTTACTTTCAAAATGGGATGTGAAACTAAATGCTGACATTCCAACAGTGGTGGGCACAACATAACGGAAAAAGAATATAAAACTTCCAAGGTGCTTATACTTGTGATTCAGTCAATTCTCTGTTCTCTGCCTCTGAAACTGATAAAAATCCTGTACTGGGCACTTAGGGGAATACTTGCCCCCAGGAGAAGCTTTGCTGGGATTGCTAGCAAAGATGTCTTGGCCTGTGATTTAGAGCTGGACTCCTCACTGCATTGCTGCAGTCACACCCATAGTCACACTGGGGTGCAGGATGTTGGGTGCTGATCCCACTCATACAAGCTGGTGGGCCCTGCTGCTTCTCCCCGAGTGGCTGGGGACTGGCTTGGAGTAGTGTGGGACACCCCACATTTGAGGCCCTGGCAAGGCCCACATAAAACAGACTCACTGTGGTTGAAGACCATGAATAGGTTATTTGAATAGTGATGCCCTAAGGTGTGAAGACTTTCATGTTTTCTTGATGTTAGAATTATTATGGTAGATATCCTCATCTGCATAAATGTCCAGTCGTTGTAAATTCTGGTAATAGGAAAAGACAGCATCCCAGAACTGTCATTTACAATAACCAAAGAAAAAGAGGTTAAAAAAAGAAAAGAAAAAACGGGCACATCTGTTGCCATGCTGCTGTTGGGTGATGGAGATTCCATCAACATTCCCTTGGCAGTGCCAACCTCTGAATAGCATACACATCCCCAGTGCCTGGCAACACCACTGCAAGGGTATGTGTATGTGCGTGCACCACCCCATACCACTGCAATCTGTGTGTGAAGATAATTTTTTCCCCCTTCAGGGTCGCAAAGAGCAACTGCACAAAAGACTTTTTTTTAATAGAATATGTTCTTATCTTTCATAAAACATGGACCCACCCGACACTTGGACTGGTCTGAGAGCCCCACCCTTGCCCTTTTGTTTGGAGCCTGGGATCATATGATGAACCGAGTTAGTACATTGCTGTTTATGTTCTTCAAGCCTCATCTATTTTGTTTTACAAAATTACATCACGCTGCTGTGGACTTACTAGTGCCAGGGTAGGGAGTATTAGATCTCTACCCTACTCTCTGGGTAGCAGGGAGTGAGATCTATAAAGGGGAAGGAGGATGTGACACATCTGTCATGATCTGCTGATGTTTCAAGGCTTGAGGTTGGTGACAGCATGATGCTGGTGTTTTAAAAATTAAAGAGCTGGAGCCTGAGCTCACAGTTCTAAAAATCAGGATCAATTGCACTGAAATCAGTGGCTTCTCAGAAGTGTAAAAATCATGTACCTGAAATCAGAATCATGCCTTTGAACTAGGTTTTCAAAGAGCCTTAATGTGTTACAATTAGATGGCTTATGACATTTTGGCAGACAGCTGGGGCATGTAAAGCAGGCATCCTTGGCCTGCTTCTGATGCTTCCTGGTTTGATCCATTCACTTCACTAGACTGACACCTGGTCTGCAGTGGTGCTACCGAGGTGTTTCTGGTGCCCAAGGCCTGGCGTTGAAGCTCAGACTCTGGAGGTTGTGCATTATTGATCGTGTTCTGGTATTTGCCACTAAGCACTTTTCCCACAGGACAATGGACTACTAAATCAATACGGTCAGACTCGGTGCCAGACACATGGAGGCTGATGACAGGGGCTCCATGGAGCCGGTCCTCACAGAGGAAGACCCGGGAGGAACCTTGTCTCCAGAGATATAACCCCGTCTGCCATAGAGGACAAATGAGCCAATCCTATCACCCTGAAGGAGAAGGGCTTTGTCCTCTGGTGAAGAAAGCAGAGAGAGATAATGAGGTAAGTAACGGCCTTTCTTCACCCTCTGGCCTCTTTTGGTTGGCTTGCAGTGAAGGGCAGCTGGGACGGAAGGGCTTTTGCCCGGCTCTGAGAGGAGGGTCCAGCATTATGCCTGACATTTCTGCACAAGGTTGTAAAAGCTACAGCAGATCCCAGGTGTGTGAAAGAGTCCATGTGAAGGCTAGACTGCACAGAAAAGTAAGCTTTTGAGTTAGCACTGACGTTCACTTTGGGCTGTTTTTGTCTGCTGGTTTGTGAGTTGTCTTCTCTGCTGTGGTTTCCATACAAATGATGTTTCACACAACATGAAGACAGGGTGTGTTGACATGGCCATGAAAAGCCTTACCTCCTGCCACCTCTCTTCTGCCACTCAGCCTTGACACTGACCATCATGTCAGCTTTCCTGAGGCTGTATGGGACCCGGGGGGAGTGGGGGGGAGTGGCTTTTAGTAAGGATAGGGGCGGGGGGGGGCACACCCAGAAACTATTGTTCTGACTGTGCATCCAGGAGGCAAAGAGTGTTGATGGGGGAACCTGAAATCTCAGCCTCTTTGCTCCATAGTACAGAACCAGAAAGCCTTGGAACAGTAGTTTTGGAACCAGGGTTTCTAGAGGTGCCTCTGGCACAAAAGAGATGGAGGTACTGTACCTCGAACCTCAGACCTTGGAAGCAGAATCCTCCACTGCAGAATGATGGAGCTAGAACCAAGGACCCAAGAAAGCACTAGTGTCCCTGGCTCTAAATTAGTGTGTAGAAGTGGCTGGAGAGTTCTACTGGCTGCCTGCTTTGGGCTTGGTGAAAGCTTTTTGAAGTAGAAACAATACACATAATATATTTTATGCTCTACAAAATCCTCAGCCAGCTCTAGCACTTACACATAAAGAAAAACATTTTATATTGTTTTGCCAGATACTGGGCAGCATAGGTGATACTAGATAGTCCTGCAAAATTCTAAATCCTAAACTTGATCAATTCCTATGTTTTGCCAAAATTAGCAGATTAATTTAGAAAATAGCAAGGTAAAGTACATTGTAAACAGATATCACTAAGACTTGTGTGCAACATGTCTGGTGCCACCATAAAAGAGCTTGTAGAGTAAAATAAAATTATTTACCAGAAAGTTATAAAACTGTAAACTAAGTATTGCTGTGTCAGTCCTGCGGTTACCTGTTTCAGAGGGCATCTTTTCATCTTTCAACATTTGTTCCAGTTGAGGCCATACTTCATTTGAGTCTGGCAGGATAGCCATGGTAACAGTGTGCTTCCAGGTATTCATCTGGGTGGGGTGAAGAGCTGGACACCTTCCAAAATTCTGGTCCGTGCTTTATTAACACCCTGAAACCCAACTTGCAAGTGCTACAAAATGGGGAAAAATAAGGCTTGGAAGGGGGGAGAGAGGGAGAGAGAGAGAACAGCTGCAGTATTTGAATCTTTACAGCAATAAAATTTCAAGTGACTATATCTGTATCTATACCTTGTGTAAATCCAGCCTGCATATAATCTTATGATTTAAAAGTTTACTGCATGCAAGTGAATATGGCTCATGGAAGAGGACGTGATACTTTCAGAATAAAGACTTTGGGAGTCTTCTGATATGAGTAAAATAGAAGATGATAGAGCCAACATAACTTCGAGAATACAGAGCCTCCCATACACACTTCTCAGTTTATTTATTTATCCCCTTTTGATTCTTTCATGTTACCATGTAGAAATCTTCTACATCTGATCATTATTTTGGAGATACAATCCCTGCATCCCAGTACCTCTACGTTCAATGGGACTGTGCAAAAAGCACACTGTGGCTGGGGCAGAGACACTGGGATTTAATTTACTAGCGGTAAATTCCTGTTTATGTGTACTTATTCACTTTTTCTTTCTTGCAAGAAATGGCAGTGAGAAAGAAGATGCATGCCAAAAAGGAAGCCATCCATTTAGGAAAGCACCAGCTATTTGAAGGCTGAGGAATCAAAAGCCAAACTCTGCTTATTTACCATCATGTGGGGCAGTGGAACTGTTCCTAAACAGTACTGGGGGAGCAGTATGAAAAAAAACCCACCCTAGATACTGTCCACTCACCAGAACAGATGTAGTTAAGAGGTATGATAGTTACTGCTACCTTAACTGACACATTAGGGATTATGCTGAATATTTCAAGTTAGAGCTTGAACTAAAAATGAAACGCTTATATATCATACACAGCAACAAGTGCATACCCTTGGCACTGCACATATCAACGTATCTACAACACCTGTTTCCTGCAGAGTGCCCAGATAGCTGCTTTCCCAGTGCAAGGAACTGGGCTTGTTGGACTACCTGACAAGAAACACCTTGGCGCATTGGATCACAGAGCAGAAGAGGAGGCAATGTAAATGGATAAATGTCAGGGGTTTTTGTAAGTAGCTGTGGGGCAGATTTTGACTGGTCTCCTGTTAGTATGTTATAAATGCATTCTCTTATTTAGGATCTGTCCAAATATCCTGAAAAGTAATTTAATTTTTTAATAACTTTACCAAAATGATTACTTTCACAGGAAGATTTATGTGTGCAAAAGCACTCAGAAATTAGTATGCAAGGAAGAAGGTCCAAACTTGCTTATGAGCAACACAGATATGTCTTACATAAAGGTTTGCTTCTGTAATTTTTTTTTCTTAAATATCTGTTCATGTTTTCATAATGTTGTATGAATTTACATGTGGAATTTATTTAAAAAATAAAAAAAACCCAAGGATGTTAGAGTATTTTCATGGGTATAACATCTGTTTATATTCTCATTTTGAAGACATTGCATTGTTTGTCTCACAGAGCTGCCCATTTTGGACACATTAACCCTGCTTTGCTACAAGGCCATATATAGATTATGTCTATTACTAATTACATACTGAGTTCTGATTTATGTTTTGTCACTAAACAATATGTGGACAAACTATAGAGGTTCAGAAACTGCCTCAGAGGCAGCTTAGCTATTTGGGTAGTGATAATTGCCCCAGCAGATGGGGAGCAGTCCTATCCACCAGGAGCATGAGTCAGGGACTTAAACCAGGAGAAGATGGGGGTAAGATTTCAGGGGAGCGGAGCTAGGTAAATACCAGTGCTCCACAGATAACGCCTTCTGATGAGTTGCTCACAGATATGGTACGTGGTTGGAAGTGAATGAGTTAACACATTTAAAGGAGTCACCATCCCTTAGCAGGAAGTTATTATCCTTCAGCTGAGGAACAGTAGCTGTGTGTGTTCTGCTCTATTGTGGTGTTAAGGACAATGGGTTAGTTGAAATCATCTTAAAGCATACTATTTTGATAACTTGCTTCTGTACGAGCAAGCTCAGATTTTGCATCAGTTTTTCAAGGAAATATAACAGTTGTAAAGTTTTACCAGCCCTTTTCAGAGAGGAGATGTCCCATCGATTGTCATAGCCACTTTGGATGGTTAATCTTGTTTGGAGGACTAAGCCTCAAATTTGAGGCTTTCAGTTGCAAGATGGTTTGAATTAACTTCATGGGTCTAAATAGAATTTTTTCTTGTAATGGGACTTTTTGATCTTGCATGGCTCTAACACAGTTGAAGTGATTTCATAAGAACTTATCAAAAATGTCAGTGAAGTTCACTTTTGAATAGAATGAAAAAACTACCCAAAAAATGGTAATGCTTTCTAATGTGAAGCATATGAAAACAGGGATTTAGAATAAAAAATTTTGCAGAATTATAATGAATTTAGCAATCAGTGTAACTGTTTGTAGTATGAACAATTTATTTTTTTCACATTCTGAGTTTTTGTAGTTTTAAAATAAGGGATTTTTTCTTTACATCTTATTAATTAATTTATCTTTGGCAAATCATATACCAGCTCCTTTGCTCCTCCATTGACCTATACAATGACTTACTGTTTGGATTTTATATCTCCTAATCATGAATTGAATGGCATTATAATATGCATATATCCCAGGAAGCCTAACTATATAACCAAAACAGTCTTTTTCAGGACTGCCCTACTGAATTTATCACCTGTAGGTATGACAGGAAAAGAAACAAGGTCCTTATAGTAAAAAAAAAGACCATGAATCCAGATGAATCATATCCATTCATCCATCTAATGGGTATACTTCTGTTTGTATTGTCCACAGAGAGAAAAATTACAAACATCTCACAGACTGCATCAGATGAAGGTTAGAAATCTGTTCCCTGTCACTCCTACTGAGAATTATAGAATAAAAGTTTTATGTCAAACTAAAGAAAAGGCACTTTTCTGGGTAAAAATGTTTACACACATAGATTTCTCTTCAGGTAGTGGGATCTCTGATCCTGATTTTGTGAGATGGAATATGACAGCATATTGCATAAACCAGCTGATAACATTTGCAAGATAGAGCTGTAGAGACCATTAACTCCAGTTCTGTAATATGGGGTGGAATTTTATAATCTGATCTTCCTATCTTAAAGTGAAGAGCTTGACAGTTGAGAAAGGCTTGTAGAGATCATCATTTGGGGGAACCCACTTGCATGACAGATCAGATATGAGTTTATCGGTCTTTAATAGATGGCAGGATGAGTCATGCAACTTGGGTTAAAAAGAGAAGAGAGGACTGAATGATACTGTTCTTTCACTTTCCAGTAAACCAAGTACAATCTGTGCTGTGTCTGTCTCAGTTAATGCCATGCCCAGGGACTTCTGTATTGCTGCCTTCTCCCTGTTCTTGGTGTGCCATTGAGCTTTGGCTGAAAGAGATGTGCTGACCTTTGGAAAGAGCCCTTCTCCCATCCTGCCTTCAATCTTTCCCTTCCTTGCTGAGAAGACAGAGTGCAAGGGTAGTAGTAGTTCTCTCCAGTCTGCACCTGGAGGAGCAGCACATTTCCAGTATCAGTCCCATACAAGTATTGTTATTTTTCCTGTCATGTTTGTTGGGGTACAGCTTTTCTTTTTCTTTTTTTTTTTTTTTTTCAGAAAGGCAGGAAAGCCAATCTGGAAAAAATACCACTCACTTGTCATCAGTAATTACTTGGCTGTTGTGCCAGGTTTTGGCTTGCTTACAGTTTCAAGGTGGAGAGTGGGTGAGACCCAGCTGCAGCCAACAAGGAGAAAGAGGGAAAGAGATCTTAATCTGATTTGGGCTTTACTTGCCCTCCCTTCTTTTCTCCCCCATCTTTCTCCTCCTTGGGGAGCCACAGCTATTACTTCACACAATTAGCTCTCCCCATTCTTCACAGGACTGCCAGTCCCTGGCCTGTGCAGCTTTCTGTCCACTTTCTTCCACTCATTCAGTGTAACATCTAAGGAAACAGCTTACCCATAGGAGGGAAATGCCTTCTGGGAATAAAGGCCTTGACCCACCTCCAGAAAAAAAGAGAAGTAGTTTAATCTATAGAGCGTTTGAGAGTAATGACAAGGCTCATGATTCTGCAGATGGTTTTCAACATCTTTTTTTAAACTTGGGTAGTTTCTGAAATGAGATCTATAATTTACTCGATATCTTAAAATTCATTTAGATCACTGCCTGGAAGGGATGAACAGTTCATGCAACAGCTCAATATGCTAACCTTGAATAAGATATTATTGGGTACAGAAACTAAGAATGACTAATATTGCTCAGGTGGGAGATATGGGGGAGGGGGAAAACGTGATGTATGTGATGGTGAGTTGACAGACAGGACTCTTGTGTCTCTGACAGCACTGGAGAAATGCCTGAACCAAGATTTGCAAAGCAATTACAAGGTGTGTGAAAAAAGGCTCAGTGCTCGTACAAGACAGACCTGCAAACTGACCTTGTGCTAGGGGCTCAGGTAATTGGTGGTCCTTAACGTAGCCAGGCTGTGAGATTTTCAAGATTTTCAATTTATTTTTTTTTTTTCTGATGGTCACCCTCATGTACAGTTGAGCCATAACCCTATTGTCTTTAGCTGTAGTGTTTGTTAACTGATGCATTCTTCTTTGCTGTGACTCTTAAACTGTTACACTGTGCTGAATGATTCTTACAGAGGGTGAAAATGTGGTGGAAACTAATGTCATACAGTCTCAAATGTGTGACAGGGGTAGTAAACCCAAGACAGTCAGCATGTATAAGCAGTGAGTGCAGTCTATAAGGCTGCAAATTTGTACTTTTCCCCTTCTCCTCAACTGATCATCCAGCAAACCTGTTCCAGAAAGCTGTATAGTATATACACTAAGAAAAGCAGTTTCTCCCCTGAAGCCCTTTATGAATGCAGGCTAAGACCTTGGAGATTTTTTTATTAATCTCTCCCTTCCTTGCCTTCATTGGCACAGCTGTGAAAAGATGCACTGGGGTACTGATGAATGGCTGTTCTCATCCTCTTCTTCCTCTTCACTCAAAACCCTCACTCCCACAGATTTCTGCACAGCACAACAGAAATCTTCTCTCACTACCCCAAACATCACTATTGGCTATTACAGAGCATGTTCTTAGAGAAGGTACCAAAAAGAGTTTGCCAAGAGCCTGATTTTAACACACAGGTTACATCTTACTTCTTCAGTCATCTGTAAGACATCTTGCTGATTGAACTCCTCCTGCAAATTAAGAGGCTGTGTTCAAACAGTGTCCTCTGAAATCTGTTCCTGGGTTGACATCTTTCATCATGCACAGAGATTTGCCTAAAATTCATGGTTTATTGATGGGAGGTTTGTTAATATTGTTAATGTTTTCAATTTTTTAAAAAAATAGTTCTGTTTTGAGGAAAAAATCTAAATAATTCAGGGCAGTTTTCCAAGAGATCTGAGAACACCTGACAGCATCAGTTCATCGGTGTTTTTTTATGTGACAGAAATGAGAGCATTTTTTTTTTGCGGTATGTGCTGAAAACCCAGCTCAGACTGAGAAACCTTTTTCTCGCTGACTACATCACCAACAAACTGTTTAGCACTTGCCAGCATGGATTTAGATTGGATTAATCATCTTAAAGAACGTGTGATGGGAAGATACTCTCCACTCTGTGCAAGCTAGATGTCTAGGTTTAGCAAAAAGGAGATCAGAGGAGCCAGCATAGCTAACCTGTGAATTAAGTCCATGTAGACATAATCAATAAAGCTAAGAGTTAGGTACTTCACTATTGATCGGCAGTGCTTTGATTTAAGAATCCCATATTAACCAGTGATAAAACATGCTGCACTGCTTGTCTGGGCTTTTAAAGCATACTTTTTTTTTTTTTTTCAAAGCTGATCAAATATTTTTTGTGGGTGGCCAAATCTTCATGTGCTCCGTGCAGTGTTATGCTTCAGCCATGTAGGAAAAATCACGAGGCTGAGTAAATATTAACATGGGAAAAACCTTTTAGGCTTACAGAAAGGGAGGTGTAAAATTGCAACTGGTACTTAGCAGCAAGGGGGCCTAGCAAACCTCTGTTAGCTTTTATGCAAGTGATATAGCTGATAATGTAGATCTGTTGTTATCAAACTCCTATCAGTATGTCAGTACCTATCTATCTCAGTATTTATAACCTGCTAACAACAGGGAAGTGATGTGGTCTAATGACCTGAGGACAGGACTAGGAGCCAAGAGGAAGTGGGGAAAGGAAGCTGCACAGAAGAACTTCTCTGAACAGGATGTCTGGTCCTGCTGCAGCCCAAATTTTGTCGTATTTTCCTTTAGATTTCAGTACATCTTGGAGGGTTATTCTCCTGATTCATTAGGCATGTTTACAAACTACAAAATTACGTGCCTGACCATCGTATTAATTGGTGAAAACTGCACTTTGGCCGGTCACTTCATCATGGTCTCCTGGCGTAATGCTAAGTGTAGTTCCCTCCCTTGGCAGAGCACTCAGTCATGTCACAAAGTCACTTTCATTGAAACTCTTCAAAGTCCAATTTTAGGAAGACAGCTTTCCAGTGTGAATATGGAAGCCTTCTGGTCCACCTCAGGTTATCTTGAGAGATTCCCTAGGATCTCTGAAAGTGAAAACTTGGATGTTTTCCTCTTGGATCCTTTCCTCCAAATGTTTTCCTGAAAGTTTCTGAGAAGTATGGATTCTGGGAGAGGTGACTTGGCTGTATTCAAATCAGTAAAACCAATTTCTGTTGAAACCCTCTGTTTCTCTACAGGTTTTGTTTAAATAAGTGGAAAGTCAAAGACATCTCCTTCATACACTTTGGAAAAAGCTGAATAGGTAGAGCGAGCTCTAGATAAAGACAAGGCAGGCAACTGCTATGGCAGAAGGGTGACCATATATACAACGTTTTCTTTTCTTGTACTGGACCTGCAGAAGACCAAACTGGAAGCAGTTCCTCTACCCAAGAGAGGTTTCAAGTCTGCAGGACAGTGGCAGCAAAGAAGGCCCCTTGCAGAAGCAGAATGGCTAGTCGAAGTCTTCAGGGCTCCTCTTGCCTATTCTAGTTGTGACCTCTTCCCCTCTTCCTGCTTCCTATTAACAGGAATGGTCGTGGCTTTGCCTTCTGTTTCAGAGCAGCAGAATTCAGTACTTCTGAGAAATATTGAGTTGGCTCTGTATACCTACATCTGATGTGAGAGATGATATTTTTTACTGCTGTTTGCTGATGACAGCATGCTACATGAGTCACGGGATGTGTGGAAGATGGTCCCAGCCCCACTGAATGCATGCATCACTCATAAGTGTTGAACTTGACAGGCAACACTGGAGAAAATCAACAAGTCCCTACTGAGGATTGTTATATTATATCCACTGACCAGCAGCAGGGCTCTGTGGGCTTTAATTGAAATATTGCCAGTGTACAGTGGTACAAATGGCAGAACAAACAGCCTCAGGAGTAAGCAAGTCAAGCAGTGGGGATGAGGCTGTGACATGGAAATAGGATTAGGTTTGGTCATCTTAGTGTTTGAGTTGCTTGATGAGTTTCTGTCCTCAGTATACACAGAACTTCAATGAAGCAGTGCTATTAGAAAGTTCCTTTGGCCAACGTTTCTGTCAGGTAAGGGTGAAACTGGACAAATAGATTATGGAAGGTCATTCCTATCTGCTAGAAAGAGCAGCATGGAAGAAGGTGCGGATATGTTTGTGAGATAAGAATGAGAAAGGAGTATTATGTGAAGGACGATTGATATCACAATGAAAACATTTTCAGCGATGTTGTTAACAGATGTAGGAAAATGTGAATAATTTTTTTTATTGTTCTTTAAATTAAATTCCTGTTGTTTTCTTTATAGTGCCAGTAATTTCTTACCCTTCCTTGTCCTTGTGCTACGTGGGATTCTCACAGAAGAGATGCTTTCTGCTACATCTCATTTTTATGCTGCAATACCTATGTTTGTTACACTCTGGAATGTGTTTCTGGCAACTAGCCAGGCATAGGTGGAAGGAGGCAAAGAAACACTTTTTACAAGGGTGAGGGTTAAGACAAGAACTGGGGCTGGTAAGCATGGGCTTGGAACATTCTTTTCTACAATTTTTTGAGAGTTTGTAAACAAAGTGGGGTTGCTAATTAAAGCAACCACTAAACCGTTTAACTTGCATAACTAGAACTGACTCAATAGATTAGCCCAGGTCTCACTGACCCTGGCAGAGTGACAGGGCTTGTATTTTGTGTGGATGAAATGTTCAATAATTTCTCCAGAGCATTATGTGCAAATAGGCTTTTCTTTAACAGCAGGCATGCATGTCTTTTCCTTCCACCTTCCTGCTTATTTTATCAGTCAGCAGATCTTAGCTAGACAATGTGAGAAATCATTACTTTCTCTTAATCTTTTTGTTCCTACATGTCAAAAAAAAAAAAAAGGATCAGATGTTTATAGAAAAAACAAATTATGTTTTTCTACAAGGGGTGTAAACCTTGACATATACTATCTCTAATTCAGAGGTCTAGGTGGAAACTCTTTCTGGTGTATACACTGAGCAATTTGGGTTTCTTTCATTATTATTTAAAGCATCTGGTGCTCACTCCCTTTCAGAGGCAGAATTCTGTGTGGATCCATGCCCACATCTTATGTGGCATGTTTGAGAGATATCTCAGCCCCTAATAGTCTGAATTAAACATAAGTAACCTTAAAACCTAGAAAAGGCAAGCAAAAAGCAACAACAAATAATCACCATGTTGCTGCTGAGCTTGATAACCCATCTTTACCCTCTGTGTGTTCTGGACTTTAGTAATAGTCTGTGGAGTTTACATAACATTTCCATGCAAGCACCTTAAAAGCAGTGCAAGCATCACAATGAGCACCTTCAGAATGGTAAGAATTTCTATGTGCTTTCTTCATTGGTGGAGATCCAGAGACACTATGAAAGTTCTTCAAAGCCCTGCATGTTCCAGTTAAGGCCTTAACTCCCTTAATCTTGTAACTATGGTGGTATGAGTAGGGAAAGGATGAATGAAAGGCCAGAAAAAAAAAGAGAGGACAGAAGCATAGGGGCAAGTTTTTACTTACTTCACCAACAAGTGAAGATAAAAGATGGAAGAAGAGAGACATCAGTTAAGGGAACTGATGGACTACTTGTAATAGAAAGCAATTAATGGTATTTTGGTTTGTTCATTCACTGTGTTTTTTTACCTGTTATCTTTCTAATGTGAATTCTTAGGTTCACTCTGGTTCACAGAAGAATTGAATGTCAGGTACATCAGGTACATGTGTGCTAAACATCAAGCCAGTGAGACTGGTCTCACTGAAATTAACAGGATTCCTTGTGGTTAAGATTAAGCATGAGTGCAACCCCTTTTGAGGGTAGCATAGAAGGGAAAGCTGGCTGATGGGTATCAAATTTCTCCTATATGTCTAAGACTCATGGTTTAAGTTGAAAGGAAAAAAAATTCGCTGACTGAGTAATCTCCTATTCATTCCTCATGACATAACATGAGAAACGCCCTACAGGGTCAGGGCATGGTCTGCATCCACAGACTGACTGCAATGGTACCACAGGAGATGCTGCTTGGAGAAAGGACTGCAAGCCCAGCCACATTCCTTACTTCTTCCTTCATCCCTTTACTTCATCTGTTACACTTCCCAATGACCATGGTTGTTGCATGAATGATATCTGGGGGCATGACTCTGCCTGTTCCCTTCAGAACCTGTTTATGGAGCTGTTTCTTATGAATTTGCCTAATCCCATTTCAAACCTGCTGCCACTGCCTGCCTCCACTGCCTCCAATGGCAGCAAATTCCCAAAGTTTGTTACCTGCTGTAAAATAAATACTTTACATCTTTTAAACCCATTTTCTAATAGTTTTGATAAATTTCCTCATTCTGCTACTGCAGCACTGGTGATTAACAATTTCACCTTTGTCACATGCACCTTACCCACTGTCTTTGTGATGATCTTGATCACTTTCCCCTCAGCCTTCTCCTCTCCAGCCTGAAGAGATGCAATCATTTTTGGGTCTTTCTTTGTAGAACAAATCCAGTTTTTGATCTAATCTACTTGTACTACAGCAGAAGATACTAGGCCTAGTCTCAAGATTAATTTTATAACAATATAGGTAGTGAGTATTAATAATTATTATGGCAATGAAGACATCATATAATCATAGAATCAGAATCATAGAATACCAGGTTGGAAGGGATCTCAGGGACCACCTGGTCCAACCTTTCTTGGCAAAAGCATGGTCTAGACAAGATGGCCCAGCACCCTGTCCAGCTGAATCTTAAAGGTGTCCAATGTTGGGGAATCAACCGCTTCCCTGGGGAGATTATTCCAGTGGCTGAGTGTTATTGTGAAAAATTTTCCTCTTGTGTCCAGTTGGAATATCCCCAAGAGTAACATGTACCCATTACCCCTCATCTTTTCCATGTTATTCCTTGTAAAAAGCAAGTCTCCATCTTCTTTGTAGCCACCCTTTAAATACTGGAACATAGTGATAAGGTCTCCCCTAAGCCTTTTTTTCTTCAGGCTGAACAAATCCAGTTCTCTCAGCTTTTCCTCATATGGCAGGCTTCCCATTTCATTGCTTAAGTGTCTGTGACCCAAGCCTGTAATCCCTCTTCCTCTGAAGGTAATATCTAGGCCGAATGATTTCTGTGGTCTTAGTGATCACAGTAGCTATCAGTTCCTAAAGAGGAATTATTCTTATAGGTGTTCTCTACTGATTTTTGAAGGTAGAGTACAGTCAGTGAAAAGACACCATTTTTTTGTGCTTCAAGTATAGCTTCACATAAAAAAAAAATCACCTTAAACTTCTAGCTAAGGAAGTAAATAGTTCAAAAGGAGAAAGTGATAAAGATTTCATGCCAGACTCATAGCTGATATAACTGAGCACAACTCTTGTCCTAGTTTCTCCAGTTTACAGTAGTTGAAGGTCTTCAATATATTTGTCAGCACTGTGCTTATATGGAGTTATAAGGCCATCATTACACAGTTTATGCTCTCAGTTAGCCTAAACTACAGATCAAACAGATCATGCATTAAAATTCTGTCAGCATTATCAGGTCACAACTTAAGAAACAGAGACTTCTGTATTCTCTCTCTCTTTTCAACTGCAGGCCCCTCAAATGGTCCTGTTTTCTGCAAACAAGACAAAACAAGGAAATGAGGTATCATCCCTACCTTTCAATGCAACACGTCCGCTGTCCTCTTGACAGGTAAATCTTGTGTTCACCAGGGCTGTGATGTTATTGTTTCACATTCCTCCTGTAACAGCATGTGATCACAAGTGAATTTGAGATACTTCAGAGCAGTAAAATAAAGACCCTGTTTGCTGCTGTACTGTCAAAAAGAATATTTTAGCACCTGATAGCACTGCATAGATTAGGCTCGAGAGGATGTCCATTCCTAACTAAAACAATAGTAATCTGCATCTTTTCTATTGATGGCTTTTCCTTGCACTCTGTACCTGATTCACTTCTAATGAGTAAGGCATTGTATTGGTGCTGCATGTATAACCAGGAAGGAGAGTGGATTGTGGATTAGCTTTGCTTTCATCTCCTAAACTTTTTAGAGGACTAGCAAGCTAAATTAGGGTGAGGATGCATTCTAAAGGCTTTGAAGTACTTGTTAGTAAATAGAACGTATCTGTCCCTCACTAGAAAATGTTATGCCTTTCATTAATGTATCTCCCAAACTAAATCTATTGCTTTTTACTAACTAGTTATTTCTTGAGATATGGCAAAAAGTAATTTATTTCAAAGAATGAAGAATTATCAATGTTATATCCATGCAGAGACAAAGGAGTTCTCTGAAATGTCACCTGGGAAATGTTTTTCAACTGTGAAATGTATTAAGTGCTTTTTTTTTTTTTTTTAAAAAAAAAGAAACTATAATTAATTTCTATGGTTTATTTCTTAAAAACATAAATATGTCCATAACAGCATCTGTTCTAGGTCAGACCAAGGTTTGCTTAGCACTGTGTCCCTTTTCTGGCAATGGCCAAGAGCAGATGCCTAAGGGGAACCATAACAACAGGGCAAGTGAATATCTGATTTTCCTAAATGCTCTCCCAGTCTTCAAACATTTGAAGCTCTGGGATTTCCTGAGCTAGACATGGTTTCTATGTAGGTAGTAACCATTTATGAATTTCTGTTCCCCTGGCTTTCTCAGGTTTCCCTTGAACTTGTGTAAGTGTCTTCCATCCAGATAAGCTTTGTTCAACGTATTTAATTAGTTTATTGGCTAAAAATTTTGTCTGCTTTTTCCCCAGTTATATCACATAATTTAATAATGTTATTAAATCTCTGTGAAAAACTTTTGTGTCTCATAGACTTACTGCCGTGGTGACACCATTGCGACTAGAAATTAAACTGCATACTGAAATATCTTTCCTAATGGTATTTAAAGCTGTTCATACTATCTATTTAATGGCAGGAAGAACATTTACACTACCCAGTTTTAGGCATCTAATTAAGGTTTCTTACTTGCTACCTAATCTCCTTAAACTTGCTTTATATTCAGGGAGTGACATTCTGATACAGAATTATGTAAATTAGAAATGTAATTCCATGTTCTGAATTGTCCTCTGGAGCAGCCACTCTACTTCTGCAGAGTAAATTTATGGAGAGTAGCTGAAGGACATCAGGTTGCTTGGTGTGAATACTTCTATTAATGACAAGAAGATACAGTGTCTTGACTAAAACCAAACTATGTATTTTCCAATCATAAATGGAGAGACAATGTTAGATAATCAGAAAAATCCCAAAGGGTCTAAACAGGAGTACACCGAGATTAATATTATTGTGCTTATAAAACATAAAATGAAATTTTGGAGACCTCAAGTGATCAAAGGCTTGTCTTGATAACTGCTATCTTTAGAGCTATTACATAAAATAACACAGGGAAAAGTAAAAAACCCCCAAATTTATAAAGAATCATATATTTTCACTATCTTCTCTCCAGAATTCACAGATTAAGGAGGAAGAGGAAAATTTTATAGAAGGAATATTTTTTATTAGGACAGTTTTTCAACAAAGAAGTTGAAAAAACAGGCAATCTTTCAGACACACAAAACTTCCAAGAGAAATCCTGTATATGTCTGGTGTCTTGTTTGTTTTCTGGCTATATTAATTGGTCTGTTTATTAGCCTAGTTTAGTAGGGACATTTTTTCCCCCTACAGAGTTGTATAACACTGTTTCCCATTCTCCAGACCTTTTCTCTCTCACCTGCCTGTTTTCTAATTATCATGCTCTGGTTAGTTAAGCTATTCTTTCCAATACAGTGAGTGAAAACTTGTCTCTAATGCCCAGCATTTGTCCTGGGCTAGACACTGAGAAAAGGACCTAAGACCATGTTGTAAGGGAAAAAGGAAATCTACTTTATCAGAAACTTCTGAAGCTTAATAGTCTTTCTACAGCCAGAGATAATTTGTGTCTCAGGCTGAGGCTAAGGTAGGTGTCTAAACCAGGAGAGTGAATCTCCCTCTGCTACAAGGATCCTTGGAGTAGATAACTGTCCTTAGATGGATAAATTCTGATGAGATGAATCCCACCCTTTAAGCACCTGGCTGCAGTGACCCTAGGGGTCTCTAGTAGTCCTGTTTCTTTGTTCCTTAGTAAAAAAAATATGAAGCTAAATGCCTGTTTAGCCCAAGCAGAGTTAGGTATCCAAGCCTGAACATTAAAGTTTTACGGCAAGTGTTGAAAATTTACCCAGTAAGAAAACAAGTTATTTTTATTTAGATAAAATTGGTTATCGGACAAATAGAAGCTAGGAGTACTTGACAAAACTGCCTAGTCTTTTTAGAGAATATTTGAATATGGTTTTATGATCAGTGATTGTATCAAGAAACCAAAATTAATTCAGTGCTGTTAAAACAGTGTCCTTTAGGGGCAGTCATATACCAACATTCTGTTTTAACAGAAATAATAAGAAATATCTGCATGTATTAGCAAGGTTTTTTGAGAAAATAGATGCCAACGAATCTTGCTCAAAACAGCATGGTGATTTCTAATTGTTATTTAGATTCTCTTTTTAATTAATCTCTGATTAACTAATGAAATTATACAGCTACACACTGGGGACCAGCCTTTATTCTTAATTTATAAAAGCCATAATTTTGAAATAAAAACCCTGAAATTTTGGCAATTAGATCATCTTTTAGAGGTTGGCATATGCTTTTCAGAGGTAAAATTCATACATCTTTTTAAACAGAAGTAGTGCTTGTATAGGCAATTTAGGCAGATTTTGAAACTCCAAGGTTTCAAAAATCAACCATAGCCATGGATATATTACTAAAAATTATATTCTATTTTCAATTCATGTTGGGGGAGAGGTTTTGGTGCCACTTTTTCCTTAGTTGCTCATCTACTTTTTCTAAATGCACTAATTATTTTAGTTCAGGGATGCTGAAGGATAATAGTTTTGCAGGACAGACCTGCTGATCTGGGATGCATATTATTAATCCCAAATTTCAAAAAATGGGAACAGTTGTTGGTGGTGAATTAGCAGTATATTTAATACCAAATGTCCAGTCATACTTACATTCAAACTGATGTGTTGCTCTTAGCTTAGACAATGGAACATTTTTCCTCAAAAGTCTTAACTTTCATTAATAACTTCTGATAGTCACATCATTTTTTCTAAAAAGAAGCTGTATACAGATCACTATTGCTATCACTGTTAACACAGGAAGAAAACCTCAGGAGGTTAAAGGTATAATTTTGTATAAAGACAGTGAATTTAACTGGGCACCTTCTGAGCCTTCTGGTTTTAAAACTGAAGTGCAGAACTCCACATTTCAGGTCAGACCTCTTGCTGAAGCATGAATGTCACAATTTTCTACTTTTTTGGAAGCATAAGTTAATTTTCCTGTTATTCTCTGGCTGAATTGCCACCTGAGTCAGGAAAGAAATTATTTCTAGGATGGAAATACAGCTGAAGTTGTTGATAATCAAGATGTTCAGCTGTTTTACTGTGGCTGGCAGCCAAGGACTAAAAGACCTCTGGGACTGTCTCTGATACAC
>NW_020799095.1:111682266-111691142 GCF_003259725.1 Athene cunicularia
CTGGGAAAAAAAAAAAAAAAAAAGAAAAAAAAAAAGTTAGCAAACTTACATAGCTAGAGATAAGAAAGTTTCCAAAGACCTTATAACATGCTAAGGTTTGGCTATTTCTACAGAATATACTGTCCAGAATTTTATTCCACAAACTGTAAGGCTTTTTGTGGAGGGAGGCCAGAACCAGTTTCTTTAGGAGATATTCACATAGTCAACTTTCAAGCACCTGCTCTGGATGGCTCTTGGAAGGAATCTATTATAGAGGGAGCCGAGGGAGGCTGTCATCAGCAACATAATTCAAGACCTGAAGTAGGTTACATATAGGTCCCTGTAAATTTGGGCTGGCCTGTAGGCCTTACTCTTACACATACAATAGCAAGAAATATATCATATCCATGCTTGACCTGAAGCAAAAATTCTGATTTTGTGCAAGAGAGGAAATTTGAATTTTTCTTATTACATTTTGAAAAATAAAACAAGTATTAATCAAGTCCTTATTTGTATTTGTGTTTCATAATGTTGTTAAAATATGAAACTACTTGGTGAATATCTGAGCAGAAAGGCATAAAAGTTCTCATGAGATCAAAGTACTTCACTTTTTAAAAATACAATATTGACATTCTTGTGAAATGATTTAGCATCCATAAATCTGTATCAGCTCTTGCTAAAAGTTACTGGCACATATAATTTTTACTGAACCACAGAACACATCATAATTCGTTAAAAAAGTGTCAGTCATTCTTCATAGATAAATTAAATAATGCAGATAGTTTAATAATTAAATGAACAGCAAATCCCAGGGGCTTGAAAGGTATCTGAACTCTGCTGCCTTTGAACAGAAGGCAACTTTGTGCTGAAAGCAATAAGGAAGGGATTTTCCCTTGGGTATATTATTCTATAAATGGATCTTTCAGGGTTTCTTAAAGTCTCTGTGAAAACCATAATACCTACCTTTGATGAGTACTGCCACACTGGGTTAGGTAGACTATTCTTTGTTTCACTTTATTCCTACTGCAAATTAAAAAATGCATTATGCAATGCATTATCCAACCTGCTTTTGTTATACTTCGCATATTAGGAAAATATGGTGAGCTAATTGTTTTACTTTTGCTAATGAAATCCTCTTGTGCCAGACATTAAAGACACTGAAATACAGCCTGCTCATCTTAGCAACTGTTCATGTATTATTTTCAATTGATATCGTCAGTCTTACATTCTTTGCATTTGTAGTGAGGTGACCTTCCTTTATATAGCAAACCTCCCCAAATATGACTTTTAAGACACTGTAAAATAAGATTCTGCAGAGTACAGAAATAAACTCCTTGTCAAACATATCTGAGAGTCATCTAAAACAAGTCGTAGGAGGCCAGCTATTGTCTTCATGACTTGCAGTCAAACATACTGAAGTGATCACATGCTCATGATCTTAATGTTTGATCCTATTTTTTTAAGTAAAGTTTCTAGTGTACTCCTTAGTTTTGCCTGATAGAGAATAGGCCAACCGGACTCTTTCATTGCAATACTCTTAACAGTTTCACAATTTCTGTGTTGAAACAATTTCACACAGAAGAACTAGATCAGAAATAAAGCTTGGCCAACTAAGACATTGACATAGATATTTCAGTAAATCAAGCTGAAGAATTCATGGCCCTACATTATTACCTGTTTTGACTCTTTGCAGCAGGTTACCACTTCCCCAGTGTTAAATGGGATATATACGTGTATCGTACTAAATCAGCAAATTTAGGCTGGGTCCTCTACTGAAATATGTGAGGCACCCACGTATATTCTGTTTCACTGATCCTATAACACCACTCTGGCACAAAGGCACAGTCAAACAGCAATATCTTGTGTCAACAATAACTTTTATTAAGTGCTAATGCATTAGTGCTATGAGACCAGCACAACTGGTTGCTGATGTTTGAAATACAGCCTTCAGGTGTCAAGTAATAGCATCCATTTGATTACAACTGCTTCTATAACAAAGTTTGTCTATTGGAAGTCATACAGTTTATTCAACCTGGTTGCAGTTTCTGGACTGAATCTTTTCTGTTGTTCTAACAGCTGACTTCACACTGATTCAGAAAAAGAGTAGGGGAAGAAATCCTATGTGGGAGCAGAGAATAAATGGAGGAAGTCCCAGAAAGGTTTGCCAGAAGAGCCATGGGGCCTGGAGCCCTCACCCCTATTAGCACTGCTTACTGCAGCATGTGTCATTGGGCATGTGAGTTGGGAGTGGCTGCAGGACTGTGCAACTCCATCACTAACTGCAGCCTCTGCCACCCCTGGAGAACCTCACAGCTGCCTAAATATGGCTTATCTGCTCTTCATGATGTCCAAGTATTAGCCTTCAGGTTTTTTTGTTTTTTTTTTTTTGGTAATAGAGCATATAAAGAGCCCTATTAAAATGAGCTTTTTAAGAAGGAAATGCTTTTCTCCATCTATTTTAGCTCAAACTTCTATATAATGTGTCTATTCAATGCTTTCAAATGAATAAAAATGTGTTAGTAGAAGAAACCTTTATGTTTAATGGCAGGGGGTAAGAAAAGAGAGGGTGGAAATCAATATTTCCTGAAAACATAATACAGCAATAAATGATACCCACTCTTGAGCACTGCTGGCTGCTTTATGATTTTTTTCTCAGTTCAAACAAAGCTGTATTCAAAACAAGGATAAACATATCAATGCTAATTTTATATAAGACTCTTCCTTGTATAGTAATTTCACCTATTCTATTCATATAGCAAAGAGCAGGATTTCTTTGATCTCTTCCTGCCATCTATGTTTTGCCATTTAGGCTTCTACTTAATGTCTTTTGTTCTGGTATATATTTGCTAAAAGTGATAGATCATTCTGTTTATAATCTACATAACTGTCTATATTTCTGCCAGATGTCAGCTACTGTTCTTTCCTGTTAAAGTTCTCAGGAATATATCACAGTAAATAACTCAGTACCAAACAACAAAAAAGGGATGATGTCTTGGGTTCCCATGTGAAAATCTTCGTATGAATGGGGAATATTGAAGCTTCACTTGTAATTATGTACTAAGAAAATAGCAAAAAGAATATGACTTTTACAGAGCAGGATTTCTTCCAAGATGGTCACACTGGTATCATTAGGTAAATCAGTTGGTCTTTTATACTCAGGATCATGAGATGTGGTCCACATGCCCGATATTGTTGTTGGAATGAGGGATAATACTTCCATGACTGGCTTGGTTACTTGCTTACTTACTTACCTACATGCTTAGACATCCCAGGAGAGTGTGACTGACAGCTGGATTTTTGCCAAGAGATTTCAGCTGCAGCATCAATCGGTCTTCTACACTCAATACTACCTTAGGGTACCCAAATCTCTATTTTTGCCCTAACAGGCATAGGAAAGGCAGTAAGCTGCCTTACCTTTTGTTGAGGTTGAACCAGGGGATGAGTGACAAAAAGATATCTGTGACTTCATCGAAAGGGTCAGAGGAAATTTTTCAAATTCAACTGTCCTCTGCTTATTTAACATTTGTTACTGCTTATCACAATATCATTCAGTTTTTTTCAGATTTTATTAAAAAAAAAAAAAACAAAAACAAACCACAAACCCTTTAGGAAAAATTATCCCTTTTTCTATTATCTGACTGCCCAAATGGTAGCTGTTTTCACATGGACAGTGATTCTGCATATCACACCCACTGATGGACCATCAAACACAGTCCATGTTCAATATTTGCTAAAATAAAGCCTGCTTAGACCACGAATCTCATGCAGAACATTCTGGGCTGTTTTCCCAAGTGTTTGTGACTATTTGTGATATGCACCAGCTGTCTACTAACTTCCAATTGAAATTTTAAGGTGTTAAGTTGAACCATCCCACATGACCTACCTGCCTAAATGTCCTCCATGGTCAGTTCAGTGGGGGACCCTGTACTATCAGAAAGGGAGCAGTTACCACAGCCTTTTCTGCAAGAACCTCTCAGTTCAATGTGTCCTTTTCTTACCTCCCATGGTCTGCAATATTCAAATATGATGGCCTTTGGTATGTTGTGAAACAACGTTTTTGAAGAGGCGTCAAAAGTTCAGGGTGCAAACAGGAGGAGTAGTCCATGGGGTGTGTAAGAGGCTGGGAGGATTTAGTGACTCTGTAGGTGTGCAGTTTCTTCTCCTCTTTCCAAAAAGCAAGGTATTCCAAGCATCCTTGCAGAAAGAGTGATTTTTTTCAGTGGACAGCTCACACTCAACAGTGCAACCTTGGTCTTCGTTTGAGTGGAAAGGATGGGTAACATAGCTGATGCTGGAGTGATATGTAACAACTTCATTTTCACTTCCTCATGGAAAGTTTGTGAATGTTATTTAATTTGTTACTAGTTTTCAGGATATCAACATCCTTGCACTTTTCTCAAGCACTGAATTTCACTTTGCTTAAAACCACAAAGCAATCTGGTGACAAAAGCATTTAAGAACAGATAAGGAGCCCTTTTACTTAGAAGTAGCCAGCACAGGCACAGAAGATAGAGTTACTGCCGCAGGTAGTGCATACTGGGATGAAGAAATGCCTGGAGGAATTTTGTGGCTTCAGATCATTATCTGCTAAATCTCCCGAAAGCTCCTTAAAATTCCAAACCAAAATCTAATGGTAAACAACATACCCCCTCTTTCACCGTACATTTTATACCCCTAGTTCATCTAACTCCAGTCTTCAAGCAGAAGGAATGTGTGTTTAATCTTCTAAATTAGAGGAGAGTAAAAGTCACTCTGCGAATGGAAGATCATTCAGTATTTCATACTTTCTGGAAAGGCTCTGATTTATAGGCTGTGGTAGATTTAGCTTTGGTGGGTTTACACCTACAGAGGTTAGCACAGTGGTGTGCATCAGCTTTCTCAGCTGTTTCAGATGAGATGCTATAAACTGGAATTGCTAAAGAATGAGTAGATGCTCCGGGGACAATAATCTCTGGCAGACAGACAGGAGAGGCAAACTGCTGTCATATCTTAAATTGATACCCCTGTATCCACTAGAGCACTTTTGACAGTGTTTAATGGGGGAATGATAATGCTTAATCCAGCTGTTCATATTTTTTAAAGTTACATTTTTAGCTGAGATTTCTTCTGGTCTTCTGATAAGTAAGACATATTTTCCAAACCATTTCTGTAAAAGCACACAAGAGGGAGCAGGTAAATAGTTGTATCTGATTTGAAAAGATTTTTTACAAAATAAATCAAATAGCTATGATTCAAAACATGAAAATTAGCTTTTGTTTGACTTTTAGGAAGACAATAGACAAGAATGAGAACACCAGGGAAGAGCCCATAGTATTATACTTAGTCTTTGGACTACAGAATTTGTGCAATGAAACCTATTTCCAGTTACATAAACTTTATTCTAAAGTATCCTCAAACAGCATAGTATTGTTCCTTTTTTACAAGAAGGTCAGCTCATTTGTCCTCCAGCTTGGTCACCTGAATTCCCTTTCACCATACGATTCTCAATCAGGTATTACAGCACATGTTCTGGAGTATCTGTTGCTGGATGTAATCTTACGAAAAATGTCTTTCGGCTGTCTTCTTGGAAAGGAGGAAGGATGTGTTTGTGGACCACAATACTGAGAAGAACTGTCTGCTTCACAAATTAGACATAGACTAGATTTGTACAGATTAAGTCTTTGTCTCTAGTCTAGGACTCTGCTACCTGTACACAGAGAAAAGTACCTGTGAAGGGCAGGTAAAGCAGTCAGATTTAATTTAAGGAAAGAAAAATTAGACTAAACTTGATGCCTTTGACTCACTCACTGTAAACAAAATGTTGTTCTTTCCATGATATATTAGCATTAACTTTATATAACTGCTACATACATGGAAAGAGTTGTATGCATCACAAATGATAGCTGGCAGAGTTTTTTAAAAGCCTTGTTAACTCTGACTTGCAGAATTTGTGGATACACTTTTCAGTTCATTTATTTTGGCCAGTTCTTAAAATGTACTTTGATGTTCAAGTTCAAATAAGTGTACAAATTCACTTTGAGCTTTAGGTGGACCAACCCAATTTTGCATCAGTTCCAACTTAATAAAGATCTCTAGATCGTGCCAGAAATTGTCCTAGTTTTGCTCAAAACCTTATGTAAAATTGGGCCAGATTTTGTCAGGCTCCATTAAGTCTCCCATTATGGAAGTGCCACACAATAATGTTGCACAAGATTGTTGTTAATGGCAGTGACAAAGAATTGCTTTTAGACAAGTGTCATTCCATGGACCAAATTCTTCTCTGTTACTTCTGTACAAATATGGTTAAGGTAAGGGAATCACATGATTACAAACCATGTAGAATTTAGCTCTATACGTTCACCTTCCTAGTATTTTTAGCAACCTAAAATGTAGTTCATAAGTTAAAGCTAACTCCCAGTCTGGTTCTTTTGCTCCAGCGGTACTTATTCAACCCAGGAGAGGTCTCACTGACCTTGGCAGCTCAGGCAGGTAATATATTTTTACAAAAATGAACTTCTTTTCACCTTTCACCAGCAGGAATAAGCTTTGACTCTTAAAAGATATGAAATCATACAGTGCTTGACATGCATTTTCAGTCTTCTTGAGTACTGAATTTTTCTTTATGTTCCTATTGAACTGGTCAAGACTTTTTCTGATTAAACATATTTTTGCATTCTAACTGGACAAAGGAAACATTCAAAGGCAAAGTGTTTCAGCCTGAGAATGGACACAGAATCTTCCATGTTTTGACCAGGCGTGTAGACAAACACATTCATGAACACTAAGAAATGCCCAGGGCTCTTCCCCAACAGGAAAGTTCAAGTTTTGCAGAGTTTTATTTTTATAATAGATTCTTTTTTTGCACAGACCAGAACCATTATTTAGGGTGACATCACTGTATTTATAGTTCCTGCTGAATGGAGGTCTCTTCACTTCACATTTCTTTTCCAGATATCAGTTTTCCCATTTTGGGTACTTCCTTCATAATATAACTATTATTTGGAAGAAAATCTCTCCATCCTAACCCTCTTGAAGTTTAAGATTTCTACTCTGGGTTCAGGTACTGCTTCAAAAAAAGCACTTATTGGTGGTCTGGTGTATTCAAAAGCCATGAGTCCAGGATCTACCACCTACCAGGTCAAGAAAATGGATTTGAATTAATGAAACTTCAGGAAAAAAAATCAAATGTTGAGTTTCTTTTATTAAGGCTTCTGAGCTCTTCAAATTCATATTTTTCTTCTACTCAACAGCTATGAGTTTTGAAAACTTTTAAACAATAATGACATCTGAGATTTGCGAGCTGGGGCTTTAAAAATGCATGAAATACTGAATGTTGGTTACACTCCTGAAATAAAAAGTAATTTAAATTGCCTAATCTCTTCCCAATAACTCAAAGAAGGATAGCTAAAATTGTTTTCTTGTCAGCTTGGATTTTTTGCTGTTCCAGTTTAATATTTCAATGATATTTATGAATTATAAAAGAAGTCTTCATGTACCTCTTAAAAAAATATTTGCTTATTTATATTGCTCTAAGGTACTAAGATCTATATAAACATAACAAATGTCTTAATGAACACAGAGTGTCAAGGTGTGTAAGACAAGGCAAATAAGCAGTTGTTTTATATGGTCAGTCATAGCTTTGGTACATCACTAAAAGTCATTGCTGGATGGCCACACTTCACAGACATCACAGAGGGGCTGATACTTCCTTTATCTCCACCAGTGCATTCCAGCTTCACATTTCCCATCTATTATTTGTACTGAACGATACCTTTTTTCTGTCATTTTGCTTTAAAGTTTAAGAAATCTTTTATTTTCAAATTAAAGTTCTTTTTTTTAATCCAAATACTTCTCAAAATAATTTCTCAAATGTAATGGTATCAATGAAGTCTTAGTGGAAATAACACTAAGCAGCTGTTGTCAAAAAAATTACCAAAACCCACCAAAACCAAGCATATGCAATAAAATCTTCCTCTCCTTCTACATGCTGTTTAACTTGTGTTCTCTGCTTTGCTCAGTTGTAACCTCCTCAGAAAAAAAGCTATTTCCCTTCCCCTGCATTCCACTGCTTTGAAAAGATTTAGATTGACAGTGAACAAACAATCCAGCAGTTTATTATAATACTGCTGGATTTAACAAAAGAAGCAACTTTTCCAAAATATGCAGCCTTCTCAAGAAGGTTGGGATCCTGCATGGTTTTACGGAAAAGTTAAAAGGTTTCCATAGTTCCTTTTAATGAATGTCTTACTCATGGAAAGGCTTTGTTTGAGTTGCTTCAAAAGAGGCCTCAGAAAACAGGAAACTAATGA
Source organism: Athene cunicularia (assembly GCF_003259725.1). Classification (NCBI taxonomy): domain Eukaryota; kingdom Metazoa; phylum Chordata; class Aves; order Strigiformes; family Strigidae; genus Athene; species Athene cunicularia. Next base: position 111,690,534 of record NW_020799095.1, read on the forward strand.
TAGTCCTATGGTTGGGAGAAAAGAAAAAATAAATGAGGGAATCCGGTTGGATTTATGTTCTTTGCTTTTCTCTTTGCTGCTGACACTGCTTTTCCTACAGAAAAAGAATTGTAATAACCAATCTGCTGTTCTTACTTTTGCTGTAGATGGGGTAAGCTTCTTGGTTGTTATTCCGTAACTTAAGGGAGTGAACTTGAGCGATCACACCAGTTAACTGGGAATGAGTTCCTCTGCATCTAGTTGGGCCCAGATCCCAAAGCACGTGCAGAAGTTTACTATTGTGAGTAATTGTATTTTTAGACAGTTTTTTGGAGCTGGTACTATTTTTGATATCCTGCTTTCATTAAAGGCAGTGGGCATTGGCTTACATTCTGTATGTTCTAGATGGCCTAGTACAATAGTAAATTGTTTGGCTTCCACTTAACTATATAAGCATAAATTAGTAGCAATGAAATTGAAGTCTCTCTATGCCTTAAAGTCATAGCACTGCTGGGATGTGGCCATATATGTTTACATTAACTGTCTTTAAGTATGCGTAGTTAAATATAGAGCTAGTGGGGAGTATTTGGACAGAACACTTTTTTTTTTTTTTTTTTTTTTTTTTTTTTT
>NW_020799095.1:111691192-111721824 GCF_003259725.1 Athene cunicularia
GGGGGAGGAAAAGGGGAAAAGAAAACTTTCCTGTTTCTTTTAGGTTCACTTTTCTGTAGCCTGAGAACCCATCTCTTAGGATGCTGAAATCAACACTGCAGTAACTTTAACAGCTCTGTGTCAGATTAAATTGCTTGAGAAATATGTCTGCTTGATCTTAACAATTTAATAGGACAATACTGCAGAAGCTCAGTAGGTAAAAGAAATTAAGATGGTGCCTCAAAATCCAGTGTAGTTGCACCCCCAGTGCAGCAATAGAATTCTCCACTTAAAATACTGTTTTCCCCTGATGCTTTCACAGGAGATAAAAAAGTGCATTACCACAAGTCTTTATACCTCATATAACTGTAGGGATGTCAAAAGAATGATTCTGCTGACTTTAGTTGGCCAGATTCAGTTGTGCAGACTTAAATAATTATTTTAAATTAAAACATTGGATTTGGTAAAAAGAAGAGTGCAGTCCCCCTCATTTTCTGCTCAATTAGTATCAAAGCCATGTGGAACAAGTTAACAACATCTAAGTGTAAGACTAATATATTGTTCACATATTTTTAGGGAGAAAAAAGTTTTTACAGAACTCAGGCATACAGAGACCATTTTATTGTCATATTTTAGGGTCAGTCTATTAATGATCATTAATCCAAACTCTTTCATTCACAAACCTTAAACATCATCAGATTTCAGTTTGATCACAATCACAGAGAATATCACCAGGTCACATACTCCAGTGGGTAAATTAGGGAAGCCTTCCAATTTGTTGAGTTCCATCAGTTTCCAGTCATTGGAGCATCTTATGGTTTTCCTGGCACAGTAAAGCACTGTCTGTTATCAAGAGTGTATTCTTTTTGTATATATTTGTAAGGAAAATACTTTGCTGTCTCTTGGAAAAATTCAATAGATTATTTTTTGGTCCCTTTCTCCAAGGCTTAGTTTTCCACCTTAAATTATTCCTATAGTTTTAAAAATTATGTCCAAATCTTCAATGTATTTTTCTGAAGTATAATAATTGGAAATGGACATAATATTTGAATAATGATTTCATAAATACCATATACAAAATACTCCCTGTTTATTTGTGGATTTCTGTGTTGCCTTGGAAGTTTGTATTTCAGATAAAGGAGTCTCAATTTTAAGATCCTAAATGGGGAATTAATATTCAGTAAAATTTAGATCTATAGTATGATTTTGTTAATTTAATCTAGGATTTGCAATGTTAAGGGACTAATTTCTGTGTTTATCTGTATTAGGAAAAAAACTGGATTGACTCCACTAAAGACAAATGTGTTAGAAATTTATAAATGAATGAAGATTTTGTTCAATTAAAACTCTGCATCGACTTCTCTAAAATCATCTAATTAAACGAGTGTAAATTTTAGGGGCATCTTAGAATATATCAACATTATTTTGAGTTTAAAAGATAAAAAAATTAATTGATTTTACAAACTTGTGTTTACATCAGGCAAAAGAATCAGAAAATACTGAAAGGATGGTACTATGGTTAATTAAATAAGTGGTTTAAAATTAACTGAATTCTTAAAATTAATTTTCCATTAAATTGATTTGATTATTTGGAAAATGTCTTATCAGATATTTGATAACTTTTTCTTGATCTATAGATCTGCTGGATAAAATACCTATTTTTATATGTACCTCATACCATCCCACACAGCATTCTGATTTTTTAAAATTATCCTTATAAAAATTCTCTATAGCACATATTCAGCTGAATAATGTCAGTTAATGAAGAGATTTCCTTAAATTTTTCTATATGGGAAGCCTCCTCCTATCACATAATTTTTTGGTCTTTGTAATTTTGAATACTTAAGTTTGGTCATGTTGATTTTAATAAACACTGTATGTCTGCGTAAGCACACATAGATATGTATGTAAATGTGATTATATCCTTCTCTGACTTCTTTTTCCATATAACCATTTGATATATTTTATATAATATAAAATAATATATAAAATACTATAATATAATATTTTGATAGCATTATATATAATATAGTATAATAAATATCTCCAGGGAAGAACTGCATTTTGTCACATTTGTAAAAGTGCTATGAAACTTGTGGATGATACTGAAATATTTTATGGTAATAACAGACAATGACTGGATTTATTTCACAGCCTAAGCATGGGTGCAATCTACCAATGTATGTGATAAAGCAGATTGAACAGGCAACTCAATCTCCCTTCAGTTGGCAAAAGAAAGAATTCCTCAGTGGGAGTTCCCTGACCAATCTTTCCTTAGGAGAAAAAGATAAAAATACTTTAGAGTCATAACCTCATCCAGTTTTGGCATAATGTCCTTCCTGATTAGTCAACTGGAATATTGTAATCAGTGATGTCATGTTAATGATGAGAGAAGAGCATCTATATTAACATATGTAGATGAATGGTCAATCCAGAGGTTGGATTCTCTAAAATCAAATCTTCTCTGAACACTCTTGATTCTTTTCAACCAATTTTGAAAATAAACTATTGAGATCTTTAAAAAAAAAGAAAGTGCGTCACATATCAAAGAAAAATGGTATTGAGTGGCTTAAAATCTTCCATGCTCTCTTAACTAAGCCTATCTCTAAAATGTCAAAGCTTGAAGTTTTCCAGGAACCTTGCATCAGCTTGAGGGATAAGGTTAGAAAGAACAAGCACCATTTAAATGGAATCCCATTTATTTCCACACTTGGTAAGCATAATTCCTAAGTGATCCTTATTAATGCCACATGCACTCGCTGGCCAAAGTTTCTGGGTTTTGGTACTATAAAATAAATCTGTTGCAATGCTTGATCCAAAAAAAGGAGAGGGAATAATATGATAATCTTTTAAAACAATCTAAAGAGCAATATAAAGAGAATATTTATGTACTGTCTGCTCATGGTAGGTATTGAACACATCTGTCCCATCATTGTGCCCTCCTCTAGTTTACAGTTGTGACTTTAACTGTGTAGTTGTATTGTGACCTCTGGATCCCAAGGTTAAAGTATGAGGAGAGAAACTGTGTGCTTGGTCCTCCTCCTGGTTTGTGCCAGATGAATGGATAGAAAGGGATGAAAAATGAGGAATTTAAGTCTACTCATGCACTGACCAAGGAAGGTGAATTTGCATCTGGGCAAATACATTGTTCACAAAAAACACCATTTCAACATAAGCTTAAATGACAATTTTATGGCCTTTGTATTTTGCATGTCATGCCCCTGAAAAAGTCATGCACAGCTACTACACAGAATAGTACAAAGGAGTCTTTTTGATACAGACAAATTGTTTAATTAATGAAAAGTCACCATACTCTTCAGAGGTTATGCTGACAAAATAACCAAGCAGTCAGATTCTCTGTTCTTATCCATCCAGCTGGTTATATAGTACCCATCATTAAAGTATCTGATAGCTACATAGTCATCCCTGGATTATTTTTTCATTGTATTCTCATAGGCAGGGAAATAATCCCCATTTTAGAGTGAATGGCCAATGATTCATTGACTTTCTGTTGAAGGTGAGTACAATGAAGTGTTACTTTTGAGAAGGCAGTTTGATGAGAGACTGTGAACCTCAACCACATTATGAACCGTGGCAGTTGCTCGTAGTTGCTGAAATTAGGCTACTTTAGATATTTTGCTATATGGGAGTGCTTTTTAAAAGTCTGTCTTCTGTTACAGGTACTGAAGAATTCTGGAATTTGATAAATTTATCCTGTAAATTATGCTAGTATAGTATCTGCTAGAAGAATAGTCTTGCAAGACTTTTCTTCCTAAGCAAGAATAATGGTTATAATTAAATGACTGGTTTTGTACAAATGTCTATGTATTAACTCATTAGATACAATAGAAGCCTAGAAAACAAGGTAATTATCACATTTACAAAACCTAGATAAGGCAAAAGGATTTTGCACTGTTCTAAAGAGAGCACTTCAGGTGACAGTGGCTAATTAGGAGAGTTTATGTCACAGCGAATAGTACTGAAATTAATGTGGACTTCTATCATGTCTTACTGTACTTCCCTCCAAATACTTACTAGTAGTCTTATTCTATGCCAGAATTCCTTGAGTTTATTAATATTCCCTACACATTGTGTTTGTTTCTGTTTTTTAAAGTTATTGCCAGATTATAGCCTGTCTGTGCCTGATAGTGGTTGTGTTTGTATATGAGCACAGGGTCATCTGATAACAAATTGTAGCACTGCGCGATAAGCAATGTTTAAAATGGGTACAAGCCAGAAACCTATGGCTCCCAGTATACTTTTAGAAAGTCCCATCAACAAAAGAAAGAGTTCAAGGTATTTCGGAAAAGGTCATTGATTACAACCAACTTCATGATCGTTCTGGATGTGTTCCTTCCTGCAGAGACGTAATTACATTTGTGTTACAGTAGAACTTATTTTCAGCTTTGTGCAAGGACAATTGTTTTCAAACATGATTTTGACTCACATGTACCAGTTTAAGAAAGCTGTTAACTCTGTGTCAGTGGAGTAACAGTAATGGCTGAGAGATCTTGTTTGGACTTCTCAAATCAACATAGTGTTGTGAGTAGTTGAAAAGCAGTTAGCTTGCAGAATGCTGACCTTGGTTTCTTCCAGGAACTATTTATTGTACTTAGAGTATCTTCCAACACAGGGACTTTTCACTGTCTTTTACTGCAGGAGTTCATGAATCTGTGTCATTTCCCTTTTTTTCTTTCAGCTGAAGTACAGCATTTTCTGTGAAAATCACTACAGTTGTAATCCAAGTCAGCCCATGATTTCTTTAGGATCCTATGGGAATTGGATAGCCTCTTTCCTTGGCCTTCTTTTGAACTGTTACGTGTACCCATGAGAAATATTTCGAACTTAACTCACAAAGGCATATGTTGTCATATTTCCTAGGTGTTACAAGTTTGTTCAAAAAAAAAAAAGTTTTTCTTAAACATGTCTTTTAGCTAAAATTTATCTGTAAGGCTGTGGTTTTAACAGCTGGTAGCTGGTGCCTCAGGCTTGTAATATTTGGGGTTACATGTTTGTGGTTAATCTGTCATCAGTGTGATATCATGACTGTTGTCCTAGAGAGGAGTGGAAGTAGTTTCCAATGTCAACTGTAGCAATATAACCAATATTTCAGATGCTTTCAGAGACTTTATGTTCACTGTAAGCCTTCTTTACATTAGGTAAGTCTTCATCTACCCTGTTACAGTGCCTGTGCATAGACTATGAGGATTGAGGCAAAGGATGTTGACTCATTACTTCATCTCTTCATCTGCTGCCCCAATTCCTCTTCATTAATTGAAGACCTCAGTGTTTGGGGCTTGTTTCTTCTTTTTTTTTTTTTTTTATTTATTTATGTATGTATTTAATATTGTACATTAGAAGCTAATATGTTTATTAGAAACTTTATGAAGCTAATCTGTTTATTAGAAACTTTACTAGTCCACTGTTTGAAAGGTGTTGACCAATGTTTTTGATAGTCAGTGGGGAAATCCTGTCATGCTATCAAAAGTTAGTTCATCTAAAAAGAGGGTATGTTATAAGACAGAGTTCTTTGCTTTTCTTTTAAAATGACAGCAGTTCACACAGGTACAAGTTTTTTCATCTTCCTTTTAGTTAAATATTACTGTGACTATAGGAAAAAAAGAATTGTGATTGTATTGGATTTCTGAATTCCCTAAAGCATGTATGAAACCTGGGTAGAAGATTTAATAATATTCTGTTTATTTGAATAACTCACAGCCACCAAATCTTTTTTCAAATTGTTTTAAGAAAATTATACTTCTTTCAAGACATTGGGATAGCAAGACTGCGGACAGATTCTCGTCTGCCACTGTGCTGTATTTCACTGTTTGGAGACAGACCCTGCCTGGTCCCGAGTGTCATGCAAGTGTCACAAGAACTCAGATGCTCTTTTTACTGCTCCAGCTGAGCGATGACCAAAGGAATTGCCCAAATCAGAAGAAATACAGGGAGTACAACAAATATGTTCTTTCAGCAACACAACTGGAAAGAGGAGGGGAAATGCCAGCAGAGGCAATGCCTGCACCTATGTCTACAGTGGTGAGCAGACCCTGCCTCTGGTCTGAAGGGAATATTCTGTTCTCCCTACAAAGCAAAGCAAATTTAATCCTCCCAAAACAACCAGGAATATCTACACATATGGTGTAATTCAGGATCTGTTAGTTTCAAGGGGAAGACTCACACTACCTTCAGGACAGTAATAAAACCTAGTCTATTTTGAAAGCATTAAACCACTAGTATTGCACGTTCATTTTTTTTAACATTTAACTTGTGCATTTTGCTTATATGTTTCAGTTGTTAAATTACTCTATATCAGGACCAGTTGCTGGAGTTTCCTCTGCAAACTCCTTTTTTTCTTCATTTATTTCAAAATAACATGCCATCCTTCCAACATAAACACTGAGGGGAAATAGATGAGTGAGTACGTAATCACAAAACTATCTCAGGCAGCAGGCTTCTGAAATGTGTTAAAATCCCAATCACAACATGCTTTTGCTCCTGCCAGTGTCTGATGAATATCCTTACCATTTATGCTCTCTTCGGGCCACTTCCCTTGGAATACTTGAAATATAATTAGCTTTTTTCAACATAGTTTCCTATAAAACAGCTGCAGTCAATGTGCAATTGTTCAAAAATAAGGTAACACGTTACACATAATATTCAAAAGGATTTATGCTATGTTGTGCCTTTGTTAGCTGAAAGTCAAGTGTGAAATAAAATATTATTTTTTTTAATTGTAGGGAAAATCTCTGGAATTTCAGTTGCTGTTTTTTCCTCCATTGAAATATTTATGACCAAAAAAAAAGGTGCTCAGTGCCAAATTTCTAAGTACCTATCATAATGTGGGTTTTTCTTAAAACAAAATTTAATTAGAAACTTCCCCCAAGATCAATTTTGTATTCAAATAGTAAATTTGGAGGAAAAACAAGGGTCGGATTCCAGATTTAAGTGCAAAACTTGAGCATCTTCTACCCTTCCTATGTATGAGTGTTCATTTTACTTTGTATGACCGCATCACTTCTAATCAAACTGCACATTTTAATGCACTGGGTAGAGAAGGGAACCTCTCCTGCTTTTCTCATTGATCTGGCAGCCGCTGCTTGTAAGTGGCAGCTGGGCCTCTGGTGACGGATGGCAGCAGGCAGCCCCATCCTCTCCGGTTTTATTTTATAGCAAAGAGGCGATATGATCTGGTTTTTAATGGCCAAGACGCCCAAGGTGAGCAAGCATTAGTCCTGCCTGCCTTCAGTCTGGGTTGTATTTTGCACATTTCCAGGCCCAGTCAATGCCTGGAAGTGCCTCAGCTGGCATGGCTGGTCTCCTGTCCTCCACACCCACTGGTGGCTCGGCCACTGAGAAGCTCCTCTGAGTAGTGACTCTCTGCAAAGGTCTGTGTTGGGGGAAACAGAGGCAAAGAAAATGGAGGATGAGGCTTGACCCCAACAGGAAGCAATGGTGGAGCACCGTGGAGATGAGAGCACCTGCCCTGACTGGGAAGTGACAGGAGAGATTGGCCCTCAGTGCATGCAAACTGACAAGAAAGAGTCAGTTGCTCTCCCCAGGATGGAAGGGTTTTGCACATTTATGTTGTTTCTCTGGATTTGAACTGAGTTTGCTCAGGAGCGATGAGGCTATAAGCATGATTAAGCCGAAGAGGCCAGTCACGTGGCTGGTGCCTGTGAAGAAAGGCGCGGAAGACCTCTATGGAAGCTTCCAGAAGGAGGTGTACCAGGAGGGTGAGTCTGACCCAGGCGTTCAGCTATGCCCCTTTCTGCCCTCCACAGAATAAATGCAATTTCTAGGGAAGAGAGGATTTTGTTTATTGTCTCTTCTTTTGCAGCAAGTGACAGGGGATAAGTAACTTCCCCTTTCATGTATCCAGACACAGGTTCTCTTTCCAAGGGCTCCATGAAATTCTCTCTTTGCGGCACATCCAGACACTCTCCACAGAGCCTTGGTAACAGGAAGGAAACAAGGCCAAATCCGCTAAAGCCAGATTCTAGGCTGCTGAATATTTGTGTTAGGTGGCTTCTATACTGTTTTAGGAATATAACTGTGGTTGTAAAAACATTCTTGTACAGTGTCCCATAAGCATTTGGTAAGGAAAGTGGTTATTAGATATGCTCTATTAAGAAACATCTGTTGCTGATGTTTTAAATCCTGTTGGTATGTATGAATTGGTGTCAGATAGGCCTCATTGTGGTGCAGAAAAATGCACCAAAAAGACATCAAAACTTTTGGTAACTGCATCCATATTCTGCTGACAGGAAAACTTGAAGAACATATTTCATAACAAAGTTTCATAGCCTAAATTTTCTCAAGGACTATAAAGCTATAAAGTATGATAATCTACTCTGAACACCTATAAAACACATTGTGGATTTTGCTGATTTGTTGGGGTTTTTTTTAATCGCAGTGTATTTATAGATAAAAATACTAATGAAGAATTAAATCTGTGTAATTTATGTGCTAACAAAGGATGAAAAGAGAGTAACATGATGGCAAAATGGCACAAAAAATTTTTAGAAGGTGCAAACTATGAAGGACCATCTGATTTTTTTCTTTCCACTCTCCTCTATCACATTCTCCTTCCTGTTGCAAACTCCTTCCTTCTCCTGACTTTTATGTTTTTGCAGTTGACCCATAAAAATATGAAGCCAAGAAAAGCCTCTGGATTTCTTTCTTTCAAAAACTGAAAGTAATACTCCCCTGTAGTCCCGGGAACAGCTTTCATTTTCTCAAGATAAATATAGATACTCTTTAATTTTTCTTATTATACCCTTTAATTTTTTATAAAGTTTCAAATTACCATTTGCCATAGTTTCACAGCTGGTTTGTAACACATGTATATCTCTACTTTTGATGTATATCAAAGGCGGTACTGTAAGGCTACAAGCTAATACGTTCCTTGAGTTTCTTCTTGGAAAGGCTTTTATTTCTGTCATTTGTAGCACGTACACTTTGTAAATAAACTGGAGTTTTCACTTCCCTGCTTTGTTATTGAAAGCTATGATTTGGAACTGGAGCCATTCTGTCCCTGTGTAAAAAGACACTTGTTTATGTGTTGTCTAGAATATTGGGGCCTGTTTGCCAGAGGATGTACAGTAGATGTGTCATCTCAGCACAGCATATTTTGTCTGCTCTTGCCCTGTTTTAAACAGTTGGGTCGAGAACTATTTTTTTCCCACAGCAGGTTTCTGCTAATAAAAAAAGATAACATGACTTTATGCTGCTACTTTGATGCAATAAACTTTTTGTTTTCAGTTCTGGATTTTCTCCATAAAACTGATAGACTTATTTGGCATTATGTCTTTCAAGATTAATTATTCAAATGAAATTTCTGCTTATAAAGTTCATTTGATCCAGATTCTGTAATATATGATATACTGAAAATACATAACATCTTACTGATTACTAAAAAGTAATAATAGCTTGGAGGTACTTTGTTTTGGTGAGAGTTTCGGTTGCTTATTGGGTGACTTATAGAAAGGTGGCATTTTAGTCCTGCAGAAATATGGTCACTATCTCTTTCCTACTTGAGGCTGCTTACCATTTTGGGTCTGTTAATGAAATGCTGTGATATCACAAACCTTTCCTCTGAAACAGCATTGCCAAAGTAACAAAATAAGTGAGAGACAGCTATTCCAGATGTAATAGCTGTGTTTAATTTGCCCTCTTCTATAGGCCTGACATTCACAGCATAATTAAGGTGAAAATGAAGATTAGGAATCTTTCTCCATGCAGATCAGGCCTCATGTTGGCCTCAGTCTGATCCTTTAGGGAACCATCTTCAGCAACCCAGTGCACGATTCTTCAGAAGAAGGGCTCTTAGAAAATGGCATACTACTACAGCATCGTAATTGCACTGATGCAAATTCTCTATTAGATACCACATGTTCCTCATGGCACATAAGAATCTGACCTTTGAAAACAATTGTGTATGTTCTGCAAACAGTGAAAAATATATAGAAGAATTTAAAGACACATTTCATCTACCCCAAGTATTATTCAGTAGAATTTTCAGAACAACTGCAAAATTGCATTTTGCAGTAAAAGACAAAAAATTCGTGAATCTTCATATCTTCAGAATTGATGAGCAAACCAGCTACATTATAGGGTTCACACAAGAGTCCCGAGTGAAAACAAATGATAAATTTAAAAAGTGTCTTGATATAAAGTGATTATGACCTAATAAGCTGTTATTTTTTAGAATAAAAATTGTTTATTTTGTATTTGTACTAGTTCTCTCACATGACCGCTCAGCAGATCTACAAAGTGCTGCTACCTTATGACTAGAGATAATTATTTAATAAAATTCCCATATGATTTCACTGTTTTTCACAGTTTTTTCTACCTTACTAGAAAGTGATTTCCACATTAAGATGTTTATTTTTCCTTCAGCAGGAGGAAAAGAAAACACCTTAGGACTTTTTCTCTTTAAAAATGCATTATAAACCAAACAAGTTTTAATGATGGTTACAAGTAACTATATTTCACTAAAATAATTCAGGTTCAGTTGACCTGTCATTTAAAAAGCACTGCCTTCATTTTGACGTAATTTTGAAACTGGGTCTTGTGCCATGAATCAGTGTTAAATCAGGAGGAGACATATTTTTAAGTGACAGGTATAATTTCCAAACACAACCTCATTGTTCTAAATTAAATAATTATCTGAGGACGTAACCTAGCACTCTTTAATGTGATCTTGATAAACTCTCCCAAGATGTAAAGTCAACACCTAAGAAAAGTCCTTTTCTTAATGCCTTAAAATGTATTTCATCTGGAATAGGTACTGAGGAACATATTGAAAACCAAAAGACTAATTCTAAAATTTCCTCAGAGAGACTGTGCCTGTAGTATTCCAAAACAAGAAGTGAAGGAGGGTTTTTCTGTAGTTCAGAGGCAGAGTCATGACAGAAGTGATGGCTTGCTTTTTATGTGTCCTCTTGTCCTCACTTTGGGTTAACTCCTCATATGAGAAGATTATTGGTTCAGATAAGTGATTTTCATGGTACAAAATCAGACATTTCACTCTAATATATTAATCCTTCTATTTTTACTGCTTGAAAAAGTGTTGTCCCTGTATTTCTAAATCAGTTTTCCTGTATTTGTTTTATGAAACATGATTATTGTGACAACTCCAGTCATGACTGCCATTGTGCTTAGGCAGGACACAGGTGGTCCTTAATCAGTTTTGTAGAGCTAGGAAGGATTTTCTTTGCAGAGCAGATGTGCTCTCTTTTAAAGTACCCTCATAATTTTGCTTGAATTCTTAGGATATCATTTCAAGTTGCTGTTTATCGAGTGTTTGACCTGAGGATGTTTAGCAGGAAAAAAAAGTCACACAAAAAGAAAGATGTTGGTCATTATGGGAGTTCTTTCTAAATGGGAACAGGTCTAATTGCATTCACAGAATCTTGGTGTAAAGTTTCCTCATTTGCACTGGGTAGGGCAATGTATCCTGTCCTAAAGCAGGTAACCTTGCATACAGCTAGGTTAGGAGATTCTTTAATATTTATAATTGCTTGACTTCTTTAAGTTAACCTGGGAAACATCTAAAAACTATAGAAATAAGAATCTTGTTCCAGGTGATTACTAAAAGGGATGCTTGCAATGTCAGCCCCCACAAAATTCAGTGTGAATTTGTTAAGTCCCTACCTTATCTACTTTGCTTTCTTAATGTTCAGTATGTTGATGACTGGTCTGAAAAGGGAGTGGTAGTAGCTGAAGTACTACCTGAAGACAGTGTCCAGTGTTGCTAAGTGAGACTTGTCTTCTAATCTGAAAGGTGTGGAGAAGAACAGGCTCATCCTTAGCTAAATAATATGTGTAACAGAAAGTAGACATAATTAATTTCCTGGGGGGTGTTAATATCACAAAAAAAAAGGAGTAAATGGTAGGGCTTGTATTTTCTAGCCATAAAAAAATAGACTTATATTGTCAGTCTGCAGCAACTGGTATATGTAGTGGAAATGTTGTATTTACACATATAAGATATCCTCCAAATAGGTGACAGAGTTCTAGCCCAATCTCTTCTCTTCAAACCCATCCAAAGAAGGGGAATACATGTCTCACTTTTCCAGTGCCTAAATGACTTAGTAACTTTTGCATGTAGATCTTCAGCATTTTGATGACACATAATACTACACTTCAGCTTGTTACAGTGTTGTGAAAAATGCTGTTAAACATTTTGACCCATATCAGTTTTTATTGGTTTTAATCTCTATTTTTCTGTTCCTTAATTAAATAAGAGGGCTTCCACTGGTCTTGTATAACTTCAAGAAGAACTGAAAAAAAGTATCTCTTTACAGTGGAGTTGTATGATTTCATTGATTCTGAGATACTTACGTTGAAGCAAGAAACTCCCCACGGGAGTATATCTTCACCAAGTACTATACCATTTATTTCCATCATTATATCTGCATCAGTATAGAACGTTAGGGTAAGCAGTCTGTGCGATTCAGTTTAGCCTGCTTGAAATGGGGGTAAGCTACAGTGGTGAAAAAAGAACAAATAAAAAACTACTGGGTTTTTTTTCCTGTCAAAACCAAAAAACCTAATACAGCTCTGTTGATGGCTGAAAGCTGCAGCGTTAAAAAAACATCTGAATAGGATTAGACCTTTATCATTCCAGTGAACAGCAGCTGATTGTTTCATTGGGAGCCCAGACTGCTGACAGAAACTTGTGATCATTAGACATAGCCTGCCAACATGAGCTTTTTACTAAAGCAAGGTCAGAAGACTCTAGAAAGTAAATAAATAATTTTTGTTAAGTCTGACTAAACAGTACAACCTGTGGAGCTATTTGTTTAACTTTTTTGTTGGGTTTTTTTTTAGAGTAATACGTGGTTTCATATAATATAAACTCTAAGTCACATTGACATTCAGTGAAATTTGAATTCTTCAATGCCTAGGACATGGCTGAAAATGGAAGGCAGGTTATGAAATAACACAGATAGTTTTGAAAGTAAGATCACCTAAAGTTTCAAAAGTGAAATTTCAGTATGTTTCCTATTGTCAATGCTGTCTGAGACTCTGGAATTTGATTCTGACACCAGAGTACCAGCCAGTCAGTGTCAAAGTATCTGTAAAGCAATTTAATTATTAGCTGATGATGGAATCATTAAGAACCTTTTTCTTCATGTGACACAGGAAGATAAAACATGGTTGCGTTGCTCTGTTTTTGAATGTGTATTGCTCATGGGTTTTTTAATGTTGGAAAGGCTTTGTGTGACTTCAGGTTAATTACAAAAAAGAAAATATTGTATGACAAATGAAAAAAAAAAAAAGAAGTGCAGCATTCTCCTTACTGTTTTAGTAAGTAAACAGGAAACTATACTGGTATGGACTTCTTCATGCCTGCTGCTCCAAAGTGGAAAACCTTACAATCTCTTTTAGGAAAGATTGTAGGTAAGATGCTTTTCCAAACTAGCAGTTACTGAAAATTTGCTGCATTTTATTTTTTAAACTGCTATTCTTTCTGTATTTGGCTCAGGACTGAAGGTATTTTAAGTCTTTAGAAAGTCTTTTAGAAGTTCTGCTTAATTTGAGAAGCTTTTTCTTGATCAAGCAAGCAGAATCAATATATGAGATGTTTCTAAGATCCTGGAATGTAACTTTAAGATATTACAACAGCTACAAATTGTGAGCCAAATCCCTGCCTTACACAAAATGTACCAGTGATAAATGAAGGTCTTACTGACCTAATAAAATGCTACAGATTGATATTCCTTTTGTTGAGCAGCCTGTAATTTCATTAATTTTATTGACAGTAATTATAACAAGTTGAATTTATGGTAGCCATAAAGAAAAGTTAGTCAACCACATGAAAATGTCAGCATGCTCACTTTGGTATGAGCAGGCTGAAGAATTTTTTTGGGGTGGTGGCTGCTGATCTGCTGTCTTCCTGCGGTTGTGTTTGATGGCAGTTTTTAAAGACTAGGGAATGGTGCTTTCAGCGTCCCTCTCACAGTTCTGTTTGTGAAACTGAAAATAAGTTCTTGTAGCCTTGTGTCTTTGGACCTATGACCTTACTTTTTTTCTAAAATTGTTGAGAAAGCAGCTGATAGAGCTGTATGACACATCAAGCTATCATCTATTCAGATGGGTTAAAAAGCTGAGAATGTAAGAACTAAACTTTGAGAGAAGATTTTCAGTTCTTCTTTCTGTATGTATTAAAGTAAGAGTGTAATGAACCATGCACTTTTCCAGCCAAGCAAATTGCCAGTTCATTGGTTTCTTGGAGACTTGCCTGTGCTGAGAATACAAGACCAGGCCTGCTTATACTAAACAGGTGCCAAAATTTCTGTAGATACCTGTGCTAATTTTTGCACAGGTTGCTACTGTTAGAGGATTGTACAAATAAGTAGGGGTAATGCTACTATAAGTATCCTTGCCTAGACAGAGCAACACCTCCTGTAAAGAATACCTATGAAAATAGCATATAGGACCATGTGCCTACCTCTTCCAAATGAGCATCTTTCCTAAATAAAGTTATGACCTTGTCTGGTGTAAACTGGGAGGGGATTGTGTGTTCTCTAGGCTGAAATTAAGAAATGAGAGTCTTGTACTTCTTAACTAGAAATTAACTGGAGATAACAAATACAACAATTAAAAAAAAAAAAAATCATAAATGTTCTGGTAGAAGATTGCCCTTGCACTAGTGATGCTACTGGGTAGGGTAGTAAAATATATTCAAATTTCATCACACCTCAGAGACAGAAGTGTAATGAACGTGTCCTGAAAAAAATTAGGCAGACACATGAAAGTTTGAAATAAACTCCAGCAGGTCAATGTGGTCAATAAAACATTTTGGTGAGAAGATTTTAAAATAATATTTCTATAATAAAAATACTTCTGAAAATAAAACATTGACAATGCTGTATCTTAGATATAGAAAGAAAGGATGATTGCTCATTGCAGCTATGTCATGGAGCTGGTTGTGCTAACGCTCAGTTATAGGATAAGAGACATGAAAATAATAATAAGTATGAATAGGATCCCAAATTTTGGGAAACTTAAAAATCGCAAGATCTTTGTTCAATTTCCATACTTTTACCTCCAGTACAAAACAACTCTTTCTTGCTAATTAAGTTAGACAAATTCAGTAATTTCTTAAAACTTCCAAAGTGTAGCACATCTTACTTTTTCGATGTAAATATTGGAGAGGTACAGAGTCTTTAAACTTACAGCTGAATTTTAATGTACGAGATCATTTGCCTGGGAAGGCTTTTGGGATTTCATACAATCTAACATATTCCACCACTAAAATTTTTGTGTTTTAGAAATTCTTTTTTAGAGTTTACAGATATGCCATAAAGATATATAAGCCATAGATGAAAATCCAGTGGGGAATTCACCCAAAGAGCATGCTTTGTCTTGATGGTAAAAGTTGTAATAAATCCCAGAGTCCCAGCTCCCAGGCTGTTACTGATTTTGAAGTCTCAGTTGAAACTGCCTGTCCCTGTACTCTTTTTGCTGAATGGAAACTCTCCCTAAAGCTCCCTGATCAGCAGTACAGAAGAAGGAGATACTGTTCCTACCTTCCTAACAGACAACAAAGTGAACCTGGCAGTGGTTGAGCTTGTTTTTCTCTGTCCTATGCTCTTAGCTTGGAGGATTTGGGCAAAACTATTGGAGGTTATTCTTGGGCCTTTCTGAAAGGACTTTTAATTTCTATTTTTGATGTACAGGAAAAAAAAAATTGTTTAATGGCTCATTGCAGTAGCCATTCTCTTCCAACTTCAGCTCTCCAGGTATGTATGTATTAATAGTTCAGCTGAAATACACTGGCTTTACACCTTCCTTGGTGCAGTAGTAGGGTTGCAACAGAGGAAGCAGTAGTATTAGGCAAGTGCCAATTTGGTAACTGTTGTTTTCTAAGCTTGATACTATCAAATCTTAACAAGATGTTCCTAAAGCAGATTTCTTCCTGGTGGCCTGTCTTCACTGTTTCTGCAGTTTAGGAAAATTAAATTAAATTAATAGTACTGATTGTTACTGAGTAACAGGTTATCTTTAATCAGGAGGTTTAGTGCTACAGTGCAGTGCATTTGGAAACTATGAAGATGCAAGCAGGAGAGAAAATTGGCTTTGTAAATGTGTTTTAAAATTTTCTGTGATTCCTGAGATGGCCATATTTATTCAAATATATAGCTGTTATTCCTAATCAAATATTTATTATTAGCTGAAGTTAAAAGATCTTAGAAGATGAGTATGTCACCAGTAAGGTCCATCCTGCGCAAGCCTATCCTCTGAACTGTAAAAAACATCTCAAGATGAAAAACTGATTGTTATAACTTGTTTCATAAAATCAAACAAAACGTTATCCATAGTCAAAACATTAAATGTATTGTACATGGTCTCCATAGGGCATTTGTATCTGAAAATAACATTTTTAGGCATAAACTGCAGTAAGCTGTGACCTGTTCATACACTATGTGAAATGACTGTTAATTCCTAACCATCTGCAATCTATTAGTTTTTTGTTGCTTAAGGAGTTACCCCCAGTGCAACTGAAAACAGGCTTAAAGGATGGTATGCAGTTTATATCTGTCGAGTTAACTGATGTATATAATTCTAAACATGAATGTTGTGAAAAAAAGAAATAGTTAACCCCTTGTACATTTGGTGTGCAAGAAGAGTAAATTAGCACTGACACCTTATAGGTGCTGTTTAGAGCAATAGAAAACTTAGAGTAATGCCTCTGAAAAGTTTTCAGTTAATCCTGCATTACTTTATTTCCTTATATTGTAATGCTTCAATGTCTATCAGCAAGTATGTGAGTCAGCCTCCCCCTTGCCTGATTTAATTTGTGCAGTTAAGGTGTTTGAAAACCAGTTGCTATTCAGTAGAAAGCAAGTGCATGCAGTATGGCTCCTATAGCTAGATACAGAAAGGATATAAAAATATATAGTGCACATAAGAATGAAGTCATCTTCTGTTACAAGTTTGCTATTGTTTATTTCAGTTTACATCAGGCAAGCATATGGTCTGTATACAGGATTGTCTTGGATCACAGGAATAATGTCAAAAAGCAAAAAATATGCATCCTCTAAGTGATTATTTTTGCCTTTAGACATGCAAATATTTTTTGTCACTAAACCATCATTCAAATTTGCATTCTTGCCTTTCTGCTTCATTTAGAAAGAAAGTTTATTTCCCTTGTTTCACTTGTCTTGTTATGCTTTTGTGCTATTCTTTTAGGTTTTATCAAATAGGACAATTTTCAACTAAAAAATATCCTTCCCAAATGTGATAGGGGTGAATTTTTTTATATATATACTTTTACAAATTTAGCTTGTCTTCTCTACTAGTGAATCAGCACAATTGCATCTTTCATTGTACTGTGGATTCTTTTTCCCAGGTACAGACTTCCTGGGAAGCACAGTCACCTTGCAAGCCCCACTCCATGCTCTGGCATTCAGAATTCACCTGTTCCTAGAGCTTCAGCATCTTCTCTGGGACCATTCAGTTCCAGGCATCTGTCACAGGGACCCGAAAATGACCAAGTGCAATGCAGAACTGTATGTTTTTCCCCTCTGCCGTCATACTACAAACCATGCTTTCTTTCGTTTTCTTTCCATCATCTCTTGTGTGAGGTCAAAATCAGGGAAAAGGCAATCTCATGGTCCATGACTCCAGGATGACTTTTGCTGCTATTCAGTCACCTCAGGGCTATGCCTCTTCTTAAGTATCTTTGATCTCCTTCAGCTGTAAGATTACTAATACTTTGGATTTATTTCTGAGGAATAAGATGTTGAGTTTTGAACAGATCTTTTAAAAATCTGCATTTTCAGTATGGACTGCAGTATTAAAAGAAGAAAGTCACATCTTTGAATGGGCAGAGAACATGTCATTTTATTTTCGTGATGAATTTTTCTCCTGGAATTTCCTTCTTGGATCACATCCCAGTGATCACACTGGAACTGATCATACTTTGCACTTTCTCAGGCCCCAGCCCAGGTGTTAATACCTCCCATACTTAAACAGTTTGGATGTAAAATGTCCTCTGAATTTCTGGCTTATGGTGGGTATTTTTAATGGATTTTTTGTTGTTTTGTGAGTTTTTTTAATCAGAATATAAAGAATTTTCTGAAGATGAGATTTAGAAAAATATGTTCTTTAGACATTGTAGTGTTTACTATTTAATTAATACTAAACTGCAATAATTTAGCAGCTATAGTATTTGTCACAGGGACTTGAAATTTTAGTTGTTTGGAGGGAGGCAGAGAATTACCATCACTCTATACCTCTCATGAGAAAAAATAAGGAATTTTAGATGCTTATAGTTTTCACTAAATTGTAAGCTATCATGTAGTTAGGGTCTCTGCAACTACTGAGTATGTCACAAAATACAGTAGCAGAGATTGAAGAAGGCCTTTTCTTCAACTAGTCTTGAGCTACGTAAGTTGGACAGAGACAGTTCTCATGTTTTTCTTCAACTCCTTCTGGCATCCCGGAGAAAGAAAGGCAAGTTAAAATGCAAAGTGTTGGTAAAAAAAGAGATGGCATAGGATGAGGGACACCATAACGTTGGGGGAAGGACAAAGGAGAGTTTTGTAAAAAGAGGAAGAGAATAAGAAATTTATGAAATTATTTAGAATTAGAAAGGGAATTTATAGGTATTGCATGCCGTGTAAGTGAAAAGTCTATAGAGTAATCAGAAAACTGATTCCCTGGAAATAAATGTAGTGCTGTCAAGGTTCCTCATTCTGCCCATATATGGAAGGTCAATCATTTTTCTTTCATCCTGCTCTCCTTGCTCCTATCGTTAACAGTCCACAAGAGGGCTTAATAGCTTGGGCTTTCTGCTCGTGTTGCCAAACCTACTAGTGGGCAGAGGTGGAAGAGGCAGTAGTACTGGAGAAAAATATGGGGCAGAGATCACCACCGAACTGTGTGGGAATGAGTGAGTAGGCGTCTGAAAGACTAGGGGGATGGAGGAGCAGAGAGGAGTGCTGATAAGAAGAGGAGGAAACCCAGGGAAACACTGGGAATGTGCAAATGAAGATACAGTTGTGACACTGATGTCCAGCTACAAACAGTTTGAGAAATATTAAAAAAAAAATAATAATTGATAAACTGCCTCTTGTTTGTAGTCACAAAACATATTTAAGCTTTGGCTCAGATCCCATTTTGTGATTTTTTTGTTCCTGATGAAGTGCCATGTGATCTTTGTTACCTGCAGATCTGAATATTGATTTCTGCTCTGTAGCGTGTTACTTCCTGACAGTCTTGAAGCCACCAACCACTGCAAGACATTGATCACAAAATTCCCTGCCAACCACTTTGGTCTAAAATTATCACTCAAGCTGTCACACCTGGACCCTGTAATGTTCTGAGACTTACATGGGTGAAAGGGCAGAGATGAAAGAATTCCAACTACTTACCGTTCTAATCCTTCCTGAGCTCACGATAAACGTTTATTTTTACACCTGTTCTCTTACCTGACTATGGCTCCTTTTATTAAAGAACCTTCCTTCTTTCACCATTTCAACCCTCATTTGTTGGAAAACTACCTATTTTGCTGAAGACATTTGTTTTCTTTCTGCATGTTTTGGCAAGCTGCTCTTAATAAATTCTGTAGAAAGCGATTGAACAGAATCTGGATCTCACATTCTTCTGCATTCTATACAGATATAGTCTGCATCATCGTTGGGACTGTGCAATGAATTGTAATAAAATGTTTTTTTGGAGTTGCTCAAGTAGAGATCCAATATTTGCTGAAACCCACAAGGTTTTCACTGAAGTTTCACAATCCTGAAGTCTTTGCACTTAGCCTGGTCTAGATTGGGCTTTTTGTCAAACTATGAATCTTCATTTTACATAAATGAAATAAAGTGGACAAGGAAAAGGATCCTATTTTCTGACCTCCCTTTGATAGTTCTGTTTCATTTAACTTTTATTTCAAATCAAGACTAAAAGCTTTAAAACAGTGGTATCAAGGTATTTAGCAATATGAATCCTTGGTGAAAAGTAGTATATGAGTAGATCAGTGTGAAACTGCAGCCCAAAGTGCTTTCTTCAGGACACTGCAGAAAAGCTGAAAATTAATAAGGGTGATGCATTAAGTCTTAGTCAAGGGATTTGTCAGACCTGAGTTTAATTCTTTTTGATCTCAGATTAGTTAGATAGGTTCTTGACTCTACAAAGCCCATATTTTACTTTAAGTTCTTACGCAGAGCTACTTCCCTTCAACAAAGTATTTGAGTCAGGTATAATTTACTGAAACACAAGTTATTCTGCATTTGTTCAGAATGAATGGTGATACAGTGAGCCTGAGCTCACTTAGAGAAAACATTGCAACTATTGTTTAAATAGGATTCTTCCTGGCCAGAAAAATAGATGCACATGGTAAAATGCTGTATTTGGGCATTTCATTAAATTTTAATCTGTTTAGTGCCTAAACTTATAATGCCCCTTGCTGCTTAATTCCTTGGACTCCTACCACTAGTAGTAGCATGTGTGAGACTCTTGGATTTCAGGCTGAATTTTAGAGTTGGCACATGTTTTTGAGATCAACAATTACATAGATACGTCTCCTCTTCCATCATGTCATTTCTATGGTGTCTGCGTAAAGTGGTAAAAGGGATCCAGAAGAAACCCAGAGAGGAGCACCAATAAGATTCCTTTCAGACCAGAGAGCCCCCAAGGCTACACTATGGGCAGCCACCGCTGTAGTCTCTGCTTTCACAATGCAGATTGAAGTGTGATAAAGTGTGTAGGTCACGGTCATGAGTACCTGAGTGCTGACTGCTGCATGAAAGTTGATGGTCTTCACTAGCAGCCACTGTTTGCTTTTCACTGTTGACACAGAGCTGAGATGTTGTGTCTTGTTACCAGCTCTACACGGAAAGTGTCACTACCTTACTCTGTGCATGCAAATATTTACTGGATCTTTGGACAACAGTTGGATGGGTCCAAAGGCAACAATCAGAGAAGTGCATACAGCAGGGTTACTACAGGGTCATGTCTAAGCTGCTACCAGGTTTTCTATATTGTCACTGCATAGAAACAATAGGTGTGACAAGGAAGAGGTTAACCCTTTGGACTTCATCTCTATTACATCTTTTAGAGGAATCAAGAGAAACCTGTATATTAGTTTCTTTTTCTCAAAAAATAAGCTTTTTTTAAAAATTATTAATTGAGCAATCATCTCCAAAAATGAAACTTTAGAGGTGTGTCCAGTTGTCATCCAGTACTCATCATGCTTTTTTTCTGTTGATACATTACTATTTAACTATTTTTAATATGTTGATACATTGAACAAAATAATTTTTAAAATTTTACCTCTTTTATAATGAGTCATTTTTTGATGCCCATATTGGTTTGTCTGAGAAACATGAGATCGTTTGATTGCTATTATATTCTTCTAGAATATATCTAAACTGTTTTAATCAAACCAAGCTTTAAATAAGTTATGTTGTTTTCCTTTGAAACCTTTCCTTCTGAATGTCATGTGACTTACAAAATATGATGTGATACTGAAATATTCTCACTTTCTTGTTTTCAGAGCAGCTTAAAAATGTAAATCTTAGATGTTCAAAATTCAAAAGAAAAGTAAAAACCCCATTTTAAAAATATTAAATTGAAAGCTAGTGACACTGTTTTTGAGATCTGTCCCAGAATATGAACTGTCATTAAACTCAGACATAACAGTTTGAATTTTAGGACTTTTGTTATTTCACAATATATGGATTATACCTCTATGGACAAGGTTTTACTCTACACAGCGCTTCACAGAATCACAGAATTGTCTAGGTTGGAAAAGACCTTGAATATCATCTAGTCCAACCATCAACCCAACAAGCTTTGGTAGATCCAGGTTAAGAGTAGTGCCTTAAACATAAGATCAGCTTTCCATATGCTGTTTAGGAACTGAAGTCTTGATGTTGTATTGATTTTACTTACTAAACACATAAAAATAATGTTATAAAAATAAAGTGAAAGTCAGTTATGTAGCTAGCCAGAATTATTGCTGTGTCAAGTATTACTGCTATACCAATTAAACTGGTATTATTTAATAAGAGGCTTATTTAATAAAATATTTTTATAAAATAAGTACAGGAAGGTAATTCACCTTTTGAAACACTTGTTATTTTATGATAAAATTAAGCTATGAAGAAGTACTGCATACTGTTTGAGAAATTATTTCATGCTAATGTAAAAACAGGAAAAGATTTATTTAATGCTGATATAGAAATCTATTCCTAGTCTTACACTAAATTCCATTGATTTGAATAAGTATCTGGTATTTCTGAAAAGACAAATATTGGTATTCTCACTAATTAGCTGTACCTGTTGTTCCATTTTCTGCCTTTTCAACAGAATGCTTCAGGAGATCCTTAAATCCAGCATGATGAGCATTTATGTATATGTGTAAATGTATGTTTGGAAGACATATGAGGGGTGCTCTTGGAGAAGCTACTTGAACTGTAAAATGTTGCTTCTCTGGAACAAAGATAGCAGATGATTGCTGTGGTATATGATGTTATATTTGTTGGTTGATGGGTTTTTTTTTCCCATAGGTTTTGTTAAGGGCAAGCTTTTATTCAGCTTTGGATATCTTTGATTTGCCATTACTGAAACACATAATTAGAAAATATACCCAGCATAATATTTGCACTGGGACTTGCGTGGTTTTTTTTCAGAGAATTTAACACCAACAGAGCAAATGGTGGGTGGGAACACAATGATGCCACATCCTTGAACTCCTTTGTGTGTTAAGAACAATGTCTGTTTTAAACAGAACATATATCTTAAATAAACCCTGTAGAATTAAAAGAGATAAAAATTAGGGAGACTGGAGAACCTGCCTGTTGAAATGAATCTTTTATTCTGTAAGATGGGTGGTGGTGATAGTAATTTGCCACTGTTTAAAAAGTGAGAAGAATGTAATGTGCATTTTGGGGTAGCAAAGTATGACTTTTCCCAATAATCCTGTCATCAGCTCATTTATTGCTTGGACTTTAAATAGTTCCCTGAGAGCCCAGTGTGAATACCACTACCAGAGTGAAGTGGAAAAAAAAAAAAAAAAAAAAAAAAAAAAAAAAAAAAGAAAAGAGAAAAAAAAGAGGGGACTCGTAAAGAAGAAGTCATAAAGTCTGGAGCTCTGGCCAGATTTCCTTTGCGAGGTGAGGTGTGGCCCAGGCTGTGTGCGGAGCGGCCGGAGGGCCAGCCGCCCTCCCGCCAGGGCCCAGGCCCAGGGCCCAGCCTGGCTGGGGGCCAGGCAGCCAGACGCCAGGCCCTGGGCTCCCAGCGCTGGGAGAGGCCGCTCAGCCCGCTCACACAATGGTATTATCTCAGGCCAACCACCGCCGCAGAAACTCTCCGTGCTTCCTGTCCTCGGAGCAGCAGCACAAACTGTCCGCTTTCCAACAGCTTGCTGACACACTCGCCAGCGCTTGGTCGCCAGACTAGCCGTATAAATGTCTAATGCTAGTACTTTCCTGGGATTTACAGACACTGCATGCAGTAATGTGCTGTATTTTTAGTTCCTTCTGTCATGATCGACAAGATCGTGAGTCACATAGGGAAAGAGAATAAGCTTCTATTTCAGGTTCTGTAACACCAGCAGAGTCTTACAGTAAAAAGAATAGAAATTGTTTAATAATCTAACACTTCTTTGCAATAAATGCCAATTCTATTTACATCGAAAGGGAGCAGGATATTTCAAATAAATGTTTCTATCCTTTGGCTTCATTTTAATTATAGTAAGGATTTGGGAAGTTATGAAGAATCATTTAATGTCAGCTACCTTGTGGGTAGGAAAGGAAGAAAATCAACTAGAAAGAACTTTTATTTTACACAGCATCTTTTCAAAAAACCCTGAGAACAAGTCTGACACTGTCTGTCATGGATATTTCTGACTCCATTTTGTCTCTTGCTCTTGAGGTATGTTATGTGCCCACTGGTGATGAGGGATAATATGGTCTCAATTTCTGGAAGATGTTAATGAAATCTTAACGACTGACTTATGAATATTTAATAAACATTTTCATTAATTTTAATTTAGAACATTAACAACTATTTAGTATAGATGTATTTTAAAGACACGGTTGGTTTAGAAAATCTAATTTATGATTGAGAGGTGTATTGTGGTATGATGGGCCAGATTCTCAGCTTCATTTGAACTAGATATGTGTCTGGTAGAGTATCTTCCTGGTGGAATGGGAGAATAGAATCTATCAACAGTAGTTAAAAAGCTTAACTTTTTACTTTGATTTCTGTGCAGTAACCAATCTCATTGCAGGAAGAAGGAAATATCTTTCACACTTGCTAGTGCTTAGTCTTAAATATTTCCTTACATAGTAAGGGAATGTCCGCTATGTTCAGTGAAGTGTCGAGAGAGGGGATGATTCAAGTCTTATGAGGTGCAAAATTTTTATTAAGACAGTAGCTGTAGTTTTTGTCAGGTCTATAATGCCAAAGTTGGGGTTTGTGCAACAGTGAGATGCTAAAAAGATATAAGCCACAAGTTTTAAAATGTTTGCCTTTTTTAAAAAATGTCCATTATAATCACCATTCATACCAGTCAAGCTGCTGCAGTGATCATAATGTGACATGGTTTTGTCTACATAGTTTGACTATTTGGAGGTGGGTAGTTTTGTGTTAACACAGGAATGTTTACTATTATAGATGACACCAAGCATCATAATTGGACATACAAAAAAAATAGTAGGTGTTTATATACCACTTAATGTCCAATAGATTTTTTTAAAAACATTCTTCTGCACATTTCTTTGCATTTTTTTATCTTAAAATGTATAAATGACTGACTCCCATATATATCAGGAAAGTTTTAATAGAATTTCAGGTATAGAAGATTTTCTGATAATCAGGAAAATATTAAGTATTTGCTGTATAGTTATCATTTGATCACTGTCTAAATCCATCTCTCCCTTTACAGAAAGTAGAGTTGCAGAGCTTTTTCTATGATCCAGGGGTACGATAGCCCCTCCCAGTCCTGATGCGTGTAAATAAAAATATAGAATGCAAATGATGAAATCGACTACATAGGTGCACAGTAAAACCAGTGCACATAAGAGTTAATGCAAGACCTAGAAAATTGAGGTCCTGTTTGTTCTAAATTGATAGTGAAGATCCCGTGGTGTTTTATCAGAGTAAGTTCAGTGTGACCTGACATGCATTCCTTGCTCATCACTTTTATGAATGCATCTGTTACTAATTTTTTCTGTAGTAGTTTACCAGATTTAAATGACTTTTTTTTTTAGATTTTAAAAAGGTAAATTGCCCTTAATTTTCTGCAATCCTGTTGGCTGAATTGCTTAGAATGAATAAAGTACAGAAAAGTAGTTTCTTAGCTGGATACATCTTAGTTTTGCAATTGCCTGGGTATAGAAATGAAGACCTTCATTTAATAACAGGTGTCTTCACATGTATTGCTGATTTACTTAAAACTCATTCCTGCAGTTGGATCTGTACATGTAACCCTCCCATCTGCACAAATCTAACTGTCCTTTTAGAATCATATACATGCCAGTAAGGTCAGATCTTTCAGCTTGGTTTAAGTTAATTTTAACAGTAAAAGTTAAAAAAAAAATCTACCATCATATTCACACAAAAAGTTATCAGGAAATTGTTTCACACATTATTCCTGGTGGAAGTGTAGTTTCTGCACTGTTATTTCTCTATCAGACTACCTAGTCCCTGATCCTGAAGTGCCAATTTGAATATTAATTTTTCTGTTGGTTTCGTTACAAAATGGTAAGTATTTGTAACTTCCTGTATATTTGGTATAAGCAAATATTTTCAGCAAAGAATTTGTTCATACAAAAATTCCATGTATTTCTATTTGTTTTCTGAAAAGTGTCTAAAATAAAATGGGAAAATTGACTGGAAAACCATTCATAAAGTCACATCCATGGCTGCTTCCAGCTTACAAGATAACACACAACATTTGTATGATTCTTTCCCTAGTTATAATCTTTTAAAATGTGTATTATAAAGGATCCTCAGACCACAATGTTAGTGTCACTCTGGAGTAGTTCATGAACATAAGAGCTGTTATGTTTTTGTTTCTGTACTTGTACATTAAACACATAAGTGATATTAGTTACTTTAATGACTGTATGTCTAATCTATCTGAAAAGATATTCTCAGGAATGGATGGATATTTTGTATGTTCATAGATTTATAGGCTTTCTGTCATAGTAGAGACCTCACAAACTAGTCTGTTCGCCAGCTTCATGCAGACGTGTCTATAGTGCTCACATGTGCAAGACTGGTGATAGTGAAATAGCTTAGCTCTTTGCTGAAGCATGCTACTGACAAGTCTGCTTGGATGAGTGAGAAACTATGGTTATCACTTTCTAGCTTCACTGTCTAAATGAGAAAGACAGAGCTTATCTCATGGGAAGTCACAAACATTTCTCAGGAGAAAAGTTAGACCTTATGACATCAGTAAAGCAGTTTGGCACCGTTTTGTTTTGGTGTTTTGTTTTTTTTTTCAGTCTGAAAACTTATAATGCTTTTCTCAAATGAGACTTAAAGAGCGCTCTTTCATTGATCTATGAAATTCTTCCCTCTTGAATTTCTGTCAGTGTACTTAGCAATGTTAATTACGCATAAACTCAAACTGTAGTTCTCCAGATCTTTCTTGTTTTACTGCTCAATCATATGTATGACATTCTGTAAGAATAAATGCATCTATGACTGAGATCTCCATTAGGATGTATGTCAAAATCAAAACCATATTTACAAGGTCTACAGAGTGTAGCACAAGCCATTTACAAGGTCTATACTTGTGTAGCATAAAAAGGAGATGGTTCTTAAAATATGAATAATTAATCTACATTTATCAGATTACAGAAATTAATTTAATTAAGGAGGACAAGTTTGCTCTTGCTCCTTCTGTAGAATCCATTTTAATATATGAATTGTATTTGTGATTACCTCCCTTTCTTCTGCCTATATATGCCTTTAGCTCTTTCTGAAGATGGTGTGTTTTGTTCATTTAAATGTACTAAAACTTCTTTTCATGTTGCCAGTTTGGGAACTGGTCACACACAATTTATCCACTGCTTACCTGGAAGCTTAGTTAGATTTAGCAGCTGATGTTGAACTTTGTGTTATTCGGCTGTATTGATACCTAGCTGAGGCTGTTTTAAACTGATTCTTGTCTGTCAATACAAGCTAGAGTTACATTTTGATTGTAGTGCAGATACGTGTTGTGACTGCACTTATCCCTGTATAATATTTACATACAATAATTTCTAATTATCAGTGCATTTTTAACTGTTGGTTTAAATGTTTAGGTAGAAATAAAGGGGAATCAGATCCCTTAGAACTGACAGCTCCATTTAATATGCTAGAGCTGATCTGAGGCCTTTCAGCAGTGTATGCAAACTCACTTTTTGCAGCACTGGATAAACAGACAGGGATGAAAAGGAAAGGGGGAGAAAAGGATTAGGAGACATCAGTGAAGGCTCTGCAGCCCTGGACTGGGAAAATCAGTTTCAGATGGGAAGGGTAGGGAATCAGCTGATATTTCAGAGAATGAGTGTCAAGGTGTGTGTGGGAAAGTGGATTTCAGAGGGCCATGGAAGCTTTGGGGAGACTACAGACACATATAGGATTGTCCTGGTCTCATTCTGTTGAGATACAGGATCTGTACATTTTCTACCACTTCCTGACCTTTCCTTCCAGTCTTGCATTGGCCTTTACTTCCTGGGCTGCTGGGGAGGAAGGGAGAGAATATTTTCCTACTCTGAGGAAAAGTATTTGCTAACACCAGAAAGAGAAGGATGAAAGAGGTGGAAGCATAGACTGCAGCCACATATAAAGCCTGTTTTCTGTCTTGCTTACAGCAGCAGACAGCAAAAGAAAACAGTAGGTGTTTGATTCTGGAAATCATCTCTTTTGGAACAGTTGAAATATCACACGGGTGCAATATTGAACAGGTGAAATATGCTGCATAGTCAGCATAAAGTTGTCCCTGGTTCAGACTGTGGTTCCCTCTGTAGCTGTATTTGCAAGTACCACATTTTAACCTTCCATAAACTGAGGTCACAGCATTTTGAAATGAGGATTTCTTTTACTCCTAAAAGTTCACATTCATTGCAATTTCCAGCTGCTGTAATAATATTGTTGAATTATTACTTATATCTGCATAGCACACACTTTAATAACTATTATAAAAATGATCAGACTTTGTGTCCTACCCTTGCCTTGTCCCTACAGTGTTGTGCTGTACATTTTCACAAAGACTTACACAGATGTTGAAATACTTGCTCATTAGAATCATAACTTTTGGTTTTAAAGGAAAAGCTTGTATTATGCTGCTTAAGTTAGAGATCCTCCCTTGGAATAGAATATTTTTCCAAGAGGGAAATAATAATGTCTACCGAATTTGTGTGATTGTCAAAACATTTATAGACCCAAATATTACTCACCTCTAAAGTCAAGTCAGGAAGGGAAGTGGTCACACATTACTATTTTCAATCAGTTAAGAGTTGGAAGATTTTAATACATTCCAGGATTTTTTTTTTAAGTTCTGAATTAGATTTTTTTTTTGTATAATAATAAAGCATAAGAATGGTTATACAGTTCTTGGAAGATTTCATAATTACAGACAATTTAGGCTGGCAATTTTATGAATGGTTTAATGTTCATTAGCGAGGCCTCCTGCTTTGGTGTTACCTCCCATACCCAGGTCAAGGACAAGTGCAAAAGACAGTCTGCATGTGACTGATGAACTCACTTTCAGATGGTTCCTACTGCTTAACCAGTGTCTGTATCACTAAGTTATTATTATAAACACATCACTATAAATTAAGATAAGAAAGAATGCGGGAATAAAGGGAAGAGGATATGACTGAGACCTTGTATTTCTGAAAAGGCTCCAATAAAACAATTCTCTGTGTATGATGATGGAATACTTGAAACTACTTTAAAATCCTTACTCCAAATTTATCTCTAGCAAAAATTTGAAGTCAGTAGTGTCACATTATATGTAAATTTGGCCACTAGCTTTAAACAAACCCATTCCATCCCTCCACCCTTTCCTCTTTAATGTCCTTCTTTAAAATACACTTCTAGCAAAAGGCTCATAATGTCTAGTTGCCATGAAGAGATTTGTTTGCCAGTTTAATAGCTGACCACCTAAATGCAGTACATAATGTTTAAAAATAAACCAATGTAGCACTTAAACATTGACTACAATATTTAGTCATTTTCAGTCAAATTCCCAGTAAACATATGTTGATTTTATGCTTTTCTTCTTTGCCTGTGCATATAAATACAATGTGTATTGCAATATTATTCTCAGATTATAAGTTTTTAGGGCCAGCAGTCTTGTTTTCATACAGTCCAGCTTTATGAAGCACTAAATGGAAACTAATATTAATTAAAATTATTTGAAAGAATGGTGAAAAAGCTGTTTAAAAAAGATACAAAACCTTTGACTACAAATAAGGGGTTTTTTTTTTCTCACAAGTCCTGGAATTTTTATTTGTTTGTTAAAGCCTTAGAGCTTTTTACTTAACATCCCAGGTGGGAATGAAGGACCAGGTTGAAACCTTACACATCATGAGAGACTCAGCTAAATGTGATACATTTGGGTACAACTGTTCTGTGCCCATGCAAAAGACAGAATTAAGGTCCTTTAGTGAGGGATCGGAGGACTGTTTTATCTGTCTAATGCTGTCCAGATAATATTAAACAAGGGTAGCTGTGTTATGTGCATGGGGTTATATTGCTGAAATATAGCATGCTGGGAAATATTCATGTTAAGGCTAAGTGTGTAATTTAGGATATTTAAAGATCTGGAAGAAGCTGTTGATGCCCCCTCCCTGGAAGTGTTCAAGGACAGGCTGGACGGGGCTTTGAGCAACCTGGTGTAGTGAAAGATGTCCCTGCCCATGGCAGGGGGGTTGGGACTAGATGATCTTTAAGGTCCCTTCCAACCCAAACCACTCAATGATTCTATGATATAAATGGACTTTCTGGTATTTCCTAAATATGACTCCAACCTGGTCCAGATGTTTGACAAACATGTAGCCAGATACTAAATGAAAATTAATCTCTTTTACTTTGAATGTATGCTGTCATTTTAGAAATAATATTCCAACTGTAACTGTTAAGCATAGATTTTTAATTATTAAAGCTAGATTTGTCTGTCTAGGTCTATAAACCTAGAAGTTCAAGATATTAGCTGTTGTTGTGATTGTTAATTGATACAGTTGTCTACATATTGTGATGATTGCCATTCAAAAACCAGATTGTTTTAGATACTCTTTGTTTTGTGACTCAAAACATATAGCAAATAATTGCAGAAAGTCAAAAGATAACTCATAACATGACTGCATATTTGGATAGAAAAAAATTATTTGGGACTATGATGTACAAGGATTAATGTCTCAGAGGTGAAGAGGCACTATGTGATTTAGACTGCAAATCTATGCTTTAGTTGGATGATGAACATACAGTTTTGGTCCAAATTAATACAGAGGTAAGTCTAGATAATGCAGTTATATTGGGTATGCTCTTTATAACTCCTGTCTCCCACATTATTTTCAGAACTTGAGATGGAAAGCAGATGAGAGAGGAAAGGGAAAGGGAAAGGGGAAGGGAAAGGGGAAGGGAAAGGGGAAGGGAAAGGGAAAGGGAAAGGGAAAGGGAAAGGGAAAGGG
>NW_020799095.1:111721874-111739631 GCF_003259725.1 Athene cunicularia
GAAGGGAAGGGAAGGGAAGGGAAGGGAAGGGAAGGGAAGGGAAGGGAAGGGAAGGGAAGGGAAGGGAAGGGAAGGGAAGGGAAGGGAAGGGAAGGGAAGGGAAGGGAAGGGAAGGGAAGGGAAGGGAAGGGAAGGGAAGGGAAGGGAAGGGAAGGGAAGGGAAGGGAAGGGAAGGGAAGGGAAGGGAAGGGAAGGGAAGGGAAGGGAAGGGAAGGGAAGGGAAGGGAAGGGAAGGGAAGGGAAGGGAAGGGAAGGGAAGGGAAGGGAAGGGAAGGGAAGGGAAGGGAAGGGAAGGGAAGGGAAGGGAAGGGAAGGGAAGGGAAGGGAAGGGAAGGGAAGGGAAGGGAAGGGAAGGGAAGGGAAGGGAAGGGAAGGGAAGGGAAGGGAAGGGAAGGGAAGGGAAGGGAAGGGAAGGGAAGGGAAGGGAAGGGAAGGGAAGGGAAGGGAAGGGAAGGGAAGGGAAGGGAAGGGAAGGGAAGGGAAGGGAAGGGAAGGGAAGGGAAGGGAAGGGAAGGGAAGGGAAGGGAAGGGAAGGGAAGGGAAGGGAAGGGAAGGGAAGGGAAGGGAAGGGAAGGGAAGGGAAGGGAAGGGAAGGGAAGGGAAGGGAAGGGAAGGGAAGGGAAGGGAAGGGAAGGGAAGGGAAGGGAAGGGAAGGGAAGGGAAGGGAAGGGAAGGGAAGGGAAGGGAAGGGAAGGGAAGGGAAGGGAAGGGAAGGGAAGGGAAGGGAAGGGAAGGGAAGGGAAGGGAAGGGAAGGGAAGGGAAGGGAAGGGAAGGGAAGGGAAGGGAAGGGAAGGGAAGGGAAGGGAAGGGAAGGGAAGGGAAGGGAAGGGAAGGGAAGGGAAGGGAAGGGAAGGGAAGGGAAGGGAAGGGAAGGGAAGGGAAGGGAAGGGAAGGGAAGGGAAGGGAAGGGAAGGGAAGGGAAGGGAAGGGAAGGGAAGGGAAGGGAAGGGAAGGGAAGGGAAGGGAAGGGAAGGGAAGGGAAGGGAAGGGAAGGGAAGGGAAGGGAAGGGAAGGGAAGGGAAGGGAAGGGAGTTCAAAGCTAAGGCTTTCTAGGCCTCTGTTTTACATACGAAACAGAATATCTTGAATATTTTATTCCATTTCTGTGGGAAAATATCTAAAAAGGTGGATATGTGTCATATCAGAGAGACATTTTGTTCTTCTCGATGTTACCACTTTCCACCTTTGTAAAATTTGTCAGGTCTTGTACAACTTCAGTCATTATAAGGGTATTTTTGAATCAGTATCCATAAGCATTTGACTTTTGTAGTAGTTTTAGTGAAAACAAACTACAAATGTTTGCATTAAAATTGAGTCCGTTAGGTACGTTAAGAGTTTAAAAGAACAAAGCTTTATAAACATGCTCAGCTGCAACTTTAAATTAGTAACACCATTTGTATTTAACCAAACAGTTACATTTTCAGGTTTGTTGTATAGGTTGCAACTGAAACCCAAAAGCCTGTTTATGGATAATACCTATTGTATAATTGGCATAGAATCATAGAATGGTTTGGGTAGGGAAAGACCCTTCTTTTCACTGACCTTGGTATTTGCACAGATGTTCTCCTCATAACTCTTCCTCCTCACAGCTCCAACTCATCCTCCCAGATTCCCCTTCTTAAACATGTTATCATGAAGGTGAAAGTAATTGGCTCAGCCTTGCCAGAGATGGGTCCAACTTGGAGCTGGGGGAGCTTCAAGTAGCTTCTCACAGGGGACCACTGCTGTAGCCCCCTCCCTTGCTACTAAAAACCCCAACCAGTCACACAAACACACCACATTGTTACTCCTCATCTTATCACTACACTCCTGATAAAGACTCCCTCCTCATCTTTTCTGTAGGCCCTCTTTAAGTACTGAAAGGCTGCTATAAGGCCTCCCTGGAGGCTTCTCTCCTCCACTCTGAATAACCCTGAGTTTTTCAGCCTGTCCTTATAAGGGAGGTCCAAGCCCCTAATCATCTTCATGGCCCTCCTCTGGAATTGCTCCAACAAGTCCATGTTCTTCTTATGTTGGGAGCCCCAGAGCTAGACACAGTACTCCTGGTAGGGTCTCATGAGAGCTGAGCAGAGGGGGAGAACCACCTCCCTCAACATGCTGGCAACACTTCTTTTGATGCAGCCCAGGATGCAATTGGCTTTCTGGGCTGTGACCTCATATTCAGTTTTCCACCCACTAATACCCCAATTCCTTCTCTGCAGGGCTGCTTTCAATCCACTTATCACCCAGCCTATGTTTGTGCATGGGATTGCTTCAACCCATGTGCAGGATCTTGCACTTGGCCTTCTTCAACTTCATAAGGTTCACATGAGCCCACCTCTCAAGCCTGTCAAGGTCCTTCTGGATGGCATCCCTTCCCACCCCTGTGTTGACTGCACCACACAGCTTGGTGTTGTCATCAAAATTCCTGAAAGTACACTCAATCCCACCATTCATGTCGCCAGCAAAGATGTTAAAGAGTGACAGTCCCAATACCAACCACTGAGGAATACCACTCATCTCTCTCCACTTGGACATGGAGCCATTGACTACAACTCTTTGAGCAAAACCACCCAGTCAATTCCTTATCCACTGAGTGGATAAGACGTCTGTCAAATTCACATCTCTTCATTTGAGAGACAGGGATGTCATGTGGGACAGTGTCAAATGCTTTGCACAAATCCAGGTTGATGGTTTCAGTTACTCTTCCCTTACCCACCAGCCCCATAACCCCATTGTAGAAGGCCACCAGATTTGTCAGGCACAATTTGCCCTTAGGCTGTCACCATTCATCTCTTTATCTTCCATGTGCCCTAGCATAGTTTCCAGAATAATTCACTCCATGATCTTGCCAGGCACAGATGTGAGACTGACTGGCCTGTAGTTCCCTGGATATCTCTTTTTTCCCTTTTTAAAAATGGGGGGTTTATTTCTCCTTTTCAGTCAACGGGAACTTCACCGGACTGCCACAATTTCTCAAATACAATGGATAGTGGCTTAGCCACTTCATCCTCCAGTTCCCTCAGGACCCATGAATGCATCTCATCAGGTCCCATGGACTTGTGCACCTTCACGTTCCTTAGATGGTCTCAAACCTGATGATCTCTTACAGTGGGCAGTTCTTCATTCTCCCAGTCCCTGCCTTTATCTTCCCTATCTTGGGCAGTGTGTCTGGAGCCCTTGCTGGTGAAGACTGAGACAAAAAAAGTCACTGAGTGTCTCAGCTTTCTCTATATCCTGGGTAACCAGATCTCCTGTTTTCTTCCAGAGAGGGCCCACATTTTCTGTAGTCTTCCTTTTATGACTGACATACCTGTAAAAGGGTTTTTTGTTGCCCTTGATGTCTCTGGCCAGATTTAATGCTGTCAGGGCTTTGGCCTTCCTAACCTGATCCATGGCTACCTAGACAGTTTTTCTGTATTTCTCCCAGGCTATCTGTCCTTCCTTCTGCCCCCTGTAGGCTTCCTTTTTGTGTTTGAGCTTGTCCAGGAGCTCCTTGTACATTCATGCAGTGCTGTCATTTTTGCCTGACTTCCTCTTTGTCAGGATGCATCACTCCTGAGCTTGGAGAAAGTAATCCTTTAATATTAACCAGCTTTCTTGGGCCTCTCTTCCCTCCAGGGCTTCATCCCATGCCACTCCACCAAGCAGATCCCTCAAGAGGCCAAAGTCTGCTCTCCTGAAGTCCAGGGTAGCGAGCTTGCTGTGCATTCTCCTTGCAGTCCTCAGGATCTTGACCTCCACCATTTCATGGTCACTGCAGCCAAGGCTGCCCTTGAGCTTCACACTCTCCACCAGCCCCTCCTTGTTGGTGAGACCAAGGTCCAGCACCTTGGTCTCCTTGTTGGCTCCTCTATCACTTGGAAAAGGAAGTTATCATCAATATGTTCCAGGAACCTCCTGGATTGCTTATGCCCTGCTGTGTTTTCCCTCTAACAGATATCGGGGTCGTTGATGTCCCCCATGAGGACCAGGACTTGTGAATGTGAGGCTGCTCCTATCTGTCTACAGAGGGCCTCATCCAATCGGTCTTCCTGGTTGTTGGCCTGTAGCAGATCCCCACTATAATGTCTCCTGTCCCTGCCCTCCATTTAATCCTGACCCATAAGCTCTCAGTCAGCACCTCATCCATGCCCAGGCAGAGCTCCGCACATTCCAGCTGGTCACTGACATAGAGAGCAACACTCCCTCCTCGTCTGCCCTGCCTGTCCTTCCTAAAGAGCCAGTATCCTTCCACTCCAACAGTCCAGTCATAGGAGTCATCCCACCACTTCTCCATGAGAAGGTGAGACCAAGGTCCAGCATAGCACCTCTTCTTATTGGCAATAAGATTGTAACCCTGCAGGTATGTACACGTCTCTAGTTCCTCTTGTTTATTCCCCATGCTACATGCAGTTGCATAGAGGCATTTAAGCTGGGCCCCTGATGAAGCTGACTTACTGGCTGGAGTGGCTGGAATTCCTTTGTGCTGCTCCTCAGGTGCTCTCCTGATGACCTGTGACCCCTCTCCAGGCTCTGAGCATCTACTGCATCTATTGCTGGCACTGGCATCAATCTGGTAGGAGTGGGATGGATTGAGGTTCCCCTCCCCCAGAAACTTTAGTTTAAAGCCCTCTTCATAGACTTCATTTTTTTAAATCAAGAAAATAATTAGAAGTTCACAAGAATGAGTGTAAAATGGAACAATCTGGTAGAATTAAATGTATTAATCTTTTTTTAAAGACCTAGATGGAAAATTAACATTTACGTAGTAATAGGCAATGTCTCTTACTTCATGCACAATATTATGGACACTTAAAACCTGAAAGGAGAATAACATTTTAGTAAGGCTTTTGCTATTAATAGTAAGTTTATCTCTTTTTACATTTCAGCTTTGAATAAGAATATAGTAATAGGAAGTAATGAAAAATCAGACCAGCCTCTTTGAAGAGCTTGTAGAATTGAGGTGATGATGAGGCTCAGAGAGATAAGAGAATTCAGCACAAGAACAAGACAGAGATGGACAAATGCCAAAATAAAGAAATGAGCAACATTATACAGAGAGATATGATTTTTTTATTATTATTTTTTTCATAGACCTGCACTTATTCACCTTGGGATACTCCCAATTATTTTTAAGACCTTACTCATTTCCTAGATGACAGATTAGAGATGGTACATTGTCAAGTCCTTGTGATTAGTGAAAGAAAGTTATGGAAAACCCCTATGTGTCTCTACTTTCTTTAATCTCCTAACTGTGATTTGGAATCAAATTAAATAGGTTTGTTCATCTGACGAGTATAGTTAAAACATTAAAGATCTTTGGAAAAGGTCATGTGAGATACTCTTTGCCATTCTTAGTAAGCAAGGTGATTTTATGCTTTAACTTTCGGCTTTAAATCAGAAATTTTAATAGTCAACCTCAAGCAAAATAATGACATCACTAAGAATATGTTACTGTAATAGCACCTTTATCTGTCATGTTGTTTTTTACAGCTGGATTAAAAAATGTAATTTCACTTTGTAATCAGATTATATTGTCTGCACCTCAGTTTCTTCACTGGTGCTAAATGAAGTTTAACAAAGGAGTTGACATCTCTTTGTATTTGGAAAGTACATTTCTGTGAAACTATGAATAGGAATTCAAAAGTGAAGTATCTTATTTAAAGATATTCAGTTTGATACACTGATTTTGGAAGGAGAGTAGTGCTAATTAAGAAAACTCCACTGAAAATATCAGTGCATTCTCAAAACAAAATCTCAGTCTGAATACAAAGTTTGCGGTTTAGGCTTTTTATGTGGAAACTCAGATGCCTACAGTGTTGAACTCTGGCTTATATTCAGTAGCATTCATGCAAGCAACTCAAACAGCTTTTCAGGACTTTTTCTCAGTATCTCAAAGCAGCCTTCAGCACACCTATCCTGCATAGGACAGATGCTATTATTTTATATAGTTGGTAAAGTGTATTTTACAGAAACTTACAGAGCTGGCAGCCTCACTCACTTTAGATATGACAAAGAAGAAAGCAGTAAACAAAAGATGTTGTGGGGAAGAAAAGACAGAGAATGTGAATATAAGCTGTAATGTAGGAAAGCTTGATCATGGTGCTGAACTAATCAAAATGCAAATCAAAACTCATATCTGGCAGTTTAAAAAAAAAATCAAAAAGCTGCTTGACAAATGGAAGTTATGTATGTTCTTTATGAAATAGCAGTCTATAAAGGCAGGCGAGGAACAGAAACATGTAATACAAGCAGGCAAAAGAACCTACTTCTACCTCACCCTCCAAGTAGTCTCCTGCAATTTATCATGTATGAAGCAGATCTTACAAGATCTTTTTGATCATAAGTCACGTTGTCATTGTGAGGGTTATTTTCAGTTCCTGGTGGAATTTCTTGTAAGGGCTCTTCCTCAAGGAAGGCTTTGATTTTCCCCTGTGAACGGATAGTTGAAACAGGAGTTTGCCCACTCACTTCTCAAAACCCAAACCAATTTACCTGCATCAAAATCAAAAATAAAAACTTATGCAGCTAAAAGATATTAACATTTTATTCTTTTAATGTTTATAGATGGCCTTTCATATGAGACAGTGAAAACTGACAAATTAATTTTCATTTTTCTGTTCCACATTGCTGTCAAGATATTGTATATTGTGAGAATGTTGCAGGCACTTCAGGGGAATGAGTGTTTTTTTACTCATTCAGAGAGTTTTTCTTGGTTTTGTGAAAACGCACTTTTACAGCATGTGCATTTTAGACTAGACTTGCGGTCTGTTAAAGGTTAAGAAAAATACAGTTCCTAAAAGTATTATTTTTTCCTTTTATGGATGAGCTCTAGGCTTTAAGACATCAGTGTAAATAGAGTTTCCTGTTTCAGGGAAGTTTGGCTACTGCAGGAGCCCAGAGGTCCTTTGGGAAAAGCTTGATAGGAACTATGAGTTGAATGTGACCTGAGGCTCCAGGAACCAAAGAGCCAGAACTGAGGGAAACACATTTCACAGCCCTTTTGTGCAATCTTTAGTCCCATAAGCACTTCTGGGAAAGTAAACCCTTCATCATACACACAGTATTTATTGCTAAAGGAGAAGTCATGCTAATGGCTTTCAGAAATGATTCTGTTATCTGTAGATCTGTGACTTCTTTCCTTGAAGCTTGCTGTAACTTCAAAAAAATCTGCAGATTTGCAGAAATGGCTAAGCAGGAGTAGGAATGCTAATCACTTCTCCATGGCTGGTAGGCATCGTGCAGGATCCAGTCCAAAATGCAGTTCTGCATCCAAGATTTTTAGGAA
This sequence comes from Athene cunicularia, assembly GCF_003259725.1. NCBI lineage: Eukaryota > Metazoa > Chordata > Aves > Strigiformes > Strigidae > Athene > Athene cunicularia. Next base: position 111,729,125 of record NW_020799095.1, read on the forward strand.
TTTTCTGGAGTATGCTTGAATTACTGCATGAATTCTGTTCTATGAGCAGTGTTAATTTATCAGAACCCTGTGCTTATTTATTCAGCAATCAGTGTTGATTCTTTCCTCCTCCTTTGCTCACCCTCTCCCACTGACAGCTGAGCAAAATTTGTGCATGTGAAGGAAGGAGGAAAGCAAGCAGGATGGGAGAGATGGCTTACTGTGCTGCAGAGCAGCCACCACACATTTACATTAATGAGGTTACTTGTGTGAATATCACTTGAATGCATTTTTTCTTCATTGGACCAAGTTTTAATTGGACCTCTGCCACAGATTTTCCAACGTGACATAAAGTGAATCATCTAACCTCTAATTCTATTCCATATAATTTTAAAAGGAGTACTAATACTTAGTATATATTCTTTTTTTTTTTCTTTTTTTTTTTTTTTTTTACTGGATGTGTTTTTTGAAAGAAAGACATTACACCCAGTCTCTGAATGTACTGATGTAGTGCAAATAATTAAAACAATAAAATAACTTGGAATATTAGAAGAACAACACACAATTATTTATTTAGTCTTTGCATGTGCTTTCATATTTCCATTTGCTTTCACTTACCATTATCAAAAATAACAGTTCAAAAAAAAAAAAAAGAATTAACATTATTTAAATACTCAAAGTATATTTTGAAAAAATAAGCAGATAAATTGCATTAATTGTAGGGATTGGAATGAAATAATGCATTCCTCCTTTTCTTCATAACTACTCTTTCTTTGTGTTGAAAGAAGTTGTCCTTTGGAAATCTGGAGAATAGCTTTCATAACTAGAAATTAACTCTGGTAGATTACCTCAATTTGATAATGCTGAAATTAAACAAGTATCCTTTTTAATGACCTAAACATTAAAAAGTAATGTTCTCTCTCATTCTCTGAATTTCAGCTTATGCTATGCAGTTTGTCTATAAGGGTTATTCATGTGAAGTAAAACATTGGGTGTGTGCTTTCTAAAGACCTCTGTAAATCAACAAAGCTATACATAGCACAGTCTGATGTAGTTACCAGCTGATATTTCTGCAAAGACACTCCAAATGAGAGAGGAAATTCCAAACTTCCTTATTATTCCAACATGCTGAGCTTGCTAGTCAATAAAAGTTTTCCAAGTTTTATGTAGTATATTGGTGACATTTGGCTGGTTGTAGTGGCAGGTATCCTTTGTTTCCTATTCTTCATTAGCTATGAACTTTTCATTAGTGTTGCATTGCTGAAATATTACATTTTTATTATATGAGCTATAGCAATCAAGCTATTTTTATTTAAGCATCCCAACTACATCTCCTTTTAACTAGCTGATAGCAAAAAGTAATCTTACAATGAATATTTTCACAGAGAGTGTGCCACTTTTGTGTATGGAATTTGGAGAGTTCTACTTTCAGGATCTTCCTTTATAAAAGAATATTGCATATTGAAGTGAGAATTAAGCCTAAATATTGCACAGCTTTGAATTTCTCTTTTCCAGCTTTATACTATTCATCATAAGTCACTCAGCTGCTGCAAACCCAGGCAATCCAAGCTGAAGAATGACAAAAAAAAAAAAAAAAGGAAATAAACCAGGTTGATAGGGAAGAGAGGTGGTTACTAAATAAACATGCTTTACACTATGGTGAAAAAACTGTGATGTTGGAATAACAGTGAATAAAACACAAGCAAAATCAGAATAATGATATTAGTGACTAGAATGGGCATATGTTTAAATATACGCCCATTGACTAGAATGAACATATATTTAGACAAAATCAGAAATGTATCAAATGTATCAAAATCTATTCCTAACACACAAGAAGAACAGAATTGTGGAAAAATAATAAAAATCCATGTAGATATCACTGAGATGCTGTAGGAAAGCATTAGCCAAAGAGTGATTAATAGATAGTGGAACAGACATCCAAAGAGACTTATGTAGTGAAAGGCTGGAGAGATGATTTTTCTAGGCTGTCTCTTACTTGGAGAGATGATTTTTTCTAATTTTGGTATTCAGCTCCCATCTCTGCTCTCTGGGCTGCATTTTTCAGCTCTGTGCTTGGGCAGGTTATCAGCCCATTGGCAGCTATGTAACTGTCAGCCAGGCAGATGCAACTTTTTGCATCCCTCTTTTTTGCCCTGCTTAGTAGATGTGGCTCCATTTTAAAAGGTACCTTGCTTTATTTAATGCATAAAGGTCTTAACATCACCTTGAAGTCAAATTAAAAAGTCATGATGACAGAGTTAGGATAAATGACAAGACGTGGGATGGCATCGACAAAATTTTCCTTTCAAAAGTGAAGAGACGATTTTTCAAACACAAAAACATCCTAGAATTGTCATGGTGGTAAAAATAAAAGGCTCTGTAAGTTAGCTGTTAGATTCTTTTTGTTAACTTACTGTGTGGTTCTGCATATGACAGTTCATTTTCATTTCCTTTTACTTTATTCCTTCTCAGGTTTAAAAGCAAAACATTCCTTTTCAATTTTGTAAGGCAGATGAGCAGTTATTTGTGGTATGTTTTGCTGTTACTGATATAGGTGCTCCAAAATAAACAACTAATTTCTGAAGTTGGAAATTTTTCAGGATTCTCTGTATGCATTGCAATCCCGGCATGTTTGGCTAAATCTGCTTATCTTTTACACAGATAGTCTGGTTGGAATTGCTATACAGCATTGTTGCCAGGTATTTCTCAAACAAGAATGTACATATATTGTTCATAAACTCTTTGGAAGTTTTTTATCAGAAAATCATACCAGACAGTAAAGCTTGTCAGAGTTCAAGAAGGCAGCATTTGAACATGGGGGTCCAATTTAAAGGCTACTTTTCATAACAATATATGTGTTAGAGTATAGTATTTACTGAAGCTGGGCTAAAAGACTTCTGTGAAAAGCCTTGACTTGGGTTCCACAATACTTACAGAAAATATATACTGTTTGCATAACTATGCAATTTCTACTACTTAAAAGGAAACTTCAAGAAACTTTTATTAATACTGTGAGAAAAAAAAATCCTGTGGGGTTTTTGCTGCTTCATTTTTACACTGTTTTTTAGAAATCTCTTACCAAACATTCTATGCTGTCCTTGGTCATAGACACAGCTTTTCCAGGGAAGGCATGTTTGAGCATGACAGAGTATGGAATAAAACTCTCTGTACCCCACTCCAGACCACCCCACCATGGTATTCCAAGTCCTACAACTTGAAAGAAAGTAGCCATACCTTTAAAAATTATCACTGTGTATTAATTTTACACATTCCATCATCTGGGATACTAAGCTCCCTTCACTCCTTCAGAGATGCAATATGTTTCCTTATTCCCACACTGGTATAAACAAAATTCCAAAACATACTGTTTCAATGTCAATTCCATATCCACCTGTTTCAATAACTGTTGTGTATTTTACATATTCTTCCTAGTTAAACTCATCACTGACTTGTTTCCAAATACCTGAGGGCAGTAGACTGAAATAGAATTTCAAACATGAAGTCACAGGATTCTGCTGAAGCCATGTTTTTATGTGGGATTTGGCATTAGTCTCTTTAACAAGTGGAAAAGACAGTGCTTGATGCTGTGAATGTGCATGCCTAAGTATTGCAGTGAGTTATTAAAACTGTGACTATTGCCACAACCTTTTTTAAAAAATTGTTGTATTCACCAGTTCTTGGGAGCATTCTTGGTGTGCTCTGGGAGGAATAAAAACCCCACAAGTTGCTTTTTTTTTGTTTGAAAAGAACTAAAAATTCTCACTAGAAATTTCTATACAGTAAATAAAGCTGGTATGCTTTCTAAATAGTCAACAACATCCTGAATGCCAAAATAGTCTTCCACTGTATGTATTCCTATGCATCCATCTTCTGAAAAATGTATGACTTTTTCTAAATTAAAGTTACATCATCACAGGCCACATTTTTTTCTTTGACTCTTCTAATTATGGGAAGCATGAGAAAGCCGACCTTCCCTTTCCTCACTCTCTTCATTGTGCATCAGAAGCTAGTATTCTTGTCTGCTGGAGTTCAGACAATGTCAAAGTGGAGGAGGAAAAAAAAAGAAAAACAATAACGGGCTGTCTGCCCATCCTTCCACTGTGTGAACAGGGAGGGTTTGAGGCAGCAGTTTTCATGGGATAGGATTGTACCAAGACCTAAAAAATTAAAACATACTGTTTAGATACCTCGGTAAAGGAAGTGATTTTGGGGGGAGACTTTTAGAAACACATTTCAGTTATGGATTACTGTACAAATAACTAGTAGCAATTAAATATTTTTAAGTACAGATATTAATGCAAACCAGGATTTAGTTACTAATACTTAGATGCACAAGCATAGTTTTAAATTCCAACATTAAAAGGTTAGCTGATAAATCCGGGCATATTATTTAGTGCTGTGAATTTCCCACTGAGTTTCTGCAATGTAATTTACTTTGTTTGATAAATTTCTATTTTTAATGTCTGTAGCTGTTCATCTTGGAAAGAGAGATGTGCTCGTTGAGTGGAAAACTGGTATTTATATCCCCAAATTCTTAATAAAATTAAAAATAGTTTTACTGTTATTCTACTATTTGATGGTAATTGGGGTTTGAGGTGTGTCTGGGACTGGATGTGACTCCATCTTTTCATTACTTTGCTGGGAATTTTTTTTAAATTTTTTAAAATGTGTGGCTAAAATGGTAGTTATACATTAAAGTATGAGGTAACTTCAAAGATAGCTTTAAGAAAGAAATACAGGTTTAAATTTTCTTTATCTTTGTCACAAAGTTTATTTGTTGATTCTGAAGGAATTAAATTGATAAATGCAGTGCTCAGGTAGCACCCGGTGACATTTTAACCTGGGTTCAAAGCTTCTCCTGTAGAGAGCCGCTTTGATGTTCTTACATTCATTCACCCCTCATTTGCTATTGTCTTAAGTATTTACCTTCTGGAGTTTATTTAGGAAAGGCATTCTAGGATGTAGCAGAATATCTTAAAAGAGAAGCATGGTAGGATAGAGATGCTTACAGAAATGCTAATCGCCTGCGATCTGTCATGTACTTAGAAATAAATGGCAAGGTCAATACTAAATGTACCTGATTCTGGATTATTAAAAACTGAGGAAGAAACTGTATGCTTCCTTGAAAGATATCTCTGTCATTTTCTTTTTGCAATGGTTTTCAAACTTAAGTATTGATTATATTTTTTTTTTTAACTTCAACATCTCAGTTAGAAAACATTCCTTGAAACTCACTTGAAAAATGAGCTTTTCAACACATAGTTACTTTCTGTATCCCTCATAATATTTAGTATTACTCTTTCACATCTTTGTGTGAGCAATTAGTGATATGTGTATGCAGATTTATGCTGTCCGGTTTACTGGAAATATTAAATAGCTCATGAGGCATTTAATAACTAAAATGACGGAAATACCTGCCTTCTCTTCATCACAAGGCTGACCAATGGGACTAATGTACTTTATGCATGAGGTTGAAAATTAAACTGTGAAGAATTAGCATAATCTGAGTGTGCAATGTGAAATCAGAATTACATAGTTATAACTTCTGCTTGAGGAGAACACTGTTGAGAGATTATTTACATACTTCCTGGATAGAAGATATTTTACTGAATTTTATTTGAGAATTTTTTTATTAATTCCATGCAAGAAACAGGTCAGCTTGGTGAATTTGCTGTTTTGTTTTAAGATCTACAGAGAGAGATTATTAAATATTGTTGAGGGCTGAGTGTAACACAGGACATGATTTCTATTCTTTGCAGTTTCTGAATAGCAATTCCTAAATGAACAAAGCTGTCAATGAAACTGAAATAGTGAAACAAAGATTTAAGTATGGAATGAAGAAAAATTAGCAATTTAGCTCTAAATTGCTACTGTAGTCAAAACTAAATATTAGCATATTTTTTCATTAATGTTTAGAAAACTAAGTATGGAAGGAACTTCAGGAGCTGACTGGCCTACCCACTCACAGGTTGCCCAGAGAGACTGTGGAGTCTCCATCCATGGAGATATTCAACAGCCATTTGGACATGGACCTGGGCCCTGTAGGTAGTCCTGCTTGAACAGGGAGGTTGGACCAGATGACCTCCAGAGGTCCAGTCCGGCCTCAACCGCTCTGTGATTCTGTGACCTGATGCAAGATCAACTGTAGGTGTGCCATTCTTAACAGGTGTTTGTCACCTGGTTTTAAAACATATTTGCCTGATTTTAAAATATATTTGTTCTCTCTTCATAAAAAATTGAGGGGTTTGTTTTCTCCATAGGTAACATATTCCAATATCTAACTGTCTTCACCTTCTTTAGACTATTTTTCTTATAATTGAATCTAAATTTTCCTTAATGCAGTTTAAGTGTGTCATGATTTTCTGTCCTGTCCTCTGTGGATATTAATCTGAACTTCACCAACCATCTAGGAATGTAAAGACTGTTATTTTGTCACCTCTTCCCTGAGGAGAAAGGAAAGGTTGCTTCACAGGTGGCAGAAAACGTACGTATCCACATAGCCCAGTGTGATGGGTTTTTTCTCTTTTCCTCTCAGCAGCATGACACTGTTGACTGGTGTTTAAACTGTCATCTACAATTACTCCCCAAATATTTTTCTTCAGTACTGTTTCTTGCTTTTAAGTTCCTCATCTTTAACATAGATTATTCCTACCTCATTAAAATACCTTTCATTTGTTTGTGTTGAATTTTATCCTATGGTGCTTAGGCCATTTGTGTAGTTTTCAAGGTAATTTTAATTACAGTCTTGTTCTTGAAACTTCTTGATAACCCTTCTCACTTGCTGGAAGTTTGCAAGTTTAATAAATATATGCCCTCTTCTATTAGTTGTCTTGGTAGAAAGTTTATTTTTACTACTGGTTGATCTATATAAAATTCCAGTCTATTTGTCCTTACATTTTGATAGTGAGCCATTGATAAACAATTTCCAATTTTTTTTTTACAAAGAAAATACTTATTAAGAAATTACTGTGGAAATTCTCCTCTGTGTAAGTTTTACTACAAGAAAAGAAAAGATACCTGTGAAAATTAGTGCAAGCAACATGTGTATCTCTAATGACTATACATATTTATAGAGGCCCTTAGGATTCAAAATTTCTATGCAATTTAAATGTAAGAGAATCCTTACCACAGAAATGTCATTGTTGCTTGGAGGGGATATAACTATATTTTAATAATTTCGAAGTGACACTACCCAGAGTTTAAAAATGCAAAATAAAAAAAATACAGCATTTTTCCCAAGGGATTCTTCCTACTTATCTTTAATAAACGATCTCAATTCTCTAAGATAAGAGCCTGAAATTAGGCAGTATGAAATCACAAAACTATAAAGAGTCAAACGAAATTATCCAAATTGGAATTCTACCTATACTTAGTCAGCAGTATCAATGTGTTTATGTTTATAAAAAAGTAAAAGTGTTTTCTTATCAAATGGCCAAGATTTTTTGTATTACCCAGATCTGAGTGTTTAGATATATAAATTAATTTTCCAATCTTTCTTAATTTGTTTTTCTAAGAGTTTTCCATCTTGTATATTTTGGCACCAAATAAAATTTATAAAAGGAATAATTATATCTGTTCTATTCACTTATTTATTAGAATAACTATAAAAAGTCAGTTGACTACTCATTATTTGCTAGTTTGCTTTTCTTGTAGTCAGAGATGTTGGTCCTCATTTAAATTGATCTTCAGCTTGCTGATGTGCTTTTTGTAGCGAAAAGAAGGAGAAAAATCAGGTACACTAGTTTTGATTATGTAGTCATGCGACTATACAATAAGTGCTGATTTATATACAAATATAGCCGTTTTTGTTCTCTCTGTATGATTTGCCACTTTACAGTTTTCTAGGATCGATATGGGAAAAGGTAATTAAGCTTAGAAGAGAGTTAAGCTGCAGTTCCAGAATAGCCCACAGATGCACAGTAGAAATGAAGGTTTAAATTTGGCTTGGGTTCCTCACCACTAATTTTCTTTTGGACCATTAATCTACCCTTTTCCTAGTTGACTGTAATCGCTCTGTTATTGCTGATCCCTGACTAGTCATGCGAAAGAGTCCTAATGATGCTCTGATTCTCCCAGAGTTTTAGCAGGAATGTGGGAAAAAGGACATCTCAGTATCTTTAGGTTCAGCATGGAACTGCGCTTAAAGCTGGAGAGCGGCAGAGAAGCACGTGATCTACAGCCTTTTTCTACTCTGCTGCAACTTTGGACCAGTTAGTCAGAACATCTGAGTTCCCAAAGCTCTAGAACAGTGTTAGTAATATTAACATGCCTTTGTAAAGCATTTGTTGGATGAAAACCAACATATAAATACCCTCTGTAGTGAGATGGTATACAAAAGCTGGGTTTGGAAAAAGTATGAATTCTTGTTTTTCAGAATGTTCTCAATTGCAAGGTAAGAGCAGTAGGTAGAGGCTTGATAAACATGACTTTTAGTTGATCATCTAGTGTTGCAGTCACATAGGAACTCTCAAGGAGTGGCATATCCCCATAGTGTCTTGCTTTAGTTCTTGATACAGTGACTGTTCAAAATAATGTCCAGTTTAGCTTGTGACAAAGGGGTGAAGCCGCAGCTACTTCTGTGATCTTGGTGTGCTCAGCTGTAGACTCTTCAGAATCTTCTGAAATTCTAGTTCTCAGCTTCTTCCTTCCTGGACCACTCTTCTGTTTAGACACACGGTTATTCCATGGAACTGGGCTCTTGTCAGAGCTCCTCCTCTTAGATTTACCCAAAAAGATGGTTAAACACTTTGGACTGAGAACTTTGGTTTTTTAATAATTTGTTGTTGTGGAATTTATACAATTGATTTTGAATCGTTTACTTTCTGGAATATTGCCTTAACATTATTAACCTCGCATCCAACCCTTCTTTTAAGATTCAAGCTGGTTAGCCATTTTAAAAATTATTTTTAACAGAGCAGTGGGTAATAATTGGTTCTTGAAAGAAAACTTTCCCTAGTGAACATATAACATGCTTGTAAAGTAACTAGGATAGATTATTGATTCTGGTTAGAAATCTAAAACATAACCTTGAATGCTTTGTGATCTTCCCAGTGATATGCCCAAATTACTTTTGGTGCCATGTATTATATTTAATTCACATTATTATTTAAATTCTTTCTGTGAAAATATATTTAACTAAGTTATTTACTAAGACATATCACTGAAATTTACAGAGCTGAAAAAGTAATTTATTCACAATATTTACTATCAAATTCTGCCATACAGGTATGTCTTTTGAGTCACCTCTTATTTCAGTATTGCAGGATAGATTTTGATCTACACCTATATAAACAATGACCTTAATATATGGCTATTCTGTAAATGAAAATACATTAAATATGTGTCAACCTATAAACTCTTTTTATGTGGGTAAAGTTGAATAATAATCTGTGCTTTGTAAAAACAGCCAGTAATCAGCAGTCTGTGACCCTAATCTTTATAATAATGGTTTTCTTTAATCCTAATTAAATATACATCTTAGGCAACTGCACACTTTAGTGTTACATGGTGTTTAAAATATTTGTAAGCAGTGCTATTGTAGCTGTCTAATCACTCACTGCTGCAACACTTAGTTTTTGACTGTATAAGAAGAAATATGTCATATACCTCTTCTCTGTGGGCTGTGCAAGTAATCTGCTTCTGTTTGGAACAGCATCTGAATGCATATAACAATCTACTCATTTTCAAATACAAATTTCTTAAATTTCTATTTTATTGAAAATCTCTAGCAAAGGAAAAAGTAGCTTTGAGTAATTTTTTAATTTGAATAATAAAGTCATAATGCATGTTTACTAACCACTTGCAGGTAACTATTAGCAACAGTGGTTGAATTTGTTTAAGGAAATTTTGAAACATGAAATTTGAAATTTCAGGCTGAACCAATGACATAAAAGTCTGTGGTTTATAAACACATAAAGTCAATAAACATACTATCAAATATTCTGTAACTTAAGTGTTTAATGGAAAAAACCCTATTGAATATTTTACCATTTTATGTGCCTAACAGTAAGAGTTCTCTTGAGATATAAACATAAATCCTATATGCATCTATCAGAGGGAATCCCCAGATTTCATGCTCATGCCTGCATGTAATTTAGTAACTGAATAACTTTATCTTATCTTCTTGTTTCAATTTCAGATGAATCTGGTGCTCCTGTAAAGTGAAGTTCTGGTAGGCTAGTGTCTAGCCAGTGCTATTTTAAGGTTCAGTGTCTAGTTAGGGAAAGCTGACAGACCAGTGAGTCCCCATTAATATGAAACCCTTCCAAAGACAGGTGACACATCCTGCCTTGCTTCTGTAATCATATATTTAAATTAAAATTAGTTGACTATATTTCAGAATATTTCTGAAGCTACAGACTGCAACAGCTTCAAATAATTCTTACAACTATTAATTGGCAACTTATGTACATCCATTACTTATCCAGATCAAACCTTTGTTGCTTGGATTTTGCTACTGAATTAGTCTGACAAGTGGCAAAAAATGTGTGGCTGCACTGTTGCAAACCTGAAAGGCTGTCTCTTA
>NW_020799095.1:111739681-111744246 GCF_003259725.1 Athene cunicularia
GAAAATAAGGCTTGAGGAATTACGTTCTTTCAACCATATTAAATAAGTCTTAGGACCCTTTTGCAGATTTTAATACTTAGCCTGGGATAGGCATTGCCTCAGTGTCAGAGGTGTGACTACCGTTGTCCTCTGTGAAAAGCTGCCCAAGTTCTACAACTGAAACTCTAAACCAGAAACTATTAACTCTAAAAAGCACGAGGACTACTAGACATTAAGTGTGAAGCAGGAAGGCAGGTGAAACAGCTCAAAGATGGAGCTACCTCATGGGCTAACAGCAGGCACCAACAGTGGGAGGAGAGAGAAAGGAATAGACATAAGGAGTTGCAATGAGGTAGGAAAGAGGGCACAGTTGGGACAGGAACAGAATCAGGAGATAGCAAGGAGCAGGGATGAAGATAAAGAGAGTGAGGAACTATGAACAGGAAAGAAAAAGGGGTTAAAGCCAAGCAATTAAGCCAAATGACAGAATATGGGTAGATTTCAGACAAATGGAAAAAGCATGTTATTTTGATCATGCAAAGATGCTATACAAATCAGATAGGAGTGTTTAGGCTGTTATGTAAAACTGCTAATATGAGCAACACAAAGAACATAAACTAGGCAAAGAATACAGTAAAAGGAGACTATAACAAAAGGAAAGGTACAGAAAAGATGGAGGCAAAGCAAGAGTTGTCATTCCAGAAATGGGAATTGAACCAATTATTCCACAGCCCCAGCACTGTTTTGTTGTCCTGCACTATTATCTCAAAATCCACTGACAATGTTTGTTCCTCAGTCTTCACTTTGTGGCTGGTCAAAATACAGGCTCACACAGCAGGAGACGATAAAAGCTGTTATTTGATGAGGCATTCCTCAGTGGCTGCTTCATTTCATGCAGATGACAGACAAAGTTCTAGGACGAAATCAATATTAGAAAGCAGGCAGCAAATGAAAAGACCAACAAGAAGAGATCAAATGAGGTGGGAAAATGGTCACCTCAAGGTTAAAGGCAATTTAACAATACTTTGGAGAATTGCATCCTGTAAATACTACAGTCATAAAGTTCTATGTAATAACATATTTCCTTTGAGACTGATTGCACTGATATATTTGCTTTTTATGGAAAGGAGATAATCAATAGGGCTTGATTTTTACTTATCGGTATTGTGTTGTGGCATCTACTGATTGCTGGCTAGGAGAATCTGCAAGAAGAAAAATGCTGAGGAAATGTATTAATTGGTAATTAAGAAATTAATGTGAAGAACAAAGAAGACATTAAAAGAAGAAGTAGTATCTTAATAATATTTCATGATATTGAAGGTAAAAAAGGACAACTACCAAGACGTATGCAAGTGTAGGTAATCTTCTAGTGCCAGAAACACATACTTGCTGATGTAACTACAACTTCACTAGCAAGGTTTTCCTGTTTAGATAGGCAGCAGGGTAATTTTACTGTTGAACGGATCTTGTGTTTAGCTGGACTAAGATTAAAAAAACCCACACCAAGAAAAAACAAATTTTGCAGCTCTGTTAGGTTCTGAAAGCCACCAAGAAACCTCTATATTATGCCCTGTTCCAAACATTGAGTATGCAGACAAGATCTGGCTCTAGAAGGAGCTGCAGGTCCTTCCTGAACAAGACATGTTCTAGCATTAGCTATGAGCTCAGACTTCTTTCTGTGCTTATTTGTAATGTAAACTAGATTACTTTTTCAGTTGGACTTTAAAGAATATATGGGAATTACTTATACATATAGAAGGCTGGTTCTTCTCCTTGAATAAGGATAAAGTGAAAAGTGTCTTTCTTTGAAAAGCTTTTATTTTTCTGTCTACAAAGTAATATTTTCCTTGCAAGAACCTAGCTTAAAGTAGTCAATTAAATATGTCACAAATACAGTCTAAGAAATAGTAATGAGAAGGCTACCCAGGACAGTATAAAATGTTTACATCTGTCAGTGACATGCTGCAGATATATGACTGGTTTCTCTCAGAAATGTTCTATATGAAAGACAAATGTAGCATCTTCTTAAAGTACCTTTTGAGCTGTAGAAACTATTAAGCAAGCAGCTGCAAAATCCTTTACAGCTCTGAACTTTCCCATTCACGGTATGTCTGTGTGACTCCCTTGGCTGGCAGCTACCCCTCCCAGCAGCTGTAGAGTTTTTAGAGGGGTAGTTCTGAGGCCCCAGCAGGTAGCAGGTTGGCTGTACTACAGATGTTGGCTTTTGGGGAAAATGGGCTCCCTCTGGTGAGTGGTTGAGTGGTTGTCAACTGAACTATCTAGGCGTTTTGGCTTCTCTTACTTCAGATTTTATTTTTAAATGGACTATCACAGTACTTGAGCACCCACATGCACTGGCTTATAAAGTGTTGCTAGCAACTGTCAACATTCGTTGTATTTATTTCCTGAAGTCACATAAGACTTGCAACAGTAAATGGGAGGGAAGACTAAGAGACTGACGGCTGGAAACAGATGCCTATGGAAAGTTAGGTATTACAGTTGTGTAAGAGAATTTTGGTGTGCTTCAGTTCCAGTTGTGGGCTTAGGAAATCACCGGTGTAGTTGGTTAAAATTTCTTTGGCATTTTTCAGTTTATCCTGTGCTGAGCATCTTACTACTTTTACTTTTTGCAGGATGCTGGTCTGAACCAAAAAAAAAATCCCATGAATGTGCTTTGTTTTTGAAGCAAGTATATTTATACACATGTAAACCCAGAAATTAAAGCTCTGTAGTCATCCACCTGTCTTAATTAATTCAAACTTCTCCAGGGCTGTCAACATGGTACATCGAGGTACTACATAAACTGTCTCCTAAAGAAGATTTGACTGGATTTTTAAAAACAGAAAAGGTCATTAAATTTATCATTGAAGCAAGGTTTCTAAATTGATTGTTCTCAGAACATCTAGAGCTCTGTTAAACAAGCATCCTATCTTAATGGAACTGGTAAACTGGAGATAGCTGGGTAGAAATTGTCTTAGATCTGGCAGGTTGTTTGCAGTAGGAGTGAGGATCTTCAGTTCTTGATCTAACTACAGAGTAAGTTTATTGAAATTCCTGGGTCGTATTTTTTTTTTTAAAGTTTTCAGTTCTGTGTGATAACTACTCTCTCATCCTTTCAGTAAATACCCTTCAAAGGGTGTTGTGAAGATAAAAAGGTGATGCTAAGAGGACAAAGCAGGAGGAAAGGGGACTTTCAGTCTTAGGTTTTATTCAAACAGAAATAAACCATGCAAGTAAAATAGGTGTGACTGCTGAAGCACAGCTAGATAATTCTAAATATATCTTCTCAAGTCCGGGTAATAATGACTCGATCAAAACCAGCCCAACCTGCATTATTCAACTGAGCTTGGAGGTTTCTGCAGCTTAGTTGTCTTTTTTATTCAGTTGCGAGCCATGTCAGGCATGATCCCATGAGGGGCCGTTCCCTTCTCTCTCACCACTCAGTGGTAGTCAAAGGTGTTCAGAATATTGAATATTAATGTATCCTAGCCAGAGAAATAGCAGGCTTCATTGTGCCCTGTAAAGCAAGCAGATATCTGCCACTGAAAGTGCTGCAAATTTGGTAAATCATGTTAGAAACATGATCAGATTGACAGCTTTGGATTTGAAAGATGTGCAGGTGTCTTTTTCCTATAACCTACAACTTTATCTGATGTTTCAAAGGAACATAATTGGAATGTTAATTAATTTTATAAATAAAAAATACTATTAAATTATTAATAAAATAATTAATATGAAAACTGAGATTCACTTTATGCATTAAGAGTACTCAAGGAAAATAAATATCAGAAAACAGAACAGCTGCAGTTCTCAATAAATGAAAACAACTTGATTTCCCAAACCTTCCAGCTGACTGATTTTTTTTCTTTTTGTAGTTTATTTATCTAGATAAGCATCAGATATCAAAAGCTGTAGTGCACTTAATCACTGAATGTAATTGCAAAGATATAATGAAAATTCAGAGCATTTCCACTGGGCAAATTTTAAAATTACAACCTTAAAGACTTTGATGCTTTGATTGATAAAAACACCATTAAATTTTGTATTCATATGGCTTGGTTATAAAGAATGCTTTTTTTGGTCATGTAATAGAACAGGTATTTTAAACATTACCACTGCTTCTAATTTCAGGGATTAGGAATTTCTTTTGAAAAAAATGCATCATATTTTCCATCTCAGAAAAAAAAGGTTTTATTCAGCTTTAGTGTTGTTCAGGGTTTAAATAATATCTTAATTTCTCTCTGATCTTACTTGTTTGTCACTGCTGATTCATCATAACTGTAGATGGTAAGCCTTTGACATTTGGATTTAGTCATCATTTAATAATTTTTTTTTTTAGTATCACTGGCATACTTCTGCTAAACTGCTAGCATGGGATTATTTCCATATGCTAAAACACCAGTTCATCTATTCTGTGACTGTAATTGGTATAATGGTACAGTAACTGCTCAGCTCCAGCCCTAGCTACTTTCTCATTTCTATAATGTAACAATTTTATTCTGACTAAAGACAAAGAACTTTACGCCTTGAAATTATTGTGAAATATTGCTTCCTACTAAAAAAAAAAAAAAAAAAAAAAAAAAAAT
>NW_020799095.1:111744296-111747311 GCF_003259725.1 Athene cunicularia
AAAAAAAAAAAAAAAAAAAAAAAAAAAAAAAAAAAAAAAAGGCTCTTGTCTTGAGAAACTGCTCGATTTGCAGGAAACCCTCCGGATGTTTGCTGCTTTTCATGTGGCATTTGTGGTCGGCTCTGATAACGCTGGGAGCACCACTTCCAACACCGCGCTCTGTAATGGACCTGAAATAGAAACACATCTCTCGCCGGAGGATCCCCGCTCCGCGCCCCCGCGCTCCGCACCGGCGGGTTTAAAAGGTCAATAAATCAGAAGGATGAACTCTCGGCGGCATTGTTAGGTTGGGAAAGTTAACGAATGACCCCAGGAGTCGTGCGACCACGAAGGTTTCAGGAGCGTCAGAAGCTCTTTGCTAAAGGCTTCAGGGAGGTGAGGTGTAAGCAGAGAGGGCAACTTGAGTCAGAGTCAGTGCCGTGCCTTGTGTTTTAAAGTTACAATTCAAAAATACCTAAACAGTCAAAACAGAAAGCGAGAAAAGAGGTGAGATAATCTATTTATGACGCCAGGGGCACCGAAAGGGTCACAAACTGCCAACATTTTCTGTACAAACCAGGGAGCTTTTACTTTCTCGGCTTAGATTCAAAACACACCTCTCTTTCTTTGATCCCAGATCAATGAGCTGTAGAAACAGTTTGCACAAATCTCCCAAACAAAGTCAGCGGCAGTTTGCTTAGTTTATTACCTCATGTTCATTATATAGAAAAACGTTTTCTTTTCTGATGGAAGTGACATCCCCAAAATTGCTGTAATGCGTATTTGTAAGCAGTCCCTCCACTCGCTGAACTTTTTCAGTGCAAGCTCTTGCAGGATTTGTTTCCTCGGCTCACGAAAACGTTTCTCTTAATAGAATTCTGCTAAAAGAGTAAGAGGAACAGTTTCGGTTTTAACAAGAGCAGCTCGTAGAAAAGGTAATACTCTCCTCCACACGTTAAACTCGCAGGCGGTCAGTTTTGTCCGAGTCAGTGACACGGCGTGAGCCGGGAACTGATCTGGGAGTCGATAGAAAAGGACCGTCTTCGTTAGGGCAGCGCAAAGCTGCCTTCGTGGGTTTTGTTTTGCTTGGAAGTCATCTCGCTTTGCCCCCTCGGCGAAGTATTCTGTTCTCTGAAGAGAAAAAATGGGCACACTTTCCTCCTGCGTGAGTTTGCTCCAAGCACGATTCGGAGCCTGTTTAATTCAAGTTTTTCTCTGGGTACCGGCCATGCTTCGGTGCGTGACCCATCCCCGGGCAGCTGGCCTGGGATTAAGGGCTCTGGGTCCCAGCACGTCGGGGCGGGCAATGGCACAACCTCAGCCGTAAAACTAAAGTCACTGGCACACACCAACCTTAAAAAGGTCCGCCCTAAGGTAGTGTCCCAAAGGCGCTGGACTAAAAACGAGTGAAAAAGCACTTAATTCCGAACGAGCTTTCCTGATTAGTATCGCCAGTTCTGTGATGAGGGTCGATTTTGCAAGCTGCTTGTGTGCCGGTGATCGTCGGTGTTTTTATACACTAATATGCGATCAATTTACACATACACATATGTAGGAACATTGTTTTAATCTCCGCTGCCTTTTACAGCATCTGATATGAGGAAGAAAAGCAGAGCGGTTTGAATCTCCCTCTCGGTGTGTTGGACTGGAGCGTGTGTTTGAATGGAAAAAAACAAACCAAACCAAAACAAAAAAAACAAAAACAAAAACAAACAAACAAAAAAAAACCAAAACAACCCCAAAACCAAAACAACCCAAACAAAAAAAAACCCATACAAAACAAAACAAACCAAAACAACAAACCAAAACCAATCTAGACCCTTATTTTTGTTTGGGTTTAGGCAAATACTAGTCTTTTGACAATGATTTCGATTCCTCGTGACAGGGATAAATACAGGATACCCATTAGTCGGGAAATATATCGCTTGTTTATAATCTCGAACAAACAGAGGGGAGCAGAAGGACGAATGCAGA
This sequence comes from Athene cunicularia, assembly GCF_003259725.1. NCBI lineage: Eukaryota > Metazoa > Chordata > Aves > Strigiformes > Strigidae > Athene > Athene cunicularia. The sequence goes on from NW_020799095.1 coordinate 111,746,250, forward strand.
AGTGTCTCGAGAATTATCCTCCCCCGTGCTAGTCCCGAGCAGCTACCGCTTGCCACTGCGTTTTTCTTCTGTTTAGGATATCTACTGGCTGTCAAGTGTAAAGGAGCAGGTTTTACATAGCACGAAACAGGAAATTCAGTGTTAGACTAAGTTAATGGTGACGCTGGCTTCATTCATTTAATTTCAGCGAGAATTCTTGCAATATTGGTTTATTTGACCGAAGTGGCTACCCAAACAAAGGTGTCCTTAACCAAATAAACCTCTTTGATCTTCAGTTTAAAGCTCAGCGGTTTCTCAAATAAGCATTGATGCATTTAATAGCACCACACAACAATGCAAATATTAATCAGAGCGCCCGTGAAAATGCCGTATCTTACGTTAGTTTGTATGCCAAAAGAGAACATAAATGGTAGCGAGTTGGAATTTGTGTTTATTCTGAAGCGACGGAGTCTTTACAAACATGTTTGTATTTACAGTTTATTTGTTCAGGAAAATCGGAGAAATGCTGGAGGAGGCAATGCAACAAGACATCCCTACTGCAGAGCTCAACTTAAATACTGTTTAAGGCAAATTACCCTACCTACAATAAATATCTGAGCCTTTGGCAAATACTGAATAGCTTTTCTACGAAGTAGGAAAAAGGGGGATAGGAGATGTTCCACAGGCTTTGATGTGGATTCAGTGTCCTACTGTCCCACGCTGTTTCCATCTTGCATGGGGTTACGAGGCAAGACATGCAGAGGCAGCAGGGGAAGGCAGGAGGCTGAAGGGTGTGGTACAGATGATGGCTTGGTTTATCTTTCCCAAGTCACTTCCCAAATGTGCCTACAAGAGCAGCCCCTTGTGTCTCTGCGGACGTTCCGGGGTGTCTCGGAAAAAATCTGTCCCTTCCACCTCTTCCGCGTCCCCGCGGTCAGGGTTGTCCCTCCCCGGCCGGGCCGGTGCCCGCCGGGTATTTTCCGGCTCGCTGGACCGCTCTCTGACGCCGGTGCGGGGAGCGGGGCGGCAGCCCGAGGGCCGCTTCCAACCGCGCCGCCGGTTCCGCAGAACGCCCCCCGCGGT
>NW_020799095.1:111747361-111751621 GCF_003259725.1 Athene cunicularia
CGCTGGAGCACTTGCCGCAGGAGGAGCTGCTGGGCGAGGTGGACCGCACCGAGTTCGAGCAGTACCTGCGCTTCGCCTGCAAGCCCGAGCTGGGGCTGCCCTTCGCGGGCCACGACGCCGCGGGGCTGCCGGCGCCCGAGGGCGCGGGGCCCGTCTCCTCGGCCGTGTCGGACGCCAGCAGCGCCGTCTACTACTGCGGCTACCCCGGCGTGTGAGGGACTCGCCGCGGACTGGACTGGCACGGCGGCCCGCGGCCCCGCTCCTATTTATGTAATTTATTTGAATCTTGAGAACTGACACAGGGTATTCATGACCTGCTCGAGGTTTAAAAGGCGACGCGCTGCCTCGCCGTCTGAGGGTGCAGGTCTGGCCGTCGCTGTCCGACAGTGATGTGTAAAACTGTTCCTGCTGAGGAATTGAGATGCTAGTTACGCCCGTGGAATACGGTTTCTGAGATCTTGGTCGAGATCCATATGCTTTTGTAATGTTGTACAGAGTGCTGGTTTTTATATGTCGGATTTGTACAGAATAATTTTGCACTTTTACAAATAAAGGGAAAATAATAAAACTGGTCGCTGATATCCCCTCGAAGAGATATTATCATCCTTTTTAACCGCTTATTATTGGGTTTTAAACTGCTTTTACTAATGTCACTTGCACTAAGTCTTAGGTCCTAACACTCCTTCTGTAGACATAGTCTTCCTACCTCTTCCTCGAATTATAAACAAAACTTTAAGGTTTTTTTTTTTTTTTTTTTTTTTTTTTTTTTAATCTGTATTCGTGATTTCTTAGAGGGTCGATTGATATATCTGACTTTTTCTTTTTTTTAAACGATCTATTTTTCTGTTTGAATTGTGAAAGATTGTAAGAAAGCTCTTACCAAACTAGTTTGGGGTTTGGATATGGTTTTAATGTGATCATGGACACATCGGATGTCATTAGGCCTAACGCCCTGCTGCAACGGCCGGACCAGCGCTGGATGAAGCACCTTCCCGGGGGAGAATGTCTTTCGTGTCCCAGAGCCTGGCCTTGCTGCGCCGGGAAAGGGGCTGACAGCAAGGGATCGCAGATCTGCGCTGCCGAGAACAAGAGCACTAAATCAGGGTTTAAAGTAGGTGAAAAACTTCGCCACGATCCTCTAAAGGGGGAGGCCGGCTGGCCGGGAGCAGCCCCCTCGGGCACCCAACCACAGCGGCACCCTCAACCCTACGTGGCAGAATCTTACCTTTCTTTCCTAAAGAAATTCCTTATGCTACGTCATCGCGACTGTAGATAGAAATATTGTGTGACTGACAAATATGTTGTTGAACTTCCGTGGAAAAAAAGGTGGTTTAATTTCGATGTTAAGACTGAGTACAGCTGGGGGGGTGGGACTGATAAATTCATTATGTTTATTACTTAAATCGGGGGTAGGAGGTAACAGTCGTCTGAGTCGTTTGCTTCCCAAGATAAAGCTGGGAAACTGAGCCCTGGGAAGGAGGGGACGGGACCCGAAGTGGCAGACTTGCCCGCTGATTAACCTGTTTTCCATGAGGACGGGAAATTAAAATGGGTGCATTTTCAAATTACATTTAAGGGGGCTTATGTTTCTACCGGTGAAAGATAAAACAGCATGTACAGCCCCAGATGCAAACTGCCTCGGGCAGTGAGTTTTGAGCATAACGTCGCTGGCCAAAATTGTCTACGCGATTGGATACTGTTAGCGAGTCTTGAATTAAAATGCGTTCAAACCATTAGTATTCGGTAAAATGCTCTACCCTCTGGTTTCGTAATCCTCACGTTTTACTTTTCACACAGCCTTCGAATCTCAGAGGTGTAACTAAAATACCCACCCTTCCACTCTCTTCACTCCTCTTCCACGTGCACATGAGAAAAATGATGTATTCCTGAATGAGATGGTATGTCAGGACAAGGACATCAGATGTCTTCTTGGTACTTCGATTTGGAAAAATGTATTACATCTTCCGAAGCACAGACACGTAAACCCAGTAAGGAAACAATGCATGAGAAATGAGGGGTTTGTATCGGTTGAGTTTTTATTACACGGCTTTAACCTACAGGATTAAATTAAGTTTGTATTGCTGTTTTCACAGACGTTCACGGCTTTCTGGGGGAAAATCACTTTGGCTGATTTTGGAAATAACTCATTACCGTACTTTTGATAAGTTTGCCACAATTTCTTGTCATCTTTCATTTAGGTGCAGGCTTTTCTCGGCTCTCCTTCACCACAACGTGTCCGACAGTTGAAAGCTGAAGCAAACTTGAAAATGTAAGTGGGTTCATGACGAAGGTTGAAAACCTACTTATTTTTTGTAATACGGGAAGTGATTGACAATAAACTGTTAAATAAACATATAGGTTTTGGGAGAAGGGTTGGCCAGCATAGCAGTCCTGGGTGTCAAACTGTGTGGTGATATTGTATAGGCAGATCTTAACAACAACCCTTTGCCCAGAGCTTTTGCAGACTCAGATCAAAGGAAAGTTATTTTCCTGTATGTAACCAGATGTGTAGCTTTTTTTAGAACTGTCTGAACTTTATTTAACATGTCCAAAACGTGGCAGTTTACGCACTGCCAATAAATACACTGGGAGCAAAATTTTCTGAAGCTCTGTCCAAGCCCTGCTTTCATGTCTCGGCTTTCCGATTATAAATGATGTACACCCAAATCTACCTTGTAGCCCTTTTGAAAAAGTTAAACCTTCCTCACATCCCGTGAGCGCCCATGATAATCAGGTGTTAAAAGAAGGGCCCCAAAACTGGTTAATTATCCTTGTCAGGTGATTTCCATGGCACAGATCTGGCGGTCAGGCGGTGGAAGCGGAGGCTGCCTGCCTCGGCTGCAGGGATGTGCCACGGCCCGAGGTGCCTCTTGGTCTCTTCCCTCGGCTGTACCCTTTGGGCAGAACCGGGTCTGGCACTGCCACCCCCCCGGCACTGCACCCAGGGCAGCTCCCTCCCTGGAAACCACATCCACTCGACTATTGGCGAGTCTGGGTTACTCCAAAAAGTAAACTAAAAGACAGGGCGACATCTTTAAACGCCCCCCTAACCTTGCCAGAACAGCCGCTCTCCAGGTAAAGACCGACATTAGCAGAGCAGTGCCTTCAGGCCCCTTCCCACAGGGAGGGTGAGGGCTCTCTGCAGCTCACACAGGCCGCTTGTGCCCTGAAGGTATTCGGCTCTTTTCATCCTTCTCTTACCAATTCGTCATGTTTCAAGAGGTCCATAGTCGGATCTCGATTTTTCCTAACACAGCCAGACTCTTCATGTGGGTGTCTCACTGGAAGTGCAGGAGGTTCCTTTCCCTTTCCCCTTTCCCCTTTCCCTCTCTTCCTTATGTATATTGGACCCCCTACCCGTGGCCCTGCCTGCAGCCCGCCATGAGAGCCAGCTGCATGGCTCGGGCCTCACTGCTGTGAGTCTCCCACGGAACTCAGGGCTTTGCTCTCTCCAGACCCACTGCCAAATTCGATTGCAATTGCCCTGCAATTCAAGTGGGACCGAAAAGCGGTGTGAGAACCTCCTGGGGTGTTTCATTTGGATATTAGTGTATGTCGGAGCCTGAAGGGCCTGACCCTCTCTGGCTGCACCCAGTGATGGGTCTTATGGACAGGTCTGTGAGATACAGTACTTATATACCTACATCTGCTTAACATTAAACAGACAATTATTGTGTTGACCAATCAAATGCCTGCAAGATCAGAGCTCAGTCGTCCTGTTTCACTTTCCCATTTGCAAAATGAGGACAGTTTCTTTCACCTTCTGTGTGGTTGACAATATGGCCACTGTCTCTGCATCCAACACAGACAGAGCATTGACCGCCCAAGGCTTCTCACAGGCTGATGCTTCTTGCTGTTTATCAAACACATACGATTTATATACCCTTCTTTCCTGTGTTAAGCAAAGGTGGCCCATCCACCTATGGACACATCTGTAATTGGTTGTCAGAATCAGTAACTGATGGTCTTTCACCAACATATGTGACATGCCATGAGTTGTTGGATGAATAGATTCCCACTGGTGTCATAGCTGGTAGTCACCAACTGTCAACTGTTTGGCCTGTCCTTCATTCCTGGTCAAGGTCTGCTATGACATGTGTCCCCACTGCTCAATGCCTATTGGGCTGCAACCAGCAGTGGAGCCTTGGTGGCAAACAACAGAGGCCAACCCAGTCTTGCCCTGGCCTCATCACACGTGGCTCACCACAGCCTCCAGTTGCGAGGGTGGTCATAGCCTGACAGCTCCCCCCTCCCCAGCCC
>NW_020799095.1:111751671-111754497 GCF_003259725.1 Athene cunicularia
CCCCAAGAACTATCAGGCTTTGCCCAACTTGGGCTGTGGGCAAAGGCTTTGGGCAAGTAGCAGGAAATCGAGGCCAGGGATTTGGTTCCCCTGGCTGAATGCCATCAAGTGGCTGGTGAAGTCACTTGGTGGGGAGGAAGCAGCCAGAACTCAAGTCACACTGGAGCAGAGGCCACTTTGGTTACCTTGACGGGCATCCACGTGGAGGTTTGGCCTCTGCAACTGAGACCAGCTAGTAACGATTATACCATTTAAGAGGGTCATAGTCCCTCCCGCCAAGTTACTCCCGTTAAAATAGAGTATTTTACCCTGAATTACTGACTCGGGAGCCCCCAGGAGGCCCGTGGCATAAAGAGATTTCAGCTAAGATGTGAATCCTGCTCCAGAGCAAATGCTGTGTAACTCCTCTGGTTCCCGTGGACAGCTGAGTGACTTCTCTCTAGTTCGGGTGCTGCCAATCCATCCTCGCTTTTATTCACTGGTCTGGGGGAAAAAAAAAAGCCTCAAAGCCCACACCTTCTGAAGAAAAAATGAAAAAGAAAAGAAAATGATTGTCATCGGGAAGAAGCAGTTTCTACGCTGTGAAACGACAGGTTATGAACGCATTGGCACCCGTGTAGGAAAAGGGTGAGGTTTTGTTTCCCCTGCCCGATTTGGGGCTGCGGAGCCGCCCGGCCCCCGCTGCTGCCGGCCCCCACTGGAGGTCTGTTCTCACCCCGGACGGCAGCGTCCCACGGGCGGGAGTGCCGTCCCGAGGCCAAAGCCCGGGTGGAATCACATGCTGCTGTTATTTCTGAAATTCGTTTCCAAGCCACCCTTCCTTGGAGCAGGCTGCGATGTGTTTGCCGCCTCTCCTAACGTCCCTTCTCGGCGCAGCCGAATCCCTCTTGCTGGCCCTCGGGAACCGCTGGCGCTCGGGGGAGCTGCCGAGGGCGGCGGTGAGGGGTGGAGCCGCTTTGTGGCCCAAGCCCTGTAAACTCCCGCTCTCAGGCTGTCACCTGCCGTGGGTCAACTGCGTGAGGCGATTCGCGCCGCTGCGGGATCCGGCCGCCCCGTGTCGTGTCTGCCGAAGAAAACCCGCAGCACGCTCGGGAGATGACGTGTCTCCCGCCCAGATAAATACCCCGCACCTGGCTCGCCAGCGCGCTCCGGCCAGGGACAGCGGGAAACTCCCGGGATAACGGCGCTGGGACGAGGCGGTGCCTCCCCGCGGGGTGGTGGAGGACCCGCGGGGCCGCCCGCCGCCGGCAGCGCTCGCCCGGCAGCCTCCTGGCGACAAAGCCCCGCGGTTGGCCCCTCCGTCCCGCTGGCGGGGAGGCGGCGGTGGCAGGTACCAACGGGTGACACGAAGGGACGCGGCCGCCGCGCAGTGTCCCGGAGAGCGGCGATGCGGCGCCGGGCTCCAGGGCAGCCCACTAAAAGCAGTGAGGAGATTGTGGGACAGGGCCTGACCCCCGGCCCCCTCCTTGAGGATGGCATTTTTTTTTTCCCTCAAAATCGGCTCCCCAGTGGCAACAGGGAGGGGGGCAGCTGCCTGTTTTGATACCGGGGAAATTTAAAATAACTGTCTAAAGAATACAAGCGATCGTCTGTGTGCGCGCGTGTTAAAAACTAGAGCAGATAAACCATTATTTCCTGCAATTTAAGGGGTTTAAATGTAAATGTATTGACCTAATTTCTGTCGGAATGGATTGCTGTCCAATTTAGGTTGACATCACCATCATCATCATCATTATCCTAAATGGCCGCTTGATCGTTCCTGGAGTACATATTCTGCCCCCCCGCCCTTTTCCCAGCCTGCATTCGCTTTTTGAGGTCCTACCCTCCATGTGGAAGATGAAGGGTTAAACCCACGTCAGCGCTGGTCTTTGCTAAAAACGAACACAAAATTATTCAGTTCCGACTCCAAGCGAAACACGAACGCTGAGGTACTGGTCAGGAAATCGTACGATGCCTTAAATAATTCCCGTGTCGGTCGCTGGAGGGAAGACACGGGGTTCCCTGAGGGCAGGGAGTTGGCGGGGGTGCTCCCCTTCCCCGCTCCCGCCCGGGAGTCCCCGGCCCGCCCCGGCGGGAGCACGGCCCGCCCCGCCGCCCGCCGGCTGGGAGCGGCTGACACCCAAAAGGTCGCCTTATCGGAGGAAAAAAAAGGCGTTATCTTCAATAGAATTACCGAGGGCACCACTTAGTATTGCTCCTCCCGTAGCCTCACGGCCGGTTTTATTTAAGTAGGAAGCTGTCATCTCACGCACAAAGGCGCAAATATTTTCAGCTCGTACGGTAACGCTGCGTGAGGAAAGGGTCCAAAAAAGACACGCCAGGTCATGCCAGGGCTGCGGATCGCGCGTCTGCTCGGTTACGGGCAGTTTTTCAACGGATTCATCCTGCATGAAATAGGGCACTAATAAAATACCTTCCGAGGAATTCAAGGAAAAACAGGGTTATTGGTACAATTGAAAATGCGATCACACACTAGACAGCTTAAAATGGAAGAGCTATGACAGGTGAGGAGAATGTCCCATTTCTGCCCTGACGGCAGTCGGACAGTTATACAAATAATTCGCGAAAAAAAAACCCGAAAGACCTTTTTAGGAAAACCAAACAGTACTGTCTGCACAGCCTTTCTCACTATCTCCGGTGAAGCGAGGGTCGGCCGAAGTTTGAACAGGCCGTGATTTAACGGAACCACCGTGCTAAAGAGGCACAGCACGGAGGGGGAAGGGCGAGAGAGGGTCCGGTGGGGCGGCGGCAGTGGCGGCCAGAGGGAAGGAGCCCTCTCGCCGTGAGCGGTGCTAACGCCGCCGCGGCTGAGAGCGCGGATGCACC